>NW_003852438.1:9576774-9597638 GCF_000181295.1 Otolemur garnettii | reverse complement strand
TTATCAAAAGCTTTTTCTGCATCAATTGAGAGAATCATATGGTCTTTGTTTTTTAATTTGTTTATGTGATGAATTATGTTTATAGATTTACGTATGTTGAACCATCCTTGAGATCCTGGGATAAAACCTACTTGGTCGTGTATAATTTGTTTGATGTGTTGCTGAATTCTGTTGGTTAGGATTTTGTTGAATATTTTCATATCAATGTTCATTAGGGATATTGGTCTATAATTTTGTTTTCTTGTTGGTTCTTTTCCTGGTTTGGGGATCAAGGTGATGTTTGCTTCATAGAATGTGTTGGGTAGTATTCCGTTTCTTTCTATATTTTGGAAAAGGTTGAGTAATATAGGTACTAGTTCCTCTTTGAAGGTTTGGTAGAATTCTGATGTGAAGCCATCTGGTCCTGGGCTTTTCTTTGTAGGGAGATTTTGTATAGTTGATGCTATTTCAGAACTTGATATAGGCCTGTTCAACATTTCCACTTCGTTCTGGCTAAGTCTTGGGAGGTGGCGTGCTTCCATGTACTGGTCAATTTCCTTCAGATTGTCATCTTTCTGGGAACAAAGTTTCTTGTAATATTCACTAAGGATTTTTTTAATTTCTAAGGGATCTGTTGTTATTTCATCTTTACCATTTCTTATTGATGAGATTAGAGATTTTACTCTTTTTTTCTTGGTTATGTTGGCCAAAGGTTTATCTATTTTATTGACCTTTTTAAAAACCAACTTTTTGATTTGTTGATCTGTTGTATAAGTCTTTTGTTTTCAATTTCATTTAATTCTGCTCTAATTTTGGTTATTTCTTTTCTTCTCCTAGATTTGGGATTGAAATGTTCTTCGTTTTCCAGTTGCTTGAGATGTCCCATTAAGTTGTTAACTTCCTCTTTTTCCATTCTCTTGAGGAAGACTTGCAATGCTATAAATTTCCCTTTTAAGACTGTCTTTGCAGTATCCCATAGGTTCTGATAACTTGTGTCTTCATTATCATTTTGTTCTAAAAATTTGATAATTTCCTTCTTGATCTCATCTGATCCATCTATCATTCAACATAAGGTTATTTAGCCTCCACGTTTTTGTAAGAAACTGCAAATTCCTGTTGTTACTGAGTTCAACTTTTATTCCATGATGGTCCGAGAGGATGCATGGAACAATTTCTATTCTTTTAAATTTACTAAGGTTAGACTTATGACCTAAGATATGATTGATTTTGGAGTATGTTCTATGACTGATGAGAAAAATGTGTATTCAGTTTTGTTAGGATGAAATGTTCTCTATATATCTGTTAGGCCCAAAAGTTGAATAGTTAAATTTAAATCTAAAATTTCTTTGTTAAGCTTCTTATTGAAGGATCTGTCCAACACTGCCAAAAGAGTGTTAAAATCTCTTACTATGATGGAGCTGGGAGAAATAAAGTTGCTCATGCCTGTTAGAGTATCTCTTATAAATTGAGGTGCATTCTGGTTGGGTGCATAAATATTGATAATTGAGATCTCATCATATTGAGTATTACCCTTTACAAATATAAAACGGCCATCCTTATCCTTGCTTACTTTTGTTGGTTTTAATCCTATTGTATCTGTGTATAAAATTGCAACACCTGCTTTTTTCTGCTTTTCATTTTCCTGGAATATAGATGACCATCTCTTCACCCTGAGTCTATATTTGTCTTTTAAGGTAAAATGAGATTCTTGCATACAACAGATATTTGGTCCGAGTTTCTGTATTCAATCAGCCAATCTGTGCCTCTTTAGAGGACAATTTAAGCCATTCACATTGATTGAAATTATTGATAAGCCTGGTCAAATTTTGGGCATCAAGTTGCTCAAAAGTCCAGTAGACATTTTTAAGGAAGTTGGAATTTGATCAAAAGTTTCTGAGTGAGTTTACTTTTGTGGTGGAGGATTGCACTGGTCATTATGATGGATTGGTTTGAGGATTTCCTGAGGAGCTGGTTTAGTTATGGCAAATTTCTTCAACATGTGGATGTCATTAAAGTATTTAATTTCTCCATCATAGATAAACTCAGTTTAGCTGGATACAGGATCGTGGGTTGAAAGTTATTTTGTTTTAGGAGATTAAAAGTCGATGACCATCCTCTTCTGTCCTGAAAGGTTTCAGCTGAGAGACCTGTGGTCATTCTAATACTCTTCCCCTTGTAGGTTATGATTTTCTTACACCTGACTGCTTTCAGAATTTTCTCTTTCATCTTAACTTTAGTGAAGTTAATTATGATGTTCCTGGGGGATGTCTTGTTTGGGTTGAGTCATGCTGGGGTTCTAAAACTATCTGCTATCTGAATTTCAGAATCTTTTGGCATGTCTGGAAAGTTCTCTTTCATAATTTCATAAAGAAGAACCTCTGTGTTTTGTGAAGCAACTTCGTCGCCTTCAGGGATTTTTATAAGGCGGATATTAGTTTTCTTCGAATTATCCCAAAGCTCTCTGAGAGAAAGATCCATTTTTCCTTTCCATTTCTTTTCATCTTTGAGCTCTTGGATGTGTTCAAAAGCTTTATCTTCAATGTCAGAGATCCTTTCTTCTTCCTGTTCCATTCTGTTACAGGATGGCATTCTGAGGCATTCTATCATATTTTTCAGATCTTCAAGGACTGCAAACTCTTGCCTCAATGTTTCAAAATCTTTTGTCATTTTATCTTTGAAATCATTAAATTCTTGAGACATCTTTTGAATAATTTCTTGAGATATCTTTTGAATAATTTTTTGAAATTCTAATTCCCTCCTTTCTTCCATTCTGTTAATCTTATTTGCTACCCAAATTCTGAACTCAATTTCTGACATTTCAGCCATGTGTTTATGGATGGGGTCTTCAATTGCATCTGCCCCATTTTTCCTTGAAGGAGTGGATCTACTCTGGTTATTCAAGTTGCCAGAGTTTTTCTGCTGATTCTGCCCCATGCTGAGTTTACACTGTTTGGAGACCTTATGAGAACTGTTCAGTCAGTGACTGCCACCGGAGAAGGTGCCAGCTTCTTCTGGTTGCCCAGAGAGACAGGGTGTATCTGTCATCTTCTCCCAGTTCTCGGGCTCTGGGGCTACCAGGTGGCAGGAGAAATGGCAGCAGTGGTAGGGGGTATGTGCGCAGCCAGACCAGTCCCAGTTTGGCCCCACTGAGTGACCAGGGGATAGGGAAACGGCAACGTTGGGGAATGCACATGGCTGGATCTGTCTTGTTTTGGTGACCAGGGGGAGGGGAACGGCAGTGGTGGTGCTGGGAACATGGCTGGATCAGTCCTAGTTTGGCCCCTTGGGGTGACCCCAGGGCAGGAAAAAGGCGGTGGCAGCATGGGGAATGCAGGGCTGCAAGGCTGGCATGGTGTGCTTGGTCCTGTGGGTGGGGGGACGCTACTCTTGGTCCTCCTCTCACTGTCTCTGCAGGGAAGGGTGGAAGGGTGGACTGAAGATTCAAAATGGTAGTGGAAACTTTAGTTTGAGTTATCTGCCTGGCGATAGGGTGTTTGGAGTCTCAGCAGGGTCCCTCTAGGGGAGTAGACCCCACTGCCCTTAGCTGTCACATGTGGGGTGAGATAATAGGTCTTCAGTTCATCTCTCACCTGTATGAAGCTTACAGGAGTAGACAAAGAGAAAACAAAGAAAAATGCAGCTCTCTTAGGGGAGAGGATGGACACTTTTCCTTTGAGATGTTCCATATACCTGTAAGTTACACTCCAGGAGTTGCAGCTTGCCTCAGCAGAGGTGTCCTGCAGGTATCTTTATTTTTAATTTCAGGTTAATGTGAAACAACTAGGTCACAACATGTAAATTTGCTAGGTAGAGTCCCTCTTGTAGTTGTGTCCTGCACCCAAGGGGTCACCCGACATCCCTACATTGTGCCCATTAATGGGCACAACCCACAACCCCCCCTTTTCAGAAAACGTTTTTTGAAAACTGCTAATGTCCTTTGCCCACCTGTTAATGGAGTTATTTGCTTTTCTCTTAATGAGTTGTTTGTGTTCCTTGTAAATCTAGATATTAGTTTTTTTGTCAGATACATAGCTTGTGAATATATTCTTTCATTCTGTATGTTGTCTGTTACCCTTTCTTTTGAAGTGAAGAATCTTTTTATTTTAATTAAGTCTTATTTATTTATTTACATTTAATTTTGGGGTCTCTGTAATAAGTTCTTTGCCTAGGCCAATGTCCAGAAGAGTTTTTCCTAGGTTTTCATCAATAATTCTTATGGTTTCATGTCTTACACTTAAACATTTAATATATTTGAGTTGATTTTTGTATATGGTCAAGAAATAAGGATTCAATTTTATTCTTTGGCATATGGGTACCCTGTTTTCCTAGCTTTATTTGTTGAAAAAAGTATAGTACCCAGTTTTCCCAACTTTATTTGTTGAAAAAAGGATGTATGTACATCCTATAGGAAAGGTATCCTTTTCCTGAGTGTATGTATTTGTCTACTGTGTTAAAGATAATTTGACCGTGAATGTATGGTTTTATTTCTGGATTCTTCATTCTATTCCCTTGATCTATCTGTCTGTTTTCATATCAGTACCCTTCTGTTTTGGTTACTGTGGTCTGATAGTCAGTCTTAAAGTCCAGAAATCCCTCTCACTTTGGTTTTTTTGATTAGCATTGCTTTGGGTATTTGGGGTCTTTCTTGGATCAATATGAATTTTAGGATTTTATTTTTTAATTTGGTGAAGACTCACATTGGTATTTTGATAGGATTTGGATCAACTCTGTAGATTTTTTTTTGGCAGTAGATGTTCCTTTAAATGGTGTTTATTCTTTTAATACTTTTCCAGCTATTGTAAAGGAGATAAGTTCTTGAATTGGTTTTCAGCTGGTGGTTATTGGTGTATGAAAATTATACTGATTTTTTTATGTTGGTTTTGTGTTTTGAGATTTTACTTTACTGAATTCATCTATCGAACCTAGGATAGGATAGTTTTGGAGGAGTCTTTAGGGTTTTCTAGGTATAAGATCATATCAGTAGCAAATAGAGATAACTTCCTCTGTTCTGATTTTGATGTACTTGTGGTAGTATTGTACTGGACAGGTGAGCATGTCTCATTGCCTCCAGCACTTGAATGCCCCAGGTAGTGGGTGGGTCCCTAGAGCTTTAAGAAAGTCCTTATTCTCCACCAGAGCAAAGACAGAAGAAAAGTGAGGCTAGATAGGGCCAAGTTGGGTAAATTTGAACTCAGAAGAAGGGAAAATATGTAATATTTTCATATACAGAATTCATAGACAGAATTACTTTACTTTGAAGAACTGTTTCTGGCTTGTCCCTAGATGTGAATATAGACTAAAATTGTGCCTATGGACCAGAAAATTGCTATGTAACCTGAGCTTCTCATCATTCCCTGACCACTAAGGCATAATTTTGGGCATGTGTGGGAACACTTCATTACTAATTGGAAGATACATATACAAGATTGAGCTCAACAAGTATGTTCTGAAAACACAAATAAAGCACATGAGCAGGTGGCAATAGTACACTTATTTATTTGCAGTTTTTGGCCGGGGCTGGGTTTGAACCTGATACCTCTGGTATATGGGGCCGGTGCCCTACTCCTTTGAGCCACAGGGACCACCCAAATAGTACACTTATTTACATTGCTTTCCCTTTATTGCCCTCATAAGAAGTCCTCTATGCTCATTTCATCAAGGAACAATGTTTGAGGTTTGAATTATAGATGAGTTTGTTTGATATACTGAATATGGTTGTTTATTTTGCACATGGAAAGAGAGGTGACTTGATGTACAGAACTCTACTGGTTTGTGGACAGTGGATAATGATTTTGTTGATTGATCAGAGATTTATAAGGATTGTGATTATATAATTGATTACTAAACATTTTTGGGAAGAGCTAGGTATACATATAGAATTCTCCAAATAGGCACATAAGGCTACTGTGCTTGTCTTTTGTATGAATGCTCACTAAAGAACTACCTCAACAGAAGAGGAATATTATAATAAGATAAAATTTGTTCTGTGGTTGTCAGCTTCTTTTCCCTACAACTTCTGTTTTTGCTCAATGTGTTCATCAAAGTGGCAATGATAATAATAAGGAAAATTATGAATGGGCTCATCAGTACAGAGTTTTGCTTAACAAGGTTGATTTCATTAAAAGTACTACTGAATGATGACTCTATACTGCACTCTACCAATAGCAGAGACCAACAGAAAACCTCTTATATAGCAACATTTTCTTAGGTGATGAACTATCCATTGCATGAAAATATGATTACCTTAAACAACTTCCATCATGAAAGATACAATGAATAAGGTTGTGAAAACTTTCTTTCTGAAATAGATACTTATTCTGGATATAGATTTCTCTCCCTTCTATCAAGCTTTTGCCAAAATTACCATCCACAAACTTAGTGAATACCTTATTCACAACCATGATAATACATACAACAGTATTTCCAACAAGATAACTTGTTTTAGAGCAAATGAAATGTGTTAAGCAGCTCATGTTTGTGGAAGTATTCCTTTATCGCCCTAAAGCAACTAGCCTGAAAAAATAGCAGGATGTTCTTTTATAGTTACATGGAAAGTGATCACAGGTTGTGGGGGGAGGGCAATACTTTATAATGCAACAGTATTATCCTCTGGATGTGGTATATGTGCTGAATCGTTGATCACTATATTTGATATGCTATTTTTATCAAATCTGGATTTAAAGCTCTGAGGATCAAATTGTGGAAAATCTATTATTTTCTCTCAGTATGACACTATTGTGTGCCAGAAAAATTTTTGCTTGTCATTTAACTTTGGTGTTTGTGGTTTATAGGTCTTAGTTACCAAAGGAGGAAGGTTTCTAATCAGTTCATGCAGGAATAATTCCGGTCAACTAGAGATGAAACTACCACCTCCCTGATTTATGCTCATTGTATTATTGAATTAATAGGTGTGGAAATAGATAAATGTACTGACTGAGATAAATATTTCTGGTTATTAAAAAGAAATTACAGGGCAGGAAGGCGATGTTGTCTAGGAGACCTCTTCTTAGTCTTCTATTCTATGATAATGGAAAATTATAAGCCCAACATAGTACCACAGACTCATCAGAAGATAGTTTATGGCCAGGTGATATGTGAGATAAGAAAAAAAGGAATATTAAAATGGGAGTGGAAAGAAAATTTTAAATATCTGACTTAGCTACATGAATAATTGCAGAAATCAAGGTGATAATAGTTTTGATCATTTTTTACATAATCCACACAGACACTTGCACATGCTACTTTTAGTTTTTTCTCCTTTTTCCATTTCTCTATAGTATGTAAAGTGCTAATAACAAATAGTAGTTAAGTTACAAACTATCACAGGGAAGTGTTTCTCATCTAGAACAATAATGTGTACATAGTATAAATCAAATACTCAAAGAAGGGTAAAGTTATATGGGACTTTGTACATCCTCTTCTGAGGAGAATGCTAGGATGGCTTTGGTTGTACAAGAGATGATTATGTTATATTATATGTGTCAGCTTTCTTTTTCTTTATTGGAAATCATCATTAAATATAGTATAAAGAATAACAAATTGACAAGGAGTCCACTGTGCTGGATCATTCTATTGTTATATGATCCAAGATACAGTTTGAAAAAATTAGTTGTCAGCCATTAAAAAAAAGATGGAGATTTTACATCTTTTGTATTGATCTGGAGAGGGCTGAAACAAATTCTCTTTAGGAAAGTATCACAAGAATGGAAAACCAAATATCCAATGTACTCAATACTAATATGAAGCCAGGAGAAAATCTAATACATGTCCACATAAGAGAAAAACTCAATTCAATTCAAGTTAGTGGAAGAGGGAATGAGGAATGAGAGGGAAGGAAAGGAGGGGATTGGTGTGCTCTCACTTAACAGGCACAATGTAAGGGTGTATGGCACACCTTTTGAATACAGGACACAACTACTAGAGGGACTTTACCTAACAGATGCAAATATTGTAACCTAGTTGTTTGTACCCTCATATTAACCTGAAATTAAAAAAAAAATTAGTTGTGTGAGATTTGGAAGATGGAAGATAAGCCACGGTTGTTGCTTTTCATAAATCATGGTGGTTAATTATTGTGTAAGAGATTCACAAATGTCCTGCAATTTTCAGCTTGTTCATATCTGGGCTTTGCATCCAGCTCTCTTTTTGGATGGTTCACTCTGCTGAACAAAGGTGATCCCAGGATTATTCCACAGTGGCTCACAGACATCCTTGCAATTCATGACCAGCTCCTCCTGGTAATCCTACTTCTGCAATTGGCTTCATTTAGCTTCTCATGTTGCATACTCAGTGAAAACTTTGATCCTTCAAGTTCTTTTTTTCAGAAATATACTTCCTCAAATCCTTCCATAACTCTGTCTATCTTAATTACTATATTAAATCCCTTATACTATAACTAAGAATAATTCTGCTTCTTGATTGAAATATAACCTATACAAGGCATATTTTTTTAATCTCTTTTTGTACTTTGAAACTCATTTATTTGCCTTTATCTCTTATTTCATCAAAACCAGGTTGTCTTTAGTTTTCATGAAAAGAACAGTGTAGAAATTAGGGATGCAATATACAGAATAAGACAGAAGTACATATAAGCCTAGTTATATCATTGAAAAATAGCATAAACTTGACAATTTTGGTTCTTACAATTAGGATAATGAAAGTATAAAACAGCTTAAGTTGTGATACAATTAATGTGAGTGAAAAGAGATTCTGTAGATGATTATTTGTTTTGTGTTTACTACATTGTCTGGCATGCAAAGTCTTATTTTGTATTCAAGCACACTAATTTCTATTATTATCCCTTTTCTTTTTTACTTTATATTTTCGAAACATCAACCAGGTATATAATCTGAATGATTTTTATTGTTTCCAGATATAAATTTTTCAAAATATTGTCTCCTGTAAATATATTGCTTATATCTTTTCCAAGTTAGATTTCATTCATCATTAGCTATTCCTTTATTCAATTTAGGGTCATTAGAATTTATAATTTTCAGGACTTTTTTTCCATACAAACTGTCTATAAAACTGTATTTTTCCCTTTGGTTTTAGAGTCTTAAACTGTTATATATTGCTTAGATATTTGTTTTTCTTATATTAAATTTGTTCTTATTATTGTCTGATGGTAAGAGTGAAATTTATTATTATATTTTAAATCATTTTATAAGTATTTTAAAAGATTTAAAAAGAGCCTATTCAGACAGTTTTAATAATTTCCTGAATATAATTGTAACTCATTCAATTACATCATACTATTTAATTCTTTTTGGTTGTGTAAAGTAAATGATGCTAGGTGAGGGAAGACTTTTGTAGAAAGATATTTACATGTTCTCTTAATGAGAGACTTGCTCTGGTTGAACGTAATATGAAAGGAGTGGAGAAATGTGACATGTGTATAGTGAGATTTGGAAGATGGAAGATAAGCCATAGTCATTACATTGTTTTGAAAGCAAAACTCAAAAGCCTACTTGTAGGTTTACCTGCCTGGCCTGGAGATTAATAATAACAAGAGTAACAAACGACTTTAGGGTTTTCAGGAGAATGTTTAAGGTGTTCTTTTCTTCTGAGTGATTTATCAAAGCACCACAAACTTACTTGTGTGCTAGGAATGTAATCCGTTTGATGGTATCATTGAAAGCTTGTTTCACTTGCTTGTTCCTCAAGGTATAAATGAAGGGGTTTAACAAAGGGGCAACAGATGTAGTGAGCACAGACACTCCTTTATTAATGTCCACCTCTTCTTTGGCTGAAGGTTTGATATAGATGAAAATGCAGCTGCCGTAAGTGATGGAGACAACAATCATGTGAGAAGAACAGGTGGAGAAAGCTTTTTTCCTTTGTTGAGCAGAGGGGAATCTGAGAATTGTTTTGATAATATATATGTAGGAAAGAATCACACCTATTAGTGTTATAATGAAAGTCAGCACTGCACAAATAATAACAGTTTGCTCTATAAACCACGTATCTGAGCATGAGATTTTAAAAAGGGGTGCTGCATTACAGCCAAAGTGATCAATGATGTTGGAGTCACAGAATTCCAGCTGGAGGCCCATACCGAGTGGCGTGATGATGATCATCAGTCCAGAGATCCAGCAGCAGAGGATGAGGACTGTGCAGACTCTGTTGTTCATGATGGTCAAGTAATGCAGCGGTTTACAGATGGCCACATAGCGGTCATAGGACATGGCAGCCAGGAGAAAAAATTCTGTGGCCCCAAAGATTCCAAAAAAAAAAATTTGGCTGGCACAAGCATTGTAAGTAATGGTATTGTCCCCAGTTGATAAGCTGTATAAGAATCTGGGAATACAGACTGTTGTGAATGAGATTTCTAAGAAGGAGAAGTTTCGAAGAAAAAAATACATGGGTGTTTTAAGATGAGAATCTATCAGGGTAAGAATGACAATGGTCAGGTTTCCAGTTATGCTCAGAATGTAAGTCAGAAATAAGAAGATAAAAACCAGAACTTGCAGCTGTGGGTCATCTGTAAGTCCCAACAAGATGAACGTTGTTATTGCTGTGCGGTTTCTCATTATTACTTCCTGTTTCTTATGCAATCTGTGTGCATGCAGAGAGGAAGAAAGTGAACTCTTCTCAGTCACTGAAGGAGACAGAACGTCCAGAAAAAACAAATTCCAAGTTATTCCAAATTATTTCTGTCAGCCTTTTATTATGAATCCCAGTAAAATATACCTGATAAGAGCTCAGAGAAGAGCCTTGAGCTCTACATAATTCCTCTGTCTGTAGGAATCTCAATTATTTTGTTTAAATTTCTGTCTCTATTTCATGCTACCAACTTAAAAAAAAACCAAAATTAACTTGCTTTTTTGAAAATTCAAAACTCAAATCTCATTATCTTCAAACTGTTTTTTTCACTAGTGTTCAACACACACACACAGACACAAACAAAATTAGGGTATACAAGCAATGTTCTACAGTTTGGGGACTGTTAAGTAAAGGCATCAACTTCTTTTCTATTATTCACCTTAACTAAGGTTAGAATCCACCTAACTAGTGTGCTTTCAAGGTCATATTTAAATAAAAATTTGAAAGGTTAAGCATGTCTTGCTACTATCTGTTATACTTCTCTGTAATTTTTATGCTGTTTGTTGGTAATTCTCTATAGATGTACCCATGAATGACTGCCCAGTGAATTCTATTAATGCATTAATACCTTTCTTTCTCAAGTAATCATTGTCAGCCTTAAGATCAAATCCAAAGGATGTAATCCTGATATTACTCCATATTTTGCTGCATTTATTAATGTTTAACTTTAAAAAATACACATTTTGTAAAATGTATTGATTTTTTTATGATACCACATTCACTCCTTTCCTCCTCGTTTCTGGCTGCTTGTCTTAAAATTGCTCATGGTTCCACTTATATGCACATATCACAAATATATGCTACTCTACATCCTGCTTTATATTTTCTTGCCACTCTATACTTTCTCCTGGACTTGTAATTGGCTTTTCTGGTGCCTTTCTGCACCTGCATTCCAATATCTAGACCAGTCCCATATATCCAGGCAAAACCAGATATTTTTATTTTACTATTTAACAGACACTTCAAATTGGGCATTGAACATGTCAGCTCTACCTATGCAAGTAAAACATTTCTTTCTCAAGCCTATGAGATCTCCTTTCTCATATAACTAGAAAAATCAGTTACCACATTCATACTACACGTTCAATGAACGGTGCCACCAACCTTTGAATGGTTAAAGCTGAACACCTTCATTTCCTCCAATACCCTTTTGTTTCCGCTCTAGTGTTTAGTCAGTTGCCATTACCTTTTAATTCTATGCCAATTATTCTTTATTATTCATTCCAACATAATAAATCTCTCATATGGAGTAAAAAGTTAATCTACAAATTAATATACCTGTCTTGTCACAGAAAATGACCATACATTTTCCACACTGCATCTAAAATAGCTTATGATGCACCATCCTAAATTTTCCTAGCAGAGGTCCATTTCAGCTGAGCTATGCCATGTACCTTAATATTGCCAAATAGTAGCACTGGGTTTGTTGCTTATTGTATGGACCTGTTTCCCCAGCTATGAGATTGTTGAGATCAGTGTTTCCCTCATATACTACAGATTGCCAACAGGGAGAATTAACTTCACCATATACTTTTAACTAAATCTAAGGGATGATATAAGATTAACAAGAATTTTGAGGGGTTGTATATTATGAAACACTATGTGAAGACTAATAATTTATTCTTATGTTATTTCTTACGTTCTATTTTTCCTAAAACTGAAGAAAGTAAAAAAATTACAAAAAATTGCTGAGAGTCATATTACTTAATTTTGAGGAAAGTATAGAGAAGGCAATTTTGGGGGATAATGCTAGACTTGATTTTTATATTTCTCAAAAAATGGCACATGTCTCATACCAATTGAATTATACTGTTCTCAGCTAAAGTACAGACTTATGTTTTCTTAACCCCATGATACCTTTTGAATTGATCTCTTGCTAGATTCCTTGTACATGTCAAGCAAAGCTTTGCATACTTTAAATAGTACCTTTTCTGTGTGGACCATTAAAAAATCTGCTTCTGCTTCTGCTTCTATAATGTAGCCTAATTGCAGGTTTAGAATTATTGACATCCTCTAAGTTTAATCTTGACTCTGAGAAATATCTTATTGGTAAATTTATTTGATGGTTCCAGCAGTACTTTTGTTTTTTCATGTAAGTTGTCATTGTAAAGACAGTTTTATGCTGATAGGAGAGAGTTACATACAGAAAGCTTACATTATTTTTATTACTAAAAAAGTATAATTAGTATCTTTCATATTCTTTCTTTAAATCTTATATCTGACTTCACTTTTTCAATTTTGCTCCCAAAATTGCTACTTAACATCTCTATGGGCCATATAAATACACCTCTTAGATTCTGGAAGAGAATAAGCATCATTGTTCATATAATATTAACTATATTACCAAGAAAGCAAACTAAGTGATACAGACAAGATCAAAATACTTACTCTTATAATAGCCATTCAGGCTAGAGTTGTAGTTTAAACCACAAAATACCTTAGAGATTGGAAGGACTCATAATTGAGCAAGGATATTCTAATAGTGACATGGATGCATTTTATTCCCATGCTTCTCCTGAACTGCATTTGCAATCATAGACAGCTCTGGGAGTGAAGATGCAGAGCTACCTTGACATTCTTGACCCTTATCAAGGCGGGTATTATTTTTTCATCCTAGAATCTGCCCAACTTGAACAGCAAGAATACAGGATTTTGAAAGCTACACGGAAGAAAAGGCTAGTGCTCAAGGAAACTCAGAAAATTTCCCTGATTTTTAAGGAGTTGATGATCTGACCTGGTATTCTTTCGAGAGACCAGTTTTATTTCAGTACAATTTTCATGGTAAGAAGTCTGAAAAGATTCTTCTTTAGTTAATACAACTAGTGTTCTGGGATTAACCAATTAAACAAATGAAACTGCCTTTGGTGACATTGGTTCCAAGTTATTAATTAATTTGACATCTAATTAAGTGTGAAAAGTCAACAAAGCACTGGAGATAGCATCTCTGGGGACTGGAGGATACAGCAGCATAAACATGGCACCATCAGCCTTCTAAAGTTTTTTGCAAACATTTTTACTTTATTTTAATTTAAGTATAATCGATTGCTAACTGGGCAAAACCATTTTTCAGCTGTTTCTCAGTTGTTCATTCTTCATTTATGAATTGGACTACACATTAGCTGTACTGCTTTTAAGAGTTAGAATGTTGACCGTTTATCTTCTTTCAATTCATTTTTATACATTTGTATAATCAGTTGTATGTGTTTTAAACATTTTAAATGGTATGTAATATTTAAATACAATTTATAATATTTTGCTGTATGCATTGCTTAATTTATAATTTGTGGTAAGACAAGTAAAATTTTATAGTTTCTAAATTGGCAATCATTAAAAAAGTCTTTACCATCTTCTGACTAATATAAGCATTTGTTTCCATTTCCTTCTGGATATTTTAGCTTTTAATTTATTTGTATTTACAACTTTGACTATTTTAATTGTATTTTTCTATAAGGTAAGCTAAATCTAATTTTGCTTCTGCATAAGTTGTCAGTATTTCTAATTCCATTTATTAAAAGTACCACCTTATTCCTCCTGATAGATTCTTTTGCCTTTAGTTTGGAAAAAATTTTATTTAAACTATTATTTCTTGTACAATGTATAAAAATATATTTTCTTTTATTTTAATCCAAATTTTACAGAATTTGGAAAACATGGTTAGGGTTTGGCTGTTTTGATTGTATTATTGTTGATAGATAAGGATTATTTTATGTTTACATATATTTTTGTCTTCCTAAGCCTCAGTTTCCTCATGATTTCTAAGAATTTGAGCAGCAAATAATTATCAGAACAAAACTGACATTAAGACTGAGCTTTCTTAATCTTTCCTATAAATCTTTTTTTATTGTTTCAGGTTAATTGAGGGTACAAAGAATTGGGTTACAATGTTTATATTTGTTAGGTAAAGTCACTCTTATAGTGTGTCCTGCCCCCAGGAGGTGTGCCATACACCCTAACATTGCCTATTAAGTGGGAGCACTCCCCTGCCCCACCCTCCTCCTCTCTCCCCGGTCCCTCATTTCCCCACCCCCTACCTTGAATTGATTTGAATTTTTCTTTTATGTGGGTGTGTATTAGATCCCCTGCTGACTTCATATAAGAATTGAGTACTTTGGATTCTTGCTTCTTCATTCTTGTGATGCTTTACTAAGAAGAATGTGTTCCAATCCCACCCAGGTTAATATAAAAGATGTAAAGTTTCCATCTTTTTTAGTGGCTGAATATTACCTCAGTATACATTTACCACAGCTTGTTAATCCATTCCCGGGCTGGTGGGCATTTAGGTTGTTTCCACATTTTGGCGATTGTAAATTTTTCCTATAAATCTTTAACCTTCTCTTTCCTTGTCTCATAATCTTGAACTGTTCTAATATTAAATTATCTGAATAGGCTTAAGCTAATGTGTTCTGATATTTTTCATTACTTTGAAAAAACAGATCACCTGACTGAGATCATTACTTTGAAAAAACAGATCACCTGTCTTTCCAAAGAAGTGGAAAGACAATGAATTCTGGATGCCTTCATGGTCAGGGCACTTATTATCATGCTTATAAACAGGTACAGCCTGCCTTGGCTTTGCTCATGAATATAGCTTATTCACAGGTCAGATGCCCTAAAAAAATAATTTGGTATTAACTATGAATTCACCTAATGAAATTTCTGAATTATTTCTATATGAGGATTTAAAAAGGAGATTATATAACGCCCCCTCCGCTCCACAATAGATACTTCTCTAACTTGGAGTTATTTCATCACTTTTTAAAATTTTTTTCTGACAGTTTCAAAATTTAAAGTATTGTTTTTTAGGATTAGTAAATCCTAAAACAGTCACTTCAATTTGACTGCTTTATAGAAAAATATGTATATGTAAATTAAAAAATTAAAAAAGTTTTAAAACGGAAAGTGTCATACCCACTTTTTGGACAGTAATTCATGGCTTCTGTTCACAATTTCACAACAAATGTCCTTAGTATTTTAGTGGAGATATGTATATACAGTGGCCATGTTTTTTCAGAAACCCACATTCACAGATACCCCGGGAAATACAGAGATCTTCAATGCATTTTATTCAAAGATCCCATCACCAGATATTGTTTCCCATTACAAAGTTAGAAAATAACATCTTTAAACTTAGTAGCTGAAGGGAAAGTAAAGATTGGGACAGAGAAAAAGGAAAGCCAGCAAGTGGTAAGTTATGGAAAAGTCGATGACCTGATCTTTTCTGGACATGGAGATACAGAGTCCTATAAGTTTTCACTAACATCATACCATTTATTATGTTTGCTGACTATGTTATAGATGACTAGGGATCAAGTCCAGATGGCAATAATAAATAAAATGGTTCTTTGTGATTACTGTATACAGGCCACTAATAAATCTTCTGGTAATGAACTTTTGGCACCCACAAAAATGCAGGTAGCACTTGGAAAGTTTCCTTAGAGACATGAAAGTTTGATAGCATTAAAACATAACAGGAGCACAACAATAGTATTAAAATGACAAGACAAATCCCTGTCTTCTCTTCCAAGGCACGTGAATATAAGAATTTGGGTTTAACACTCTGAGATATCACCTAACCCCAGTAAGAATAGCCTATGTCACAAAGTCCCAAAGCTGCAGATGCTGGCATGGATGTGGAGAGAAGGGAACTTTTACATTGTTGGTGGGACAGCAAACTAATACAGCTCCTTTGGAAAGAAGTATGGAGAATCCTCAAAGAAGTCAAAATAGACCTTCCATTTGATTCCACAATCCCATTATTAGACATCTACCCAGAAGAAAAGAAATCATTTTATCCTAAGGACCTTTGCACTAGATTGTTTATCTCAGCTCAATTTGCAATTGCCAAGATGTGGAGACAACCTAGATGTCCACCAACCTATGAATGGATTAATAAACTAAGGTATATGCATACCATGGAATATTATTCAGCCATGAAAGATGGAGACTTTATATTTTGTATATTAACCTGGGTGGAGTTGAAACACGTTCTTCTTAATAAAGTATTGTAAGAATGGAAAAGCAAGTATCCTTTGTACTCAATACTAACATGAAGCCAGTAGAAAAACTGATACATACCTACACAAGAGAAAAACTCAATTCAATTTAAGTTGGGGGTAGGGAGGAGGCAGAAGGGGGATTGGTGTGTTCTCACCTAATGGGCACTATATAGGGGTACATGGTACACCTACAGGATGTGCGACACACCCACCGCAGGGACTTCACCTAACACATGCAAACATTATAACCTAACTGTACCTTCATATTGATCTGAAATGAAAAAAGAATTTGGGTTTTAATTTTTAACCTTTCAGAACCAAAATTTTAAATCTTTTGTGAAGGAATGTACACACATCTCTGTGCACTCACCTGAATATCACCATGAATTTTCAGTAGCTAAACAACTAGTCATCAACAGCCAGATGAGGGAACATTACATTACCATTACAACTAGTCATCAGCAGCCAGATCAAAGAACATTACATTACCATCACTGCAAAAACATCTCTAGTGCTTACTTCATCAGACAGCAATTAATCCTCCTTCCTGCCTCCAGCGAAACCACCACCCTGATTTGTAATAACATAAGTTTCTTATTCATGTTTTGTGCTTTATACTAGGATGGTCATATAACATGAAAGCAGGAAAGTCTGTGTCTGATCTGGTTTGTGTCTGATCCTTCACTCAATAATAAGTAGCAAGATCCTTCCATGTTGCAGTATGTACCTGTAGATTATTCTTTTCTTGTTTTTACATTGTCCTTTAGGTAAATTAACTACATTTTATTTATTTATGGTAGTGCTTTTCTGCCTTTGTGCAGTTTTGGTTTATATTATTTATGAATAGTGCTTGTGGGCTTATTATAGAATAAGACATTTTGTCTCTTTAATTTTGGTGTGGTGAGTTTTTATTTTTTGCCTTTTTGAATTAAACATTTTATTTTGAGACAATTGGAGATGCATGACCAGTTGTAAGAAGGAACACAGAAAGAACTTGTGTATCTTTTACCCAATTTCCTCTTCTGATAACATCTTCTAAGACCATAGTACAGTCTTAACCACAGGAACATTGACATGGATGTTAGTGCAGAGAAGTTTCTTTATCATAAGTTTTGTTCTTGTTTAGCCACCTCAACCTCCATTTTCCCCACCTGCCCAATCATGGGGATTCACTGATTAGTTCTTCATTTCTGTAATTTTGAAATTTCAACATTATATGAATGTGTCATATATACACCTTATTATTAGTTTTACTCTTTAGAACATTTGCTAAAACTGAAAAACATATATGTGCACAAAATAAAATGTATAAAAATATTCACTGAAGTGTTATTTACATAGCCCCTTTTGGCAAACAGTGCAACAGTTAAAGAGAAAGAAAGGGTTAAACTCTTTCCTTATGTATATGAAATATTATACAAAATATTATATAGAAATACAATCATTCATGAGAATGAATGAACCACTTTCAGATGCAACAACATGAATGAATTTTAGACACATAATGATTGAAAGAAGCCAGATATAAAAGAAGATTATTATAATATTCCATTTACATAAAGTTCATGTCAGCAAAAAAAACTAATTTATGGTGTTAGAAGTCAGAAAAGTGATTATTTTTAGGGAAGAAGAAGAGATGAATAATTGGATTCAAAAATGGGTTTTCTGCATTTCTGAGAATTTCTTGGCCTGGGAGGCTGTAACACTTTTGTTTACTTTATGATAAGTCATTTAATTGTTAATTAAAAATTAGTGTATTTTTTATTGTGGTTGTTAAATTTCAATATGAAAGTTCAAAGAAAAATATAAAACTGGATTTTTAGAATTTGAACAAAGTGACCATACCAAGTTTTATGTATATTTTATGTATTTTCAAAAAGTATGCTGCTTTCAATAAAAAGCAAAGAAACTATGACAAAAATACTCAAATTCAAAATATTTGGTAATGTATCAAAATTGTTGTTTATGATGGGAGGAGGATTGAGAATGCTGGAGAAAAACAAGGAATACCTACATCAGAAGAAAGGCTTTACTAAGTATTAAAATGTGCTGTGAATTGAGGAGGATGATTAATTAAACAGGTCTTTCATATCTCAAGCAAACCTTTTTCACAAGTTGGTTTAAAATACATAAAGTCAGTCATATACCTTTTGCCACTTGTTACCTGGGAATATTGAAGAAGTTATGTAGGTATTTCTAGAATTAGTATTCTCATATGAAAAATGGTGAGAACATTAGTACCAATATCTTATTGTAGATCATTTAAACTATTACCCGATTAACTGTATGGGAATCACTAAGAAGAGAGTTTCAGTCAAGTTTAGCAGTTATTATTTTTGAGTGTATTGCAAAAAATATTTAAAAGATAACTCTATTTCTTTGTGCACTCCAACTCATAATGGTCACATTACAATTAGCTCATTTCATCAAGAGATGAGTTTATATTTTCATCACCTGCGTCAGAGCCTGACCATGCCCCATGCTTTGGTCCATGAGACCAAGTGTGAGGAAAGCAAACACCTGAAAAGCACGTGCACATTGTTTTCACTCTTACCAAAAGTTCTTAGAACCTTCCAAAAATATGTGAATCGAGCCCTGGCCAGGCTGCTAGAGGATGAGAAAACATGCAGAACAGAGGTAAATCATCCCGCTGAGGTCATCAGAGAAATTCCAGAACCAGCTGTCCTGACTAGCTTTCTGCAAAAGCATTAACAAGCCCAAACACTCTGAAAGGACTGTCCAATGGAGACAAACCCAGGTTATCTAAATAGTGGCTTGTGAACTAAATAGATTGCTAAGTTTGAGGTAGTTTGCCATGCAGCAAAATATAATAGACACATGGTCCTTACTCCTAAGGTACCCCTAAGTGATAGTATTCAACTGTAAGTCTGTAGTTTTTAGGTGATATTAACAAGGTCTCTCTCTGGACTCTGCCTGAACCCAAACTTAAAGCTCACAGATTACTTGACCTCCAGCATCTTGTTGGATACTCAGCCTTATCTCTGGTAATCCTCAACTACACTTGCCCTGTGTGGGTTCAGTCAACCCCTCAATCAGGCGCATGTGGGAAACCACACCCAGATCCCTTTTGCACAGATCCCTCCTCTGTGTAGCCTCGAGCTGTAGACACTAACCATTTCAGCTGCCTGAGTCTTCGCCAGTTTAGCTCCAATAGGCAATCATGTTGAACTTAGTCTCCAGCTCACAGAGCAGGCTGACCTGGTGTCAGTTACAGGCTCACTTACTGTACCACATTTCCTTTCTCTGGAGGATAGCAGTTTTGAGCTTTTTCGAAAGTGTCCTCATAGAGTTGATTCAGTTTTATGGTTATTTCTGGCAGAAAAGATGAACACACACCAGTTTCTCTGACAGAGCTAAAAGAAAAAGTCCTCTTTTTAAAATTTTTAAAATTCCTTTTGTTTGCGTGTGTAAAGAGAAGTGCGTGTGTGTGCATGTTAATGTCAAGTAGCCACATTCTCATTTTTACTTCTGATTCTTGAAGCAGTAAATATTCTTGCTTGCTGTTACTTTTGTATTTCGTGTTTGTTTTCAGGTTCTTGGTACTTGTTTTCTCCTTTTGGGTATAGTATGTTTTAATTTTACTTGATTAATACCTTAAAGCAACATTAAATACCTCTTCTTATATTTCAAATGTTTCAGCGTATTTTACATGTTTAAAATAAAGGAATTTTTCAAAACCATTGTTCCCAAAATTTCCCAGGAAATATAAATACTACCTTTTCAAGTTATATAGTTTCTTCCTAGATAATATTAAAAAAAAATCTAAGTTATAAATGAAGAAATATTTAATGTCCTGGAAATTAAGTCTCCTATTCACTTCAAGGTAGAAACGATTTTGATGGAGATTAAAGGAGGAAAGAAATGGTTTGATCTAAGTAGTTTTACAAATCGAAATTCAAAGGATTATGAGAAAGTTAAGCTGGGTGAACTAGTTAGGACTTCCAGAGAAAATGTTAAGAAACCAGTATTTCATTTTTATTTAATTGGTCAAATTCACGTGCTCTTACTTGTGTAAGATAAATGCTATTTTTTTGATTGTGTTATTGAAAGCTTGTTTCACTTGCTTGTTCCTCAAGGTATAAATGAAAGGGTTTAACAAAGGGGCAACAGATGTAGTGAGCACAGACACTCCTTTGTTAATGTCCACCTCTTCCTTGGCTGAAGGCTTGACATAGATGAAAATGCAGCTGCCGTAAGTGATGGAGACAACAATCATGTGAGAAGAACAGGTGGAGAAAGCTTTTTTCCTTTGTTGAGCAGAGGGGA
>NW_003852438.1:9568995-9576205 GCF_000181295.1 Otolemur garnettii | reverse complement strand
TCAGAATGTAAGTCAGAAATAAGAAGATAAAAACCAGAACTTGCAGCTGTGGGTCATCTGTAAGTCCCAACAAGATGAACGTTGTTATTGCTGTGTGGTTTCTCATAGTTACCTTTGACAGTTTAAGCACTCTGAATTAAAAAAAAATCAAAGTCAAAATATGTATACAGAGGAGGACTAAAAAGGCAAAAATGAATGGAATACAAAGCAGCAGAATGAGATTAATGGAGTCAAAAGTTGATTCTTAGAGAGAATGTAGAACATTGGTAAAACTTTTGTGAGAATAATCTGAAAACAAAGAAGATGCAATTCATCAGGTATGACAGTGAAAGCATTATTACAGAATATGTAAATATTGAAAAGAGTTCATATATTGAAAACTCTGAACATAGTGGGAAAATTACCTGAAATGGACTAATTCTGTGAAAGATACAATCTACTAAGGCTCATTGAAGATGAAATATCTACTTTTTATAGTTCTACATCCACTAAAGTAAATGAATATATACTTGAAGGAAAGTGAGGATGGATGGGTTAATAGTTTATTTCTATAAAAATTTTTAAAAATTACCATCCAATAATCCTCTCAGAAAATTTATTGTTGAAAATAAAAATTATAACTTCTAATAAGGTTTTTAATGTATGTAGACATAAATGATAACAGCATAAAAGACTGAAAAGTACAGTATTTATACAGTGATACAGTTTCCACATTATACCTTAAGTGGTAAAATAAGTAAAATAAATAAAGTGGTAAAATAAATATTCCAAGTGATCTGTGGAATCAGTGTGTTTATTGTAATTCCTAGACAAGATACATGTACATACAACCTTTTAAGAAATGAGATAGTCAAAATATGTTCGATAAATGAAAATGGAACATTTTAAAGTTTCTGTTCAGTTCGATAACAGAAAATATTCAATTTAAGATGGGTAAGGGAAATAAAAGAATAAACGATAGAAGGAACAAGTGAAAAGCAAGTCATAAAATGGTAGATATAACTCCAAACTTATAAATAATTACATTTAATATGAATATTCTAACATACATTTTTAAATGACATAAATTATAAGAACAGATTTTAAAAGCAGCCCAACTAGATGTTGTGTGCAAGGACCTCATTGAAATGAAATGGCATAGGTAGTTTAAAAATGAATAATAGAAAAAGAAACACCATGTAAACAATAATAAAAAGAACACCAGAGTGGCTATATTAATATTGGACTAAGTAGATTAACAGGAGCACAGTATAAAAAATTAGATACTGTAAATGGTTCAGTTTATCAAGACACAAAGATTCTGGTTATGTTCCTAATAACAATGCATCAAAATATGTGAGGAAAAAAACTGGCAGAAATGAAGGAAGAATTAGATAATTAGTAATTACACTTGGATAATACTAGTTAACTGAAAATCAGCAAGGATATATAAGAACTAAACAACACCTGAGACTGATGATACGTAATTGATGTTATACTTATTGAACACTCCATCCAACAACAGAGCACATATGCTTTCATCTGAAGAGATGAAAATGCACATGATGACTTCAAAAGATAGATAATATCTTGGATCATAAAACAAACATTAGCAACTTTAAAAGAATTGAAATCATGCAGAGAATAGAATTAAGCTAAAAATCACTGACAAAAAGAAAAGAACAAAATATCCAAACATTTGGAAATTGAGCAACATAGTTCTGACTAAGCTATGTATCAAAGACCAACTATCAAATCAAATCATACATTGAATTGAATAAAAATAAAAATACAACAGATCAAAATATGTGAGACACAGTTAAAGCAGCACTGAATGGAAAATCTTTTATGTTAAATTTTTTTTTTTGAAAAGGAGAAAATTTCGAATCTAACATAAAAGTTTTGACCGTAGGAAACTAGGAAAAAAGTATGAAATCAACTCAAAATATCTTAAAGGAAGCAACACTAAAGACTGGAATTAATAAAATTGAAAACAAAAAGATAATAGAGAAAATAAATAAAACCAAAAGTTGGTTTTTGAAAGAGATGAATAGCAGGGGGATCAACAAAGGAAAACAAAACAAAACACCAACAGAGAGAAAACAAAATAGGATCAAGGAGAGAATGTCATTGATCTTATTCACCTACTCTACAAATCATATTACCATGATCAGAATTAAAGAGGGGCTGCTAGCACAGATCTCAAATGTACTAGAAGGATAGTAAGGGTGTAGCTCACAAAAATATATTTAACAACTTTAAATGAACCCATTTCTTAAAGGCATCAAACTGCCAAAGCACATCAAAGATGAAATAGATATTGTGAACAATTCTACAGTTATCATTTTTTGCATTTGATACATTCATATAGCCAAATCAGGGTAGAGACAAGCAAGCATTACCCTAAATATTTATCTTTTCTTTATTCTAGGAATATTCAAATTAGCCTTTGTAGATATTTTGAAATGTATGGTCGATTATTGTTAACTATGGTCAACCAACTGATCCATTAGACACCAACTTTTATTCTTCCATATAAGTGAATATTTGTACCAACAAATCAGTAATTATTAAAATATTAAATTTATAGTTAAAATTATCCTGAAGTAAAAATGTTCAGTATTAGGTGATTAAACATGGAATCACCACCAGTGTTCCACAATATCTTTCAGAAAATTTAAGAGTAGGGAACATTTTCCAACTTATTTTATGAAGCTAGCATAATGCTAATGCCCAAATATGAAAATGACAGCACATGTAAAGGAGTTACAAACATTCTTAGTCAATATTAACACTATAACATTATATAAAGAGCATAGTATACTATAACCAGGTGGGATTTATTCCTAGTATGCAAAATTGTTTCAATGTTTTAAAAGTAATCAATACAACTATTGTGAGTATAAAGAAAAAATGTGATCTTAAATTATGCTATAAAAGTATTCAGAATAAAAACTCATAGTAAACTATGAATATGAAGGAACTTCCTCAAATGGATGAAGAAATCTATGGATTATAATAAAGCAACAGACTTATTAATGGTAAACAACTGGAAGGTTTGCCTAACAGAATAATGGTGATTCTCATTGATCTTATTCACTTGCTCCTGAAGTCCTACGCAGTGCAGTAAGGCAAATGAAACAATTATACATCAACAAATTGGATAATCTAGAATGAATAGACAAACTTCCATACAACTATAAACTACTAAGACTTAATCATGAAAAAATAGAAAATCTGGACAGATCAATAATTATTATGGAGATTGAATCAGTAAGAAAAATTCTTCCATCAGAGAAAAACCTAGTACCGGACAACTTCGCTGCTGAATTCTACCAAGTATTTGAAGAAGAACAAATACCAATTCTTTCAGAGTTCTTTAAAAAAACCAAAGTGGAAGAAACACATCCTTCATTTTACAAGATTATCTTCAACTTGATACCAAAGCCAGACAAGGACACTACAAGAAAAGAAAACTATAGGACGATAATCTAGATGAACATAGATGAAAAGATCTCCAACAAGATATTACCAAATCTAATCCAAGACCACATTAAAAGAATCATTCACCATTATCAACTGAGATTATCTCTGGATGCAAGGATTGTTCAACATATGCAAATTGGCAAATGTGATACATCACATTAGCAAAATGAAGTATAAAGTATAAAACTCATATGGTCATTTTAATTGATGTGGGAAAAAGCATGTGATAAAAGTTAACCTCCTTTCATAGTAAAAATTCTCAACAGTTAGGAGTAGAGGGAATGTACCTCAACACAATATATAATAAGCCTGTAGATAACTTCAGACTCAATGCAAAAATTTGAAAGCTTTTCCTCTAAGATCAGGGACCAGGATGTCCACTCTCAGTACTACTTTTTTTTTTTTTAAATAAGAAGACAGATCTATTTATTGTTTTTTTTTTTTTTTTTAACAGATTCTAGATTTCTCATTCAATTCCTTCACTTAGTGTCCATAATTTGGAATTGATTCAGGATTCTCGAGAATGGAAGAAAAAGTATCCAATGTACTCAGCCCTACTATGAAACTAATTTATAGCAAAATACAAATTAAAACCATAATAAGATGTCATCTCATACCTGTTAACGTGACTTTTGTCAAAAAGACAAAATATAAGCATTGCTGAGGATGTGGAGATAGGGGGCCCTGGTACACTGGGTTGCAAATTAGCATAGCCATTATGGAAAATCATATGGAGGTTCCTCCAGAGACTAAAAATACTCAAAAAACCAGAAACTATCATATGATCTAGAAATCCCACTTCTGCTTATATGTCTAAGAGAATTAAAATCAATATGTGAAGGTAATATCTGCACTCCCCTGTTCAGTGCAGCATTATTCATAGTAGCCAAGATAAGAAATCAACAGAAGTGTGCAATAGAGGATGAATGGATAAAGAAAAAATATGGTGTACACACACACACACACACGCACACACACACCACAATGAAATACTATTAAACCTTAAAAAGGAGGTAATTCTATTATTTGTGACAACGTTGGAGACTCTGGAAGACATTGTGCTAAGTGAAATCAGCCAGGCACAGAAAGACAAAAACGGTGTCATCTCCCATGTGGAGGTTTATAAAGTTGAACTGACAGAAACAGAGAGGAGGAAGACGGTAACCAAAGGCTAAGGGATAATGACCAACCTTTTTAGCTTTTATATACTTAATATCCTCAATATTTTATAGTTTATCTTTTCCATTTCATGCGTCTACCCCACTTCAGATCACTTTGATCTGAAACATAGAATGAAACATTCAGCTGTAATTGGACCTCACGCCTCCTGATTTCTATCATTTCAATCCATTTTCCTTGCTGTATCTAGAATAAGTTCTAAGATCCCATCTCAACTCCTTTAAGCCTGTTTGTGTACATTTCCACTATCTTCCTAGAAGTCTCAGAGCTGTTTCCTATTGCTTATTTATTATTCACTTTCTCCAGTTAGACTGTGGATATTTTGAGATGAGGACGTATCTTATTCACAATAGTATAATACATATATTATCATATTTGATGAAATATAATCATTTCTCAGTAAATGAATAAACCCATCATAGATATTTGCAGACAAACAACAGGAGACATTCTTTACTTATATTTTAAGATTCTACTTGAGAAAAAAAAGTTCTTTACTCCTGTGGCCACATAGAAGATACGGCAGTCATAATAGAAGGTGGTGCTTTAATGGAAGAATCTGTCCTGCTTCCCTCACGCTTTCTGTACAGTTCTTGAGACTTACAACATAGCCTTTTACAACAGGCGTTTCATCAACTCTACTGGTGACAGAATTTCATAGAAGTTTTATTTAAATTATCTCTACCACAGAATATATGAAGGAAAAACGTTATAAAGATAAGCAAAAGTAACAAGGTCTTTAAAAAGTTGTAGCTATTAGCTAATAATAAATTTTCCAAGGTGTTGTGTTTACCTGAACATTCAGCTAGAAAGTCCCATGATTTTGTGAGTATACTCCTTCAGATGGTTTGTTCTAACCAATGTTTGCGTCTTGGTTCCTTCTTTGAAAAAATGATCTCAGACAAAATAGATGTTATTAATAAGAAGCAATATTCAGTTTCTAGACACTATCAGAGAGGGCACACATTCACAGAAAATATATATATTTTTCTAAATGCTGTTTCTAAACCATGGTACTTGTTCCAGATTCACACATGAAATACCTGCAAGAGCTAACGTTGAGGAATATGGGATAGTTGTTCACCAGTGCCCACCTTCCTTCCTTTTTCCAGTCTTCTCTTCCTTCCCTAGTATAACCTCTAGCTAAATTCCCTGCTGATTTTGAGTATTATCCAAGGATGCAAAACAATCCTCCGGCCTTTTTCGTTAGCAAACTCTGACAAATTAATTACAAAGCAAGTACAATTGATTGATTTCTGCTTAGTATGCTTAAAAGTATTTGTGTTTTAAAAATACAGGCTATTTGTAGGTAAAATGTCAAACCAAATTTCATTAAGTTAGGCATATTTATATGTTTGAGGTTGTGTGTGCATAGGTTTATGGGTGTGTGTGTGGGTCTGGGTTGGAAGTGGGGGCACTAAGTGTTACATTATATGCCCTTTGAATATATATTTTTTTAGAGACAGAGTTTTACTTTGTCACCCTCAGTAGAGTTCTGTGTAGTCATAGCTCACAGCAACCTCCAGCTCCTGGGCTTAGGCAATTCTCTTGCCTCAGCCTCCTGAGTAGCTGGGACTACAGGTGCCAGCCACAACAACTGGCTATTTTTTTTTTTGCTGCAGTTTGGCCTGGGCCAGGTTCGAATCTGCCACCCTGAGCTGCTACCCTGCCCTTTGAATTTGACAATTATTTTGCCCACCACATACATTACCATAAAACAGTCTTGGTGGCTTCTTTACTCACTTCCATGATTAATATTCTCAAAACAGAAAAGATATTCGAGAAATATACCTAATTTCTCATATCCTTATGAACTTTCCAAATTAAAATACATACACACAGAGACACACATGCTCAAAAAGCTGACACGAATGATTTTATTTTATCAAATTTCACAAAAGAATAAAGTTTGCTTGAGAGACACGAAAATACTCTTTAGTTTGTCATTCAGGCATTAGCTTTTGTTCTTTTCAGAGGTCCTTAGTGTAATTCACAACTAAACAATAGTATATTAGCAGCAATATGGATATAATCTAGCCATACGTTGTTATTGAACATGCACTCAAAGGTAGGAGCAGAAATATATACATAAGCTATCTCAAATTTTATATTCCTATCTTTAACTTTTATTATGAATGCCAATATCAATTTACATTTTTAAAAGAATTATTACTGTATAATTAGTGGCTAAATAGAAGGAAAGACTAATTAATGGGCACAGAGAATCAGAAATTCTCTTTAATTTTTTTTAGCCAGGGCTGAGTTCGAACCCACCACCTCCAGTATATAGGGCTGACGCTCTACTCCTTTGAGCCACCGGTGCCACCCAATTCCCTTTAATTTTTTTTTATTTTTTTTATTTTTTTTATTTTTTTTATTTTTTATTTTTTATTTTTTCTTTTTTTTATTGAACGGTAACTATGTACATTAATGCAATTCTGGGGTACAGTGTGGGGTTTTCACATGCAATCTGAAATACTTCCATCAACTGGTCAACACAGCCTTCATGTCATTTTCTCAGTTATTGCTTTAAAACATTCACATTCTACTCTTAGAAAGATTCACC
>NW_003852438.1:9524513-9561555 GCF_000181295.1 Otolemur garnettii | reverse complement strand
AGTTGAAGACCTGACCCAACAATCTTAATACAGAATGGGTCTCTTAAAAATTTCACCATAAGCATGATTGAGGATATTTATATGGTCAACCTACAACAGGATCAGTTAAGTTAAAAAGAGTCTTTGGTGATACTATTTCCAAGTAACATAAAATGTAATTAATATTATAGAAAAAGAAAACAAAGTAAAAGATAACTAATACTCCTAGGAATTGGGACAGTGTTCTTGGAGAATGGAAGATGCATTAATGGCACCAAGGTTAAAATGCATTATCAGTGAAGCAAATATTTGCCAAAATAATGACCCAAATAAAATTTTGTTGGTTTGCTCATTTAAATTAACATTTCATTGATTGCTGATGACACAGAACAAATTCTTCATTGTTGTTTGGTAATATATACTTACTGCATAGAGTGCCCTTTGGCTATTCTTTTTTTTTTAGAGACTCACTTTATCACCCTTGGTAGAGTGCTGTGGCATCACAGCTTACAGCAACCTCTAACTCGTGAGCTTAAGTGATTCTCTTGCCTCAGCCTCCTGAGTAGCCGGGACTACAGGCTTTTCTAAGATATTTGGATACCCTTAATATCCATGATAGACATTATATTATTTCCCAGTCTTTAAAAAAATTCTTGATGGATAATATATGTACATCTTTTGGGGATGCAGGTGAAACTTCAGTACATTCGTGTATGTGTTAAGATCAAATTGGAGTAATTAATTATCCATCCTTAAAAAATTATCTTTTCTTTATGCTTGTAAAATTTAAACCATTCTCTTATAGCTAGTTTGAAATGTTTAATCGATTATTGTTAATTGTATTCACCCTACCGATCTATCAAACTATAGTTTTTATTTTTCCTATCTAAATGGGTATTTGTACCCATTAATCAATCTCTCCTGATTCCCCTGCCCCTTACTCTTGTCAGTTTCTGATAATCACCAGTCTATTGTCTCTGCCTTCATGACATTCACTTTTTAAGCTCCTACATATGAGTGAGAAAATGTAATTTTAAACTTTCTGTGTTTAGTTATTTCAGTAATCATCTGCAGTTCCATCTATGTTGTTGCAAATAACAGGGTTTTATTATCTTTATGATTGAAATTATTCCATTGTGTATTTGTACTACCTTTTCTTTACCCATTAATCTATTGACAGGCACATAGGTTGATTCTCTTTTTTGGGATAATGAATAGCGTCACTAAACAAAGGTGTGCAGATATCTCTTCAATATATCGATTTACTTTCTTTCAGACATATACTCAGGAATGGATTGGTGAATCACATGGTATTTCTGTTTTTAGCTTTCGTGCGGTGTAAATACTGCCTTCTGTAGCAATTATATTAATTTACATTCCCACTCACATGTACAAGAGTTTTCATTTCTCTACATCTCCACCGGCATCTGTGGATCCTTGTCTTTTTGATAAAAAGTCATTTTGACTGACATAAAATATCTCATTGTGGTTTTAATTCATATTTCTGTGGTAAGTAGTGATCTTGAGCATTTTTTCTCACGTGCCTGCTAGCCATTTATATGTCTTTTTTGGGGAAATGTACAGGTATTTCACCCATTTTTATATCAGATTATTTGATTTTTTTTCTGTTGAGTTGTTTGAGCTCCTTATATATTCTGGCTTAATCCATCATTAGATGGATAGCTTACAAATATTCACCTCCCCTGATTTTGTGGGCTTTCTCTTCAGTTTGTTGATTGTTTCTTCTGCTGTGTAGAGGTTTTTTAGCTTGATGGAATCCTATTTATCTTTTTTGCTTTTGTTGTCTGTACTTTTGAGGTCTTAAACACAAAAATTCTGTTTAGACCAATGTCCTCAAGGATTTACCTCATGTTTTCTTCTAGCAAATTCATAGTTTCAGGTCTTAGATTAAGTCTTTAACCCATTTTGATTTCATGTACAGTGAGAGATAGGAGTTCAATTTCATTTTTCTACCTTCGGTTATCCAAGACAAGATACCTTCGGTTATCCAAGTTTTTCCAAGACAATTTATTGATAAAACTGTCTTTTCCCCTTTGTATGTACGTGGCAACTTCATCAAAACTGAGTTGGCTGTAAGTGCATAGATTTCTGTCTGAGTTCTCTATTCTGTTCCTATTGGTCCATGAGTCTGTTTTGATGCAAATATCATGCTGATTTGACTACTATAGCTTTGTAGTATATTTTGAAGTCAGTTAGTGTGATGCCTCCAGTTTTGCTCTTTTTGTTCAAGATTGCTTTGGCTATTCAGTTTCTTTTGATTACATGTAAAATTTGGGATTTTTTTTCTATTTCTGTGAAGAATAACATTGGCATTTAGAAAGTGATTGAATTGAATCTATCAATTATAGTACTGACATTATAACCATATTAATATTTTCATTTTATTAGCATGAATTATCTTTCCATTTGTGTGTGTTTGTTCACCTTAATTTCATCAATGTCTTATAGTTTTCCTTGTATAGATCTTTCTCTTCTTTGGTTAAATTATTTCCTATGTATTTTATATATTTTTGTAGCTATTGCAAATGACATTGCTTTCTCTTCTCTTTAAAGATTATTTACTATTGGCATATATACATGCTATTGGGTTTTGTGTGTTGATTTTTGTATTCTGCAACTTTACTGAATTTGATAATCAGTTCTAACATTTTTTTTATATGGAGTTTTAGGTTTTTCTAAGTATAAGATCATGTCATCTGTGAACCAGGCCAATTTGGCATGTTCCTTTTCTATTTTTGTGGCATTAATTTCTCTTTCTGAGTTGCTTTGTCTCAAACTTCCATTATTATGTTGAATGAAAGTGGTGAAAGTGGGCATCCTTGTGTTTTCCAGATCTTATAGGAAAAGTTTTCAATTTTTCTCCATTCAGTATCATGTTAGCTGTGGGTTTGTCAGATCTGATCTTTACTATGTAGAAACCCTTACTTTCCTTCTATATCTAGTTTGTTGAATGTTTTTTATCATGAACGCTATTAAATTTTCTCAAATGCTTTTCTAGCATCTATTGAAGTGGTCATGTGGATTTTGTTCTTGGTTCTGTTAATGTGATGAATGTGATGGTATCATGTTTATTTATTTGCATATATTGAACAATCTTTGCATTCTTGGGATTAATTCTAAATGAGCATGATGAATGGTCTTTTTAATGTGTTATTGAATTTGATTTGCTAGTATTGTCTTGAGAATTTTCACATTTATGTTTATCAATAATGCTGGTTAGCTGATAACTAGCTAGATTTATTTATTTATTTATTTTGTCCTTGTCTGGTTATCATGATAATGGTGGCATTGTAGAATGAGCTTGAAAATGTCCCCTTTTAAAAATTTTTTTGAAGAGTTTGAATAAAATTTGCTATTCTTCTTTGCAAGTTTGGTAGAATTCAGCAGTGAAACCATCAAATTTTGGACTTTCTTTGACTAGAGACTTTTTTTATTACAGCAATAATTTCATTATTAATTATTGGTTTTGCAGGAGCTGGGTTTGAATCTGCAGCAGTGGTGGGGGCTGTAGCACTTGTTAGTTTCATCTGCAGGGGACCCTGGGCCCAGGTGTTAAATGTTGAACAGCTATGGAACTTCAGGGTGGAGGTTGGCTCAGGGGAGGGAGCATGTTGCTCATGCACTTGCCAGGCACTTTCAATAAATAGTGATCCTGGAGGTTGACTGAGGCCTTTCTGACACATAAGGGGGTCCCCATCCTGCAAGCTTCGAGTTTATAATCCATGGTGCAGCCATGGTGTGGCCTGCTTCCTTGGTGACAACTCCTACAGGTTTGCTGAGATTTTCTATTTCTTCCTGGTTAATCTTGATAGGATACATGTGTCCAGGTATTTATCCATTTCTTCTTTGTTACTAACACTTCCAATTTGTTAGTATATAGTAGTTTATAATAGTTTCTAATGAGTCTTTGTATTACTCTGGTCTCAATTTGTTATGTTTCCTGTTTCACTTCTGAATTGATTTATTTAGGCCTTACCTTTTTTTTTTTCCTAGTTTAGCTAAAAGTTTGTCAATTTTGTTTACCTATTTATAAAAACAGATTTTCACTTTGTTGATCTTCTGTATTGGCTTTTATGGTCTCATTTTCATTTATTTATGTTCTGATCATTATTCTTTCTTTCTTTCCTCTAATTTATGATTTTTTTGTTTTTGATTTTCTAGTTCCTTGAGGTGCATCATTACTTTATTTGAAATTTTTCTTCTTTTTTTGATGTAGCTGTTTTTTGCTATAAACTTTCCTCTTATTACTGTTTTTGCTATTTCCAATTGATTTTGGTGTGTGTTACTTCCATTTTTATTTCTTTTAATGATTGTTTAAATTTCTGTCTAAATTTCTTTATTGATCTATTGGTCACTCAGTAGCATGCTATTTAATATTCATGCGTTTCTGTAGATTTCAAGGTACCTTTTGTTATTGATTTCTAGTTTTATTTCAGTGTGGTCAAAAAGAAGTGTTGAGACTTCTTTCGTGGTCTGTGTGGTCTATGATATGGTCTATTCTCGAAAAAAAAATGTGTGTTATGCAGTTGAGTGAAATGTTCTATGTCAGTTAGGCCTAATTGTTCTAGTGTGTAATTTAACTCTAATTTTTCTTTGTTGATTTTCTGTCTCAATGGTATGTCCATTACTGAGAATGAAGTATTGATGTCCCCTACTATTATTGTACTGCACTCTATCTCTCCTTTTAGAACTATTGATATTATATATTTGGGTGCCCTGATGTTTAGTGGATATATATATTTGTAATTATTATATCCTTTTGCTGAATTGATCACTATGTTATTATACAGTGACCTTCTTTGTTATTTTTATGGTCTTCACCTTATAGTTTATTTTATCCAATATAAGTATACTACTCTTGCCTTAAAAAAAATTTTTTTTTTGATTTCCATTTGCCTAGACTATTTATTTCCATCCTTTAACTTTCAGTCAAAGTGTGTTGTATAGATCAGTGGTTCTCAACCTTCCTACTGCTGCAACCCTTTAATACAATTCCTCATGTTGTGGTGATCCCTATGGGATATTAAAGGGTCTCAGCAGTAGAAAGGTTGAGAACCACTGGTATAGATACAGGGTATTTCTTGTAGGAAGCAAATCAATGAGTCTTATTTTTTATATCTCTTCAACTACTCTGTCTTCTAATTGGAGAATTTAGTTAATTTACATTGAATGTTATTAATATAAGTAAAGACTGAGTGCCACTTTGTTGCTTGACTTCTGGTTGTTTTATAACTTTTTCTTTTTTCCTTCCTTATTATATTTCTTTGTGATTAAGTGACTTTCTCTGGAGTATGTTTTAAATTATTGCTTTTTATTTTTTGTGTATCTATTATAGGTTTGTGGATTGTGTTTGCTGTAAGGCTTATAAGAAATACTATTAATAACAGATTATTTTTAAACAATGACAATTTATCTTAGATCACAAAGAAAAATATAGAAATAAAAAATCAAAATATAAAAAGAAAAAACTTTAAATGTGAATATCCTCTCCACATTTTGACTTTTTATTGTCTTAGTTAACATATGTTACATTGTTTATCTCTTAACAGATTGCCATAGCTATTATTCTTTTGATATATTTGTCTTTTAGGCATCATATTATAGTTACAAGTGGATTCTGAGTTCATCTGTGTATTTACTTTTACTGGTGGGTTTTATATTTTTAATTATTTTTTCTTTTTGCATATAAGTGCTTTTTTTCCCTTTCAGATTGAAAATTCTCTTTAGCATTTCTTGTACAATTCATGTGGTAGTGAATTCACTCAGCTTTATTTCTTCTTCATGTTAGAAGGATAGCTTTGCCCAATACAGTATTCTTATATGGCGGTTTTCCTTTTGCTACTTTGAAAATGTCATCCCACTGCATCCTGGCTTGTATGGTGTATGTTGAGAATTCTGTGGCTTGATTATTTGGCATTTCTTTATATATTTATTTCTTTTCTCTTTTTGCTTTAGGATCCTCTCTTGGTCCTTGACCTTTATGATTTGATTATCATATGCCTTCTGGTAGTCTTATTTGTTTGCATCTGTGAATATTTTTAGCTCTTTCTGTACCTGGATATTTATATCTTTCTCAAGTTTTGAAAATTTTTTTGTAATTATTTCTTTGAATAAGATTTGTATCCCTTGCTCTTACTCCTTCTTAAACATCAGTAGTTCTTAGATGTGGTAATTTGAGTTATTGTGAGGGTGATCTGTGTTCCTTTTTCTTTTTTCTTTAACACAAGATTGCACTCTGTCATGCAGTCTGGAGTGTAGTGGTGCAATCATAGTTCACTGCTGCCTCAAATTCCTGGGATTGACAGTGATCCTCCCACTTGAGTAGCTGAGACTATAGACTTGTGCCACTATGCCTAATTTTCCTTAATTTTTTTGTGGGGGGGGGTTCATGATATTTTTATTTATATTTCCTCTATGTGTTTTCAAATAGCTTACCTTCAAGCTGACTAAATCTTTCCACCGCTTGATCTATTTAGTAATTGAGAGGCTCTAATAAATTTTTCAATTCAGCAAATGTGTTTTTAGTTCTAAGATTTCTGTTTGACTTTAATTATTTCAATCTCTGTTAAATTTCTCTGACAAATTTTTTGGGTTTTTTCCTGCATTATTGTGAAGATCACTGTTTCCTTAAAACACATATTACCATATCTTTGGGGATAGTCACTAGTTTATTGTTTTGTCTCTTGGGGAGGTCATGGTTGCCTTTTTTACTTTTGTTTCTTGTGAGTATATATCTATGGCTGTGCATTGAAGAATTAATTACTTATTCCATTCTTTTCTATATGGTTTGTTTTGGCTTTTTAAAAATATTCTTGCTCAGAGACTTTCTGACTTCTTTTTGGTACTAGATGGTGCCTTAAGGTCATGTTTGCCTAAGTTCTAGTAAAGAACTGGAGTACTGCCTGTCTCAATGGGGAGGTCCCAAAGGGAATAACTCACAGTATAGAAAGGCTGGCTAGGGATTTGTGCCCTGTAGACTTGTGAAACATATCTCCCGCAGCATGTTGCTACTAAATTGTGACTCAGATTTAGAGTCTCCTTTGTGTGATTTAAAAACCAACATTTTTAGGGCAAAGGATGGTAGTCCTACACCCCCTCTTTGTCTCACATTCCTCAAAAGGAGCTCTCTCTTCAGGACTTCATGATGCTTCAGTCTCAAGATGGTGGAGAAGTTGGTTGCCCCCCTTGATCTTACTTTTCTCCAGGGTAGAAACCATGAGTTGGGTTAAAATTTTTGCACATTTGGTTATCTTGACGATTTAGGGGGAGATCATTGCAGACAAAGAAGTCTGATACTCTTCCTATTTACTCAAAATTTGTTCACTTTTCTGTGGCCCTCGGCACTGTCTTGTCTTCATATTTGAATTCTGAGATACTTTTGGTGATGATCTTGGCATTGCATATTTATATTTGGGTTTCTGTGTGAGAGGAGAGTGAAGATAGCTCACTTCTATTAATATATCACCATACTAGAACTAGAAAAAAATCCTTTGCTAGTGTTATATGTTAGAAATCTTATTTCACAATTTAACATTTAATACTGTTATTGTGCTGAGATAAGAAAAATTTGATTAATATGTCAAAAATATATTCATCTTTTGATATATTGTTTTCCAATTTACTATAATCATTTGAGATCTTTACTTACCCTGAGATTGTTATATATTTATTTATATTTTCTTCTAATAATTTTATGGCTTATTTTATTTATATTTATGTGTATACTCTATCTGCATTATAATTTGGGATAAAGTATGAGGATATGTATTTTTCTCCAAGTTATTTGTCACTTCTAATGCAACTTAATAAAAAAATTAGTCATTATTTGTCTCATCTTTGAGTTTGCTTTTAGAACTTATCCTAATTTCTTTATTTGGGAAGGAAAAAGTAAGCCATTGTCAGTTCACTAATTAAAGAATTTCTAAAATCCAGAAAGAAGGCTGGTTTTCCTACATTTCCTGTCCTCATTTTTACTCTATATATTATTATCTTTTTAAATGTAACCCTTGTATGTAAACCAGGAGAAAAGAGAAAAGGTACAGGACACATCTAATATTGGGTTACTCCAATATTATATCCACTATTAACCAATAATGACAAAGGTAAAAAGATTTTATTTGCTAGTGAAATTTAATCTCTATAGAGGACATTTGTCATTGTGTATGTACCTCACATTTACAGGCACAGATGACAGTGAGTTCCAGTATTGGTGATGCTAAGTTTGGTGATTATTAAAGGAGCTCTGTCAGTCTGCTCTATTATAGAGATATCTTTTTCCATTTTTGATCATGGTGATGTTATGGATAATTCTTGCTTTAGTTAACCATTAAGTTGTTTTTGAAGTGAAAAAATTTTAAACATTTTCATTCATAATAAATGAATAATATGGCTTTAAGATCTTTTATAAAACTTCCATTTCTTTTTCTATATTCATACTCATATTTATATCCACAACCATACTCATATCTATAGCTATACTTACAGTGATATTGTGGCAAAAAAATATTAATTATTCAAGCATAAATTTAGCTAAGGAGGCAAAATACCTATACATTGAAAACTATGAAATCCTGATGAAATAAATTGAAGGAAACAAAACAAATACAAGGATACCCTGTGTTCATTGATTAGAAAAATTAATGTGGTAAAAATGTCCATAATTCAAAATAAATCTACAGATATAATCTCTTCAAAATCCCACTGACATTCTTCATACACACACACACACACACATACACAAACAGACACTAAAACATAACACTAGAATTCATAAAGAAACTCAAAAGACTCAAAGTAGCCAAAGCAATTCTGAGCAAACAAAAACAAAAACAAGAGAAAAACTCAAAGCTGGAGGCATCACACTACCTAACTTCAAAATATACCACAAAGCTATGGTAAATCTAACAGTATGGTATTAAAAAGAAGACATATAGATCAATGGAACAAAGATTGGACACAGGACAGTAAATGATGCTGAGAAAATTTACTATTCAGAAGAAAGAAGCTCGACCCCTAAAATGCACTATTTAACTCAAAAAGGATTAAAAGCTTAAATTAGAACCAAAAGCTAAGAAATAACAAGAAGAAAACAAGGGAAAATGCTTCATGATGTTAACCTGGGCCAGAAGTTTTGGATATGATTACAAAAGCATACACGACACTAGCAAAAATAAAATTGATATGACACCAAACCTAAAAGCTTCTGCACAGCAAAGGAAACAATCAATAGAATGAAGAGAAAACCTATACTTTGAAAATTTACATTTGTCAAGGACATTAATATCCAGAATATATAAGTTATTTGACTCAATTGCAAAAAAATATGCAATTAAAAAATGAGCAAAGTACATGAATAGTCATTCTCAATCAAAGAAAGTATTGGTCAACAGGTATACGAAAAAATGTTAAACATCACTTATCATTAGGGAAATGAACATCAGAACCATAATGAAATATCACCTTACTGGAGTGATATTCCTACTGTCAAAAAGACAAAAGATAAACAAATGTTCTTGAGGAAGCAGAGAAAAGGGGACCTGTGCATATTGTTGGGAGGAATGAAAATCAGTACAGCAATTACAGTAAGGATTACAGTGGTTTCTCAGAACGTTAAGAATAGAACTACTGTATGATCCAGCAATCCTGCTTTTGGATATATAGTCAAAGGAAATGAAGTCAGTATGTCAAAGAGATATCAGCATGCCTATGTTACTGCAGCACTTTTGACAATAGCTGAGCTAGAGAATCAATTCATTGTTTCTCAAGCATGCTCATGCCGTCAAAATGCTTTATAAGATCATTTGAAAACCAAAGCTAAGAAAAGCACAATAAAAAATAATTAGTGGGTTGTTTCCACATCTTTGCTATTGTGTACTGTGTTGCTATAAACATCTGTATGCTATGGAATACTACTCAGTCATAATAAAAATGGCCAACTAGTATCTTTTGTAACAACCTGGATGGAACTGCTGACCATTCTTTAAGTGAAGTATGTTAAGAATGCAAAAACAAGCACCAAATGATCTCAACGCTAAATTGAAATCAGTTGATTAACATTTATGTGCACAAGTGGAAGTAAACCTCAAGGACAATCTGTGGTGTTGGAGGAGTAGGGTAACATCAGCCTTACTGGGTCCAATGCATATTCTGGGTGAAAAGTACAATTAAAACATTGACTTAAAATGTACACATGCAAATTTTATAACCAAAATGTATGCAACCCTATAATACCCTGAAAAAAATTAAAAATAAATAAAATGAAATTATGAAATAAAGAAAAAAATCATTGGTGTACACTGATGTCTCTTACTCAAATCCAACACCTATAAATGATTTTCTCATTCACATTTGATTTCCATTTTTTTTGGCCTCTAAAGTGAGATTCCTAGTTCCCAGCATCAATATATTTACTACTTTGCTAAATACTAACATTCACAAAATAAAATCAGAAATAAATTCAGTGCTACTGTAACAACACACTACCTCAATGAGATCAAATAATTCTTTTACTCTTTAGAATATATCCCATGGAAAGTTAATAATCAGTGCATAATGAATCAAGTTATACACTTAATTATTTGCATTTCTTTGTTTCCCCTTGTGGTTATTTTTCATTGTGTAATACTGTCACTTCATTTGTTTTCAGCTATATTCAATTGCAATTATTTTCCTGTCCTGTTTATCTAATAAAACACTTTAAAACATTAGAATATATAGAATAGTATTTTGACTCAAAAATCATAATTTTATATAAAATTTAAACTCAAAAAAGTTTCATGAATTCATTTTGTTTCTTAAAAATATTTGCATGCTATGTCATAAAATGTCACTCTTTTAATTTATACTTATTTCTTTGATCAAATTTATTGTTCAACATTCAAATTCCATTTGTGACATCATGGATAAGATTATAGACTATTTTCTGCCTTACGTATCTCCCTATCTATCTATCATCTATCTGTCTATCTATCTACCTACCTATCATCTCTCTGCTTATCCATTTACTTTATTGGAAGTATGCCATAATGGTTAACAAATTATACTATAAATCAAAGATCTGATTGCAATCATGTTTTCATAATTTCTACTCTTCCACAAGTGTGAGGAAGCAAAATGATTTGCCTAATTCTCATTTTTTATAGTCAGTAAGAAATGCTCACAATTATATCTCCCTTGCCTATTATAGTGATTAAGTTAAATAATTTTATCCACAACAATTAGCATAGTGCTTCATGTAAAAAGTTCAATATATAATAGGTGGTGTAATCACCAGTAGAACTTTAGAAAGGTTGGACTTAGGTGCCAATCCTCAAATTATGGAAGAAAATATTCCAAAGTTTATTCTCAAATTATACTACTGTTATGCAGAAATTCTAAATCAATAAAATCTTGAACACAATTTCTCTTTGCAAAAATAAACAGAAGTAATATTTCTGTTAGGTCTTCATACACTGCTCTCCTAGTGAGAGATTAATATATTGGAGAAAAAAATCCCGTCCCAAAAATTATTTTAGCATCTGGGCATATCTGTATTACATGGGGTCCAAACTAACCTGTTTCTCCAAGATTCTTTTGAAATAATTATTTTGAATATGACAATGGTATTTCATATCATCATGCTTCAAACAATAAATCTATTTTTAATTAAATGATAAATAAGTCAACTGGTGTTTTGCAGGCTGTTTTAGATGTTTTCAAATTTTCCCTGTTTTTTCCTTGGGGATGCTATCCCCTGAGATTTCCCAGAGAGAAGCATTCACTCTTTAAATTAAAGAGTGGAAATATTTCACACATTTCAAGCAAATCATCTCAGTTATAATAATCTTTGTGATGGTTTGTGAGGTGGGATCAGTTGGACTTACATATTATGTTATAATTTATCTGATACTGACAAAAGAATTTATTAGAAATATTTATTGTCCAAGATATACATTCTTCCATGTGTTCATATTCATGAGATAACAAAGAAAAATTATATTATTAAACATTCACATTTTGGATTTCTACTTAGAATTAACCTTTGAGATTATTTTATGTTAAATTTCCTGCTAAAAAACTTAAATATTATTTTCCAATGAGTACATTTACCTTTTATTATGGTTGCTCATGTATTCCAGAGGAAAATAGAGATAACAGTACATACTAATGGTAAGTAAAATAGTGGTGTTACATTTCTTCCAAAAAATAGAAGACGTAAGTCACACACAAATGTCAGTAATTCAAAGAGGGTACTTTATCATTTACCTTATAAAATATTTATAATTCCTCACTTATATGTTATGAATTGAGGAGTGCAAGAGCATGGAGTTTCATGTATGCACTTGCACCTGTATTTCTAACGCATCAGTGATTTAAACGAGATGCTGTGTTACAAAATTGTGGAGGGAATAATGCTTACTGCACTGCCGTCTAGATAAAGAAAACTTATGCAATTTTAGAAGTTGATCAAATATAAGAAGGTCAAAAACCATGGTTTTGCATGGTTTGAATTGACTTTCCTGGTTTAATGTATTTTAAGAAATAGAAAAAATATCTCTTTGGAGGTATTGATTTTGATCAGGATATGTGTGCAATAACAACTTATTGTTGATAATTATTTATTGTAAATTTGCTGTGATTGAAGAATAAATGTTTGCTTTCTGAGTTTGAAATGTCTCTGATATTGACATTGAACCTACAGAAATGCTCAATGTATTATGCAGGAAAAAAAATATATGTTAGAGCACAGGCATAATAGAAAATGAATAGTACCAAATAGATGAAATCAAGGAAGAAAAACAGATTTTTTCTTTATTCTCTATTACCTGCCGTTTCTAATAACTCCTGGAAATGCTTCATTGGAAAATTAGTACAAGAGGAGAAGATATAAGAAACATGAAATTTGAAAACAGTTACTTGCTAGGAGTAACATTGGTGATGTTGGGCTCTTGAATTCATATATGAGGTAATGAGCTAAATCATGTAGCCTACTGTCTATTTAGATAACAGTTTATTTTTTTCTCTTAATGCTTATGTGCTCAATACAGCTGGAAATAGTTTAGCTATTTTGCTAATTAATAACAAAGATTTGATCAAGAGGAAATAAAATGCATCACTATCTTTTAGTTGAAAACACGATCTTAAAATACATGGGGTGGCCATAAAGTTCATATGCTATTTAAAATACTGTGAGCTGCACGTGAACTTTATGACCACTCTATGTAATCAGTTTCTGAATTCATTATAGTTGTTTTATTATTAAATAATAAAATAGAGAATATTAAGAAAAAAATTTGTATTTGACTATTTCCCTTGATAGAGCTTTTATGAGAATACAAATGCACTATCATTTAATATTTCACTATAAGAATTTTTAAAACATAGTTTTTATTTATTTTTTTCAAGTTATCAAGGGAGTACAAATATCTTTGTTACATGGATAACTTTAATAATGCTTGAGTCAGGGCTGTTAGTGTGCCCATCACCTGAACAGTATTCATTGTACCCATTAGGTAGATTTTTGCATATATTTCCAGAAATCATATCTATATGCATAATATGTAGACATTTATAAAAAAATCAATTTATGCAAACTTATTTGGAAATTTGCATTTAGAATATACTTGGAATATTTTTCATGAGAATGCATATTCATCAATGTCTTAACAATGTTATGTACGTTACTCAGGAATAAACTTTAAACAATTATTTACTTTAAAATATTTAGATCATTTCCTGTGTTTTACAATACTATGATATTTAGGTAATACATATATGTAAGTTTAATTATTTGTTTTTTGATAGAGATACATTCTAAATATGTTTCATTTTAGAAGTCTGCTTTAACTCTTCTTACGAGGCTACTTATGTTTGTAATACTTACAGCTTATTATCTTGCATATTTGAAGGGCTAAATGAGATCAATATAAAGAAAATCTATTATATTTGCCAATCAAATCTTTAATTTAATAATGTATAAGTTCTCTTTATAATCTTATTTCAGAACAAATATTTTGAATTTATTCAGTTGGGAACAAAGTTTTTGGTGACGTTTTTAGTTTTCATTGTAATTATTTTCTGCTTATATTTGAATCTTTGCTAATTTATAGTTGATTATTTCCTCAGGAATTTGTTATTCCACCTCCCCATTTCTAACTTTATTTTCACAATGATGATCAAAAGATAATTTTATAATTTTAATTTTTTATTTGCTCTTTTCTCACTTCCAATGTTGTCCTTATTATACACACACACAAATATATGTATATATACACACATTTATTTTAAGGATTATCAAAGGTCTGTATCTTTTTAAAATATTTTACTCAAATAGCACATACTTAAAAATACTAGGGAGTGTATTTTCACCATATGTAATTCTAAAGACTATATTAGCTACAGTTTTATGTCAGATAAATCAGCCACATTTGATTTCTAGTGATTGAGTTTTATAGAATTTTGAAAAAGGTGTGCAAAATTTTAATAACATAAACAACAACATTTAATTTGCTATTATTTCATCTGCATTTGCATAATGAATCAATTAGGTGTGCACTAATTTAGCAAAATTTACTTTTCACTTAAAATTTGAAAAGTTGTAGGTAGATTTATTACATTACAGTAAAATAAAATTACATTTCACTAATATGTGCTTATCAATAGTATGTTTTTAAACAAAGATGCTGTAAGAAGAGTTTCCTATTTTTTTCTTATCATTGTTTTTCTTCCTTGCATTTTAGACACAGACTTGAAGAAAGTTCAACATGCAAACATTTGTGTTTTCAGAATTGATGTGTCAATGTGGAAACAGAAGCTATGTTTAACTTTAAAACTATGATTTTTATAAATTACATTGTTTATTTCATAATACAAACGGAATATCTTTTCCAGTACACAGAAGTGTATCAGCAGATTTCAGTGATTAGGGAACATTTGCTATACCTGTAGCTGTCCAAAGGTTGATTGAACAGTGAAAATTCTGACTACATTCTTAGTTTTTATATGCGTGGTTCTCTATGTTGGTTATGAAGTATTTGCTAGACGTTGATGAATTTCATGTACATCTCATTTAGTCCTTATAACTGAGGTCAAAGTTATTTTACCTTCTCTTAATAGATGAAAACTGTAAAGAAGTTAATTATCCCAAGACCATATAACTAGAAATAAGTCATAAACTACTATTTTTGTTTGTGACATTCAGCTTAACATTTAAAAATTCATTCTTGCCAAAAAATTTGTCTAAACTTTAACCTTAGTGGATTGTCATTTTCTCAGTTGCCATTAATATGTTTTTTCTCATATCCATAGCTGGATCAGCATGGATTGAAGTCCTAACAGGCTTTCACTTTTGCTATACTTTTGCACTTGTACTCCTCACTTTTTATCATTGGCAATCAGAGACTGTGGACATTTATAATTGCAAGCATAAAGAACTCTCAGAATGCTGCTATCCCATTCAAATCATTACACCCATTTTACAGTAAAATTTCCTTAAATTAATAGACACTATTAGGTTTCTGAGTGATTGCTGGGGACCTACAATGGGTAATGTGACAAAATGTTGAAGTCTTAAATGGAATCCTTTTATTTATTTATCTTTGTCAAATGTGACTATATAGACTTATTATCCAGTTTCAATTTTCCTAGTTTCAACTAGTATTTATTTGCTGTGGTACAAACTCTTATACTCTGGGGAGTCATTTTCTGTGTCTTCATCAGCAGGTCATAAAGAGGTCACAAGAGGCTACAATGGTGCTTTAAATATGTCATTTTAATATAAGATCTAAAGTTTGAGAATTTAACTGTAGATTTTAACTCATTATACTGGCATAGTTTTCTTATGATGAAATTTATAATTTTAAAATGAATGAATTATTTAGAATTCTGTATCAAGATCTCTATCTAATTTTTTTAACAACTGGAAAATTTGAAATTAATTAAAATTGATTGGGAGTCAGATATTATGGGTTTTGAAGATCACTTTTCAAAATAGTTGACTTCCATAGTTGTTTTAAACTACTCATTCATACTTTCTGTTGCATAGTTCTATGCCAAATCTTTAACATCCAGGGAGCATTGTCTATTAAATGGGTATGTTTGTGAATATGGATCCTTTCATATATCTTTTTCTGGATTTAAATATATTCATGTAGCTTCTGATATCTATATCTTTTTAAGTTTAGAATCTGAGTGAAATCACAAGAGGGAAATGAAGAACCATACAGAGCAGATAGAATTTGTCCTTTTGGGCCTGACAGATAATTATCAGTTACAGACTGTAATTTTCTTATTCTTACTTCTTAATTATATATTGAGCATTTTGGGGAACTTCACCATCATTACCCTCACACTGCTGGATTCGCAACTCAAGACCCCAATGTATTTCTTCCTCCGTAATTTCTCTTTTCTGGAAATTTCATTCACAACTGCTTGCATTCCAAGATTTCTAATCACCATTATAACCAGAGAAAAAACCATTTCCTATAATGGTTGTATATCTCAGTTGTTTTTCTACATATTTTTGGGGGTTACAGAATTTTTCCTGCTGGCTGCAATGTCATATGACCGGTATGTCGCCATCTGCAAACCTTTGCATTATACCTCCATTATGAGTAACAAAGTTTGCCACCAGCTTGTACTCAGTTCTTGGGTAACCGGATTCCTGGTCATTTTCCCTCCACTGATTTTGGGTCTTGATCTGGACTTCTGTGCTTCAAATGTCATTGATCACTTCATTTGTGATATTTCTCCTGTCCTTCAGCTTTCTTGCACAGACACACATTTACTGGAACTGATTGCTTTTTCCTTAGCTGTGATGACACTCATTGTCACATTGTTTTTAGTAATCCTTTCTTACTCTTACATCATGAAGACAATTCTAAAATTCCCTTCAGCTCAGCAAAAGAAAAAAGCCTTTTCCACTTGTTCTTCTCACATGATCGTTGTCTCCATCACATATGGTAGTTGTATATTTATCTACATAAAACCATCAGCAAATGAAAGAGTTACTTTAAGCAAAGGTGTAGCTGTGCTGAATACATCAATTGCCCCTTTATTGAACCCATTCATTTATACTCTGAGGAATCAGCAAGTTAAACAGGCCCTTAGAGATGCATTTAGAAAGGTATTTCCTGCTTCAGGCAAGTAATAGCACTTGTTGAAATAATTGACTCGAAAGCATAAAAGGAATTGTGAACAAAACCCTAATTTGACTCTTTTAGTTTAAGAATTGATATGTAATATTTAATTGTTTGTATTACTTTAGCTTGCCTGAGATTTCAAAACTGTTTTAATTGTATCTACATGTATTATAGTTTTAACTTTCCAATATTCAATATGCAAAATTTTCTGTGTCAGATATAAAAAAATTAAAGCATTTATTTTGGACAGATTTAATGTAATCTCCATTAAAATACCAACATTATACCTTGAAGAACTAGAAAAAAATAGTTCTTCATTTGGTATGGAACCGGAAAAAAACCCATACAGTCGGTGAAATTCTTAGTAATAAAAACAAATCCAGAGGCATTACTTTACCAGACTTCAGGTTATACTATAAATCTAAAGAAATCAAAACAGCCTGGTATTGACACAAAAATAGAGACATAGATCTATGGAACAGAATAGGAAACCAAGAGATGAAACTAGCCTTAGATCACCATTTGATCTTTGGTAAACTAAATGAAAGCATACATTGGGGAAAAGAATCCCTATTCAATAAATAGTGCTAGGAGAGTTGAATAACCACATGTAAAAGACTAAAACTGGACCTTTGCATCTCTCACCACTTAAAAAATTGGCTCATGATGGATAAAAGATTTAAATCTAAAACACGAAACAATACAAATCCCAGAAGAAAGTTTGGCAAAAACACTTGATGACATTGGCCTAGGGCAAGATTTTATGAAGAAGACTCCATAGGCAAATTGCCAAAAAGAACAAAAACAAATAAATGGAAGTTAATTAAGCCAAAAAGCTTCTGTACAGCTGAGGATACAATTAAAAAAAATTGCCAACCTTCAGAATGGGACAAGATATTTGCATGTTATAAATCTGACAAAGGGTTGAAAACTAGAATCTACAAAGCCCTCAAATTAATCAGCAAGAAAAGAGAAAACAATCCCATTTATCACTAGGCAAGACACATGTACAGAACCTTCTGAAAAAGGCAGGCAAATGGTTAGCAAACTCATGAAAAAATGCTATTGTCCTTGGTCATCAGAGAAATGCATATCAAAACATTTTGAGATATCACCCAACCCCAGTAAGAATAGCTCACATCACAAAGTTCCAAAGCTGCATATGCTGGCTCAGAACTATGGAAAGAAGTATGCTGGCTGGCTATGGAAAGAAGTATGGAGAATCCTCAAAGAGCTAAAAGTAGACTTTTCACTTGATCCCACAATCCCATTAATAGGTAGCTACCCAGAAGAAAAAGAAATCATTTTACCATATGGATATCTTCACTAGAATGTTTATTGAAGCTCATTTCTCAATTGCCAAGATATGAAATCAACCCAAATGCCCATTAACTCATGAATGAATTGATAAACTCTGGTATATGTGTACCGTGGAGGACTCTGCAGCCATAAAAAGATACTTTACATCTGTTGTATTAACCTGGATGGGGCTGAAAAACATCTTCCTTAGTAAAGTATCAGGAGAGTGGGAAGCAAGTATCTGATGTACTCAATACAAATATGAAACCAGTAGATGAACACACTTCTACACAAGAGAAAAACACAATGATATTCCATTTGGAGGGAGGGGGATCAGTGTGCTCTCAACTAACATACATTGACAGGGTCATGGCACACCTAGTGGGTGACGGGCTCAACTACAACTTGGACTTTATCTAACAATGCAAACAATGGAACCTAATCATTTGTTCCCTCTTATTAATCTGAAAAAAAGTCATTTTGGAGTAACAGCATGTTGGAATAAGATGATTGATGGGTTTTGGCAGCATAATAAAAGGACAGTTCTTGAGGAGTTGGATCTATTAAATAATATGAATAAATGTACCTTATTATATTTAAAAGCCAGGTTCTTTAAAAGTATTAGATAAATCAATTTTTGTTATTATTAAATATGCTTAAAATATCCAAGAGAGCTTACTCTTTAACAATTAATGTGGAAAATTATTTTATAAAGTGAATTTTTTGAAGTGTCAATTGTCAACATAGTAAGAAAGCAATATTTCCTTTGAAGTGAATTGTGCATTTCATTTGTGTGATATTTACTACTTATGTTGAACATATTTTTAAATTGCAGGAGAGAATAAAATGTGATTTCATATACATGTAGTTGAGTCTACACGTGGCTTTTCAATAGTATAAGTGAGTTTCATCTCTTGAACATATCATTTAATATCCTGAGTAAATGGGAGTATGTGATGAATTTTATTTCTTGTTACATAATCATTAGTTTTTAATTCTCTATACACTTTTCATAGTAAATTATATTGAATATAGATGTCTTAAAGTTTAAATGACAGAAAAGATAAAATTATATTTAATTTTCTCCAAACTAGTGATATAAAGTTATGTTTGTCTTCTTATTCCCCACTGTCAGGTCTTAGAACAGGTTTGTTTTTTTTCCTGATGAATATGTGGTTATGTCTTTATTCCAGTTGATTTATATCATGGTGGTGATTAAGCTACTAGCAAAGATTATCTTCCTTATCTGCCAGTGGTATTTGTGTTTTTGTATGCATATGGTAAGCATGCATTTCCCTAGTCTATATTCCTGATAAAATGTACCTATTAAATTTAAGGACAGTGACAAGATCAAATAAAATGTAGTCTTATATTGTTGTTAATGCACTCTGATCTTTACAATAAATTATAATATGATAATGCAAAGTGAAAAAGAGGTTGTTGCTGTTATTCTGGTTACAAGGACTGGAAAGGATAAAGGCATTAGATGCTGTGCTGCAGAAACTTCCTATAGTTTTTTTTTTCTTAATTATCTATTGCACAGACTTCTTGAATAAGAAATAAACACCACGTTCTGCCCTCCACTTTCACCTCTAGGGCAGATTGTGTTTGCCTAAGTGACTGACACAACAACATGTCCCATCCGACGTGCTCTGGCAGTATGACTTTGACACTTCTTCTTAGGAGAGTGGAGTCTAAGTTTCCTTTCTTTGGATTTGTGCAGAAGAATGGAAATATTCTAAGCAGTAGAATGTTGTGGAAAGGAGGCTTTGTGATTTCAAGGGTAGGTCTTAAGGAGAATATCTACACAAATCTTTCTGTTTTGGGACACTTTCTCTGGAATCCAACCACCATGCTATGCAAAAGCCCAAAGTGGTTCTAAGGAGAGGCCACACAGGGGGCTGCTCATGGAAAATGAAGGAGGCCTCAGCTGAGAGCCAGGTGCAACTAACAGACCTAGGGGTGTCGGTGTCTTTGGATGATTTCTGCTCCTCTTAACATGGAAGACTCAACCATTTTCTGCTTATTACCATTACTGGAGGAAAAAGCAACATTACATATATATAAAAATTGGTATTTTAAATTAGACTGTGCCCATTTGTTTTCATCATACAATTATAGCTTATCAAGAAGTTCAAATAACACTTTTTCTTTTATAAATTTTTAAAATTTTGAACTTCTAAATATTATGAGTATGTAATAGTTGTATATATTTATATGGTAAATGAAGTTTTGATGCAGGTTTATAATGCGTATTAATCTAATGAGGATAACTGGGGTATCCATCTCCTCAAGTATTTATCATTTTGTCATGTTAGAAGCATTTCAATTTCATTCTCTTAGTTATTTTAAAGTATACACTAATTTATTATTGATTATAGTCATTTTGTTGTGCAAATATTGTTTATTCTAACTATATTCTATATTTTCTGTGTTTATAAATGTTTCTACAAATGGCATACAACATTAATTTGCTTTACTTTCTCAAAAAATTCACTTTTGTTGTTTTGCTCAGAATATGGGTCTACTCATCGGACTGAATGGCATGTGGAAACACTACCCAGCATGTGGCACACAATTGAGTATTAAACTGTTTGAGTATATTGTATAATTAACTAATGACGGATGACTGGGAGTGGGTGGCTCATGCCTGTAATCCTAGCACTCTGGGAGGTCAAGGCAGGAGGACTGCTTGAACTCAGGAGGTAAAGACCAGCCTCAGCAAAAGCGAGACTTTATCTCTACCAAAAATAGAAAATAATTAGCCAGGACTTCTGCATAAACAGAAACACTGAAAAACTAAAAGTATCTTTTTGGAGTGAGGGAGGGGCAGAGAGAGAGAAAGAAATCTGTGCCAGCTTAATTCTTCTAATTAAAGCATGTTTACTTGTCCTCACCACCACCACCACCAATGTTACTCAGCACCCTGAAAAGCAGGGAAGTGTAGTGATGAGAACACGACCAACATTAAAAATCGGGCTCTCTCCTTTCCCACCCATGACATGTTAGCCAATTTACTCAATTCCAGTTTTACATTTTATCACACTTAAAAAATATGTACAATATGGGTAAGGGTGTGACATTTGCAAGGAGTTTGCGACATCACTGGTAGTCCAAAAATGGCAGTTATTTTCAAAATTATACCAATAGAAATAATGTGAATGCTTTACTGCAATTTCAGTGACCATTCTTAATATTCAAAATATTCAAAATGTCTGAGTTTTAAATTCAATATGAGGTATTTTCCCAAGACTTTTAACAATGTAGTGTTTGGAGTTTTTGTCTGTTAGCCTGTAGAAGTAATTATTTCAGATGTAATAATTAAAAAGAGGAGAACATTATTAGTAAACTTTTAATATTCTTTGTTTTATTACAATGAAGCAATGAAGTACATTCAATATTTTCATAGGTACTATTAATAGCATCAGACTATAATCTCTTTAAACTTTTGAATATTTTCTTCAATTGTCTTTTTGATATAATTACAATATTTATTACCATTTGTAGTTCTTCATTTTTTTTTCTATCTGTGCTGGATAGAAAATACTGGTACCTTAGTATCTACTGAGACTTTTAATTACCTTTCTGTTGATGTAAAAGTTGTCTTAATTCATAAGCATTTAAATTTTGGCATTCCAATTTGCTCTTGTGTTTCTACTCTGATTTTATGGGCCACAATGAGTAACTTTATGTTTATTTGTTTTAAGTTAAACTTATGTCTTTTAAGTGAAGTTCCTCTCTCATCTAATGTAAAGCACTAATACATCTTACTAGTGATAGTGAAGATGTTTCCATTTCTTCAATTCTAAATAATCCTAAATGCTTCTTAATATCTACTTTCCCAACTATTTTAATTATGCAAAAATATCTTTAGCTTAAATTATTTTTAGTACATTTCTTTTTTTTGTTTTCTATTTTTGTTTGATTCTTGATTTTAAGATATTAACTTTGATGACTTTGTCTTATGGAAGAAACAACTACAATTACTACATAAATTAATTTGTAGCCAATTTCTACACTTTTAAGCATTGTTACTTTCGTTTCTTCCATAGAATAATGAAGATTCTGGTCATAGGTGCAGAAAAATATGATTTCTTAGAAATGTGTATTTTAGTTTCACAATGACGGGAAACATCATGTATGGGAATGATTTGAAAAAATAAGTAGTCTGATGATGATGAGGTGAGGATATTCAATGTAATTGAGAAGGTTAATATGACTGGATGATATGTAGAAAATAGTGAAGTAACTTAGAAGTAGGGCAATATATAGGGACATATCTTTTCATTTTATTCTAATTCATAAAATCTACTTCTTTGAGAGAAAAGCAATCATCTGTATAGAGTCATTGAAGGCTTGTTTTACTTGTTTGTTTCTCAGGGTGTAAATAAAGGGGTTCAACAAGGGTGCTACAGACGTCGTGAGCACAGATACTCCTTTATTTACGGCCACCTCATCCTTTGCTGAGGGCTTGATGTAGATAAAGATGCAGCTTCCATAGGCGATGGAAACCACAATCATGTGGGAAGAGCAGGTGGAAAAGGCTTTTTTTCTTTGCTGAACAGAGGGGAATCTCAGAATTGTTCTGATGATGTATGAGTAGGACAGAATCACACAGACCAGGGTGATAATGAGTCCAAATACAGCCAGAAAGATAACCATCTGTTCTATTACCTGTGTATCTGAGCAGGAGATCTTCAGGAGGGGCGCTGCATCGCAGCTGAAATGATCAATGGCATTAGAGTCACAGAATTCAAGCTTGAGGCCCAAGCCGAGTGGTGGGATAATGACCATCAGTCCAGCCACCCAACAGCAGAGGACTAATAAGGTGCACACCCTGTTGTTCATGATGATCATATAATGCAGGGGTTTGCAGATGGCCACGTAGCGGTCATAGGACATGGCTGCCAAGAGGAAAAATTCTGTGGCCCCAAAGAGAATAACAAAGAATATTTGAGTTGCACAAGCATTGTAGGAAACAGTGTTGTCCCCAGTTGATATACTGTACAGGAATCTGGGAATGCAGACTGTGGTGAAGGAGACTTCTAAGAAGGAAAAATTTCTGAGGAAAAAGTACATGGGAGTTTTTAGGTGGTGGTCCACTAAGGTGAGAGTGATAATAGTCAGGTTCCCTGTGGCACTCAGTATGTAGGTGAGAAATAGAAAGATGAAAAGTAGAATTTGCATCTGTGGGTCATCTGTCAGCCCCAGCAGGATGAAAGTTGTTACTGCTGTGTGGTTTCCCATCACTACCAGGAGGGAGATACTCGGTCTCTATGGGAAAGGCTGTGCATATGGAGCTCAAAGAAACCAGCCTTTGGTTTATTTATTTTCACCCTTCACAAGATAATCATTATCTTTAATAGTCCATTAGTCTTTCTGAATTTTATATTTAAGGAGTGGATGTTTCCTTTGGAATTTGTGTTATTGAAAATAGTCCAACCTTTTCTTTAATTATACCTTGCCTCACAGAAATCACAACCTCATCTGATTGTAGATCATTCTATGGATTAGATTTATAAATGGGTTAGAAAATGATGATGCCATTTCATGGGTACTTAAATTTCTTTGTCCAAGATAAATTCTGAATATAGGACATATACAGGTGATTGTTATTATCCCAGGGTTTTTTTTTTTTTAAAGGGAAAGATGTATTTCTCCTGAAAAGCAAACAAAACAACAATGAGAACAGCACAATACAATAGATATAAAGAGCCATTCCCTGGACTTTTTATTCTCCTCTGTAGGCATTCCTCATGATGCACACTATAGTACTTATAGATATTTGATGTACAATTGTTTTATGTATAGTGTGTGAAAAACTTGGGTTCAGGGTATTTATGAAAGGACCATTCTCTCTTACTTTCATATTATGTTCAGTTAAGTGACTAGTTTCTTTTTTCTAAAAGTCCCATACCCTAAAATGTCTGAAAATTAACATTAATCCATAATTAACATTACTAAATACAGTCTTGTAGGCTGTGTCTGTTTTTATTATGCTAGTAAATCTTTTAAAAAGACATTAGTGGATGCTGCCTGTGGCTCAAAGGAGTAGTACGCTGGCCCCATATGTTGGAGGTGGTGGGTTCAAACCTAGTCCCAGCCAAAAAAAAAAAAAGACATTAGGGTTCCCTTATGATTTCACTTGCACTCCATTTAGTCTTGACCCTCTGTGTCCTCACTTCACTCTCACCTCCTACAGATTTCCCAATGGCTGCAATGATATAATTACTGTTGAAGCTAAGGACAGAGTTTAGTTTCATCTTCCTGGAATTGCCATAACATTTAAAATTAATAGTTCAATCATTCCTTAACTGGGTTCCATGCCATGATTCTGATGTTCTTCCTAGCTTTAGATCTTTTGTTTTAATGTCCGTCTTCAAGTCTCCTCTCTCTTCATTTGTGAGATATTGATATTCCCCAATAACCTGTCTTAAGCCCCTTGGCCTCCTGTTTCTGTTTGCCATTCTTGGTACTCTCTACGCTTCAAGGGTGATGTCATCCAGGCCATTTGATTTAAGGATCACCTATGTGATGTATTTCACAGACCAGATCCATTCCTAAGTATACATTATAAATTGGGTGTTCCACAGATATCTCCCTTACCACGTGCTGAGGATAGTCATAGTCTATCTCCCAGCCTTCTCTTCTCTGGTGTTACTATTTCACAGATTAATCTCTTTTGTGTGGACTGGCAGGCTCTTCATCGACAGGATTTTCTTGATTTTTTCAATTAATCATTTACCATTTTCTTACCTTTCTTCCTTTTACTAATGTTCCACTAACCACTTGTATTACCACTTGTAATTTTTCATATTCTCTACATGGTATCTCCACTGAAGGATGTAATCTTTTGACTAATGCTGATTTGTCCTTCAGAATTCTTTTAGGTATCAGCTCCTCATGGAAATTTTCATTCACCTAAACAGATAATGTAAAATTATGCTCCTGTGTTCTTTTCAAGTGCCTGCTACTTACCTGTCTTGGAATATAACACATTGTATTATATTCTATACCACAATTGTGGTTTTTCCTCTATGTTTCCACAGATTTCTTTAAAGTAGAGATATTTTCCAAATGTACATTTTCTTTTATATCAGGCATATACAGAGCTTTTAATAAACTGAATGATGAAATACCACAGTTGTTTTTATACTGAGAATTAGCTATGTTCCTTAATGCTTGGTCTGTTGGTCAAAGTTCTCATGTTCACATCTATTTAAAACTACACACTGTTATTTTGAATGTATTCTTAAGGAAAAGGTCTGAATAGTTCCAATTCTATATTCTGCGAATCTTCTTCTTTTTTTTTTTTTTTTTTAACATTTTTTCCAGAGCTTTGTTTGGCCTGTGAACTACTCTCTACCTGTAGTGTTTTTATTCCCTATCTGTTGTTGTTGTTTATTTACTTGTTTGTGGTAATTATCTCTCTCCTGGCCTCTTCCTTGTTAGGTACCTGTACTTTTTATTTCCTTTTTCCAAAACTGATCCGCATATACCATTTTTCAGAGACTGACATTGTTTTACTTTCCTTGTTTCTTTCTTTTTCAAGGTGTCCTAAAGAATTATTCCTCTTATACGAGGAACTTTTGATTATTTTACTTCACAAAATCAGCTGGATTTCACATAGGTCACATGTATGGATATATCCATGAATTTCAAGAATATGTTAATATTCTTAGGCTCACTGGAAAATTAAGAACAGGAGCTTTGTACGTTCTATGTCATATTTTTTGTTGGTGTAGAAACTGTGCCCATGTATGTGTTCAGTAATTTTTGAATGAATGAGTTAGTGTAACTTTTATGTAAATTTAACTTACATTTATATGTTTTACATAGTAGACTTACATTTTTTTTTAAAGGTGAAAGTATACTAGAGGGCTTCTGCTGAAATGTGAAAAAGGTTAGAAGTGCAGCTGCATCCTATGATTATTTCCAAAGCATTATTTTTTTCTTGCTGGTTTAAATAATTTATTTTACCACCTATTTCCTGCAATTCATTTCTTTCATACCAACATTCTTAGTACATTTGCTAATTAAATGTAATTTGAAAGTCAGTAGTGAGCTAGCCTTTCATATTCAAAATATTAAATCTACTCGTCTTTTTATACATATTAGAAACTTTATTTAGATGTCCAATTCTACGCATTGCTCAGAACCAAACTCAGTGAGGGATGTTTGCATAGAAATAAAAGTATTTGGCATGAAGAGAAATTACTAAATCTACAAGGTAGATAATATCTAATTAGAGAGGTAATTAGATATTAGATATTAGAATTAGATATTAGATAATATCTAATCTACCTTGTAGTTTTAGTAACAATAATAAAGGAAAAATAATATCATCACATTTCTATTTGTCTGAAACACCTATGAAGTAAAACTATTTGGTTTTTCTAGAGTACTACAGCAGCTAAGTTTCTCATGACCCACAATTTTAAATCAAAGAATACACAATCTTGTAAGAGTGGGTATTTCTTTTGCAGTTAGTGGGAGCCAGCTACAGAAAGAGATAAGAGTAGAAAAAATTTAGTTTAAAACAACTTCTCTCTTTTGGTAATTCTACTACCCCCACCCAGTGTGTAATCACGGTTAAAATTCTTCATTATATTGGAATCCTCAGTAGTCCATACACAGTCAAAAATAATTGGGACTATTTAGCTTTTTATAATTCATGCAACAAAATATTAACTCATCCTTATGTTTTCTAAAATAAAGAAACAAATGGTAATAATTTGGGGAATACTGGTATAATTAGAAAACAACTTAAACTGTGGGAAAGATATTTGCATACCATGTATCTGATAACAGTTACTCTCCAAATTACAAACAGATTTACAATGAAGCAGATATGTCAAATAAAAAGCAACTCTTAAAGAGAAAATCCTGCATATGTAAGCACATGGAAGATCCTTGAAGATATAATGCTGAGTAAAGTGAGCTAGTTCCAGAGGAAAAACCATGATTCCACCCAACTGAGGTATCTAAAACCACTAAACTCATAGAAGTAGAGAATTAGAATCTTGGTAGCCAGAGCATGAAGGGGTGGAAAATAGGAGCTGTTGTAGGAGTTGTAAGAGTTGTAAACTTCAGCTACTCACAATGAGTAGGTTCTGAAGATGCGCTGACAACACGGCGCCTGTAGTTGGCGACACTGCACCGTGCACTGAAAAGTATAAGAAGGCAGGAAACGTGTTAACATTTGTATTTAAAAAACCCCTAAAAACTAAAAAAGAAGCTCCCCAAAAGGAATAACTCACTAAAGTTAAGTTGATGGAGCAATAAATCTTGAGAGCTATGGACATATGTGTTACATTGATTGTGGTGATGGTCCCATGGGTGTGTGGATACTTCCAAACTCATCCATTTAATACACGAAATATGTACAGTTTTTGTATATGGTAGACATCAGAAAGGCTGTTGAAATGTATATTCTGAGGACCAGAAGACTATCTAAATAAATTATACCTTCCATAATTTCTAATAGGCTGTGGCACATGCTGCAAAGTAGTCTCAGTCGCTTGTGAATAGGCTGCTGATGAGTCACACATATCGGCAAAAATCAGCATTTGGAAAGAAGATAGAAGCTTAGTCTGAGTGAAAAAGACAAAATTCATCTATCAATTATTAGACCTGTACAATCTATACTTTTCCCTTTTCTATTTTTTACCTTCTCTTTTCTTTACCCAATCTTGAAGTTTACACAGCCTCCTGTCTCTTTTTATGTTCAGAAACACAATGGCATTTTAAATTCATTTTTCATTCTTTATATCATAAAGAAGGCAAGTTGTGACAAATGTAACGTCTGCTCCAGAACCTGTCTTCCGTGGACCCCCATTCCTAAATTTCTAACCTCCTTGTGCCTGACTCTATAGGTGGAAGAGCTGTGAGAGTGTATTGAGTAAAGTGCTTCATTCCAATGTTTTTCCTTCACTCCTCCCTAGGAATTAAGCAGCTCTGGATCCTTTGATCTCTTCTCCACCCTGTGATTGCACATCCACTTAATTCCATGAGGGGACCTGCACCTGCTTGGCTATTGGAATATATGAAATAATCTGTTTTAAATTTAACTATTCCATCTAGCGTCTACTGCTATCCAGGCACCAAGATGGGCTCTGTATTATAAAACTCATCTAATTTATACTAAAATTTTCTCAGTTATGTTTACCTAACACCTTACTGCCTTCCTCCAGAAACACTTGCATTTCCCTAGGTTGTTTGGTGTGTATAGCTCTGTGAATTAGAATCATCAAATGTATTTGTCATACACATAGATTTCTGGAACTCAAAGCATAATAAATTTTATCCAGGAAGTAAGCAAATGAGGTCCAATGCTAGTGAATAAAATAGAAATTAGAAGAAATGCAATTCAATCACTTAGAGTTCCATATGCTTAATTACATGCGAGAGCTCTCTTTTTAAAGGACGTTTGTCGAGCAACCTGGACGTCATCTCCATTGTATACCTGTGCTGCCCCTTACCTCATCAAAGAATTGCCTAATGCATATATTTACAAGTTCAGACACACATGAAGGATGACAAAATACTAACAGGCATCTTCTATTTGCATTACTGATTTCATTTTGTTGACGTGATCTTGCACCATCACATGCCTTCTTGAGCAAAAGGAAATGAGTCTATTTCTGCTCTTTGTACTTTCCCTGCATTGATTATTTCTAGTGGTTATGGAAATAAGCTATGAACATATGTCTTATATGAAAATACAGTCTCTAGGGTTCTTGCTGTTTCTCTATCACTGAATGACATGTATCTCCTCAGGACAGAAAATTTAGTTTGTTATACAAATGATTTTTCACTCAGTTTGCATTTTATTTTTTTATTAATCAGTTTGCATTTTAAAAATTACCACAAATATCATGAGTCTTCTGAGCCTGGGAAAATAAATTCCTCCTTCCTATGAACATGTGTTTTATAAAAAATCACAAGAAATACATATAGCAAGGTCCACCTTGGACCTTAAGGGGACATCACAGGGACATTCGCACTTATGCAGGAAACCTAATAAACATATCTGTTAAGGGTGGTGGTGAGGCTCTGACCTGACTAGGCCAGACTAGGGTGAAGATGTTAACAAAGCATACTGGCCAATATTGCAGCCTGTCACAGATGCTTGTTTACTGAAACTGTCAGGAGTTCTCAGAAAATCCATAAAACTGAAACTGTGTCCTTGAATGAAAACTAAAACTTAATTCCCCGAAGATTAGTTCCTTAGGGAGCCTCTCCTATCATCTTATCCCAGGAAAGAAAAACAGAGTTCTTTGTTTTCAAATTCTGTAAGATGTTTCATATCCCCTCAATCCTATTTCTTTTATGAAAATCCTGCTTTTGACTTTGTGATTGTGTTGGATAAAATCTATTTATTAATGGTTTCTCTTTTATATAAGTAAAGTGATATGCTGATACTATGCCTTATTCTTTGATTTGGTTCATGTAAGAACTAAGGATCACCTAACTATTTCAAGGCCACCAAAATGTGGTGCATGTATACCATGGAATACTAGTCAGCTATAAAAAGGATGGTGACTTCACATATTTTGTATTAACCTGGAGGAAGGTGAAACACATTCTTCTCAGAAATTTATCACAAGAACGGACAAGCAAATATCCAATGTACTCAATGCTACTATGAAACCAGTAGTCAAACTAATTCACACTCACATAGGAGAAAAACTCACTTCATTTAAAGGTAGGAAGAGGAAGAATGAGGGAGGGGGAAAAAGGAGCTTTGAGGTGCTTCCACTTAATGGGCATAAAGATGGGGTGCATAGCAGACCTTTTGGGCATGGGGCATATCTACAAGAGGGACTCTACCTAACAAATTCGAATATTATGACCTGGTTGTTTGTACCGTCACATTAACCTGAAATTAAAAAAAAAAATAAAGAGAAAGAAAAAAAAAGAAAGAAGAACAAAGTATGAAGTAACTCAGAATTGGCATCTCTTCTATCTCCTTATCTCTTTTTCATCCTTTACTCTCTAAACACACACCAGGCCAATACTGTCTTAGTGAAATAATCTTCTTCACCTTGATCATTTTGTGCAGTGCCTTGTGAAAGGCCTGTCAATAGAGTCAGGTGTCTCACTTAAATATTAAAGTAACAATTTCATTAAACTAATAGGAGGTTTTATATTATTTGCTTAAATACTTAATCATAAAATAATATTTGCAGTTTAGAAAATGTTGCAATTTTAAGCAATGTTACATTCTTTTTCTGGAATATATTCCATGGATTTGGAAGGTATATTTCTGTGTGTCTTTAGATTACACTGCATAAATGACCACATCTGTTATCCCTAGGGATACATCAATAGACCCTGCTTATAACATTGTTCTTATCAAAGGGTTGTTCCATGGCTTCAGAGTGTGTCCATCATAGTTTTCATATGAAAAAGTTGAAACAAACTTAATAACAAAATTAGAGAAGAATATGCCAACAAATATTTCTTTCTTTTATCTCTGAAAAGAAAAGTGTCATACCAACCTTGCAGTACTTACTCTTTCAAATTTTTTCATAGTTTCAGGTGGCAGCTCCCTGGTGGGTTTCACTGAGCTAAGAAAGACATGACTTTGTACTTGTTTAACACGATTTACTATGCAGTCATCTTCTGAAGGGTCTTGAGCTCTCCTAGTTTCTCATTTTCACTTCATATAAGAAGTCTAGAGACTCTTAGTTTAACACTTGGAAACATTTTCTTTGGTCTTTGTAATGAGGGTAACAAAATTTAATGTAAGGGAGGATAAAAAAGGAATTTCTTCTGGTTCCAGAAAGGTAGATACTGTGATCTTTTTGAACAGAGAGTTAGATTTTCTACACAAAAAATAGCATCATTTATTTTTTTCTGCTCTCTCTCCTGGAGGTGTCCTGGGATCACCTGAAGGAATAAAGTGGAAGATCCTTAGTGACCTGTTTCGGACATCACTAATGAACCATCTGTGTAATTAACATGGGCAAAGTAAGCAAAACACAGCAGCAGAGAGACAATTTCCTCTGAGGCATTGAGGTAGAATAACAGTACAAAACAAAGTGAGATGCTCATCTTAATGAAAAAAAAAAACACTGAGAAATCTGATTCAGATTCCCACAATCTTTCTGTTTTCTGCTAATCAAATATTTTGTTTATCCTAATCTTTCATGTTGTAATATTTGGTAAAATATCTGTCATGTATGAAAATTCCCACATGCAAAAACCTGAAATTAAATCCTTGCATCAAATCATAGTAAAATATTAACTGAAAATAGATTAAAGACTTGAATGTAAGAACTGAGGCCATAATAGTCCTACAAGAAAACATAGAGGGAATGATTTTTGATATTGGTTTTGGTAATGGATTTTTGGCTAAGACACCAAATGCACAGATAACCAAAGCAGAAATAAACAAGTGGGATGCCATCAAACTACTATGCTTTTGTACAACAATGGAAATGGTTAGCTACCTAAGAAATGGGAGAAAATATTAACAAACCTTTATCTGATAAGGGATTGATATTAAAAATATGTAAAGAACTCACACAACTCAATAGGGAGCAAAAATGCTAAGAACCTCATGAAAAATTGGCAAAAGATCTGAATGGACAGTTTTGCAAAGAAGCCATTTACGTGGACAGCAGGCAAGGGGAAGGTGACCAGCAACACTAATAATTAGAGAAATGCAAATCACAACCACAATCTGTATCACCTCACACCTGCTAGGCTATTATCAACAAGATAGGAAGTCACAAGTGTTGGCAAGCATATTGAGAATACAGAACCTCTGCATGCTATTGTTATGCATATAAATCAGCAGAGTCATTATGGAAAATAGCTTGGAAGTTCCTCAAAATGTTAAAATCATGATTACCACATGACACAGCAATCTCACTTCTGGGTATACCGTATATCCAAAGGAAAAGAAATAAATATCTTTAAGAGATAGCTGCACTCCCATGTACTTTGCAACATTATTCACAATTGCCAAGATATGTGAGCAATGGAAATATCCACTGAAGGATGAATGGATGAATAAACATGATGTACACACAACCACACACACACACACAAATGGAATGTTAGCCATTAAATGGAAGAAAATTCTGTCATATGTGACTATGCGGATTAAATAGAGAACTTGATGTTAAGTAAAATAAACTAGATAACAGAAATTCAAATAATTTCTGATCTTATTTATATGCACTATCTAACAATGTCAACCTTATAAAGACACAGAGTTGACAGTGGTCACAAGGGGATGTGGTGGAAATGAAGAAATGTTAAACAAACTATATGAATTTTCAGTTTTAAGAGGAACAAATTCTGGGCATCTAACAAACAGCTGGGTGATGATAGGTATGTTAATTAATTTGATTGTGATAATAATTACATGTGTAATTTTTATCTTTCATTTAAAATTGTTTCGGGGGGGAGAGGCAAGATGGCCGACAGGTGCCAGCCTCTGATAGAAGCTCCCATCCAGAGGGAAGTATAATGTCCGGAAAATACCCAATAAAGTTGAAGATTGGGAGCTGAGTTGAGAGAGAAGAGTGATATCTGTAGGACACCTCTGCTGAGGCAAGTTGAGACTCCAAGAAAGAAATCTACAGGTACATAATAAATCTCAAAGGAAAAGTATCTGCCCCCCCAAGAAAGTTGTGTTTTTCTCTTTGTTTTCTCTTTGTCCGCTCCTGTATGTTTTCTACAGGTGAGTGGTGAACTGAGGACCTATTATCTCACCCCACGTGTGAGAGGTACAGGAAGGTGAGGGTCTATTCCCCTAGAGGGACCCTGCTGAGATTCTGAACACTCTCCTATCTGGAAGAAAAACCAAACAAATGTTTTCACTGCCATTTTGAATTTCCAGTCCATGCTTCCCCCCTTGCCTACAGAGACAGTGAGGTGGGACCCAAGAGCAGCATCCCCCAGCCCTGCGAGAAAAAGCGCCCAGTCTTCATCCTGCAGTTGGAGACCTGCTAGACCCACATGTTCTGCATGTGGTAGCTGAGGAGTCCACAATTCCAGGCACCCATGTGGGAGGACCCAGAACTGCTTGCTAGAGCTGCATGCCTCCCATAGGCGGTGGCAGAGGAGTTCCCTCTCCAGGCTCTCCTGCTGGGTGGGCCCAGAACTGCTTATTAGAGCTGCATGCATCTCATGGGTGGTGGCAGAGGAGTTCCCCACTCCATGCACTCACACCAGGCAGACCCAGAACTGCCAGAGTGATGTGCTCCCGGCATCCCTGGCCAGCAGCCCGAGAACTACCAGAGGATGGTCAGTTGAGAGGGAACCACACTAGAATGTTGGCACCCCAAGGCAAAGAACAGCAGCTATAGCAGTGGGAGCAGCAAGGTTCACACCCCTGAGGCTCTTCTGGACAGATACATTCTGTCTCTCTGGGCAACCAGAGGAAGCAGGCATCTTTTCTGGTGGCAGCCACTGACTGAACAGTTCTGGTATGGACACCAAACAGTGTAAATTCAGCATGGGGCGGAATCAGTGGAAAAACTCTGGTAACCTGAATAACCAGAGTAGATCAACTCTCCCAAGGAAGGATGGGGAGATGCAATTGAAGATCCCATCCATAAACACATGGCTGAGATGTCAGAAATTGAGTTCAGAATTTGGATAGCAAATAAGATTAACAGAATGGAAAAAAGGAGAGAATTAGAATTTCAAGAAATTATTCAAAAGATGTCTCAAGAATTCAATGATTTCAAAGTTAAAATGACGAAAGATTTTGAAACATTGTGTCAGGAATTTGCAGCCCTCAAAGATCTGAAAAATACTGTAGAATCCCTTGGTAACAGAATAGAGCAGGCAGAAGAAAGGATCTCTGACATTGAAGACAAAGCCTTTGAACGTGCCCAAGTGCTCAAAGATGAAGAGAAATGGAGAGCAAAAATGGATCTTTCTCTCCAAGAGCTCTGGGATAATTCGAAGAAAACTAATATTCACCTTATAGGAATCCCTGAAGGCAACAAAGTTGCTTCACAAAACACAGAGGCTCTTCTTTATGAAATTATGAAAGGAAACTTTCCAGACATGCCAAGAGATTCTGAAATTCAGATAGCAGACAGTTTTAGAACCCCAGCATGACTCAACCCAAATAAGACATCCCCCAGACACATCATAATTAACTTCATAAAAATTAATATAAAAGAGAAAATTTTGAAAGCAGTTAGATGTAAGAAAACCATAACCTGCAAAGGGAAGAATATTAGAATGACCACAGATCTCTCTGCTGAAACCTTTCAGGCTAGAAGAGAGTGGTCATCGACTTTTAATCTCCTAAAACAAAATAACTTTCAACCAAGAATCCTGTATCCAGCAAAATGGATTTTCATTTATGATGGAAAAATTAAATACTTTAATGACATTCACATGTTGATGAAATTTGCCATAACTAAACCAGCTCTCCAGGATATTCTCAGACCTATCCTTCATAATCACAATGCTCCACCACAAAAGTAAACTCACCCAGAAACTTTTGATCAAATTCCAACTTCAATAGTGTCAAAAGGATTAAAAATGTCCACTGGACTTTCGAAAAACTTGATACCCAAAACTTTACCAGGCTTATCAATGTTATCAATCAATGTGAATGTTTTAATTTGTCATCTAAAGAGGCATAGGTTGGCTGCCTGGATACAAAACTCAGGCCAGATATCTGCTGCATATAAGAATCTTAACCTAAAAGATAAATATAGACTCAGGGTGAAGGGATGGTCATCTATATTCCAGGCAAATGGAAAGCAGAAAAAAGCAAGTGTTGCATTTCTATTTGCAGATACAATGGGCTTTAAACCAATAACAGTAAGCAAGGATAAGAATGGTCACTTTATATTTGTTAAGGGTAATACTCAATATGATGAGATTTCAATTATCAATATTTATGCACCCAACCAGAATTCACCTCAATTTATAAGAGATACTCTAATAGGCATGAGTAACTTGATTTCTCCCAGCTCCATCATAGTTGGAGATTTTAACACTCCTTTGGCAGTGTTGGACAGATCATCCAATAAGAAGCTTAGCAAAGAAGTTGCAGATTTAAACTTAACCATTCAGCTTTGGATGTAACAAACATCTACAGAACATTTCATCTTAACAAAATTGAATACACATTTTTCTCATCAGCTCATGGAACATACTCCAAAATCGACCACATCTTAGGTCACAAGTCTAACATCAGTAAATTTAAAAGTATAGAAATTATTCCTTGCATCTTCTCAGACCATCATGGAATAAAAGTTGAACTCAGTAACAATAGAAATCTGCAGACTCATACAAAAACATGGAAGCTAAATAACCTTATCCTGAATGATAGGTGGGTCAGAGATGAGATCAAGAAGGAAATTACCAAATTTTTGGAGCAAAATGATATTGAAGACACAAGTTACCAGAATCTCTGGGATACCACAAAGGCAGTCCTAAGAGGGAAATTTATAGCACTGCAAGTCTTCCTTAAGAAAATGGAAAGAAAGGAAGTTAACAACCTAATGGGACATCTTAAGTAACTGGAAAAAGAAGAACACTCCAATCCCAAATGCAGCAGAAGAAAAGAAATAACGAAAATTAGAGCAGAATTAAATGAAATTGAAAACAAAAGGATTATACAACAGATCGATAAATTAAAAAGCTGTTTTTTAGAAAAGGTCAGTAAAATAGATAAACCTTTGGCTAACCTTACCAGGAATAAAAGAGTAAAATCTCTAATTTCATCAGTTAGAAATGGTAAAGACAAAATAACAACAGACCCCTCAGAAATTCAGAAAATCCTTAAAATGTTACAAGAAACTTTATTCTCAGAGACATGAAAATCTGAAGAAAATCGACCAATACTTGGAAGCACACCACCTCCCAAGACTTAGCCAGAATGAAGTGGAAATGTTGAATAGGCCTATATCAAGTTCTGAAATAGCATCAACTATACAAAATCTCCCTAAAAAGAAAAGCCCAGGACCAGATGGCTTCACATCAGAATTCTACCAAACCTTTAAAGAAGAACTAGTACCTATACTACTGAACCTTTTCCAAAATATAGAAGAAGACAGAATACTACCCAACACATTCTATGAAGCAAATATCACCTTGATACCCAAACCAGGTAAAGATCCAACAAGAAAAGAAAATTATAGAATATCACTAATGAACATTGATGCAAAAATATTCAACAAGATCTTAACAAACAGAATCCAGCAACACATCAAACAAATTATAAACCACGGCCAAGTAGGTTTTATCCCAGGATCTCAAGGCTTGTTTAACATATGTAAATCTATAAATGTAATTCATCACAGAAACAAATTAAAAAACAAAGACCATACGATTCTCTCAATTGATGCAGAAAAAGCTTTTGATAATATCCAGCATCCCTTCATGATCAGAACAGTTAAGAAAATTGGTATAGAAGGGACATTTCTCAAATTGATAGAGGCCATCTACAGCAAACCCACAGCCACTATCATATTGAATGGAGTTAAATTGAAATCGTTTCCACTCAGATCAGGAACCAGGCAAGGTTGCCCATTGTCTCCATTGCTCTTTAACATTATAATGGAAGTTTTAGCCATTGCAATTAGGGAAGAAAAGGTAATCAAGGGTATCCATTTAGGATCAGAAGTGATCAAACT
>NW_003852438.1:9515711-9524493 GCF_000181295.1 Otolemur garnettii | reverse complement strand
TAGGATCAGAAGTGATCAAACTTTCACTCTTCGCAGATGATATGATTGTATACCTGGAAAACACCATGGATTCCACTACAAAACTCTTAGAAGTGATCAAGGAATACAGTAGTGTCTCAGGCTACAAAATCAACACTCATAAATTGGTAGCCTTTATATATACCAACAACGGTCAAGCTGAAAAAATCGTCAAGAACTCTATTCCGTTCACAGTAGTGCCAAAGAAGATGAAATATTTGGTGTTAACCTAACAAAGGAAATGAAAGATCTCCAAAGCAAACTATGAAACTCTAAGAAAAGAAATAGCTGAAAATGTTAACAAATGGAAAAACATACCATGCACATGGCTGGAAAGAATTAACATTGTTAAAATATCCATACTACCCAAAGCAATATATAATTTTAATGCAATTCCTATTAAAGCTCCACTCTCATACTTTAAAGATCTAGAAAAAATAATACTTCATTTTATATGGAATCAGAAAAAACTTTGAATAGCCAAGACATTACTCAGAAATAAAAACAAAGTAAGAGGAATCACACTACCAGACATCAGACTATACTATAAATTGATGGTGATCAAAACAGCATGGTACTGGCACAACAACAGAGAGGTAGATATATAGAAAAGAATAGAGAACCAAGAGATGAACCCAGCTACTTACCATTATATGATCTTTGACAATAAAATTAAAAACATTGAGTGGGGAAAAGATTTCCTATTTAACAAATGGTGCTGGGCTAATGGCTGGTGACCTGCCAAAGAATGAAACTGGACCCACAACATTCACCACTAACTAATATAGACTCTCACTGGATTAAAGTTTTGAACTTAAAACATGAAACTATAAATATACTAGAAGAAAGTGTAAGTAAAACACTTGAAGAAATTGGCCTAGGCAAAAATTTTATGAGGAAGACCCCTTGGGCAATTGAAGCAACATCAAAAATACACTATGGGGACCTGATCAAACTAAAAAGCTTCTGCACAGCCAAGAACATAGTAAGTAAAGCAAGCAGACAGCCCTTAGAATGAGAGAAGATATTTGCTGGTTATGTCTCTGACAAAGATTTAATAACAAGAATCCACAGAGAACTCAAATGCATTAGTAATAAGAGAACAAGTGATCCCATCTGAGGGTGGGCAAGGGACTTGAAGAGAAACTTCTCTGAAGAAGACAGGCACATAGCCTACAGATATTTGAAAAATGCTCATCCTCCCTAATCATCAGAGAAAGCAAATTAAAACTACTTTGAGATATCACCTAACTCCAGTAAGATTAGCCCATATCACAAAATCCCAAAACCAGAGATGCTGGCATGGATGTGGAGAAAAGAGAACACTTCTACACTGTTGGTGGGATTGCAAAGTAATACATTCCTTTTGGAAAGACATCTGAAGAACACTTAGAGAACTAAAAATAGACCTACCATTTGATCCTATAATTCCTTTATTGGGTATATACCCAGAAGACCAAAAAGCACACTACAACAAAGATATTTGTATGAGAGTATTTATTTCAGCCCAATTCATAATTGCTAGGTCATGGAAGAAGCCCAAGTGCCCATCGACCCATGAATGGATCAATAAATTGTGGTATATGTATACCATGGAAAATTATGCAGCCTTAAAGAGAGATGGAGACTTTACCTCCTTCATGTTTACATGGATGGAGCTGCAAAATATTCTTCTTAGCAAAGTATCTCAAGAATGGAAGAAAAAGTATTTAATGTACTCAGTCCTACTATGAAATTAATTTATAGCTTTCATAGGAAAGCTATAACCCAATTATAGCCCAAGAATACAGGAGAAGGGGAGAGGGAGGGGAACGGAGGGGGAAGGATGGCTGGAGGGAGGGTGATTGGTGGGATCACGTCTATGGTTCATATTTTAAGGGTACATGTGAATCTTTCTAGATGAAGAATATAAATGTCTTAACACAATAACTAAGAAAATGACATGAAGGCTATGTTAAGCAGTTTGATAAAAATATTTCAAATTGTATACAAAAATAGCACACTGTACCCCATGACAGTATCAATGTACACAGCTATGATCTAATAAATAAAAAGTACCAGATTTAAAAAAAATTAAACAAATAAATAAGATTGTTTCAAAGTTTGACAAAAAATGTGTCATTAGCTTTGGATGAATAGTGCTGTCACATAATGCAAGTGGGATTAACAATTATACAATTTCTATGGAAGCAAATCTGTGTTATCTAATAATATTTAAAAGATTATTTTATTAAAAATAGAACAATTTGCCAGGTGTTATGGTGGGCATCTGTACTAGTAGCCATTCTGGAAGCTAAGGCTAGAGGATTGTATGAATGCACAAGTTTGAGGTTGCTGTGAGTTAGCTGAGGCCATGGCACTCCAGCCTAGGGTAACAGAGTAGGGCTCTGTCTCAAAAAAAATTATTTTACTATTTTACTATAAATTATTTTACCATTTTACTATGAAATATTTTAATAGTAAAATTATTTTACTATTTTGTATATAGCAATGTATCATAAGGTACAACTCCACCTGTATATATGCATATATTATATGAAAATAATACTGAATATATTCACTATAGAATTAATATCATCAAAGATTAGGTATAGTGACAAAGTCATTAATATATCACTCTTTAAATCAATATTATATGACAACAGATGCATTCTATGTACCTCAAAGGTGTGTTCTATGTACCATGCAACTCCTTAGAGATGATCACTTCTATAGAATTAATAATAATGATTTTCAGAATTTATGTTTGAATTGAGAAATTCAGATGATGTTTGTTAGAAGTACTCTATCTGTGGTAAAATAACATAATATAATAATCTATGCACTCAAAATTAGACACTAATTTTTGCAAAGGAACAGAAAAGTTGCTATGTTAACCCGTTTGATGAAAATATTTCAGATTGTATATAGTACCATCCCACTGTACCCTATGTCTGCATTAATGTACACAGCTATGCTTTAATAAAAAAAAGTATAAAATAAGCACTTATTTGGTATTGTAGAATGACTCTCAATTTTCATTTGATGTTTTGTCATGGTCAGGTTAAGATTATTAGTTCCTGGAAGGATAGCACTGAGGTGATGCTGTTCTCTGGGCATCATATCAGAGGAAGAGGGTACAAGAAGTCCTTCTGTGCTCCTGGCTAAGAAGGCGTCCTCAAGGATCCTCCACTGAGTACTATTTAGTCACTAGCTGTTTGGGAGAAGAGTCTTTGAGACTGCAAATATGCTATTATCAGTTTAAACTTCACTCACTTTAGCATCTATCAGTGTATCTCATGAAAGCAATTATAGTTGTGGTATGCCAATGATAAGTTATCATTTTCCCCATTCATTTTACATTTATTGATTAAAAAAAGAAAAAAAATAGTGTGTAGTTGTATTGTTGAGAAGAGTAAAAGATGGAGCAGAACTGAAAAGTGAAATATTTATTAATACTCTGGTAAAAGAACATGTTTCAGTTATAAATTGGATTCAGATCAGTTTTTTTGAGGAAAATATTTTTCTCACAGCATCCTTAAGTGCTTGCTTCATCTGCTGATTCCTCAGAGTGTAAATAAATGGATTTAGCAGAAGAGCAACACAGGTATTGAGCACAGCCACACCTTTTGTCAAAGCAACTCCTTCCTTTGCTGATGTCTTCACACACATAAAGATGCAGCTCCCGTAGGAGATAGAGACAACAATCATATGTGAGGAACAAGTGGAGAAGGCCTTTTTTCTTTGCTGAGCTGAGGGGAATCTCAGAATTGTTCTCAGGATGTAAGTGTAGGAGAGAATGACTAACGTTAAAGTGGACATGAGAGTAAACAAAGCTAAAATAAAGCTCATGAGCTCTAGAGTACTGGTGTCTGTGCAAGAGATTTGCAACAAAGGAGCAGAGTCACAGGTGAAGTGGTCAATGACATTGGAGTCACAGAAATCCAGCTCTAAGCCCATGGCCAGAGGTGGGAAAATTACCAAGAAACCAGCCAGCCAAGAGCTGATTATAAGCTGGTGGCAGATCTTGTTACTCATGATGGTCGTGTAATGCAGAGGCTTGCAGATAGCCACATAGCGATCATAGGACATAGAGGCCAGGAGGAAAAACTCTGTTGACCCGAGGAAGATAAAGAAAAACAGCTGAGCTGCACAGGCATTATAGGATATGGACTTGTCCCCAGTTAGAATGGTGATCAAAAACCTAGGATTACAGACAGAAGTAAATGAAATTTCTAAGAAGGAGAAGTTTCTGAGGAAGAAATACATGGGGATCTTCAGGTGAGGGTCCAGCAGGGTAAGAGTGATGATAGATTTCCAGGAACACTCAGTACATATGTGAGAAGTATAAAGGAGAAAATCACAAGCTGTAATTATGGATTATCTGTCAGACCCAGGAGGATGAAATCAGTCACGGATGTTCTGATTTTCATTTCTGATGTTTTCTGACAGTTCTTACTGGCAAAATCAATACAGCAAATAATGAAAGTGCTAGTCTAAAGATAGGACAGGCATAAATATCTCCATATATTTTTTAAAATATAGGTTGCATTTTTACATGAAGTCCTCACGAAAAGTCATTGATAAATTCTTGAAAAAACAGCAGTTAACTGTTAATTTAAACAGTTACTTTATTTTTTTTTTGGTGGGGGGGGTGGGATACAATGTATTGATTTTTTGGTACAATCTGACATCCTTACATCAAACCAATCAACATAGCTTTTGCTTCATTTACTTGATTATTGTGTTAAGACATTTATGTTCTACACTTGACAGATTTGACTTATACCCTTGCAATAGGCTCTATACGTGTGGTCCCACCTTTTACCCTCCCTCTATCCAACCTTCCCTATCCCCTCCCTTCCCACTCCATTTCTCTCTTTCATCCTGGGCTGTAGTTGTGATCAATTTTTCATAAGAAAGTGTGAGTGAATGTAACTTGGTTTCATAGAAGCACTGAGTACATTAGATACTTTTTCCTCCATTCTTGAGATACTTTACTCAGGAGAATATGTTCCAGGTCCCTCCATGTAAACATAAAAGAGGTAAGGCTTGTAATCCATTCAAATGAAAAATAATGAGTATCCCTCTGCATAAATCATGAAAATAAGAGAAGGTTCAAGTACTTGCCCAACTGTACTTGTTATGGAAGTGGACAGTTATTTCTCACATCCTCTAGAGAGCCATTATAAGCTTCTAAAGTTGTAATAAGTTTACTAATGAATAATTTATATTCTCACTTTGTCCTTTGCCTAATGGCACAAAATATGTTATTGGGGAGAGAGACCTTCAGTCTCTGGTGAAAATCTTGCAGAGGGATTGCTCACAACTCTGGTTACCCTCCCGATGAGAGAATTTCTCTTAAAATCCACTCCAAGTCTATTTGTTAGTTTAATCAAATAAAAAAATCCACCAAACTAAAAGATATTAATAAGAGATAGGCTGCAATTTTTACTGGTGTTTGTTCATCTTAGCAAATTTAAGTCATGATTTGAAGAGTGAGGAAATGCAGTCTGTGTTGCAGAAAAATTTCCTGTTAAACAAAGGTTTGCTTCTTTCTTTTCTTATTTTTATATCTTGAATATACTTAATTTCATGTACAGTCTAGTGTTTACTAAGATCAGAAGTATATTTAGTCTTCATATTTAATTTGTTTATGTTCAATATCCCTTTCCTTTAAATACCTTTAGTTATGTATCTTTCTTTTTTTTTCCTAAAATTTCTGTTTTCATGTTAAATTCATAAATTAGCAAAATATTTATTTTGTTTATGTTCATATTTTGTTTTTGTTCATATTTAATTTGTTTATGTTCAATATCCCTTTCCTTTAAATACCTTTAGTTATGTATCTTTCTTTTTTTTTCCTAAAATTTCTGTTTTCATGTTAAATTCATAAATTAGCAAAATACTATTGCTAGTTAATACTATTGTAGTTAATAGACCATTCCATGGATTATTTTGACCATTCCTCTGCCTTCTATACTCAGTCAACATTTCTGTTAACTTTGAATATTGTTCAGAAAGTAAGAATATTGTATGAAGACCAAATTCACTCTGATATATTTCCATAGATGCAATCTCTTTTACAAGATTATCAAAATTAATGAAACTACATCAATGGCAATAATAAAAAAAGAGACATTGAGACATTTATAATTATAGCCTATAATTTATTATTTTTAATTTTTAGTTTTATAATTTAAATATGAACAACTACTTATAATTATTAAGTTATATAGTCATACTATTACAAAAGACATTTCTATAGCAGTAAGTGGTTCAATTTGTTTGCCAATTTCTACTTCACTGTAGATTTTTTTTAAACCATGAAACAAATTTTACTGAGGAAGAAAAAGAGGTTTACAGAGCAAGATACATTCTCCATAGATAGTCACAGCCTTCCTTACTGTGGCAAAAAGACAATGACAGATTTTTTTGTTTGTTTTTTTTAAGACAGAGTCTTACTATGTCACCCTCAGTAGAGTGCTATAGTGTCACAGCTCACAGCATTCTCAAACTGTTGGGTTTGGTGTGCTATTCAGTGTCATGACTTTAAGTCTTTAAATCTATTTATTTACTCTGACCTAGTTTTCTTATTCATAAAATGAATATGGAGATTTCTTTTTTCTCTTTCCACTGTATTTTATTGAAGAACATTTAATGGTCAGTAAAAACATAAGCCTAAATATATATAACTCACTTTTTTTATTTGTCACTATCTTTAAATTATCCTCTGCACTTTCTGCCTTTTATTTGCACAGATCTTTGCATTTGTAATTAGTTTCTTTCCAAAATGAAAGAAATATCTCTGCTCAAGATCTTAAATTCTTCACTTGCATTTCCATGTTAAAAATACAGAGGTAAGAAAAAACATGAAAGAAGGAAGGAAGAATGGTGAAAGGAAGGAAGGACTGGGAAAAGAAGGTATGATAGAAGGAAGGAAGGGAGGGAGGGTGGGAGGGTGGGAGGAAGGAAGGAAGGAAATAAACTCTGATTTCATTGTGGCTAGGAAATATAAGCAGAAACTATAACTGTTTTTAATAAATTTATGATGCCACTAAGAATTTATGTCACTTCAAGATCAAAAATAATGCAAGAAATAGTGATATGAGGTTAGTATGTAAAAGAATGGAGTTTTTGTCACAGTCTGAAGACTTTCTTCTAATGTAAGAAAGACAGATACAATGTTACATATTATTTTCTATAGAATTTTTTTAAAGCCTCTTTTGTTTCCAGACATCCTCCTGGAATCTCCATTTCCCCAAGGCACGTTTAGAGGGTGAACGTGCACTATTCACAAATAGGTAAATCTGAAACACTTACCAATGTATTAAACTTTTCATTAGAAAGATAGTTTTAAAAAGAGTAATCTGTTATTTATGTTCGATGTTTTTTGTAAAACATTCGTAACAATATGTTAAAACAAATTTTCTTCCATGCTGGTTCATCAATTATTTTTCACTGAAACCAGTATTTAAATTGTTCATTCCTCTTAATTTTCTCCATCTCTCTAGTCGGTCCACCTATGTATGTCTCAGCTATGAAGACTGAGCTTAATTGGAATTACTCAGAGGTCACTGAATTTATTTTGCTGGGATTTAGAACACCTCCAAAGCTACAGATCTTCTTATTTTCAGTATTCTTAATGATCTACGTGGTCATTGTGATGGGAAATACCAGCATGATAATTGTCATTAAGTTGGATTCCAGACTTCAAACACCTATGTATTTCTTCCTAAGAAATTTGTCCTATTTAGATCTCTGCTATTCCACAGTCATTGCTCCCAAAACTTTAAGCAACTTCTTGACTAATGAAAAGAAAATTTCCTACAATGGTTGTGCAGCCCAATTTTTCTTCTTTGCCCTGTTTGTCACAACTGAAGGCTTTCTTCTGGCTGTAATGGCATTTGATCGCTTCTCAGCCATTTGCTTCCCTCTCCTTTACCCTGTGCACATGTCCCAGAAAGTCTGTGTTCAACTGGTAATGGGATCCTATATCTGCGGATGCATCAACTCTGTAGTGCAAACAAGTTTCACCTTCAGTTTACATTTCTGCCAAGAAAACAGACTGGACCATTTTTTCTGTGATGTCCCGTCTCTGATCAAGATCTCATGTGTTGACACTTTTGTGAATGAGATTGTGCTGTTTACCTTGTCTGCTGTCATCATCATAACCACCACAACGGTCATTCTGGTTTCCTATGCTTGTATTCTCTCCACTGTCCTGAAGATCCCCTCAACCCACGGCAGGAGTAAGACCTTCTCCACCTGTGGCTCCCACATGGTGGTAGTGAGTTTATTTTATGGAACCGTGTTCTTCATGTATGCCCAACCTGGGGCCATCTCCTCACCAGAGCAAAACAAGATTGTAGCTGTGTTTTATACGCTCATAATACCAATGTTAAACCCTATGATATACAGTCTGAGAAACAGAGATGTGAAAGATGCCGTGAAAAGGATATTACATGTGAGATGGCCCTTTCAATGATATTTATAAAACCATTATATGTAGTGGCAATGTTTGTTTTTTAGGGACTCCAGTTACCCTTTTTCTTGTAAAATTATTATATAAAATATTTTTATATAACTGTACATAGGAAATATCAGTTCTCTAAATTTTACAAAATACTATTTCTAATAATATAAGTATGCACGTCATTTTATTTGCTTGTTATATCTGAAAGCACATATATTCTCAATTTATATGATAATTATGTTTTTTTTTTTTTTTTTTTTTTTTTTTTTTTTTTTTTTTTTTTTTTTTTTTTTTTTTTTTTTTTTTTTT
>NW_003852438.1:9490802-9508911 GCF_000181295.1 Otolemur garnettii | reverse complement strand
TAAATGATCTTCCTTGGATTTATAGCTTGCCGAACTTCTTTCTGGGCTCAGCTCCCCGTCTTTGACTTCATAGATTCTGATTCCAACCAGTTTTTCTTCCTTTGTTCAGGAGCCTCTGACCAGGGTTGCTACCAGTCAGCCATCTTCCCAGAATCCCCCTGTTTTTTTTTTTAATTGAGTGGTAACTATGTACATTAATGCACTTCTGGGGTACACTGTGGAGTTTTCACATGCAATCCGAAATACTTCCATCAAACTGGTCAACACAGCCTTCTTATGTTTTCATTTTAATTTTACATTAAGGAGTAACTATTAAGAGTTGCTGTAATATAATCATTAATATAACATTGCACATATATATTGTTCTTTATCTTTTTTAATAAGGTAAAATCCATTGTGTTGGTGGCAAAATGTAGTAGTAATGATTACAAGGGACACTTTGGAATAAATAGCACATTGCTCCCAAGGACCCAAGTGTCCTCTGGGGACTGTCATCCTGAGAGTTGCCATGCTCATAAAAAGGGGAATCACAATGTGAGAAAAAATTCTTTATATAAGAAATTGTGGCAATAACATTTTACTAAGCTTTATTTCCCTATTGTTCTCAGTGTAAAGTGTTACATTATATGATATTAAAAGCAGACAAAGAGCATATATTATATGTGCTGCATAATGCTTTCATCACCACTTTTAGGATGAGGAAATTGAGGCACCTAGAGACTAAATAACTTGGCAGAGCCAGAACCCAGCACTAGTGTCTCTCTAGAGTTTTTATTACGCAAATATACTAAATGCATATTCCAAAGCTTGTGTAATATTCTGAACAGGTAATCACACAGCCTGTGAACAACTATTCCTGAATAGATGTGGAAGACATGGGGTCCATTTTGGGGCATAACAAATTTGATCTTTCTCTTGTCATTACTTGTGTAATTATTATTTTTTGCTTCTATTTTCTTTTAATATTTTAATTAATTTTTGGCATAGAGCTTTATAACATTTGTATATATAATTTTACTGATTGGTCTCTTAAATTTATTTATTATATGCTCACTCAAAATCATACAAATATTTTTAAGTTGTTAATGTTTAATATATTATGTAGTAATATAAGGAAAATTTAATATACTTATATTGATAGCTAATATAACAGTTCTTTTTCTCATATGATCTTGTTGCAGTCCCAACTTGAGTACTTTTAAAAAATCAATTAGTCAATTTTTCTGACTTTTTTAAATAGCAGAAGTGAAACTTTTTGTTTTATTGTCTCTATTTTTCTTTTTGTTAAAGATGTATGACATGAACATGCAATATGAATCTAGGAACCTGAGAAATATATAAGTGGGAGTGAATCATCTATTTTTAAAAAGGTATACACATGGTTTGTCGTAATAGGCCAGAGCAGGAATTATTTCTTTCTTCTAAATTTCTTTCTTCCAGCCTCACGATGGCAGGGTTTTGCTTTTTAAATTCATAGTGTATTAATAACCAAACTTAGGTAGAAGGGAGACCTGGATTCTCAAGAATTCATAGCTTCACGCTTTAGTTCAATTAGACAATCTAGTCCCAGTTCATTAGAACACACTAAATACATGCAATTTTATATCTCAATTAACAAAAGGAGTTGCAAAGACAGTTTTTAAAGGAACTTTTGAAGAAGAAAAACAGAACTTATGAACTGAATCAAATAAATGAAAATATTTCATTCAAAATTATACTATTGGTAATTAAAATTCAGTATATCAAATAAAAATCTATATAACAGTAAAAAATAAAGTGATGTTTTGTTTTCAATTTTCTAATGTTACTTCAGGCAGATAAGTCTCACAGAAAGCAGGAAATTACTTGTTAAATGTTCAACAGGGTCCAAATTACATCAAAATTTCTAATAAACTTTTTTTGGTTTCTGAAGTTTATTGTTGTGTACATTTTTATACATACTAGTTTTTATTTCAAGTTATCTGTTTGTTACATCGATTTTCTTTTTCTGCTTTTCTGCTGTTACCACCTTTGTTGTATTACAGGATTTAATGCCTGATAGGTCTATATCTTTCTCAAAAACTTCTTAGCTAATATGACTAAATATTTCAGTGAACTCTAGAATTACATTGCATTTACAAAATATGAAAATAATTCCTATTTGTATTTTAGTAGAATTACATGTAACCGAAACTACAATTTGTGTATACAATCTCGGGTATTGCTTCTGACTATCAGTCAGGCTAGGCTGCCTGAATTTTGAGAAGTCGTTGAATGGTTTTTTAAGTTGAATACAGTCTATCTGCTTACCTATTTCATTTACTAGTTGGGAAGATTACACAAATTGGTATAAACCAAGCTTTAGCAGAAGAAAGCATTCAATTAATGGTAGCTTCTATTGTTAATATTATCATCATTTTCATCATTGTGTTTTTATGTGTGTTACTAATGTCATGGAATTTTTATATTTGAAAGCAAAACATTTTTAGTAAACTTTCTGTCCTTCCCTCCCTCCCTCCTTCTTTCCTTCTTTCTTTTCCTTTTCCTTTTCCTTTCTCCTCTTCCTTTTCTTCTGAAAGAATCTCATTCTGTTGCCCAGATTAGAGCATGCTGGCATCAGCCTACCTCAGAGCAACCTCAAACTCCTGGGTTTAAGTGATCCTCCCACCTCAGCTTCCCAGAGTGCTAGGATCATAGGCATGAGGCACCATGCCCAGACATTAGTAAACCTATTTCTTTGCCATTGTGAGAACAATCTTTGTTAGCTGGTGTTTTCTCCACAGAGAACTTTTAAAATTACCATGTATTTATGTTATATATGTTCAATTTACCAGATTACTTTTCTTTACTTCTGCTACACTTAGTATCTTTTTTTTTTTTTTTTACTGTTAAGGAAATAGTCATTCTGGTGCTTTACCTTTGAGCTATATTCATTCATAAATTATATCACATCACTTGTCTTCAAGGATAGAAATTTATCCTCTATTTTGACTGTTTAACCATCCCTATTTGTAACATATTTTCTTAAATAATTTTGTACATTTGGAACCACAGAGGATATTATCATAATTTAACTTCATCCATCGAACATAATTTAGAATTTCAAGAAGATAAGTTTATTATACTTACTCATAATACAGTGTACCTTCAATCATTCTCTAATATGCATTGATTTTTCAACATTTTTAATGTAACATTGCATAGCTGTGATTTTTTTTATATCAAACTTTCCCTGATGCAACAGAAATATAATTCTCTTTAAATGAGTGCAGGACACATATACCTCATTTACATACATTGTTATATTCTATCTTTTTCTACTTTCATCATTTTTAATACTTTCTTATTTTTTTCTAGTTCTACTTTATATTGTTTTGCGTATTTGTTGTTTTTGAGGAAATAATTATCTTTGAAAAGTATCAACCTATATTCCACCTTTTTATCTATGTTTAGCCAATAAATGTGTGACATTTTTACCTTTCTATTTAAAGACTCAGTAAATAATTATAAGTCATCTTTTATGAGTACTAGGTTTTATAAACCTTACAAAAATTACACATTTTTTCAGTTCCTATACTATAAACAAATGATTTGGCATGTATTAGCATTTTTTACCCAGAAAATATTATTGAATTATAGCCAGATGAGAAGCATGAGCATATATAGTTTTATGGGTGCTTAAAAACAAGTATTCTATATATATAGAAAATGTTTTTTATTTTTTCCTTACAAGTCAAATCACATTTACTGTAATCATATATTCCTCTATGTACTCAAATCCTTTCTATTGCACTTTAAAATATATCGTGCCTATTATATTTGTGTCCTGCAGTGGCAAGTGAATGCCTTCTCAGTGGACACTGCCTGTTATTCTTCACTGAGACTTTCCAAGTCCTTATCAACTCTTCCTGATTCCTTTAAAAATTTTCCTCTCTTTAAACACATTACCTCTAATAAAAGAAAAAAGAAGATGCTATTAAACATGAAAATATTGACACATGAATAGCATTTTTAGAATTTTAGAAAACGTAGAGTTAAACACTCAATATTAAAACTTTAAGTCAAAGCTTCAAATTGAAAACCTAAAAGAACCATTGCTGAAGAGATAATTAGCATATTTGCAAACACTCAGCCAAAAGAGATGGAAATAGATAACATGTGAACAAAGTACAAAACACAGATAATAATGTGAGAAAATTTGCAATATGGCCAATTGAAATAGCAGAATCAAAGATGAAAAGCATGCAGTGGTAAAATGCTTCCAAGCAAAATATACGGTAAGAAAAATACAGGAGTGTATCATAGTGAAAAGGCAAAAAGAAGCAGGCAGAAGGAAAAACAAAATGAAGATAAATTTAGAAAAGCAAAACTTAGACTAAAAACTGAGTTCCTAAAGGTGTTATGTGAGTCAGAAAACAGGAGGATAGTATAAGTGTTCTGAGATAAAATAGCTGCACACTTAATATTGTATACATGGAAGAGGGAGGCCAGAGCTTTTACTAGTGAATAATATAATTTCAATGGAGCTTCAGACACATGTGTATCAGGAGGATGATTATCCTCAAAAGAAAATGTGAGCGCAAAAATACATATTTTGTTAAAATATGGGAAGCATTTGATGAAGGTATAATAATAAATTTGACTGAATATGCTGAACTGTAAGGTGTTTCTCAACTTCATAAGATAGTGACAAATCAATTCTAATGAGGTAATTCAAAATTACACTTGAGTCAGCATGTGACAAGCCTTATTGATTCATATCCTTGCCCCAGGTTGTAGCAATTACAATTTTAAAATTTTGGACAGTTAGATCATCTCGTGGCGGATTTACTCTGCATTTTTCTTATTTATTAGGTACTTTTTCTGCACCTACTGAGATTATGCAATGAGCTTTATCTTTTCTGTTAACGTGGTGAATTATATTAATTGCTTTCCAAATATTAAACCACCTTTACTTTTCTGAGATATTTACAACTTTGTCATAATAGGTATGCTTTAGACAGACTGATGAATGTGATTTCCTAAAACATTAAAATACTTCTTTAACATGATAAAAAATGTTCCGAAATATTTTTTTCCCTAAACCTAAACACCTTATTATTGTAAAGTGAATGATGTAATTAATCCAGGATGGGCAAACCTCGGGATTTCGTGGGAGTCTTGGCTCAGAAGCAAACCCTGGACGCAAGTGCAGTTTTCTGCCATCTGGTGGCGGTTGTCCGCTATAACAAAATCCAAGACAGATTCTGAGTACTTTTGACAGAAAGGAACTTTCAGGACAATATAGAAGGAAGGCTTATCCACTTTTGGTGGGATTGCAATCTAGTACAACTTCTATGGAGAGTGGTATGAATATACTTCAAAGAACTAAAAGTAGACCTACCATTTGATCTAGTAATTCCACTATTGGGTATTTAGCCAAAGGAAAAAAGTTATTTTATTGAAAAGATGCTTGCACTCAAATGTTTATTGCAGCACAATTCACAATCACAAAACATCAATACATGAGTGAATTAATAAAATGTAGTATGTGTACTATACCATGGAGTATTACTTAGTCATATTAAAGGTGAAATAATACATTTTGTAACAACTTGGATGGAGACCATTCTTCTAACTAAAGTATTGCAAAAATGGGAAAATGAACACTACCTATACTCACTATTACATTGGAACTAATTGATAAACACTTATGAATCATCTTTTTTTTTTTGAGAGAGAGAGAGTCTCACTATGTCACCCTTGGTAGAGTGCCATGGCATCACAGCTCATAGCAACCTCAAACTCTTGGGCTCAAGCTATTATCTTGTCTCAGCCTCCTGAGTAGCTGGGACCACAGGTGCCGGTCACAATGCCCGGCTATTTTTTGTTGCAGTTTGGCCAGGGCCGGGTTCGAACCCATCACCCTCAGTATATGGAGCCAGTGCTCTACCCATTGAGCCACAGGCACTGCCCAGTATTCCCTTTTATAATCACAATATTATACATTATTTTTGTCCATGGATTATTTTGATGGCTATCAAATGCTGATTTTCTTATTCCATAATTTTTTCTCTCCTTACATGTTACAGTAAGGTTGAGTTCCATCCATTCATTCATTTATTCATTCATTTGTAAATAGAGAAAATACAGAGAATAGAATAATGAACTAATTTGCTGAGTATATGTGGCAAGGACAGACATGTCTTGCTCCAGATTTCGGAGGGAAATCAATCAGCCTTTCACCATTAGGGATGATAGTACCTAGAAGTTTTAATTAGATGCCCTTTATTAGCCTAAGGAAAAGTGCTGAGAGTTGTTACCAGAAACAAATGTTTGGTTTTGTCAAATGCTGTTTTTTCTGTGTCTATTTGGATGATTACATGTGGTTTTTCTTTCTTTTTTTTAGTATGTTAATATACGAAATTACATGGATTTGTTTTTGAATGTTAATCCAGCTTTGCATTTCTGGGATAAACCTTACTTGGTCATAGTGTATTATCCTTTAATCTTTTGCTGGACTGAATTTACTCAAATTTTGTTTAGAAATTTTCATTTGTATTCACAACATATATTTGCCTGTAGTTTTATTTTATTGCTTTCTTTCAGTCTAGTTTAGTATCAATAATATACTGGCTTCAAAGAGTAAGTTAAGACGTATTTTCTCAGTTTCAATTTTTTGGAACAATTTTTACAGAATTGTTTTATTTTTCCTTAAATGTTTAGTAGGATTCACCATTGAACCAAACTGGCTAGGAGGGCAAGTGGAGAAGTTTTAAATCATAATATTCATTTTTTGTTGATTTTTTAAATTTAATTTTTGATTAAAATCACAACTGTATACATTTCTGGGGCATAATGTGATGATTTGGTATACAATGAAAGGGTCATGGCACACCTACTGGGTGAAGGGCTTACCTACAACTTGGACTTTATCTAACAATGCAAACAATGGAACCTAATCATTTGTTCCCTCATATTAATCTGAAAAAATTTCATTTTGGAGTAACAGCATGTTGGAATAAGATGATTGATGGGTTTTAGTGGCATTATCAAAGGTCAGTTTGGATCTATTAAATAATATGAATAAATTACCTTATTGTATTTAAAAGCCAGGTTCTTTAAAAGTATTAGATAAATCAATTTTTGTTATTATTAACTATGCATAAAATATCCAAGAGAGTTTACTCTTTAACAAGTAATGTGGAAAATTATTATTAGTATTTTTATTTATTTATTTAGTTTTTTGTTGCAGTTTTTGGCTGGGGCCGGGTTTGAACCCACCACTTCCGGTATATGGGACCAGCCCTACTCCTTGAGCCACAGGTGCCTCCCTGGAAAATTATTTTGTAAGGTGATTTTTTTTGAAGTGTCAATTGTCAAAATAGTAAGAAATCAATGTTTGCTTTGAAGTAAATCATGCATTTCATTTGTGTGATATTTACTACTTATGTTGAACATATTTTTAAATTGCAGGAGAGAATAAAATGTGATTTCATATACACGTAGTTGAGTCTACACATGGTATATTTCAATTGTATAAGTGAGCTTAATCTTTTGAAAATATCATTTAATATCCTGAGTAAATGGGAATATGTGATGAATTTTATTTTTTGTGACATAATTCTTAGTTTTTAATTCTCTATACACTTTTCACAGTAAATTATATTGAATATAGATGTCTTAAAGTTTAGATGACTTAAAAGATAAAATTATATTTAATTTCCTCCAAACTAGGGATATAAAGTTACATTTCCCTTCTTACTCTAAACTGTCAGGTCTTAGAACATGTTTATTTATTTTTTTTCCTGATGAATATGTGGTTATGCCATTACTCCAGTTGATTTATATCATGGTGGTGATTAAGCTACTAGCAAAGATTATCTTCCTTATCTGCCAGTGGTATTTGTGTTTATGTATGCATATGGTAAGCATGCATTTCCCTAGTCTATATTCCTGATAAAATGTACCTATTAAATTTAAGGAAAGTGAAGGGATCAAAGAAAATTTAATCTCGGATTGTCAATGGACTCTGATCTTTACAATAAATTATAAGATGATAATGCAAAAATGAAAAAGACAAGGTTGCTGCTGTTATTCTGGCCTCAAGGACTGGAAAGGATAAAGGCATTAGATGCTGTGCTGCAGATACTTCCTATAGTTTCTTTCTTCTTTTTTTTTTTAATTATCTACTGCACAAACTTCTTGAATAAGAAAGAAACACCTTGTTCTGCCCTCTACTTTCACCTCTAGGGCAGATTGTGTTTTCCTAAGTGACTGTGACACAACAATGTGTCCCATTCGACATGCTCTGACAATATGACTTTGGCACTTCTTAGGGGAGTGGAGTCTAAGTTTTCTTCCTTCAGATTTGTGCAGAAGAGTGGAAATATCCTAAGCAGTTGAATGTTGTGGAAAGGAGGCTTTGTGATTTCAAGGTAGATCCTAAAGAAAATTTCTACACAAGAGTAGTAGTAATAGTAGTCTCTTGTGTAGATCCCTCTGTTTTGGAACACTTTCCTCTGGAATCCAACCACCATGCTATGCAAAAGCCCAAAGTGGTTCTAAGGAGAGGCCACACAGGGGGCTGCTCATGGAAAACAAAGGAGGTCTCAACTGACAGCCAGATGCAACTACCAGACCTGGGAGTGTAGGTGTCTTTGGATGATTTCTACTCCTCTTAATATGGAAGACTCGACCATTTTCTGCTTATTACCATTACTAGAAGAAAAAGCAACGTTACATATATATATAAAAATTGGTATTTTAAATTAGACTGTGCCCATTTGTTTTCATCATACAATTACAGCTTATTAAGAAGTTCAAATAGCACTTTTTCTTTTACAAATTTTTAAAATTTTAAACTTCTAAATATTATGAGTACATAATAGTTGTATATTTTATATGGTACATGGTGTTTTGATACAGGCATGTAAGGTGTATTAATTAAATCAGAGTAATTGGGGTATCCCTCTCCTCAAGTATTTATCATTTGACCTGTTGGAGCATTTCAATTTTGTTCTCTTAGTTCTTTTAAAGTATACACTAATTTCTTATTGACCATATTCATTTTGTTGTGCAAATATTGTTCATTCTATCTAACTATATTCTGTATATTTTTTTGTTTGCAAATGTTCCCACAAATGGTCTGCAACATTAATTTGCTTTACTTCCTCACAAAATTCACTTTTGTTGTTTTGCTCAGAGTATGGGTCTACTCATCGGCCTGAATGGCATGTGGAAACACTACCCAGCATGTGGCACACAATTGAGTATTAAACTGTTTGAGTATATTGTATAATTAAGTAATGACAGACGACTGGAAGTGGGTGGCTCAGCCTGTAATCCTAGCACTCTGGGAGGTCAAGGCAGGAGGACCGCTTGAGCTCAGGAGGTAAATACCGGCCTGAGCAAGAGCAAGACCTCGTCTCTACCAAAAATAGAAAATAATTAGGCAAGACTTCTGTATAAGCAGAAACACTGAAAAACTAAAAGTATTTGTCTGGAGCAAGAGAGGGAAAGAGAGAGAGAGAGAAACCTTGCCAGCTTAATTCTTCCAGTTAAAGCATGTTTACTTGTCCCCCCTCCCCCACTCATGTTACTCAGCACCCTGAAAAGCAGGGAAGTGTAGTGATGAGAACACGACCAGCATTGAAAATCAGGCCCTCTCCTTTCCCACCCATGACATGTTGGCCAATTTACTCAATTTTAGGTATGTATAACTAAATATGTACAATATGGGTAAGGGCGTTAATTGTGACGTTTGCAAGGAGTTTGCATCATCACTGGTAGTCCAAAAATGGCAGTTATTTTCAAAATTATACCAAGAGAAATAATATGAATGTTTTATTGTAATTTCAGAGCCCATTTTTAATATTAAAAATATCCAAAATGTCTGAGTTTGCAATTAAATATGAGGTATTCTTCCAAATCCTTTAACAATATAGTGTTTGGAAATTTTGTCTGTTAGCCTGTAATTATTTCAGATCTAATAATTAAAAGGGGAGAAGATTATTAGTACAATTTTAATATTCCTTGATTTATTACAATAAATCAATGAAATACATTGAATAATAGCTACTGTTAATAGAGTCTGACTATGATCTCTTTAAACTTTTGAATATTTTCTTCAATTGTCTTTTTGATATAATTAGTAGTTCTTCATTTGTAGTTATTCTTTTTTTTTTTCTCTATCTGTTCTGGGTAGAAAACACTGGTACCCTTAGTATCTACTGAGACTTTTAATTACCTTTCTGTTGATGTAAAAGTTGTCTTATTTCATCAGCACTTAAATTTTGGTGTTCCAATTTGCTCTTATGAATCTACTCTGATTTTATGGGCCACAATGAGTGACTTTATGTTTATTTAAGATAAACTTATGTCTTTTAAGTGAAGTTCCTCTCCCATGAAATGTAAAGAATTAATACATCTTACTAGTGATAGTGAAGATATTTCCATTTCTTCAATTCTAAATAATCCTAAACCCTTCTTAATATCTACTTTCCAAACTATTTTAATTATCCTAAAATACGTTCTTTAGTTTAATTTGTTTTTAATATATTTCTGTTTTTGTTTTCTATTTTTGTTTGATTCTTGATTTTAAGATATTTTGATGACTTTGTATTATGGAAGGGACAACTACAATTACCATGTAAATTAATTTGTAGATAATTTCTACGTGTTTAAGCGTTGTTACTTTCTTTTCTTCCATAGAAAAATGAATATTCCAGTCATAGGTGCAGAAAAACGTGATTTCTTAGAAATGTGTATTTTAATTTCACAGTGAGGGGAAACATCACATGTGGGCTTGGTTTAAAAGAATAAGTAATATGATGATGATGAGATAAGGATGTAATATTTACTTTATTTGAGAAGGTTAAAATGACTGGATGATATGCAGAAAACAGTGAAATGAGTTAGAAGTAGGACAATATGTAGGGAAATATCTTCTTTCATTTTATTCTAATTCAAAACCTACTTCTTTGAGAGAAATGCAATCATCTTTATAGAGTCACTGAAGGCTTGTTTTACTTGTTTGTTTCTCAGGGTATAAATAAAGGGGTTCAACAAGGGTGCCACGGAGGTCGTGAGCACAGATACTCCTTTGTTTATGGCCACCTCGTCCTTTGCTGAGGGCTTGACGTAGATAAAGATACAGCTTCCATAGGCAATGGAAACCACAATCATGTGGGATGAGCAAGTGGAAAAGGCTTTTTTTCTTTGCTGAACAGAGGGGAATCTCAGAATTGTTCTGATTATGTATGAGTAGGACAGAATCACACAGACCAGGGTAATAATGAGTGCAAATACAGCCACAAGGATAACCATCTGTTCTAATACCCATGTATCTGAGCATGAGATTTTTAGGAGGGGTGCTGCATCACAGCTGAAATGATCAATGGCATTAGAGTCACAGAATTCAAGCTGGAGGCCCAAGCCAAGTGGTGGGACAATGATCATCAGTCCAGCCACCCAACAGCAGAGGACTAATAAGTTGCACACCCTGTTGTTCATGATGATCATATAATGCAGGGGTTTGCAGATGGCCACGTAGCGGTCATAGGACATGGCTGCCAAGAGGAAAAATTCTGTGGCCCCAAAGAGAATAACAAAGAATATTTGAGTTGCACAAGCATTGTAGGAAACAGTGTTGTCCCCAGTTGATATACTGTACAGGAATCTGGGAATGCAGACTGTGGTGAAGGAGACTTCTAAGAAGGAAAAATTTCTGAGGAAAAAGTACATGGGAGTTTTTAGGTGGTGGTCCACTAAGGTGAGAGTGATAATAGTCAGGTTCCCTGTGGCACTCAGTATGTAGGTGAGAAATAGAAAGATGAAAAGTAGAATTTGCATCTGTGGGTCATCTGTCAGCCCCAGCAGGATGAAAGTTGTTACTGCTGTGTGGTTTCCCATCACTACCAGGAGGGAGATACTCGGTCTCTATGGGAAAGGCTGTGCATATGGAGCTCAAAGAAACCAGCCTTTGGTTTATTTATTTTCACCCTTCACAAGATAATCATTATCTTTAATAGTCCATTAGTCTTTCTGAATTTTATATTTAAGGAGTGGATGTTTCCTTTGGAATTTGTGTTATTGAAAATAGTCCAACCTTTTCTTTAATTATACCTTGCCTCACAGAAATCACAACCTCATCTGATTGTAGATCATTCTATGGATTAGATTTATAAATGGGTTAGAAAATGATGATGCCATTTCATGGGTACTTAAATTTCTTTGTCCAAGATAAATTCTGAATATAGGACATATACAGGTGATTGTTATTATCCCAGGGTTTTTTTTTTTTTAAAGGGAAAGATGTATTTCTCCTGAAAAGCAAACAAAACAACAATGAGAACAGCACAATACAATAGATATAAAGAGCCATTCCCTGGACTTTTTATTCTCCTCTGTAGGCATTCCTCATGATGCACACTATAGTACTTATAGATATTTGATGTACAATTGTTTTATGTATAGTGTGTGAAAAACTTGGGTTCAGGGTATTTATGAAAGGACCATTCTCTCTTACTTTCATATTATGTTCAGTTAAGTGACTAGTTTCTTTTTTCTAAAAGTCCCATACCCTAAAATGTCTGAAAATTAACATTAATCCATAATTAACATTACTAAATACAGTCTTGTAGGCTGTGTCTGTTTTTATTATGCTAGTAAATCTTTTAAAAAGACATTAGTGGATGCTGCCTGTGGCTCAAAGGAGTAGTACGCTGGCCCCATATGTTGGAGGTGGTGGGTTCAAACCTAGTCCCAGCCAAAAAAAAAAAAAGACATTAGGGTTCCCTTATGATTTCACTTGCACTCCATTTAGTCTTGACCCTCTGTGTCCTCACTTCACTCTCACCTCCTACAGATTTCCCAATGGCTGCAATGATATAATTACTGTTGAAGCTAAGGACAGAGTTTAGTTTCATCTTCCTGGAATTGCCATAACATTTAAAATTAATAGTTCAATCATTCCTTAACTGGGTTCCATGCCATGATTCTGATGTTCTTCCTAGCTTTAGATCTTTTGTTTTAATGTCCGTCTTCAAGTCTCCTCTCTCTTCATTTGTGAGATATTGATATTCCCCAATAACCTGTCTTAAGCCCCTTGGCCTCCTGTTTCTGTTTGCCATTCTTGGTACTCTCTACGCTTCAAGGGTGATGTCATCCAGGCCATTTGATTTAAGGATCACCTATGTGATGTATTTCACAGACCAGATCCATTCCTAAGTATACATTATAAATTGGGTGTTCCACAGATATCTCCCTTACCACGTGCTGAGGATAGTCATAGTCTATCTCCCAGCCTTCTCTTCTCTGGTGTTACTATTTCACAGATTAATCTCTTTTGTGTGGACTGGCAGGCTCTTCATCGACAGGATTTTCTTGATTTTTTCAATTAATCATTTACCATTTTCTTACCTTTCTTCCTTTTACTAATGTTCCACTAACCACTTGTATTACCACTTGTAATTTTTCATATTCTCTACATGGTATCTCCACTGAAGGATGTAATCTTTTGACTAATGCTGATTTGTCCTTCAGAATTCTTTTAGGTATCAGCTCCTCATGGAAATTTTCATTCACCTAAACAGATAATGTAAAATTATGCTCCTGTGTTCTTTTCAAGTGCCTGCTACTTACCTGTCTTGGAATATAACACATTGTATTATATTCTATACCACAATTGTGGTTTTTCCTCTATGTTTCCACAGATTTCTTTAAAGTAGAGATATTTTCCAAATGTACATTTTCTTTTATATCAGGCATATACAGAGCTTTTAATAAACTGAATGATGAAATACCACAGTTGTTTTTATACTGAGAATTAGCTATGTTCCTTAATGCTTGGTCTGTTGGTCAAAGTTCTCATGTTCACATCTATTTAAAACTACACACTGTTATTTTGAATGTATTCTTAAGGAAAAGGTCTGAATAGTTCCAATTCTATATTCTGCGAATCTTCTTCTTTTTTTTTTTTTTTTTTAACATTTTTTCCAGAGCTTTGTTTGGCCTGTGAACTACTCTCTACCTGTAGTGTTTTTATTCCCTATCTGTTGTTGTTGTTTATTTACTTGTTTGTGGTAATTATCTCTCTCCTGGCCTCTTCCTTGTTAGGTACCTGTACTTTTTATTTCCTTTTTCCAAAACTGATCCGCATATACCATTTTTCAGAGACTGACATTGTTTTACTTTCCTTGTTTCTTTCTTTTTCAAGGTGTCCTAAAGAATTATTCCTCTTATACGAGGAACTTTTGATTATTTTACTTCACAAAATCAGCTGGATTTCACATAGGTCACATGTATGGATATATCCATGAATTTCAAGAATATGTTAATATTCTTAGGCTCACTGGAAAATTAAGAACAGGAGCTTTGTACGTTCTATGTCATATTTTTTGTTGGTGTAGAAACTGTGCCCATGTATGTGTTCAGTAATTTTTGAATGAATGAGTTAGTGTAACTTTTATGTAAATTTAACTTACATTTATATGTTTTACATAGTAGACTTACATTTTTTTTTAAAGGTGAAAGTATACTAGAGGGCTTCTGCTGAAATGTGAAAAAGGTTAGAAGTGCAGCTGCATCCTATGATTATTTCCAAAGCATTATTTTTTTCTTGCTGGTTTAAATAATTTATTTTACCACCTATTTCCTGCAATTCATTTCTTTCATACCAACATTCTTAGTACATTTGCTAATTAAATGTAATTTGAAAGTCAGTAGTGAGCTAGCCTTTCATATTCAAAATATTAAATCTACTCGTCTTTTTATACATATTAGAAACTTTATTTAGATGTCCAATTCTACGCATTGCTCAGAACCAAACTCAGTGAGGGATGTTTGCATAGAAATAAAAGTATTTGGCATGAAGAGAAATTACTAAATCTACAAGGTAGATAATATCTAATTAGAGAGGTAATTAGATATTAGATATTAGAATTAGATATTAGATAATATCTAATCTACCTTGTAGTTTTAGTAACAATAATAAAGGAAAAATAATATCATCACATTTCTATTTGTCTGAAACACCTATGAAGTAAAACTATTTGGTTTTTCTAGAGTACTACAGCAGCTAAGTTTCTCATGACCCACAATTTTAAATCAAAGAATACACAATCTTGTAAGAGTGGGTATTTCTTTTGCAGTTAGTGGGAGCCAGCTACAGAAAGAGATAAGAGTAGAAAAAATTTAGTTTAAAACAACTTCTCTCTTTTGGTAATTCTACTACCCCCACCCAGTGTGTAATCACGGTTAAAATTCTTCATTATATTGGAATCCTCAGTAGTCCATACACAGTCAAAAATAATTGGGACTATTTAGCTTTTTATAATTCATGCAACAAAATATTAACTCATCCTTATGTTTTCTAAAATAAAGAAACAAATGGTAATAATTTGGGGAATACTGGTATAATTAGAAAACAACTTAAACTGTGGGAAAGATATTTGCATACCATGTATCTGATAACAGTTACTCTCCAAATTACAAACAGATTTACAATGAAGCAGATATGTCAAATAAAAAGCAACTCTTAAAGAGAAAATCCTGCATATGTAAGCACATGGAAGATCCTTGAAGATATAATGCTGAGTAAAGTGAGCTAGTTCCAGAGGAAAAACCATGATTCCACCCAACTGAGGTATCTAAAACCACTAAACTCATAGAAGTAGAGAATTAGAATCTTGGTAACCAGAGCATGAAGGGGTGGGAAATAGGAGTTGTAAGAGTTGTAAATTTCAAGTACTCACAATGAGTAAGTTCTGAAGATGCGCTGACAACAGGGCACCGGTAGTTGGCGACCCTAAAAAGGCACCTGTAGTTGGCGACTTTTCATGCCTGAAAAGTGTAAGAGGGTAGGTATCATGTTAACGTTTGTATTAAAAAAAAATGCTAAAAACTAAAAAGGAGACCCCAAAAAGGAAAAAATCACTAAAGCTAAGTTGATGGAGCAATAAACGTTGAGAGTGATGGCCATACGTGTTACATTGATTGTGGTGATGGTCCGTCCCATGGTTGTGTGTGTGTACTTCCAAACTCATCATATTTAATACACGAAATATGCACAGTTTTTGTATATGTTAGACTTCAGAAAGGCAGTTGAAATGTATATTCTGAAGACCAGAAGACTATCTAAATAAATTGTACCTTCCATAATTTCAAACAGGCTGTAGCACATTCTGCAAAGTAGTTTTTGACTCCATACCCACTGGTCTCAGTCACTTGTGAATGGCTGCTGGTGAATCACACATATGGGCAAAAATCAGCATTTGGAAAGGAGATAGAAGCTTATTCTGAGTGAAAAAGACAAAATTCATCTACTTAATTATTAGACCTGTACAACCTATACTTTGCCCTTTTCTACTTTTTACCTTCTCTCTTCATTGCCCATATTTTAAGATTAAACAGCTTTCTGTCTCTTTTTCTCTTCAGAAACACAATGGCACTTTAAATACATTTTTCATTCTTTACATGTATTGACTAAGGGTGAATATATTTTATTTTTCAGAAGACAAGTTGTGCAAATGCAATGTCTGCTCCAGAGCCTCTGTTCTGTGGAACCCCCACTTCCTAAATTCCTAACCTCCTTGTGCCTTACTCTAGTTTCTTATACAAATGATTTTCACTCAGGTACATTTGTTATACAAATGATTTTTCTTGCAGGTACAAGAGCTGTGAAAGTGTATTGTGTGAAGGGCTTCATTGGACGTTTCTTCCTTCACTCCTCCCTAGGAATTAAGCAGTCCTGGATCCTTTGCTCTCTTCTCAACCCTGTGATTGCACATCCACTTAATTCTATGAGGGGACATGCACTCACTTGGCTATTGGAAAATATGAAATAATCTGGTTTAAATTTAACTATTCCATCCAGCATCTACTGCTAACCAGGCACTGGGATGGGCTCTGTATTATAAAACTCATCTGATTTATATTAAAATTTTCTCAGTTGTGTTTACCTAACACTTTACTGCCTTCTTCCAGAAACACTTGCATTTGACTAGGAGATTTGGTGTGTATAGCTCTGTGAATTAAAATCATCAAATGTATTTGTCACAAATATAAATTTCTGGAACTCAAAGCTTAATATATTTTATCCGGGCAGTAGGAAGTCAGGTCAGATGCTAGCAAATAAACTAGAAATTAGACAAAATGCAATTAAATCACTTAGAGTTCCATATGCTTATTTACATGCAAGAACTATCTTTTTAAAGGATGTTTATTGAGCAACCTGGATGTCATCTATGTAGTATAGCTGTGCTGCCTGTTACATTATCAAAGAATTGCCTAGTTCCTATATTTACAAATTCAGACGCAAATGAAGGATGACAAAATACTAACAGACATCTTCTATTTGCATTATTGATTTCATTTTGTTGATGTGATCTTGCACCATTACATGCCTTCTTCAGCAAGAGGAATTGAGTCTATTTCTACTCCTTGTCCTTTGCCTGCATTGATTATTTCTAGTGGTTGTGGAAATAAGCTATGAACATATGTGTTAAGTGAAAATAAAGTCTCTGGGGTTCTTGCTATTTCTCCATCACTGAATGACATGGTATCTCCTCAGGACAGACAAATTAGTTTATTATACAAATGATTTTTCACTCAGTTTGTATTTTATTTTTTATCTTATTTATTTAGTTTTTTTATTAAATCATTGCTGTGTACATTAATGCAATCATGGGGTACAATGTGCTGCTTTTATATACAATTTGAAAATTTTCATCAGACTGGTTAACTTTTTATTTTTTAGTAATCAGTTTGCATTTTAAAAATTACCACAAATATCATGATTCTGCTGAGCCTGGGAAAATAAATTACTCCATCATGTGGACACATGTCTTATAAAAAAATCCCATGATATACATATAGCAAGGTCCACCTTGCACCTTGAGGGGACATCACAGGGACATGGGCACTTATGCAGGAAACCTAATAAACATGTCTGTTAAGAGCGGTAGTGCAGCTCTGGCATGATTAGGGTGAAGATGTTAAGAAAGCATACCAGCCAATATTGCAGTCTGTTACGTGTGCTTGCTTAGTGAAATTCTCAAGAGTTCTCAGAAAATCAATAAAACTAAAACTGTGTCCTTGAATGAAAACTAAAGCTTTTTCCCCCAAGGACTAGTTCCTTAGGGAGCCTCTC
>NW_003852438.1:9467622-9489896 GCF_000181295.1 Otolemur garnettii | reverse complement strand
GGTTGTTTGTACCCTCACATTAACCTGAAATTAAAAAAGCAAAAAAGAAAGAACAAAGTATGAAGTAACTCAGAATTGGCATCTCTTCTATCTCCTTATCTCTTTTTCATCCTTTACCCTCTGAACACACACCAGGCAAAAACTGTCTGAGTGAAACAATCTTCTTCACCTTGGTCATTTTGTGCAGTGCCTTGTGAAAGGCCTGTCAATAGAGTTAGTGGTCTCACGTAAATATTAAAGTAGCAATTTTATTAAACTACTTGGAAGTTTTATATTATTTGCCTAAATATTTAATCATAAAATAATATTTGCAGTTTAGAAAATGTTGCAATTTTAAGCAATGTTACATTCTTTTTCTGGAATATATTCCATGGATTTGGAAGGTATATTTCTGTGTGTCTTTAGATTACACTGCATAAATGACCACATCTGTTATCCCTAGGGATACATCAATAGAGCCTGCTTATAAAATTGTTCTTATCAAAGGGTTGTTCCATGGTTTCAGAGTGTATCCATCATAGTTTTTGTATGAAAAAGTTGAAACAAACTTAATAACAAAATTAGAGAAGAATATACCAACAAATATTTCTTTCTTTTATCTCTGAAAAGAGAAAGTAATTGTCATACCAACCTTTCAGTACTTACTCTCTCAAATTTTTTCATAGTTTCAGGTGGCAGCTACCTGGTGGGTTTCACTGAGTTAGGAAAGACATGACTTTGTACTGGTTTAACACGATTTACTATGCAGTCATCTTCTGAAGGGTCTCGAGCTCTCCTAGTTTCTCATTTTCACATCATATAAGAAGTCTAGAGACTCTTTCTTAGTTTAACACTTGGAAACATTTTCTTTGGTCTTTGTAATGAGGGTAACAAAATTTAATGTAAGGGGGGATAAAAAAGGAATTTCTTCTGGTTCCAGAAAGGTAGATACTGTGATCTTTTTGAGCAGAGAGTTAGACTTTCTACACACAAAATAGCATCATTTATTTTTACTGCTCTCTCTCCTGCAGGTGCACTGGGATCACCTGAAGGAATAAAGTGGAAGATCCTTAGTGACCAGGTTCAGACATCACTAATGAATGATCTGTGTAATTAACATGGGCAAAGTAAGCAAAACACAGCAGCAAAGAGACAATTTCCTCTGAGGCACTGAGGTAGAATAACAGTACAAAACAAAGTGAGATGCTCGTCCTACTGACAAAAACACTGCAGAAATTTGATTCAAATTCCCATGATCTTTCTAAGGATGTGAAGAATCTGTTTTCTGTTAATCAAATATTTTGCTTAACCTAATCTTTCATGTTGTAATATTTTCGTAAAATATCTATCATGTATGAAAATAACTACATGCAAAATTCTGAAATTAAATCCTTACTTTAAATCATACTAAAATATTAACAGAAAATAGATTAAAGACTTGAACGTAAGAACTGAGGCCATAATAGTCCTACAAGAAAACATTGGGGGAATGATTTTTGATATTGGTTTTGTATCGGATTTTTGGCTAAGACACCAAATGCATAGTCAACAAAAGCAAAAATAAACAACAAAGCTTCTGTACAACAATGGAAATGGTTAGCTACCTAAGTAATGGGGAAAATACAAAGAAACCTTTATCTGATAAGGGATTGATATTCAATATATGTAAGGAACTCACACAACTCAATAGGACTACAAATAATAATAGCGTCGTGAAAAATTGGGAAGAGATCTGAATGGACAGTTTTGCAAAGAAGCCATCTACGTGGCCAACAGGCAAATGAGAAGGTGACCAGCAACACTAATAATCAGAGAAATGCAAATCACAACCACAATCTGTATCACCTCACACCTGTTAGGCTATTATCAAAAAGAACGAAGTAACAAGTGTTGGCAAGCATATGGAGAAGACGGCAACCTCTGCATGCTATTGTTATGAATGGGAATCAGCACAGTCATTACAGAAAATAGCTTGGAAGGTCCTCAAAATGTTAAAATCATGATTACCACATGACAAAGCAATCTCACTTCTTTGTACACCGTCTATCCAAAGGAAAAGAAATAAATATCTTTAAGAGATATCTGCACTCCCATATACTTTGCACATTATTCACAATTGCCAAGATATGTGAGCAATGGAAATATCCACTGAAGGACGAATGGATGAATAAATGTGACATACACACACTCACACACACACAAATGGCATGTTAGTCAGCCATGAAATAGAAGAAAATTCTGTCATTTGTGACAATGTGGATTAAATAGAGAACTTTATGTAAAGTAAAATAAACTAGATAACAGAAATTCAAATAATTTATGATCTCATTTATATGCACTATCTAACAAAGTCAACCTTACAAAGTCACAGAGTTGAACAGTGGTCACAGGAAGATGTGGTGGAAACGGGGAAATGTTAATCAAAGTATACAAATTTTCAGTTTTAAGAACAAATTCTAATGGGGCATCTAATGAACACCATGGGTGGTGATAGGTGTGTTAATTAAGTAGATTGTGATAATAATTACACATGTACATGTATATAAAATCATCACATTGTACACTGTGATATAGTTGATATTTTTCAGTTTCTGAGGAAGAAATACATGGGGCTCTTCAGGTGAGGTTTCATCAGGGTAAGAGTGATGATAGTTAGATTTCCAGAAACACTCAGCACATATGTGAGAAGCGTAAAGGAGACAAACACAAGCTGTAATTATGGATTATCCATCAGACCCAGGAGGATAAAATCAGTCACAGATGTTCTGATTTTCATTTCTGATGTTTTCTGACAGATCTTATTGGCAAAATCAGTACAGCAAACAATGAAAGTGCTAGTCTAAAGATAGGACAGGCATAAATATCTCCACATATTTTTGAAAATACTGGTTGCATTTTTACATGAAGTCCTCACTAAAATTCATTGATAAATTCTTGAAAAAACAGTAGTTACTTTAAATGAAATGAGGTAAAATTAAACCAATTTTATCATAGACTAATGGATGTAAACATGAAGTTAGGTGTTATCACCATTAAACTGGAGCTAACATATCAACACTCACATGCACATCTGGCAGTAAAATTCACTGGAAATCAGGCAGGCAGGAGGGGGAAGAGTGGGATGGGTAAATTCACCGTAATATGTACAATGCATACTATCTGGGTGATGGGCACACTTACAATCTTGACTCAAACTGTAAAAAGGCCGTTCATGTAACCAAATCATTTGTAACCTTGTAATATTCTGACATTTTAGAAAAGAATAAATGAGAGACTTCAAAGTGCTGTGATGTGACGAAATGTACAGAATGGATACCTTGCACAGGTATACAGCACACTTCTGAGCCAGAGACACAACTACAACTTGAACTCGAACTTTAAAAAAGCAAACTATGTACCCTAATCACATGTCCCCTCATATTAATCTGGAATTAAAAAAAAGAAATAAGAAAAGAAATTGAAACAATAAAAATATGATATAGAAAAATAGAAACAAAAGCAAGATTGAGCAAGATTAAATCATGGTACACATAAACCTTTATTCTGACTCTTGAGCTGAACAAAATTTTCTACAATTTGCAAGTCTTCCTAAGATTATTAATCTAATAAATCATTTTTTCTAAAACCATTTCTATCTGGCATCTATTTGGCAAATAATATAATCCCACATAATACAATGAGAAAATTTTATCAAAAATAGTCTAAGACAACTGATAAAATCATAATTTTAGAAAAAGGATCTCAAAGAACACTGCCCGTGTAGAAATGTTTTATAGAAGGGGGATTACATATCATTGCCCTTTCCTTTAAGGAATGACTATAATTGGCAAAGTTCTAAACGTATCAAATTGTTCTTAATGGCATAGTCTGTCATATAATTAGTTTTTCTTATTCAAGCATTCACTATAGATTGCTCTAAAACAAAAGAAAAACTAGTGAAGATTATTGTAATTCATAATTATTTGCTGCCATAATGACAAATATGTAACTCATTTTTTCTGTATCATGATAAATACAAAATTTAATGCCTCCTATTAATTTATTATTTTGTTTATTTATTTTGAGATGGAGTCTCACTATGTTGCTCTCAGTAGAGTGCTGTGGCATCACAGCTCACAGAAACCTCAAACTTTTGCACTTAAGCAATTCTCTTGTCTCAGCCTCCCAAGTAGCTGGGACTACCAGGCACCAAACACAATGCCCAGCTATTTTTTATTGCAGTTTTGTTGTTCAGCTGGCCCAACCAGGTTCAAACCCATCAGTCTCCGTGTATGTGGCTGACACTATAAACACTGTGCTAAGGGTGCTGAGCCTAATTCCCCCTTTTATATTATTTAACTTAATATTTGTTTATATGTGTTATTCCTATATTCCGTACATTCCTCTAAATGTCATTTTGAAGGAAAATAATTAAAACAGTGGATATATATACATCTATACATATATATTTGCATTCCAAATATTGACACATATATTGCAGAGACACAAAACTATATATAAATACATATATATGTATACACATTCCTATATTCACTTCTATGATTTAACAATAAATGTATCATATTGTGTTAAGTAGGTTAGGCTATTACAAATATCATCACAATTATTTTATTTGAAGTATGCACATTAAAATAGGAAGGAACATTTGTCCTTCTTTTGAATCAAACCCTGAGAAAGTAAATCAGATAATTATATAATGATCTTATTTATAAATTCATAGAAGAACTTGTAACATAGGAACATTATATTCAAAACAGTGTGTCGGTGTATTGTTGAGGAAAGTAAAAGACAGAGCAGAACTGAAAAGTGAAATATTTATTAATAATTTGGTAAAGGAGCATGTTTCACTTATATATTAGATTCAGATCAATGTTTTTGAGGAAAATATTTTTCTCATAGCATCCTTAAGTGCTTGCTTCACCAGCCGGTTCCTCAGAGTGTAAATAAATAGATTTAGCGCAGGACCAGCACAGGTACTGAGCACAGCCATGCCTTTTGTCAAAGCAACTTTTTCCTTTGCTGATGTCTTCACTTGCATGAAGATGCAGCTTCCATAAGAGATAGAGACAATAATTGTATGTGAGGAGCAGGTGGAGAAGGCCTTTTTTCTTTTCGGAGCTGAGGGGAATCTCAGAATTGTTCTCAGGATGTAAGTGTAGGAGAGAATGACTAACGTTAAAGTTTACATGAGAGTAAACAAAGCTAAAATAAAGCTCATGAGCTCTAGAGTACTGGTGTCTGTGCAAGAGATTTGCAACAAAGGAGCAGAGTCACAAGTGAAGTGGTCAATGACATTGAGTCACAGATATCCCTATATCTGTAAATACACAAATAGCTTATGTATTAGGTTCACGCTTGTTTTGGAAACTCACACCAGACATATGAATAGGTTTCTCTAAAGTGTAAATGTAACAGTATTAAGAAAGACAGACTGTACGCCACATATTTCTGCTAATTGTTACAAACAACTATTTAAAATTTGACCTATCAGTTTATTGCCTTAACATTAAAAACATGTACATATACGTGCGTTTCACGTGTGCTTGTTCATGCGTGTATGTGTGTATACGTATGAGAGAGAGAAGGAAGAGAGTGAGAGTGAAGAGTGATGCACCAGCATAACCAGTGTAATAAAATATAGAAACTGTAACATCAGTGGAAAACAAATTGAGAATATTACTTACCTTTCAATGATTTACAGTCACAGTTAAAATTTTAAAACATGATAATATGATCAATTATTTTAAATAAAAAATGCTCAATACAAACATATTTATTTGCCTTTTTCCTCCTAGCAAATTTCAGATTTCCTCATAAATCCCTTGATGTTCCATGTCAAAATACCTTGTAAAATATTTTCCTCATATTTTCCACCAACATTGTCCAAAATCTAGAATTCTGAACTATTTACCTACAAAATAAGCTAAATCTTTGGGCAAGAGCTATTGGAATTAAGGAAATAAGTATTCTAAAATCTTTAATAAGCTCTTTTGATCTTTCTCAGGAAGTGACTTTCCATTTATTTTTCTTAGGAAAGACGTAAACTTATCACCTTTAATATGTTATTGTTATGTAAAATTTCAGAAATATTTTTTATAATAAACAAATGCTTAATGACTTTCAGGATAAACAATAATAGGGCACTGATGAATCCATTTACAAGAAAAAATTCTATTGTCCATGGTCATTAGAGAAATGCATATCAAAACATCTTGAGATATCACCCAACCCCAGTAAGAATAGCTCACATCATAAAGTTCCAAAGCTGCATATTGGTTGTGGAGAGAAGGGAAGACTTTTACATTGCTGGTGGGATTGCAAACTCATACAGCCTCTATGGAAAGAAGTATGGAGAATCCTCAAAGAGATAAAAGTAGACCTTGCATTTGATCCCACAATCCCATTATTAGGCATCTACTCTGAAGAAAAAGAGATCATTTTACCATATGGACATCCGCACTAGAATTTTTTTTTTTTTTTTTTTGGTTGTTTGTTTTTTAGAGACAGAGCCTCACTTTGTGGCCCTTGGCAGAGTACCATGGCATCACAGCTCACAGCAACCTCCAGCTCTTGGGCTTAGGCTATTCTTTTACCTCAGCCTCCTAAGTAGCTGGGGCTACAGGCACCTGCCACAACATCTGGCTATTTTTTTCGTTGCAGTTTGGTCAGGGCTGGGTTCAAACCCACCACCCTTGGTATATGGGGCTGGCACCCTACTCATTGAGCAATAGATGCCGCCCTGCACTAGAATGTTTATTGAAGCTCATTTCTCAATTGCCAAGATATGAAATCAACCCAAGTGCCCATTAACTCATGAATGGATTGATAAACTGTGGTATATGTGTACTGTGGAGGACTCTGCAGCCATAAAAAGATACTTTATATCTGTTGTATTAACCTGGATGGGACTGAAAAACATTCTCCTTAGTAAAGTATCACAAGAGTGGAAAGCGAGTATTCCATGTGCTCAATACTAATATGAAACCAGTAGATGAACACACTTCTACACAAGAGAAAAATACAATGATATTCCATTTGGAGGGAGGGGGATCAGTGTGCTCTCAACTAACATACATTGAAAAGGTTATGGCACACCTACTGGGTGAAGGGCTCAACTACAACTTGGACTTTATCTAACAATGCAAACAATGGAACCTAATCATTTGTTCCCTCATATTAATCTGAAAAAAATTCATTTTGGAGTAACAGCATGTTGGAATAAGATGAATGATAGGTTTTTGTGGCATTATAGTTCTTGAGGAGTTGGATTTATTAAGTAATATGAATAAATGTACCTTATTGTATTTTAAAGCCAGTTTCCTTAAAAGTATTCGATAAATCAATTTTTGTCATTATTAAGTATGCTTAAAATATCCAAGAGAGCTTACTCTTTAACAAATAATGTGGAAAATTATTTTATAGAGTGAATTTTTTTAAGTGTCAACATAGTAAGAAAGCAAAATTTCGTTTGAAGTGAATCATGCATTTTATTTGTGTGATATTTACTACTTATGTTGAACATATTTTTAAATTGCAGGAGAGAATAAAATGTGATTTCATATACATGTAGTTGGGTCTACACATGGTATATTTCAACATGAGTTTATAAATGAGTTTAATCTTTTGAAAGCATCATTTAATATCCTGAGAAAATGGGAATATGTGATGAATTTTATTTTTTGTTACATAATTCTTAGTTTTTAATTTTCTATACACAGTAAATTATATTAAATTATATTGAATATAGATGTCTTAAAGTTTAAATGATTTAAAAGATAAAATTATATTTAATTTCCTCCAAACTAGTGATATAAAGTTATGTTTCCCTTCTTACTCCAAACTGTCAGGTCTTAGAACATGTTTTTTTTTTTTTTTTTTCCTGATGAATATGTGGTTATGCCATTACTCCAGTTGATTTATATCATGGTGGTGATTAAGCTACTAGCACAAGATTATCTTCCTTATCTGCCATACTTTATGTATGCATATAGTAAGCATGCATTTCCCTAGTCTATATTCCTGATAAAATGTACCTATTAAATTTATAGGTACCAAATTTATAGGGACCAAATAAAATTTAATTTTAGATTGTTGATGGACTCTGATCTTTACAATAAATTACAAGATGATAATGCAAAATGAAAAAGACAAGGTTGTTGCTGTTATTCTGGTTTCAAGGACTGGAAAGGATAAATGCATAAGATACTGTGCTACAGAAACTTCCTATAGTTTTTTTTTTTTTTAATTATCTACTTTCCCAATTATTTTAGTTATCCCAAAATACCTTCTTTTAGTTTATTTTTAATATATTTCTGTTTTTGTTTTCTATTTTTGTTTGATTCTTGATTTTAAAATATTTTGATGACTTTGTATTTACAATTACTACATAAATTAATTTATAGATAATTTCTACACTTTTAAGCATTGTTACTTTCTTTTCTTCCATAGAATAATGAAGATTCTGGTCAGAGGTGCAGAAAAATTGATTTCTTAGATGTGTGTATTTTAGTTTCACAATGAGGGGAAACATCATGTATGGCCTTGGTTTAAAAGAATAAGTAGTCTGATGATGATGAGATGAGGATATAATATTGAATGTAACTTAGAAGGTTAATATGACTGGATGATGTGCAGAAAGCAATGAAATAAGTTAGAAGTAGGGCAATATGTAGGGAAATGTCTTCTTTCATTTTATTCTAATTCATAAAATCTTCTACTTCAGTTTTTTTTATTAAATCATAGCTGTGTATAATAATGCAATTGTGCGGTACAATGTGCTGGTTATATATACAGCTTGAAATACTTTCATCAAACTGGTTAACATAAGCCTTCACCACATTTTCTTAGTTATTGTGTTAAGATATTTATATTCTACCCTTAGTAGATTTAACATGTACTCTTGTAAAATGTACTGTAGGTGTGATCCCACCAATAAGCCTCCCTTCACCCATCTTCCTACTTCTCTCCCCACCTTCTTTCCCCTTCATCTTGGGCTATAGTTGGGTTATAGTTTTCATATGGAAGTGTGGGTGCTTATAAATTAGTTTCATACTAGGACTGAGTACATTGGATACTTTTTCTTCCATTCTTGACATACTTTGCTAGGAAGACTATGTTCGAGCTCCATTCATGTAAACATGAAAGAGGTAAAGTCTCCATCTTTTTTAAGGCTTCTTAATATTCCATGGTATACATATACTATAATTTATTAATCCATTCAAGGGTTTATGGGGACTTGGGCTTCTTCCATGACTTAGCAATTATGAATTGGGCTACAATAAACATTCTGGTGTAAATATCTTTGTTATAAAGTGATTTTGATCCTCTGGATATATACCTAATAGAGGAATTGCAGGATTGAATGGCAGGTCTATTTTTAGATTTCTAAGTGATCTCCAGAAATCTTTCCAAAAGGAATGTATTAGTTTGCATTCCCATCAGTAGTGCAGAAGTGTTCCATTTTCTTCACATCTCCGCCAACATCTCTGGTTTTGGGATTTTGTGATGTTGCCTAATCTTATTGGAATTAGATGATATCTCAAAGAGGTTTTGATTTGTATTTCTCTGATGGTTAAGGATGATGAGCATTTTTTATTGTCTCTGTAGGCTATGCACCTATCTTCTTCAGAGAAGTTTCTTTTCAAGTCCCTTGACCACCCTGAGATGGGATCATTTGTTCTTTTCTTGCTAATACATTTGAGTTGTCTGTGGATTCTGGTTATTAAACCTTTGTCAGAGTCATAACCTGCAAATATCTTCTTCCATTCTGAGGGCTTTACTTACTGTGTTCTTGGCTGTGCAGAAGCTTTTTAGTTTGATCAGATCCCATTAATGTATTTTTGGTGTTGCTTCAATTGCCCGGGGGGTCCTCCTCATAAAATATTCGCCCAGGCAGATTTCTTCAAATGTTTTCCCTGCACTTTCTTCTAGTATTTTTATGGTTTCATATCTTCAGTTTAAATCTTTAATCCAGTGAGAGTCTATCTTAGTTAATGGTGAAAGGTGTGGGTCCAGTTTCAGTCTCTTACAGGTCACCAGCCAGCACCATTTGTTAAATAGGGAGTCTTTTCCCCACTGAATGTTTTTAATTGGCTTATTGAGATCAAATAACTGTAAGTAGCTGGGTTTACCTCTTGGTTCTCTATTCTGTTCCATACATCTACCTCTCTGTTTTTGTGCCAGTACCATGCTGTTTTAATCAATATAGATTTATAGTATAATCTGAGGTCTGGTAGCATGATTTCTCCTGCTTTGTTTTTATTTCTGAGTAATGTCTTGGCTATACAAGGTTTTTTCTGATTCCACATAAAATGAAGTATTATTTTTTTGAGGTCTTTAAGGTATGACAGTGGTGTGTTAATAGGGATTTCATTAAAATTGTATATTGGTCTGGGTAGTATGGACATTTTAACAATGTTGATTCTTTCCAACAATGATCATGTATTTTTTTCATCTTTAGCTCTCCCTTTTCTTAGAGTTTCCTAGTTCTGTTTGTAGAGATCTTTCACATCCTTTGTTAGGTCAGCTCCCAAATATTTCATCTTCTTTGGCACTACTGTCAATGGAATAGAGTCCTTGACTGTTTTTTCAGCTTGACTATTGTTAGTGTATATAAAGGCTGCAGATTTGTGAGTATTGATTTTGTAACATAAGATGCTGCCATATTCCTTGATCACTTTTAAGAGTTCTGTAGTGAATCCCTGGGGTTTTCCAGATATACAATTATATCATCTGCAAAGAGTGAAAGTATGATCTCCTCTGACCCTATATGGATACACTTGATTGCCTTCTCTTGCCTGATTGCTATGGCTAAGACTTCCACTACAGTGTCAGAAAGGAGTGGAGACAATGGGCAACCTTGTCTGTTTCCTGATCTGAGTGGAAAAGATTTCAATTTAACTTCATTCAATACAATATTTGCTGTGTGTTTGCTGTAGATGGCCTCTATCAGTTTTAGAAATGTTCCTACTACACCTATTTTCTTAAGTGTTCTGATCATGAAAGGATGCTGGATATTATCAAATGCTTTTTCTGCATCAAGTGAGAGAATCATATGGTCTTTGTTTTTCATTTTGTTTATGTGATGAATTATATTTATATATTTACATGTATTGAACCAGGCTTGAGACCCTGGGATAAAACCCACTTGGTCATGGTGTATAATTTGTTTGATGTGTTGCTGAATTCTGTCTGCTAGGATCTTGTTGAATATTTTCACATCAATACTCATTAGAGATATTGGTCTATAATTTTCTTTTCCTGGGTCTTTTCCTGGTTTGGGGATCAAGGTGATGTTTCCTTCATAGAATGTGTTGGGTAGTATTCCTTCTTTTTCAATGTTTTGGAAAAGGTTAATTATTATAGGTACTAGTTTCCCTTTAAAGGTTTGGTGGAATTCTGATGTGAAGCCATGTGGTTCTGGAGTTTTCTTTTTGGGGAGATTTTGTATAGTTGATGCTATTTCAGAGCGTGATATAGGTCCATTTAACATTTTCACTTCATTCTGGCTAAGTCTAGGAAGGTGTTGTGCTTCCAAGTATTGGTCCATTTCCTTCAGATTTTTTTATTTTTTAGAATAGAGTTTCTTGTAATATTCATTAAGGATTTTTTGAATTTCTGAAGAGTCTGTTGTTATTTCATCTTTGTCATTTCTGATTGATAAAACTAGAGCTTTTACTCTTTTATTCCTGGTTAGGTTAGCCAAAGGTTTATCTATTTTATTGACCTTTTCAGAAAACCAACTTTTTGATTTATTGATCTGTTGTATAGTCCTTTGCTTTCAATTTCATGTAATTCTGCTCTAGTTTTGGTTATTTCTTTTCTTATGCTGGGTTAGGGATTGGAATGTTCTTTCTTTTCCATTTGCTTGATATGCCCCATTAAGATGTTAACTTCCTCTCTTTGTTCTCTTGAGGAAGACTTGCAATGCTATACATTTCCCTCTTAGGAGTGCCTTTGTGGTATACCAGAGGTTCTGTTAATTTGTGTGTTCATTATCATTTTGTTCCAAAAATTTGGTAATTTCCTTCTTAATCTCATCTCTCAGCCAGCTATCATTCAGCATGAGATTATTTAGTTTTTATGTTTTTGTATGAGTCTGCAGATTCCTGCTGTTACTGAGTTCAACTTTTATTCTATGATAGTCCAAGGAGATGCAAGGAGTAATTTCTGTTCTTTTAATTTTGCTGATGTTAGACTTGTGAGCTAAGATTTGATCAATTTTGGATGATTTTCCATGGGCTTATCAGAAGAATGTTTATTCAGTTTTGTTAGGATGGCATGTTCTGTAGATGTCTGTTAAATCCAATTTGAATGGTTAAGTTTATGTCTAAAATTTTTCCCTGAATTTCTTATTAGAGGATCTATCCAACACTGCCAAAGGGGTGTTAAAATCTCTGACTATAATGGTACTGGAGGAAATCAAGTTGCTCATGTCTGTTAGAGTCTCTCTTATAAATTGAGGCACATTCTGGTTGGGTGCATAAATGTGAATAATTGAAATCTTAACATGTTGAGTATTATCTTTAACAAATATGAAGTGACCATCCTTATCTTTCCTTGGTTTGGTTGGGTTAAACCCTATTGTATCTGCAAATAAAATTTCAACATCTGCTTTTTTCTGATTTCCATTTGCCTGAAATATAGATGACCATCCCTTCATCCTGAGTCTATATTTATCTTTTAAGGTAAGATGAGATTATTGTATGCAACGGATATCTCGTTTAGTTTTTGTATCCAGTCAGCCAACCTGTGCCTCTTTAGAGGAAAATTTAAGCCATTCACGTTAATGTAGAATATTGATAAGCCTGGTAGTATTTTTTTTAATCCTTTTGCCACTGTGGAAGTTGGAATTTGATCAAAAATTTCTGCGTGAGTTACTGTGGTGGTAGACAATTGTGCTGGTCATTATGGAGGATAGGCCTAAAAATGTCCTGGAGAGCTGGTTTAGTTATGGCAAATTTCTTCAACATGTGCATGTCATTAAAGTATTTAACTTCTCCATCATAGATGAAACTCAGTTTAGCTGGATACAGGATCCTGGGTTGAAAGTTATTTTGTTTTAGGAGGTTAAAGTTTGATAACTACCCTCTTGTAGCTTGAACGATGTCAGCAGAGAGAGCTAATATTCTAATATTCTTACCCTTGTAGGTTATGGTTTTCTTACATCTGGCTGCTTGCAGAATTTTCTCCTTCCTATTAACTTTGGCAAAGTTAAGTATAATGTGTTTGGGAGATGCTTTATTTAGGTTGAGTCATGCGGGTGTTCTGAAACTGTCTGCTATCTGAATTTCATAATCTCTTGCCATGTTTGGGAAGTTCTCCATGATTATCACTTGGAGTTGAGCATCTGGATCTTTTGAAGCAACCTTGTGGCTTTCAGGAATTCCTGTAAGGCAAATATTAGTTGTCTTGGAATTGTCCCAGAGGTCTCTTTGAGAATGACACATTTTTGCTCTCCACTTCTCTTCCTCTTTGAGTGTTTGGGAGAGTTCAGAAGCTTTGTCTTTAATGTCAGAAATCCTTTCCTCTGTCTACTCCATTCTGTTTCTGAGGGATTCTACTGTATTTCTCAGATATTTGAGGGCTGTAAGTTCTTGTCTCAATCTGTCAAAATCTATGGTACTTTTGTCTTTGAATTCATTGAATTCTTGAGACAACTTTTGAAATGCTCCTTGAATTTCTAATTCCAACATTACCTCCATTCCTTTAATCTTTTTTGCAATCTACATTCTGAATTTGATTTCTGACATCTCAGCCATTTGCTTATGAATGAGATCTTCTGGTGTGTCTGCCTTGTCTTTACTTGGGGGAGGGGGAGTTGATCTACTCTGATTATTCATGTTGCCAGAGTTTTTCTACTGATTCTGCCCCATGATTATTTTTCACCGTTTGGTGAAAAATAGATGAGCAGATTAGGTGAAATTGGATTGTTGGCTCCTGGAGCAGTGATTAACCAGCCTTTTTCCCAAGACCTGGGACTGCTGACTGTAGCTTTTACCCTACAGTTTTACAAAGGTACCATATAGTTCTATGGCCCGAGACACTGGGGACCTGCTTGGTGTGGTGTGGCTAAATGGCTCTGTCTTATTTTAACCTGGTGTCTGTTCAATCCTTGTGAATTAGTAACTGGATTGAAGTCTCAGCTGTGGAGAAATACAAGCAACTAAGACACCTTGCACCCCACAGGCAACAACTGGAAAAGGAAAATCAAACCTTCCCACAACAACACAACCAGGGTACCATCGTGGATGGTCCTCATGTGATTGACCCAGGTAAAGAGCTCCAAATCAATTGTCCCAGTTAGCACCCAGTTTCAAGTGGGAGAGTTGAAAATGTCTCCAGCAACTAGATAGCAGGGGTCTGCTGGCATCTCAAATATGACTCACTCTGGTGCTCCATGGTTTCACAAGGGCTGCCCAGCAAATGAATTAGTCTGGAGAGGTTGATGCTTCCTTTTCCTTGCACCTCTGCCATGCCCAGTCACTGGTAATGCTGCAGGGCTGTGACCCAGTTCCCTCCAATGAGCAGATACACCAAGGGTTTCTGCCTGCCTGATTCACTGGGAGATCTATGTCTCCTCAGGCAGGCCACCACACTCTCCCACCAGCCAGCAGGGGGAGCTGAAGCCTGACTACCTCAGGTGGTTAATGGAGGCTGGACAGTTTCACTCAGTTCCAGCCTGCCCCCATTGATGTTGCTGCCACTTATATTTTCACAGAATTTGTATTTCTGTCTTGGCTATATTTCCTTGTGGGCCAGGCTCTATTTGGGTTTGCAGAAATTGCCACTCAGCCCAACCCTGTGTTGATGCCACTGCACCAATTCTTATGGAGCTGGCGTCTCTGTGTTCGCTGCAGTCTGTGTTGGGGAGGGTGTGGTTAGAGCTCACAAACTCTCAGCTCCTGCTTTTCCCTGCGCTGATGCTGCTACCATGCCTGATTTTGTCCCAGCTATGCTTCCCTGGGGGCTGGGTGCATCTTGGGCTCACAAAAGAAGCTATTCTGACTCAGCCCTGCCCTGGGAGTATGCCACCTCTGTGTGCAGATTCTATTCTCCTTCCCTGCCACCCCCTCTGCAGGCATGCCTTTTGCTCATGAGGCCTGCATTTCCATCCCAGATCTGTTCTATCCATGGCCACCACTAGAGCAGAGGCCCAGCTCCCTCTGCTTGCCAAGAGAGGCAGGAAGTGTTTCTCCAAAGCATCACCAGGGGTGTGAGCCCTATTATTCCTGTTGCTGCCGCTGCACTGTGGGGCACCGTCCCTCCCTCTCCTTTATGGCTCCCTTGCCTCACAGTTCTCACTTTACACCCCTGCCACCGATTCAGCACAGACTTGCAACTGCCCATGCCCTGTCCACATTTCTTGAGAAAATGCCCAAGAATGTAGCCTCCATGGAGGACAGGCTTTCAGAACATGAGGTAAGAGTGGAGGGGAGTGCTGGCAGTTCAGAATTGCAGGTAGAGTCCATGTTCAATTTTATGCCTGGCAGGAGAGTGCCATGGCATACTAGTGGGTCCTCTCTGGGGAAGGAGTTCTGGTTTTTAGAGGGTCTCTCCTATAGGATAAAAAGGAGGAGATCCGAACTCTGCTCACTTGTTTGAAGAAAGTATACTGCGAGCAGTTCTTAAGGGAGAGGGGACTCCCGTCTGCTTGGTGATGGGTTTTGTACCTATTGTTTATATCCTTGGGGTTGCAGCTTGCCTCAGTAGGGTCATGTGCACTCATCAGTCTTCTCTCTTGGCACAGCTCCAAACCATCAGTTTACTTGCTGAACTTCTGTCCTTTAATTCTCCTTCTGGATGGGAGCCTATGTGTAAAGCTGGCTCCAGTCAGCCATTTTGCCTCCTCCCACACCCCTCCTTTTTTTTTGAGACAGAGTCTCACTTTGTTGCCCTCAATAGAGTGCTATGGTGTCACAGGTCACAGCAACTTCCAGCTCTTGGGCTTAGCTGATTCTCTTGCCTCAGCCTTTCGAGTAGCTGGGACTATCAGCATCCACTGTAATGCCCAGCTATTTTTTGTTTTTGTTGCATTTTGGCCAGAGCCAGGTTTGAACTCACACCCTTGGTATATGGGGCCAGTGCCCTACTAACTAAGTCATAGGCATGGCCGAAAATCTTCTACTTCTTTGAGAGACGTGCAATCATCTTTATAATGTCACTGAAGGCTTGTTTTACTTGTTTGTTTCTCAGGGTATAAATAAAGGGGTTCAACAAAGGTGCCACGGAGCTTGTGAGCAAAGACACTCCTTTATTTATGGCCACTTCGTCCTTTGCTGAGGGCTTGACATAGATAAAGATGCAGCTTCCATAGGCGATGGAAACCACAATCATGTGGGATGAGCAGGTGGAAAAGGCTTTTTTCCTTTGCTGAACAGAGGGGAATCTCAGAATTGTTCTGATGATGTATGAGTAGGACAGAATCACACAGACCAGGGTAATAATGAGTGCAAATACAGCCACAAGGATAACCATCTGTTCTAATACCCATGTATCTGAGCATGAGATTTTTAGGAGGGGTGCTGCATCACAGCTGAAATGATCAATGGCATTAGAGTCACAGAATTCAAGCTGGAGGCCCAAGCCAAGTGGTGGGACAATGATCATCAGTCCAGCCACCCAACAGTAGAGGACTAATAAGTTGCACACCCTGTTGTTCATGATGATCATATAATGCAGGGGTTTGCAGATGGCCACGTAGCGGTCATAAGACATGGCTGCCAGGAGGAAAAATTCTGTGGCCCCAAAGAGAAAAACAAAGAATATTTGAGTTGCACAAGCATTATAGGAAACAGTGTTGTCCCCAGTTGATATACTGTACAGGAATCTGGGAACGCAGACTGTAGTGAAGGAGACTTCTAAGAAAGAAAAATTTCTGAGGAAAAAGTACATGGGAGTTTTTAGGTGGTGGTCCACTAAGGTGAGGGTGATAATAGTCAGGTTCCCTGTGACACTCAGTATGTAGGTGAGAAATAGAAAGATGAAAAGTAGAATTTGCATCTGTGGGTCATCTGTCAGCCCCAGCAGGACGAAAGTTGTTACTGCTGTGTGGTTTCTCATCACTACCAGGAGGGAGATATTCGGTTTATATGGCAGAGTCTGTGCATGTGGAGCCCAAAGAAACCAGCCTGCATTTATTTTCAGCCTTCACATAGTAGTCATTATCTTTAATATTCCTATAGTCTCTCTGAATTTTATATATAAGCAGTGATGTTTCCTTTTGAATTTGTGTTATTGAAAAACAATCCAACCTTTTCTTTTATCATACCTTGCTCCACAGAAATCACAAACTCATCTGATTGTAGACTATTGCCTAGATTAGACATATAAATGGGTTAGAAAATGATGATGTCATTTCATGGGTACTTAAATTTCTTTGTCCAAGATAAACTCTGGTAATCATTATTATCCCAGGGTTTTTTTATTTTTAAGGGAAAGATGTATTTCTCCTGAAAAGCAAACAAAACAACAATTACCACACCACAACACATTGGATATAAACGGTCCTTCCCTGGACTTTTTATTCTCCTCTGCAGGCATTCCTCATGGCCAACACTATAGTACTTATAGATATTTGATGTACAACTGTATTATCTATAGTGTGTGAAAAACTTGGGCTCAAGGTATTTACAAAAGGAACATTCTCACTTCCTTTCATTTTACTTTCAAGTAACTGACTAGATTCTCTTTTCTGAAAGTCCCAATACCAAAAATGTCTGAAAATTAACATTAATCCATAATTAACATTACTAAGTATAGTCTTGTAGGCTGTGTCTGTTTTTATTATGCTAATAAATCTTTTAAAAAGACATTAGTGTTCCCTTATGATCTCACTCTCCCTCCATTTGGGCCTTAACCCTCTGTGTCCTCACTTTCATTCTCACCTCCTACAGTTTTCCTAAAGCCTGCAAGGACGTAATTGCTGTTGAAGCTAAGGGCATAGTTTCATGTTATCTTGCCTGGAATTGCCATAACATTTAAAATGAATAGTTCAATCATTCCTTAACTGAGTTCCATGCCATCATTCTGATGTTCTTCCTAGCTTTAGATCTTTTGTTTTAATGTCCCTCTTCAAGTCTCCTCTCTCTTCATTTGTAAGATATTGATATTCCCCAAGAATCTATCTTAGGCCCTTGGCCTCCTGTTTCTGTTTGCCATTCTTAGTACTCTTTACTCTTCAAGGGTGATGTCACCAGACCATTTGATTTAAGGATTATCTATGTGGTGTATTTCAAAGACCAGATCCATCCCTAAGTATACATCACAAATTGGATGTTCCACAGATACCTCTGTTACTACATGCTGTTGATAGTCATAGTCTATCTCCCAGCCTTCTCTTCTCTGGTGTTACTATTTCATTAATTTTTGTGTGGACTGGAAGGCTCTTCATGGACAGAATTTTCTTGATTTTCTCATTTCATCATTTGCCATTTTCTTACCTTTCTTCCTTTGACTTAGGTTCCACTTAATGACTTGTATTACCACTCATAATTTTTCACATTTTCTACATGGTATCTCCACTGAAGGAGGTAATTTTTTAACTAATGCTGATTTGTCTTTCAGAATTCTTCTTAGGTATCAGCTCCTCATGGAAATTTTCATTCACCTAAATAGATAATGTAAAATTATGCTCCTGTGTTCTTTTCAAGTGCCTGCTACTTACCTGTCTTATAATATATCACATCATATTATAATCTGTACTGTAACTGTAGTTTTTCCTGTATGTTTCTACAATCTTCTTTAAAGTGGAGACAACAATTTCTAAACTTACATTTTCTTTTACATCAGGCATATATTGCACTTTTAATAAATTGAATGATGACAGTTGTTTTTATACCTATATTTAGCTATGTTCCTTAATGCCTAGTCTAGTCAGTTTGTCAAAGTTCTCATGTTCATTTCTGTTTCAAACTATACTCTGTTATTTTGAATGTATTCTTAAGGAAAAGGTCTGAATTGCTCCAATTCTATAGTCTGCAAATACTCTTTTTCTAATATTTTTTCCAGAGCTTTGTTTGCCCTGTGAACTACTCTCTATCCATAGTGTTATTATTCCCTATCTGTTGTTGTTGTTTATTTACTTGTTTTTGGTAATCATCTCTCTCCTGATCCCTTCCTTGTTAGGTGCTTGTAATTTTTGTTTCTTTTTTCCAGAATTGATCCTCATAAACCATTTTTCAGAGACTGAGGTTATTTTACTTTCCTTGTTCCTTTCTTTTTCAAGGTGTCCTAAGATTTATTCCTGTTATACGAAGGACTTTGGATCATTTTACTTCAGTAAAATCAGCTGGAATTCACATAGGTCACATGTATGGACATATCTATGAATTTCAAGAATATGTTAATCATGTTAGGATCACTGGAAAATGAAGATCAGGGGCTTTGTATGTTCTTTGTTATATTTTTTGTTGGTGTAGAAACTGTGCCCATGTATGTGTTCAATAATTTTTGAATGAATGAGTTAGTGTAACTTTTATGTAAATTTTACTTCTATTTTTATCTTTCACATAGTAGACTTAATTTTTCTTTAAAGGTGAAAGTATCAGACGACACTGATAGCTAGCTGGCTTCCACTGAAATGTGAAAAAGATTAGAAGTGCAGTTGTATCCTATGATTATTTCCAAGGCATTATCTTTTACTATTTGGTTTAAATAATTTATTTTCCCACTTATTTCTGGCAATGCATTTCTTTTCATTCTTAGTACATTTGCTAATTAAATGTAATTTGAAAGTCATTAGTGAAATAGCCTTTTCATAGTCAAAATATTAAACCTACTCATCTTTTTATAATATTAGAAGTTTCATTTAGCTGTCCAATTCTACGCATTGCTCAGAACCAAACTCAGTGAGGAATGTTTGCAGAGAAATAAAAATATTTGGCATGAAGAGAGAAATTACTAAATCTACAAGGTAGATAATGTCTATCTTGTAGATTTAGCAAAAATAATAAAGGAAAAATAATATCATCACATTTCCTTTTGCCTGGAACACTTATAAAGTAAAACTGTTTACTTGGCTTTTCTAGAGTATCACAGCAGCTATGTTTCTCATGACCCACAATTTTAAATCAAAGAATACACAATCTTATAAGAGTGGGGATTTCTTTTGTAGTTAGTGGGAGCCAGCTACAGAAGAAGATAAGAGACATGTGACTAGGAAAAATTTAGTTAATTATTTTATTTATTTTTTTAAAACTTAACTTCATTTTATTATTTTTTCTATTTATTATTATCATTATTATTATTATTTCTTTTTTTTGGAGTTTTTGGCTGGGGCCAGGTTTGAACCCAACACATCTGGTATATGGCGCTGGTGCCCTACTCCTTTGAACCACAGGAACCACCCCCCCAAAATTTAGTTTAAAGCAGCCTCTCTCTTTTGGTAATTTTGGTGTAATCATGGTTAAGATTCTTCCATACTCATCACATTTAATATACAAAATGTGCATAGTTTCTGCATGTGTTTGACTCCAAAAAGGCTGTTGAAATGTATATCCTGAAGACATAAGAATATCTAAATAAATTGTAACTTTGATCATTTCTCACAGGCTGTGGCACATTCTGCAAAGTAGTTTTTGACTCCATACCCACTGGTCTCGGTTGTGAATAGGCTGCTGGTGAGTCACACATATGGGCAAAAATCAGAATTTGGAAAGGAGATAGAAGCTTATTTTGAGTGAAAAAGATGAAATTTATCTACTTAATTATTAGACCTGTACAACCTGTACTTTTCTACTTTATACCTTCTCTCTTCATTGCCCATATTTTAAGATTAAACAGCCTCCTCTCTCTTTTTTTCTTCAGAAATACAATGGCACTTTAAATTCATTTTTCATTCTTTATATCATATTGACTAAGGGTGAATATATTTTCTTTTTCAGAAGACAAGTTGTGACAAATGTAAAGTCTGCTCCAGAGCCTCTGTTCTGTGGACCCCCTGCCTTCCTAAATTCCTAACCTCCTTGTGCCTGACTCTGCAGGTGCAAGAGCTGTGAGATTGTATTTTGTGAGATTGTATTTTGTGCTTTATTCTGACGTTTCTTCCTCCACTCCTCCCTAGGAATTAAGCAGCTCTGGATCCTTTGCTCTCTCCTCCACTCTGTGATTGCACATCCACTTAATTCCATGACAGGACCTGCGCCTGAGTGGCTATTGCAAAATATGAAATAATCTGGTTTAAATTTAACTATTCCATCCAGCATCTACTGCTAACCAGGCACCAAGATGGGCTCTGTATTATAAAACTCATCTGATTTATATTAAAATTTTCTCAGTTGTGTTTACCTAACTTTATGGACTTCTTCCAGAAACACTTGCATTTGACTAGGAGATTTGGTGTGTATAGCTCTGTGAATTAGAATCATTAAATGTATTTGTCACAAATATAGATTTCTGGAACTCAAAGCTTAATATATTTTATCCAGGCAGTAAGGAAGTCAGGTCAGATGCTAGTGAATAAACTAGAAATTAGAAGAAATGCAATTTAATCACTTAGAGTTCCATATGCCTATTTACATGCGAGAACTCTCTTTTTAAAGGATGTTTGTTGAGCAACCTGGACGTCATCTCCATTGTATACCTGTGCTGCCCCTTACATCATCAAAGAATTGCCCAATTCCTATATTTACAAGTTCAGACACACATGAAGGTTGACAAACTATTAACAGGCATCTTCTATTTGCATTATTGATTTCATTTCGTTGATGTGATCTTGCACCATTACATGCTTTCTTCAGTTTATTTCTGCTCCTTGTCCTTTGCCTGCATTGATTATTTCTGGTGGAAATAAGCTATGAACATATGTCTTATGTGAAAATACAGTCTCTATGGTTCTTGATGTTTCTCCATCACTGAATGATATGGTGTCTCCTCAGGACGGACAAATTAGTTTGTTATACAAATAATTTTTCACTCAGTTTGCATTTTAAAAATTACCACAAATATCATTAGTCTTCTGAGCCTGGGAAAATAAATTCCTCCTTCATATGGATATATATCTTATAAAAAATCCCATGAAATGCATATAGTAAGGTACACCTTAATTGGGCATCACAGGGACTTGGGCACTTATGCAGGAAACCTAATAAACATGTCTTTTAAGAGCGGTAGTGCAGCTCTGGCATGACTAGGGTGAAGATGTTAAGAAAGCATACCAGCCAATATTGCAGTCTGTTACGTGTGCTTGCTTAGTGAAATTCTCAAGAGTTCTCAGAAAATCAATAAAACTAAAACTGTGTCCTTGAATGAAAACTAAAGCTTTTTCCCCCAAGGACTAGTTCCTTAGGGAGCCTCTC
>NW_003852438.1:9386570-9467225 GCF_000181295.1 Otolemur garnettii | reverse complement strand
AAAACTCATTTCATTTCAAGTTGGGTGGAGGAGGAATGAGGGAGGGGAAAAAAGGAGGTTTGGGGTGCTCCTGCATAATGGCCATAATGTTGGGGCATATAGCAGACCTTTTGGGTACCAGGCACATCTACAAGAGGGACTCTACCTAACAAATTCAAATCTTATGACATGGTTGTTTGTACCCTCACATTAACCTGAAATTAAAAAAGCAAAAAAGAAAGAACAAAGTATGAAGTAACTCAGAATTGGCATCTCTTCTATCTCCTTATCTCTTTTTCATCCTTTACCCTCTGAACACACACCAGGCAAAAACTGTCTGAGTGAAATAATCTTCTTCACCTTGGTCATTTTGTGCAGTGCCTTGTGAAAGGTCTTTCAATAGAGTAAGTTGTCTTACTTAAATATTAAAGTAACAATTTTATTAAACTAATAGGAAGTTTTATATTATTTGCTCAAATATTTAATCATAAAATAATGTTTGCAATTTAGAAAATGTTGTGATTTTAAGCAAAGTTGCATTCTTTTTCTAGAATATATTCCATGGATTTGGAAGGTATATTTCTGTATGTTTTTAGATTACACTGCATAAATGGCCACATCTGTTATCCCTAGGGATACATCAATAGAGCCTGCTTATAAAATTGTTCTTATCAAAGGGTTGTTCCATGGTTTCAGAGTGTATCCATCATAGTTTTCGTATGAAAAAGTTGAAACAAACTTAATAACAAAATCAGAGAAGAATATGCCAACAAATATTTCTTTCTTTTATCTCTGAAAAGAGAAAGTAATTATCATACTAACCTTGCAGTACTTACCCTTTCAAATTTTTTCATAGTTTCAGGTGGCAGCTCCCTGGTGGGTTTCACTGAGTTAGGAAAGACATGACTTTGTACTGGTTTAACACGATTTACCATGCAGTCATCTTCTGAAGGGTCTCGAGCTCTCCTAGTTTCTCATTTTCACATCATATAAGAAGTCTAGAGACTCTTTCTTAGTTTAACACTTGGAAACATTTTCTTTGGTCTTTGTAATGAGGGTAACAAAATTTAATGTAAGGGAGGATAAAAAAGGAATTTCTTCTGGTTCCAGAAAGGTAGATACTGTGATCTTTTTGAGTAGAGAGTTAGACTTTCTACACACAAAATAGCATCATTTATTTTTACTGCTCTCTCTCCTGCAGGTGCACTGGGATCACCTGAAGGAATCAAGTGGAAGAGCCTTAGTGAGCAGTTCAGACATCACTAATGAACCATCTGTGTAATTAACATGGGCAAAGTAAGCAAAACACAGCAACAGAGGGACAATTTCCTCTGAGGCATTGAGTTAAAATAATAGTATGAAACAAAGTGAGATACTCATCCTAATGACAAAAACACTGCAGAAATTTGATTCAAATTCCCACGTTCTTTCTGAGGATGTGAAGAATCTGTTTTCTGTTAATCAAATATTTTGCTTATCCTAATCTTTCATGTTGTAATATTTGGTAAAATATCTATCATATATGAAAATACCCACATGCAAAACCTGAAATTAAATCCTTGCTTTAATTATACTAAAAAATTAACTGAAAATAGATTAAAGACTTAAATGTAAGAACTGAGGCCATAATAGTCCTACAAAATAACATAGGGGGAATAATTTTTGATATTGCTTTTGGTAATGTATTTTTGGCTAAGACACCAAATGCCTAGGCAACAAAAGCAAAAATAAACAAGTGGGATGACACCATTCTTTTTACATTGGAATTCTGCAAGGAAAACCTCACTGATGACTGACTGACTTATTCATGGGGATATTTATTAATCTAATAAATCTTTTTATTCTAAAACTGTTTCTATTTTGATATCTATTTGGCAACTCGTATAATCCCACATAATACAATGAGAAAATTTTATCAAAAATAGTTTAAGACAGGTGATTAAATCATAATTTTAGAAAAAGTATCTCAGAGAACACTGTCCTTGTAGAAATAGTTTTTAGAAGGGAGATTATATATCATTGCCCTTTCCTTTAAGAAATGACTATAATTGGCAGAGTTCTAAACTTATGAAATTATTTTTAATGGCATAGTTTGTCATATAATTAGTTTTTCTTATTTAAGCATTCACTATAGATTGCTCTAAAACAAAAGAAAAACTAGTGAAGATTATTCTAATTCATAATGATTTGCTCCCATAATGACAAATATGTACCTCTTTTTTTCTGTTCTACACAAAATATAACAAAACTGTAATGTGAGTATCATGATGAATACAAAATTTAATGCCTCCTTTTATTTTTATTTTATTTATTTATTCATTTATTTTGAGACAGCGTCTCACTATGTTGCGCTGAGTAGATTGCTGTGGCCTCAGAGCTCACAGCAACCTCAAATTCTTGGGCTTAAGTGATTATCTTGCCTCAGCCTCCCAAGTAGCTGGGACTACAGGCACCAACCACAATGCCCAGCAATATTTTGTTGCAGTTTTCATTGTTGTTTAGCTGGCCCCAGCTAGGTTTGAAGCCACCAGTCTCGGTGTATATGGGTGACGCTATAACCACTGTGCTATGGGCGCTGAGCATTATTCACCATTTTTATATTATTTAACTTAATATTTGTTTATATGTTATTCCAGTATTCCATACACTTCCCTAAGTATCATTTTGAAGGAAAACAATTAAAACAGTGGAGACATATATATATATGTAAATATATATATATATGCATTCCAAATATTTACACATGTAGAGACACAAAAGCATATATAAGTATACATATATATACACTTTCCTATATTCAATTATATGATTTAACAATAAATGTATCATATTGTGTTAAGTAGGTTAGGCTATTATAAATATCATCACAATTTTTTTATTTGAAGTATGCACATTAAAACAGGAAGGGACTTTTGTCATTCCTTTGAATCATACCCTGAGAAAGTAAATCAGATAATTATATAATGATCTTATGTATAAATTCATAGAAGACTTGTAACATAGGAACATTATATTCAAAATAGTGTGTAGGTGTATTGTTGAGAAGAGTAAAAGACAAAGCAGAACTGAAAAGTGAAATATTTATTAATATTTTGGTAAAAGAACATGTTTCACTTGTATATTGGATTCAGATCAATGTTTTTGAGAAAATATTTTTCTCATACCATCCTTAAGTGCTTACTTCACCGGCTGATTCCTCAGAGTGTAAATAAATGGATTTAGCATAGGAGCAACAGAGGTATTGAGCACAGCCACGCCTTTTGTCAAAGCAACTCCTTCCTTTGCTGATGTCTTCACATACATAAAGATGCAGCTCCCGTAGGAGATAGAGACAACAATCATATGTGAGGAACAGGTGGAGAAGGCCTTTTTTCTTTGCTGAGCTGAGGGGAATCTCAGAATTGTTCTCAGGATGTAAGTGTAGGAGAGAATGACTAACGTTAAAGTTTACATGAGAGTAAACAAAGCTAAAATAAAGCTCATGAGCTCTAGAGTACTGGTGTCTGTGCAAGAGATTTGCAACAAAGGAGCAGAGTCACAGGTGAAGTGGTCAATGACCTTGGAGTCACAGATATCCCTTTTGTTTTCTCTCTTAATCTTATAGAATTGTATTTTTAATTTTCTTTATTTTTATTTATGTTTATTTTTTTCTGAGTTCTAGGGAATCATGGCATTGGTCTGGCTGGAAGGTCATGGGAGTGGTCTGGCTCATAGAGGTCACAAGCTCACAGTTCAGGGTGTCCTTCTAGCTTTGGCCTTTGGAAAGTCAGTACTGGCAAGTCTCTACTGCTACATAGAGCTAAATTTTTCTTTCTTTTATCTTCTTCCTTTCTGTTTTTTCTCTTTCTCTTCCTATAACTGGTAAAGAGGTTTTGTCCAGACTGGTAAGGAGCTCCAAATTTTGAAGGACCCACCCAGCCCAGCACTCCTAAAGACCTGGAGTTGGACATGTGGTCATAGCACCCTACTTAACAACACCCTTCTGCTGTTGCTCTCTTTCTCTCTGTCCTTCTTCTCTCCAATTATTTTCTTTCACCACCACCTTTTTCTTCTTTATTTTTTCCTTTTTTTCTTCTTTTTCACTGCTTGTTCTTTATCCTTATGTTCCTTTAGGCCTTATATCAAGAGGCCACTTAAACATCTAGGCTCTCAGACAAGGCAATTCATAGCAATGGTGGCAGTGAGAAGGAAAAGTAGAGGGAGTAAGTGAACAAGAAGAAAACACACATGAGAAAGAACCAACAGAAAAATTCTGGCAACATGAATAACAAAACCAGAGCAACTCTCTCAAAGCACCATGAAACAGCTACTGCAAAGGACTCTACATATAAAGAAGTAATGGATATGATGGAAAGGGAACATAACATATGGGTGGTAAAGGCAATAAAGGGAATTGACAAGAAAGTGGAAAAACAGAACCAAAAAATGGATGAAAGATATGAAGGATATAAAAAGGATATGGCAGAGCTTAAGGAAATAAAAGAGTCAGTCAGGGAACTTAAGATGCAGTAGAAAGTATCAATAACTGATTAGACCATGGAGAAGAAAGAATCTCTAAGCTGGTGCATAAAGTTCATGAGCTAACCCAGGTAGTTAAAGAGAAAGAAAAGAAGACAGAGAGGAAGCAGAGCATCACTCAGAGAATTATGGGACTTCATGAAACAATCAATCATATGAATTATAGGCATTCCTGAAGGGGAAGAAGAATGTCCCAAAGGAATGGAAACCCTACTGGAGTATATTATAAATGATAACTTTCTAGGTTTCATTAAAGTTACAGAAACTCTCCTTTCATAGGAATATCAAAACCAGGGTTTCTTGACACAAAAAAAGTATCTTAAACACATTTTGTAATGAACCTGTTGAAAATCAAGACAAAAGTGAAAATTTTGCAAGCAGTCAGGAGTAAGTACCAACTGACTGACAGGAGCAGATCCAGGAGAGTGACAACAGACTTCTCAACTGAAGCTTTTGAAGCCAGAGAAAAGAGAGAATCTACATTTAACCTATTTAAAGAAAACAATTTTCAGCACAGAATTCTATACCCTGCTAAACTATGCTTCAAAATTGATGGAGAAGTAAAATATTTTGCTGATGAAAAGATATAAGAGACTTAAATATGATCCTAGAACAAATGGGCTTAATAGACATACACAGAACAACAAACTGTTTGAAAAGAAAATTAAGAAAACAGTTTGATTTGCAATAGTATGAAAAGTAATAAAATACTTAAAATACTTAGGAATAAACCTAATTAAGAAGAGGAGAGACCTATATACTGAAAATTTAAAAAAATGATGAATGAAATAAAAGAAGGCACAAAAAAATGGAAAGATATCCTATGTCATGGATTGAAAGACTTAATAGTGCTAAATTGCTCTACTCAAAGTGAGCTACAGATTCAGTGCCATCCATGTTAAAATCTCAATGGCATTTTTCACAAAGATAGAAAGAAGTCCTAAAATTGACCATTCTTAAATATTGAAACTACTCCTGGAAAGAAAAATGAAGTTGGAGACATCACACTTACTGATGTCAAAATATCTTACAAAACTACAGTAATTAGAACAGTATGGTACTTGCATAAAGTAAGACATGTAAATCATCAAAACATAATAGAGAGCTCAGAAGTAAACCCATGCATACATAGTCAACTGATTTATGAAGGTGCCAAGATTTCATGATGAGAAAGGGTAATGTCTTCAACAAATAAGGTTGGGAATGATGGATTTCCATACACACAAAAATGAAACTAGACTCTTATCTTACACACAAAAGTGAACCCAAAATGGATTAAAGACCTGAATATGAGACTTGAAACTGTACAACTACTGGGAGAAAACACGGAGAAAGTGTCATGACATTGGTTTTGTCAATGATTTCTTGGATATGATTCTGAAAGCTCAGCTAACAAAAGCAAAAACAGGCAAATAAGAATATATCAAACTAAAAAACTTCTGACAACATAAGAAACACCAAAAGCTATGTTGAATAGCTTAATATAACCATGTTAGATTGTATAAAAAAAAATAAGCACATTGTACCCCACATATGCATGAATGTATTCATGATCTACGTGTATTTGACTTAATTTAAAAAAAAAGAAGAAACACCAGAGTAAAAAGACAATTGATGCAATAGAGGAAAATATCTGCAAGCCATTTATCTGATAAAAAGTTAATATCCAAAATATAAAAGAAAGCCATGTAACTCAGAGCAAAAAAAAAAATTAATTAATAGCAAAGGACCTGATTACACATCTTTCAGAAGAAGACATAAAACTGACCAACAGGTATATCAAAAAGATGTTCTTTGTTAGTAATCATTCATAAAATACAAATAAAAACCACAATGAGATATCATCTCACACTTGTTATGATCTCTATTATAAAACAATAACAACAACAAAAGGTAACAAATGGTGCTCAGGAGATAAGGAAGTTAGGACTGCTGGACACTGTTAGCAGAAATGTGAAATGATGCAGTCATTATTCATATGCAGAGAAGTATGGGTGTTGTTCCATCAATTGAATAAATTCTGAACTACCATATTTCTGTATACATACATGTTTGTGTGTATATATGAGAACTGACTGGAAAATATTTACCCATGTATGTCTTTATTTTTCATATTACGTGGTTGATACTTTCTGGAGCAGTCTCTCTCTTTCTAAAAATAGTTGAAATAAGGATCTTGAAGAGATATTGTACATTCATGCACATTGCATCATTTTTACAATGAGCAAAATATGAAAACAACATAAATGTCCATCTATTAATAAGTGGATAAAGAAAATGTATCATCTGCATACAATGGGATGTTATTCAGGCTGAAATAAGAATGATGTATTGCCATATGTGACAATATGGATGAACCTTAAGGATGTTATACTAAGACAGATAAGACAGTCATAGAAGGACAAACATCTCATCCTTCCACATATATGAGGCACCCTAAGATCATCAAACTCATGAAAAACAAGACCGCATGATGTTGCCAGGGCTCAGGGAGGCTGGGGGAACATGGAGTTGCTGTATTGAAATATTTTACAAAGGTTAAATCAGAGCTTGCAGCCTAATGAACTGTTATGTGACAGGAGACTATCTACTTTACAGAAGGAGGAAGCGTAATACAAGCCAATGACATTATGATAACATTAAAAACAAGAAGCATGCAATAGGGATTGAGAGTAATCACAGGTCATGCTGTCACCCTCTGTGCGAATTACTCTTTCCAGCTCCTGAGCTAAGTAGAATCTTCCTAGTTTGTGCAAGTTTTCTTTACATTTTAAATCCATTAAATCCTGTCCTTTTGTTCTCTTAACATGGTTTATTTTCTTCTTAATGTTAATTTAGCAACAAATATCTTCCCACATAATACCATAGGCAAAATTTATTAATGCTATCAGATAGTATATTATCTGGATATAGATTATTAAATCAAAACCTTAGGTAAGTAAGATCCTCAGTGTCATTCATAAGGCAAAAGTTTTTGCTTCCTGAGAAATTTTTTTTTTTTTTTTTTGAGACAGAGCCTCAAGCTATCCCCCCTGGGTAGAGTGCCATGGCATCACGCTCACAGCAACCTCCAACTCCTGGGCTCAAGCGAGTCTCCTGCCTCAGCTTCCCAAGTAGCTGGGACTACAGGCGCCCGCCACAACGCCTGGCCATTTTTTTTTTTTTTTTTTTTTTTTGGTTGCAGCCATCATTGTTGTTTGGCGGCCCTGGCTGGGGATTCGAACCTGCCACCTTAGGTGTATGTGGCTGGTGCCTTAGCCGCTTGAGCCACAGGCTCCGAGCCCCTGAAGAAATTTTTTATAGAAATGTGATTACATGAAATTGCCCTTTCTTTAAGCAATAGCATTAACAAGAAAAGTCTACTCTCATGAAATTTTTCTTAATGTCATAGTGTTATATTAATTCATTTTCCTTGTATAGCACTTATATAATAAATCACTCTCAAGACTTCCAATAATTATCTTTAATTTTTTTTAATACTTTTTTAGAGACAGGGTCTCGCTGTCACACAGGCTAGAGTGCAGTAGATTGAGTTGTAGTTCATTGCAAACTCCTAGGCTGAAGTGATCCTCCTGCTTCAGCCTCCTGAGTAGCTGGAAATATAGTTGTATACCACCAGACCTGGCTTTTCTAAATTTTTTTTTTAATAATAAAGAGGATCTCTGTATGTTATCCAGGCCTGTCTTCAACTCCTGGCCTCAAGTAATCTTCCTCCTTGATATAAGGCAGGTGGCTTCCTGGCTTGGGCTGTGATGGGATGCCTGGGAGGACTTGCCACACAGAAGCCAGGGGTGTTGGTGCAGTGAGGTGTGGGGAGATGAGGGCTGGAGAATCAAGTGCCAGGAAGCTGGCAGGTCTCTAGTTAGTTAAGGGAAAATATGGCATAGCCCACGTTGTTCTAACCCTAGAACCACCCTTGGACCAAGAGAGCCCTCCTCTGGCTGCGCTACTCCCCTGTGAGCATTTCACAGGCCTAACCATGATACAGGGTTCCCCAACTCAGGGCTGAAGAGGGACTCCCCCTCAATTTCCTAGGAGTGAAAAATTTCATGTAAGTTTCCTAGGCCTGGGCAATTTCATGAAGAGACCAACTCATTCACCTAGCTCCTAGCAGAAGGGACTCTATCCATTCATTAATGTGCTCATTCACTTTATCCTAGAGGAAGGGAGTATATCCATTTATTTGTTACCAAGTCCTGGCCAAACATTATTACAAGGGACTTTGCTACATATACCAAAGGACCCAGTTGGAGATTTTCCAAGTTGGGTCTTTCCTTCTGCCAGAAGCTCTTTTTCTATATTCTCTTCTGTGTAATAGATCCTATCTTACCACTGATCTGTGGTCTGTGGGTTCATTCTTCTAATCCCCGAGACCAAGGACCCACTGAAGAAAGAAATTTTGGTAACAACTTGGCCTCCCAAAGTGTTGGGATTATAAGCATGAACCATCATGCCTGCAAAAATTATTTTATCTCTTACTGATTTGTTATGATGAGATATAGAATTCAACTTTTAAATTTTACATAGAAGATAAGTAAGTTGATTATTAAATTTAATGTTCAATATAAAAATGAATGTTCTTCTTTTCCAAATTGTTTAGTTCTTTGTTTTCCTCTTTTTACTATACCTGAGATATTCCATCTTCTTATATGGCAGAGTTTCCTTTATGTACCATTTAAAAAAATTACAAAGAATATGCACACACAGAGAAACACATGCATACACACATATGTGAGTAAAAACATATATGTACATTTTTATAAATACAGGAAAAAAATACAAAGCTCATTTTTATGTTCAAACAATATGTGCCGTGTAGTACCATCAATGTGTTATTACTAGAAGTGCATAAATTAATATGTAAAGTGACTTTAGTCCTATTTTTGAAGCACACCATATGAAAATACATCAGATTATTTCACATAATTGTGTGCCAAAATTTACTAAAGGGCTTGAATGTCATAAAATTAAATACCAAATAGCAAAAACAGCTGGATTTTTGAGAAAACAGAAAAGAACTGAAACTATGAAAAGTTTATTGGTTTCTGGTTAAACTTGTGAGTGTTCAGTTGAAAATTGGATTCAGATCAGTTTTTTTGAGGAAAATATTTTTCTTACAGCATCCTTAAATGCTTGCTTCACCTGCTGATTCCTCAGAGTGTAAATAAATGGATTTAGCATAGGAGCAACAGAGGTATTGAGCACAGCCACGCCTTTTGTCAAAGCAACTCCTTCCTTTGCTGATGTCTTCACACACATAAAGATGCAGCTCCCGTAGGAGATAGAGACAACAATCATATGTGAGGAACAGGTGGAGAAGGCCTTTTTTCTTTGCTGAGCTGAGGGGAATCTCAGAATTGTTCTCAGGATGTAAGTGTAGGAGAGAATGACTAACGTTAAAGTGGACATGAGAGTAAACAAAGCTAAAATAAAGCTCATGAGCTCTAGAGTACTGGTGTCTGTGCAAGAGATTTGCAACAAAGGAGCAGAGTCACAGGTGAAGTGGTCAATGACATTGGAGTCACAGAAATCCAGCTCTAAGCCCATGGCCAGAGGTGGGAAAATTACCAAGAAACCAGCCAGCCAAGAGCTGATTATAAGCTGGTGGCAGATCTTGTTACTCATGATGGTCGTGTAATGCAGAGGCTTGCAGATAGCCACATAGCGATCATAGGACATAGAGGCCAGGAGGAAAAACTCTGTTGACCCGAGGAAGATAAAGAAAAACAGCTGAGCTGCACAGGCATTATAGGATATGGACTTGTCCCCAGTTAGAATGGTGATCAAAAACCTAGGATTACAGACAGAAGTAAATGAAATTTCTAAGAAGGAGAAGTTTCTGAGGAAGAAATACATGGGGGTCTTCAGGTGAGGGTCCAGCAGGGTAAGAGTGATGATAGTTAGATTCCCACAAACACTCAGTATGTATGTGACAAATAAGAAGAAGAAAATCACAAGCTGTAAATTTGGATCATCTGTCAGACCCAGGAGGATGAAATCAGTCACAGATGTTCTGTTTTTCATTTCTGATGGTTGATTTCTGTCAGATAGTACTAATAAAATCAACATGGAAAACAATAAAATAAGGCATTGAAAGTGAGATTATACAGAGGGTGCCAAAAAATGTATACACACTTTAAGAAAGGAAAAACCTGCATTAAAATTGCAACACTCAATTACACTCAATAACAAAAGATGAATACAAGTGACATTTGACTTCTATAATTTAAAAGAGGTGCCCAGAGCGGTTACCATCGGCATCCAGAGACTTGTGAATATGGCACGTGTGTACATTTTTTTGGCACCCCTAGTGTATTTACACAATATTTTTAAAGCATCTTCGTATTTTATATGAATCACACTGGGCTTTGTTTTATCATCTTTCTCTATATTCCACATTTCATATAATTCTGTTACAATTTTAAGATAAGTCATCTATGCTTTAATTTGGTGTTTGCTGCATGTTTACTCTGCCTATATGTCTTACATTTATCTTATATTTAGTTGGGGGAAATTTATTAATAGAACATAAAGACTTCTAATGCTTCATATTTATGTAATGCAGCAGGCATTTAGTTTTTCTTATTTTATATTTGCCTGAAATAAAAATTCTGACTGATTATAGAAATCAACGGTCAATTCAATTTTTTAGTGAAAATTCTAAATTACCTTTCAGGAAGTAGCAATCTTTTTTTTTTTGTCTATTTCTTGCCCCTTTTCTTATACAAATATCAATATGGAAATCATTCTATCATTGTCTTATGAAAATTTAAACAATGGTTTATATATGTATTATCCATTTTTTTTCTAATCCATCCATTCTATTTCCAGATAACACAGCAGCCTCCTGTCTACTTTAATTCTTGAATTTTTTTAAAAAAGAAAGCCTTTCATTAAAATATAACTAATATAAAGTTTTTCAGTTGATGTTTCAAAATTCCCAATGAAATGTTTTAAAATGCAGTTTGATATCAAACAGCTTACATGAACCACATAAGAAACAAGCAAATAACTCTTCGTGTGTTATTGTTACTCTCTCGGACACCTACGCTAGTTAACATGTATCAGGTCTTTCTAAACTATTCTGTTTCCCATATTTCATTTACTTAGTAGAAATTACTATTTAAAATACTTTCACTTTTTAGTTATTGATTTAACTATTACATATGCTACGTATATAAATAAAGACAGAAAGAGAGAGAGAAAAAAGAAATTACCAGAGGAGAGTAATCACTGTTGTATAATGAATAAAATAGAATGAATGGAAGTTGAAATATCACACACATATTAATTGAAAATACTTACCGATTATCAAAATTTTGATGCTTAGAGTTAAATATGGAATGCAAAATAATATGCTCAATTCTCTTAAGTAAAAGGTCATGTGTTGGGTCAATGATATGTGGGGAAATTTTCTCTCTCTTCCCACAAAGCTGCAGATTTACTCATAAAGACCTTGGTGTTTCATCTAAAATATCTAATGAAATAGTTTCTTTGTGTTTTCTCCAACATTGTTTAAAATCTGGAATCCTGAAACATTCTGCCCTCCATTTTAACATCACATCTTTAGATAAAATTTTTGCAGTATAAATAAAAAAAATTCTAGAATTACTTTTGAGAGCATATCCTGACATTGCACAGAGGGCCATTTCTATTCATTTTCCACAGGGAAAAAGTGCACATAGCACCTTTAATGTGTTTACCATACATAATTTCATAAATATTCTTAAGATAAACTGCTAATGACTTTTGGGATAAATTCTTCAGATAAACTGCTAATGACTTTTGGGATAAACTATAATAGGGCACTAATGAATCTATGTACAAGATCAACTTTGACAATCATATTTAAATTGGCTTATTATGTATGGAACCTGTGTCTCAGGAGAAGACTGAGAAAATTATCAACCTGGATGTTAGTCAGGTGTTCTGGGAAGAGTGAGGCCTAGCAAAAATAAACTGATACCCTCTGATATTCATTTTGGGGGAAATCAGTTTAAAATAAGAAAAGCAAAATCAGCCAGAGGTCTATGGAGGAAAAAAATACCTGGTATTACAACAGAACAACTCATGAAGCAATGTTGAAATCTCGAAAGACCACTGAGGGACACCAATCCATCTGAAACTTACATAGGGAGTGTTGATCCTTTCATCAGTTTAGCTAAGTAACTAGTGCTCATTTAAAATTAGAAGAAACTGAGATTTCACCTTCATATTTCTATATTATTTTCAGTATATGGGCATAAACCCCTCCAAAGATTTTTCAACACTGTATGCAAAATCTATTCATTATATATGAACGCAATAAATTGAGCTCATTTTATAGTGATTAAACAACAATGCTAAAAAATATTTTAACAAGTAGAATTTGTTTTTTAAATGAAGTTCTTTTTGTTTATTGTTTATTCTTTTTTAAGAGAAAAAAATCTCACAGTGTTCCCTAGGCAGGAAAGCAGTAGCGATTCATAGGCAGGATCACAACTCACTGTAACTTTGAACTACAGGGTTCAAGCAATGATCCTGCCTCAGCTTCCCAAGTAGTTAGAACTACAGGCATGTGCCATTGTGCCTGGCTGAAAAATAGTAGCTTCTTTATTTCATATAAGTCAAAACTGGGATATTTGAATGACATTTGCAGTATGGTATTTCAGTAACAAAAACTTAGTAATTGTTTTGTTATAGACTTTATCACAGTTTAGAAATAAAGATGATTTAAGAAAAAAATTACAGCCTGAATCTTTTCGTTTGAACAAGATACCTTCATGTGGTCTTAATAAATATATTCAAATATTTATATGCAGAGATAATGACTGTTAACAAGTTAAAGCATACTTCCCCAGTTTGCTTTCAATTTTGGAAACCTGCCTTTGACCTTTAGCAATATATTTTTAAGCATTCAATACCTAATTAAGAAATCTTCATTTGTTCTTAATAGTTAACTATTCAATATTAGCTTAAACACATTAGTTTTAATGACCAAATACGGTTTTATTGTACAGATATGCCATAATGAATCAAACTGATCTTCGTTTAACATATCAAGATTTGAAAATATTTCTTATTACAAATAATATTAGAATGGATAGACATGAACAAAATTTTTGGCATTTATTGTGCTATTACCTTTTTTATTGTTTGGGATTCATTTAGGGTACAAAGTGTGCTATTACTTTTTGAGTGTAAATTTCTTCAAATACTCTATTGGGCTGCAACTTTTCATACTTAAAATATTCGTACATATTACCACATTTCTCTAGAGAACTGCTTGTTGCATAACATACTTTTATAAAAGTAGTTATTTTGATGCAAATTCAGCATATAAAAGATTACATCTTTAATCCTTTCTAGTGATTACAGAGAATAAAATGGTGATTATGTGCCTGTTTCTGGGATGTTTACTCTATTTTGATAAATGTGTTACAGATTTCAGATATTTTTAAATTTCAGAATATTATTTGGGTATACACGTTTTGGTTATATAATTTGCTTTTGTACAGATTGGGTCAAAGTTATAAGTGTTCCCTTCATCCCGATAGAATGCATTGTACCCATTAGGTATAAATTTACCCACCCCATCCTCTCCCTTCCTACCTGCTTGATTTTCATTGAGTTTTACTTTTGTTTGTGCACATAAGTGTTGATTGATAAATTCCAAGTTAATAGTGAGTACCTGTGGTATTTGTTTATATTAGAGTTATTTACACTTTAATTTGATACCTAGTATATAGTTATTTATCATTTTCCTTATTATTTATGGTTATCTTAGTAACTTTCTATTTTTATCAATTTTTAAATGTGTTTTTAAGGAGGAAACATACTGTTTTTTATTTTATATTTTTCCACATAGACTCATATAAAAAAGAATCTAATATCCATTTTAGACATGTGACCAAAACATATGCTAATTAAGTTTTTAATTTTACAATAAACATGACATTCTTTAAAGAGTTTAGAATGAGAAATCATGTTTATTGATTCCAGAAAAGTTTTACACAGGTTTAAAACATTAAGCTACTAGTTTTTGAGAAATTGAATTCTCTGAGTTGCAAAATGCATGAAATACTTGCTTGTTTTTTCATATATTATGAAAGTATTGTTTAAGTTTGAAAAATATATTAAAGTTTAAGACATTTCTTAATTATTAAGATTCTACTCAGAAGAAGGCATATGTGACAGGATGCAAAATAGGGAGAATTTATGAGGAGGAAGCAGGCTAAGTGTACATAGAAAGAAAGGAATGAGTATAGATGTTAATGTACCTTGACATCCTAAGTATCAAAATGTCTTCCTTTCAATATTTCCTTTGTCTTCAAGTAAAGAAAAAAGTAATTGGAAGCCAGATCAGGTGAGTAGGGAGGGTATTCCAATACAGTTATTTGTTTGCTGGTTAAAAACTCTCTTATAGACAGTGCTGTGTGAGCTGGTGCATTGTTGTGGTGCAAGAGCCATACCTTTCTCATGCCAAGATTTTTGGTTAAGGTTTTCCTGTTTCTCTATTGATGTTTACCTGGTCTTCTGTGATTCTCACAGTCAGATGATGATTTTGACACACAATTTGATGACTTTTTGCAATGTTTTTGTTAGTTCTGCTCATTACTGGCCCCTCTGACTTTTCTTCCTCAGTGACCTTTTCTCTCCCCACAGAAAAAGATTAAATCCGTTTGTACACACCATTTTCTTCTTGGGATTATGTCCATAAATTTTGTCTAATGGTCCCTAACTTCACTTCCACTCTTGCCAAATTTAACAAGAAATTTAATGTTTGCTTTATACTCTAATTCAAGCTCTGACATTCTCATTGCAGCGCAAACACACATACAACAATAATGAACACCACACAGCAAGAGTGGCACTCAACTGTCACATATTGACACAAATGAAACACTAATATACCCCAGTTATTAGATGTTTCTGAATTGTGTTACAGTGCTGTCAAGGTAAGTGCACAATGGCAAGTTTACTAACTTAATTGTCACAGCTCATATGTGTGATATTTTCTGGGCTTTCTCATCTGTTCCACTGTTCTATGTGTCTGTTTCATATTCCAGTATCTGTATTGTTTTGGTTTCTGTAGCCCCTGTGATATAGTATGAAGTCATGAAATGTGGTACCCACAACTTTGTTCTTTGTCTTTCTTGTTGTTGGTTTGCCTATTCTGGACGTTTTGTTTTTCTTTACCAATTTTAGGACTGATTTTTCCTATTTCTGTGAAAAATGGCATTGGAATTTTGGCAGTGATTGGATTTAACCTGTAGTTAAATTTGGGTAGTATGGAAATTTTAATAATACTAATTCTTTCAATCTGTGAACATGAGCTATTCTTCTATTTATTTATAATTTCTTAAATGTCTTTTATGAATATTTTTCAGTGATTTAAAAACATATTTGGGAATTATTCATAAGAAATGTCTGAGAAAACAGTATTTTTCATCTTATTTTAAATATTTATGAAATTTCCTTCTGTTGTGTATGGTCTAACAGTAGTTAAATTTATCTGGAGCAAAGTCTCTGAACTAATTAATACAAAGTGGGTAGTATGCTATTATTATTTTGTTGTTATTAATATTAATGATATAAATTTCACCTCAGAGTAAAATTTTAATGGGTTGTTCATTTACTTTTCTTTTGGGCTTTGACAGAATTACTTTTATGTTTGTGTCAACTAGGAATTTTTTCCCATTTTTCTTTTCTTTTTTTTTTTTTTTGAGACAGAGCCTCAAGCTGTCCCCCTGGGTAGAGTGCCATGGCATTACAGCTCACAGCAACCTCCAACTCCTGGGCTCAAGCGAGTCTCCTGCCTCCACCTCCCAAGTAGCTGGGACCACAGGTGCCCGCCACAACGCCCAGCTATTTTATTTTATTTTTTTTGGTTGCAGCCATCATTGTTGTTTGGCGGGTCCGGGCTGGATTCAAACCTGCCACCTTTGGTGTACGTGGCTGGCGCCTTAGCTGGTTGAGCTATAGGTGCTGAGCTCCCATTTTTCATTTACAATTAATGGGCAAGCTGTAATATAATTTGAGTTCTCTTACATATTTTTCTCAACTGACATATTTAAAAGATAATGTGACTATGATACATTATGTCTCAAATTTTCCTAATCAAGTATCCTTTTTTAATGATAGTATTTAAAAAATATTATTGATTCATTAGATGAGGATTTTGTATGGGGAACATGCATATGTGTTATGAAAGTTTTGCATATTATAAAGTCAATCACTGCTTTAACTATTTTATAGTCTGTAACTATGTACAAGAACATCTACTTTAAATGATTGTTCTATGCATCTAGAGTTTAGGATAAGATAATATTAAAATCTTGGGAACATTTTGGAGGCACAGCACATAGATGTTTGTATTTTTTAAAAATTCTTTTTTTGTTAAAATATGGAGTATATTCAGTTTATTTGCTGCCCTGTATTTTCTAATTAATGATTTTTTCTAAAACATTCAAAAGTATACTTTTATATAATTGTACATAGTACCCTTATTACCTTAGTATCCTATAATTACACAATTTTACTAGGTTTTCTCAGTATTATGGCTAATATAACCTTTTAAATTTTATGTTCCAGTCTTATCTTTTATGATATTAACATTGCTAAAGTCCTGAAAACTAATTATCTTACATATCAACTATACTATTTTATCTTTTATTAATTTTCATTTTTTAATTTTTCCTCAACTTGAGGTTTTATGTTTTTAACTTTCAGGATTCTGCATTTTACATTTATTTTAATGTCTTTTTTCCTACTATATATTGTGCACTACTTATGGTAATTATTTGGAAACTATAAAGGTGTGTAATTTGTCTTTGAAGGGTCCTTATATATTTGAGCACAAATAAAATTGTGTTTTCTGAACACTATGTGCATGTTAAATAGTTGTATACAAATCCTGTAGTGATTTTTGATAACTCCATGGACTATGTTGTGATGATCTCCCACCTCAATTCTATTTTATGGTGAAATTTTATGATAATATGATACTATGAAATATAAAGACACCACATTTAGTGTAAAAGCAGCCATATCTAGTAATCTTGCTTGTGGCACTTCATTGGAGGAGCTCTCCTTCCGCAACAGCTCCAGCTTCTCACCCTTCTTTTTCCGTTTGACAGGAAGTGTGTAATGCAAAGAGATGTAGGTAAATATTTCTGATTGAGCAGAGATGTCAAAAAAGTAACCTGGATATTGAAAAAATAGTCTATTTCCACAGAAGAATATTATTCCTCAGTTACTTTTTCCTTGTACATATTCTGAATATCTGATTCAGTAGAATAGTAAGAAAGAGACAGAGTTTTTCTTCAAAATAATCACGAAGCAGCTTTCTAAGCTTTGAAATTAGGTGCCATCTCATTGATTAACTGTAAGTTGCTGTGAAGTTTCTTTTTTTATTTGATTTTTTTCAGACTATTATGGGGTATACTTCTTTTGTTTATATACTTTGTTTCATACAGATTGAGTCAAAGTTATAAGTGTACACTCCACTAGTGTACACTTGTACCCGATAGGTATGAATTAACCCATCCTCTCCTCTCTCTTCCCCAGTTTGATTTTCATTGAGCTTTACTTCCATATGCACTTAAGGGTTGATCAATTAGTTCCAACTTGGCACTAAGCACATGTGTTTGTTTCTTCATTCATGTGATGTGTCACTTAGAAGAGTTGTTCTGTTAGACAGGAAGTGTGTAATGCAAAGAGATATAGATAAATATTTCTGATTGAGCAGAGATACTATTTATAGTTCCCTTCAGTTTGTCACAAAAGATACTAGACGACCATTTTTTTTTAATACCTGAGTAGTACTCTATAGGATACAAATACCACATTTTGTTAATCCATTCATGCTTTGGTGGGCTCTTGGGTTGGTTATATGTCTTTGTGATTGTGAATTGTACTGCTATAATCATGAATTTTCTTCAGAATCACTGATTTTCAGGTAGAAGTTGATTAGGCTATCTAGAACTTGTTATACATCTTTTTAAAGAAAAGACAAGTACTTACTTGATGGTCATACTGTTACTGGAATTTTTTCTTTAGTAGGTCCTTGGTCTTGGGGATTAGAAGAATGAATCCACAGACCACAGTTCAGTGGTAAGATAGGATTTATTAGACACAAAGGAATACAGAAAAAGCACCAGCGCTCCTGGCAGAGGGAAAGGCCCAAGTCAGAAAATAGCTCTCCTTTCTGCCTGGGTTCTTTGTCTAGGGGTATATATAACCACATCAGTCCCTTGTAATAACATTTGGCCAGGACTTGTTAACAAATGAATGGATACTGTCCCTTTCACTGGGGCAAGGTAAATGAGCTCATTAATGAATAGATATAGTCCCTTTTGCTAGGCTAGGTGAATAAGCAGGTTCCTTCACGAAATTGCCCAGGCCTAGGAAACTTACATAAAATTGTTCTTGCCTAGGAAATGAGGGGTCTCTGTTCAGCCATTAATGGTGGAACCCTGTATCATCCTTGGGCTATGAAATGCTCACAGCAGAGTGGTGCAGCCAGAGGAGGGCTCTTTAGGTCCAAGGGTGGCTCTGGACTGTGCCATGGTCTCCCTCAACTAACTAGGGACCCGTGGGCTTCTGCCACACTTGCCCTCTCTGCTGTACTTGGTTCTCCAGCTCTCACCTCCCCTTGTCTGCTGCACCAAAACCCCCAAAGCTCCCCCACCCCTCCATCCCCACCCCGCCGGCAGAGATGCAAAGGCGGGCAGGTCCTCACTGGTGGCTTGTGCTGACCAAGCCAGGGTGCACCTGCCCTGTATCAATACCTCACAGTTTCAATATGCTTGATATGGGAAATAGATGATCATAAACTGGGTAAATTACAGAAAAATAGGAAGTGATTAATATTACAGGAAAATCCATTTAATACAGAAAAAGCACTTTTTAAATGACTGTGAAATTTTTGACCAGGTTATTTAATTTGAATTCTACCCATCATTGGCCTTTCCATAACCATAACACATTTCCTTTTTGTAACATAGCATTCATCACTTACTAAAGCACTAGGTAATTTACTTTACTATTATGTGACTGCTTAATATGTCTAACTTGTTATTAGAGGTAGATTTTATGTGAGTATAAACCCTTATATGGTTCATTCTTTTGTGTACACCTATCACCTAGAATAATGATTTGCATTTGTTTGTGGTTTTAGCTACAGATTTCATTATCATGAGTGCTGGTTTGATGATAGTAGTTTTTTGGTGAATTCCTTAAGGGCCTGTTTTACCTGCTGGTTCCTTAAGGTGTAAATAAAGGGATTCAGCATGGGAGCAACAGAGGTATTAAGCACTGCAACACCTTTGCTCAGGGCCACACCTTCTTTTGCTGATGTTTTTACATACATAAAAATACAACTTCCATAAGAAATGGAAACCACAATCATGTGGGAAGAACAAGTGGAAAAGGCTTTTTTCCTTTGCTGGGCAGAGGGGATCTTCAGAATTGTTCTAAGGATGAGTGTGTAGGAGAGAATCACCAAGGCCAAAGTTACCATGAGTGTGAATATTGCTAAGAAAAAAGCCATGAGCTCTAGAAACTCTGTGTCTGTGCAAGCAATTAGCAGCATAGGAGAAGAGTCACAGGTAAAATGGTCAATAACGTTGGAGTCACAAAAATCCAGTTGGAGGCCCATTATCACTGGAGGAAAAATAATGAGAAAGCCGGCCAACCAGGAGCTGACAACAAGCCGGTTACAGACTTTGCTATTCATAACTGTTGTGTAATGTAGAGGTTTGCAGATAGCCACATAACGATCATAGGACATAACAGCCAGAAGAAAAAATTCTGTTGATCCTAGAAGGATTAAAAAAAATACCTGTGCCATGCAAGCATTATAGGAAATGGTTATGTCTCCTGTAGCAATGCTGATCAGAAATCTAGGAATGCAGACTGTTGTAAATGAAATTTCTAAGAAAGAGAAATTCCTCAGGAAGAAATACATGGGAGTTTTCAAATGAACATTTGACAGTGTTAACATAATGATGGTCATGTTTCCACTTACACTCAATAAGTATGTGATCAACATAAAGGAGAATATCACAACTTGTAACTCCGGGTCATCTGTAAGTCCCAGAAGGATGAATTCTCTAACTGATGTCTTATTTGGCATGGCTGAACTCTGAATCCTGATACTTCTGTAGATAAAAAAAAGATTGAATCAATTCATAATATGATTTTGAATACAGTTGCAGTATTGTTATTATGCATAAATAGCCTTAACTTCAAGAAGTGGCAAAATAACTATCCATCAGAATTTCAAGCTCCTATTAGATTTTATTTAGTATGGAAAACATTAATATGACTTATTAATTTAAAAATAGAGTTTAATTTCAGGTTTGATAATTCCTTGCTACATATTTTGATGACTTAACACACAGAGAGGTTTTTGCCAGTTATGAGATGGTAATGATAATAAATGTTTATCTTACTTCACTGTGTTTGTGGAAGATTAAATAAGTTATGAAAATAATGCTGTAATTGTGAAAATGTAATCACCATACAATTCAAATGCTAATTTTGTTATTAGAAATGGTCTTTTAGGTTATAATTTAACCTTTTCTAAGTTATTCTTTAATTCTGTTGATAGCAAAAAATTAAACACAAAATGTGGTCTTTAGGGGAAATTCATTGAAATCCATCCCTTCTTGCTATAACACTCCTAGTTCCTCTCTGAAATTTACACAAATACAATATCAGCCCTTATTAATGAGCAAGGTCATTGTATACAAGTTGTAATTGGATTTCTCAAATATTGTCATCATATAAACAATGAAATAAATCAGATTATTCACATTAAGACTAAATATATTATTTCAGAAAATTATTACTTGCTAACTTTTATCAAGTATATTTGAAAAATAATTATATGGTAACTTTCTCATTTTTCAAATATATGATAAGGAAAAGAAATACAGATGTCCCTAAAGTTCAACATATATTAGAAGGAAGATAATAACAACAACGATAGCAGTAATATAATCATATAGCATAAAATATAATGAACTTTATTTTATTTTCTTCTCTTTCTCTTTCTCCTTTCCTCTTCCTCCTCTTTCCTTTTATTTTCTTTTTATTATAGAAAAGATCTATGTAGCCTTATCCTGTGCCCAGTAATTCTCAGGGTAGGGTCTATTGACAGACTGTTTGCAGTGAGGAAATTGATGTATAGATGGGTTATGTAATTTGCCTCTGGTCACATAGGTGGTCTATACAGATGGGTAACATCCATGTTTGTCTTCTACTATACCATTTCCAATGTTAACATAGACTTAGATTCAATTTTATTTAATAAAAGAGTGAATTAGTGATTGAATAAAATAAATGCAACGATGACTAGTATTGGTCTGAAGATTCAGTAGTATGTTTTAGCTCCATGGGCTAACCTCTGCATCCATACATTAATTTATGCTGAATTAGTCAGTCCTGATTCACTGATAGTGGTGTGTGCCAACTAAATAGGAATTTTAGGTAATTAATGAGAATTTTGAAATCCCAGTGAGGCAGATGATCAACAACTAAAAGTTATTTACCTGCATTCCTCAGCTTTATTTACTGTTACTAATACTAAGCTTGGTGATTTTTGAATGAACTTTGAGACTAGCCTGACTTAATGAACAGAAAGGCAAAGTGTGAGGCATTGTGAAGGCTGCAGATGACAATGAAATGATATACTTCATCCTGTGTCTTGTGGTACTGTACCAAGTCATATCGACTAAGGCTTATGACATGCTGTCTAAATCCTTCCCGAGGCAGGTTCTGTGCATTGTTTAACTCAGCTATGACAGATTTAGGAAGTCCGGGCAGAGAAAATAATGAACGAATTGACAAAATGCCTTCATGATGCATTTCAGAAAAAGTAATTGTTAAGAGTTCTATAATTTAGAAAGATAAATTAACATTAACGAAGAAGAAATATACTCACTTTTATGTTAGTCCTTGATGGATCCAAGTCATAGTTTATACCTAAATATGTTTCTGATTATCTATAACAACAGAAACACAGGTTTTAGTGTTTATTTGCTTTTTGAGACAGGTGTCTTTCAGTCCCCCTGATTAGAGTGCCACGGCATGGGTTTTAGATATAAAAGAGTTTATTCAGTGTTACATTTTTTATCAAACTATTTTACTTTTGTACAGCTAACCAATAATTAAAATTTATAGATTTTGTCCAGATTCTCTTTTATCATAAACCATCCATTCCTCATCCAAAATCCAGTTTGTGAGGATGAGAAAATCCAATCAGCATACTTCCAAAAGATTTTTAGTTTAAATATGATATATTTCATGATTTTTCTGACATTGCTCAGTGATACAGGTTTTCTAAAGAGCTTTTCTCCAAAAGAAACAGACAGATAAATTTTGTGTGTTTTTGAATATAATATTGCAGAAGAGTTTGTTTTGAGGGAAACATAGAACAGTCCCTAGAGACTGAAAATCTAGGGCTTTTATAATACAATTAATTTTGGCAACATTATAATTGGGTTCTCTTGGGAGCCGTTAGGTACTAAAGGAACATAAAATTTTACATATAATGTTATGCTTTACAGGAAGAAAAGGGAAAGATTGATGAAATGATGTTTCCTTGTTGATATTTTTTTCAAATTGTCCTTTTAGTTATTATTTTAAAGGAAGAGATACTCATTTTGGTTCTTTAGTAAATTTCCACTAGAAAAAATGAATTACAGGATTGGAATGTATAGTAATTGTGGCCAAAAAGAAATCCTAATGTAGAGGTTCTAAGGTACAACAAAAGATAAAGAAATAGTTTTCTAGACAGAGATTAGATTCTTTAGGGAAGTTCATATAGTTTTAATTGAGTAACTTAGTAAAATATTATAGCTTTATTAAAATAAATATGTGACAATTGTGGATTTAAAGAGCATAAATAAAATCTGTGCCCCAAGATTGTGCATTTTATGGTTTTATTTTAGTTAGTTCATTAGCATAATGTATCCCAGGCACCCTTAAAACTCTGTGGCAAGGGGATTCCAGACCATGCAGTCCATTATCTATCATGGTAATCACAGCTAAAACATTATCTGTTGCTTTGAATAATAAGGATAATTTGTGGGGCCAGAAGTGATAAACAACACTCAGATTATCAGGCAGTGGTAATGATGACTACATAAAACCTAATAGTTTGAGTCTATCTGGAAAAGCTATCTAACTCTGTACCAATATGAAGCACAGACTCCCTGATCTTTGTACAGTGGATATACACAATAATATTCAAATACATTTTGTATATTTGTTTTATTTTCTGTTCTTTCTTTTAAAAAGACTCACATTTAAAAAAGCATACAGGGCTGGGCATGGTGGCTCATGCCTGTATTCCTAGCACCCTAGTACAGTCTTAGAAAAAATGGTTCTGTAGGCTTGGCACACTTAGCTCAGTGAGTAGGGCACCAGCCACATACACAAGGCTGGAGGGTTCAAGCCCTGCCTGGGCCTGCTAAGGAGACCGAGGTGAGTGGATTGCTTGAGCTCACAAGTTCAAGACCAGCTTGAACAAGAGCTAGACCTTATCTCTAAAAAATAGCTGGCATTGTGGTGGGCACCTATAGTTCCAGCTACTTGGGAGGCTGAGGAAAGAGGATTGCTTGATGCAAGAGTTTGAGGATGCTGTGAGCTATGACTCTGTGGTACTCTACCAGGGGCAAGAAAGTGAGACTCTGTCTTAAATAAATAAATAAATGAATAAAATTTAAAAAAGTAGACAAAACTGATCTATAAAAAAATAATCCACCTAGAAAAGTAATTTTGTTCATTATTTTAGGGTCACGCTTTGGGAGCAATTCATAAAAGAAAGAAAAGTTTGAAGTGATCATCATCAAACTTAAAAACTTATACTTTAGGTGACAGAAAATAGCAGAATGGGAAATTCAGAGAAATAGTCTCATCACTAATAAAACCCTTAAGTTGACAGAATTGAATTTTAGGGACTCTAGAATCTAATAAAAATGTTATAGCAACAAGAGGAGTGCTTAATGAAGAGAAAGTTGGCTAATTTTGGTAAGGAAATAATTCAGAGTCCTGCTGTCCTGACTCCTATTCTCCCATTTTCCCAGTACTGTGGTCATCTTGGGATGACAACCTGCATTCTTGGTGTGGCATACTGGTGCTAAGAGATTAAACAAAGTTCTTAAAGTTCTGCACTGTGCATTTTGGTTGTACATTTTAACCAGTTTGGAGAGTCCCTAAGAGACTGGTGAAGAGGCCAATCTCTTCTATTTTACCCATCTCAATCAAGTGAAATAGGACATACTTTCTAGGCAGCAGTGGTGGCTATCAAAAGATTTTTTAAAAACATACTTTCCATAGCTGCCTAGAACAAGAAACAACAAATGGAGTAAGTAGACCAAACAACAAATGGAGTAAATACTCAAAAACCTGGGAAAGACAGACTGAGGAGGAAGTTCCTTGGGCTACAAAGGAATAAAGGGCCTCATGAACCATGAAAGCAGGAGTGAAACATACCCAGGACCAGAAACTTGCTTGAAAAAGACTTAAGAATATCTGAGGCTTGTACCTCTCACAGATCTGTGGGCTCAAATCAAGGAGAAGGCGAAAGTTAGAACAGAGTTTTAAGGAGCCTGACTTAGTATGAAGGGGTGCCCCATCTTAGAGCCAAGTTGCAAAGGCCAGGAAAGTTCTATTCTTGCTCTCTCTCTTTCTCTCTCTCTCTCTCTCTCTCTGATTCCAGGTATATAAGGAAATCTCTGTCAGGTAACTGGCTAACCACTGTGATAACAAAACAGAGACTCCAGTGTCTATGCATGACAAGGAATACAGTCTTAGAAAGTCTTACCTCAGTGAGTAGGGCACCAGCCACATACACCGAGGCTGGTGGGTTTGAGCTTGGTCTGGGCCAGCTAAACAACAACTACAACCAAAAAGTAACCAGGCATTGTGGTGGGGCCCTGTAGTCCCAGATACCTGGGAGGCTGAGGCAAGAGAATTGCATAAGCCCAAGAGTTTGAGAAGAGTTTGCTGTGAGCTGCAATGCCATGGCACTCTACCCAGGGCAACATAGTGAGACTGTTTCCAAAAAAAAAAAAAAAGTTCTATAAAGTAACCAAATAAATTGATGACTCCAACCTTCAATAAGCAAGAATAGCAAAATTTGGTAAGGAGAAAGAATCTGATTTTTATAGTTATCACATTATAATAATAGCCAGCTCATGGAGTGACAGAACGTAGGTAGAAGAAAGAAATTGACAGGAACTAAGCTTGAGAAAGTGAAGACATTGGTCATACTAAATGAAATCTTCACTTCAACTATCTTGAATATGTTCCAAGAGCTGAAGGAAACATGAATAAAAGACCTTAAAGACGTGAATAATGAATAAATGAATAGAGAATATCAATAAAAAGTGGTAACAATGATCAAAAAAATAGAAATTATGAAGCCAAAAACTACAATAGCTGACATGAAAAAATTCACAAAGTGCTTTAATACCAGACAGGGAAAGAATCAGAATATTGAAGACAGGACAACTCAGAGGATCAGACAGGAAACAGAATAAAGAAAAATGAACAAAGCCTATGGGACTTGTGGCATATCATTAAGTACACTAAAATATGCCCTATAGGAGACCCAGAGGAAAAGAGAGAGAGAATGAGATAGATGCAGAGAAGGTATTTAAAGAAATTATTATTACATTTCCCAAATTTGAGGAAAGACGTGAATCTACACATTCAAAGAAGCTCAAGAAAATATACTATGCGGCACATTAAAATAAAATGTCTAAAGTCATCCAATTTGTGGCACCTTGTTATAAAGGCATTTAGAAATGAAGACAACTAACAATTTTACTCTGGAAAGATTTATACTGATTTTCACTTATTTACTTTTATTATCAACTTCTTTAAGTAAGTTTTAATTGATTAAGATGATAGAATTCCCCTTATCCTTTTTTTACCTCAATATCTTTCGATCTTTCTTTATATATATCTATCTATGTTATCTAATATACATATAAAGTATATATATATTCATTTAATAATTGTGTCTTTTTAGCACTCTTGATTTTCTCTTGCATTTGTGCTTGCATATTATTGCAATGTTTAATTTCTTTGTAAATTATGTGTTACAACAAAGAATTCATAGACAAATAATAATAATTTTAATTTTGTGTTGGTATTGTGTTAAAATTGGCTGAAAAAAATGTAAGTCCTTTCATGAAAGCACAATGGTAAGAAGTAGATGAGAAGAAGTGAATGAGTGTTAAAGAAATTTTCATCTTTGAACAATAAGAAAAATCATTTGTCAATGTTTTAGAATATCTAGAACTATGTACATTAACTGAGGTTATCAGACCATGATGAAAAATCAAGATACCCAAATTAAATCCACTTGCCTTGTACCTACTCAGACTCTTAGCTACTGAGGCAGGACAATTTTATTAATGATATATTGGTTTTGAAGGAGTCATTAACTGCAAGTAGTAGATCTTAACTCATTTTTATGGTTCCCATATGCTTCCAAAAGTGGTTTTCTTAAATGGAGGACAGTGATGGAATTTACTATGGAAGACTCCATGAAAAGATGAAGACAGTGTCATAGGTTTGGTAAAAAGAAAAACTAAGCTATAAATAATGTATCTATTCATTCCTAGGGTGCTCTGTGGTCTAGAGGATCATGTAGCAGTCAAAGGACATGGTGCCCAGAGGTAAAATCTGGTCATCTCCATGAAGACACAAAAAAAGAAGATAAAAGAAAAAAAAAGCTAAGCCACACAACCAGTATAGAATTGGTTCTGTCCCTATTACAGTGGTGACAAAGAATCTGCGAACACAGACAGCCTTGAATGATATTTCTAGGAATTGGTAATTTCAAAGGAAGAAATACATGGATTTCTGAAACTGGGCTATGAAAGGGTGAGAGTGATAATGGCCAGGTTTCCAGTCACATTTAGCATGTAGGTAATAAGAAGAAAGATGAAAAGTGCCTATATTGTTCTTTGTTTTAGTTGTAAAACAGGTGAAGATATAAGAGAGCTAAGATGTCAGTAAAGAAATTGAAACATGCACATGTATAGATTTTAAAAATTTATTGTCTTCATCTGCTTTTAGAATAAAATAATTTTTGTGTTGCATACCCTCCAAATACTTTTTAAAACTCTGATATTTATTACCTCATGTATTAATTCATTTTGTAGATTTCTTTCATTTTATTCACATATATGTTAGTATAAATATTTCCTCAGAAATTTCAAGATATTCCTTGAAAACAAGAAAAATAAATTGAAAACTTTTAGTAACCTTTTAAATAAATGCCAGAATATTTCAATATTCTTTGAGATTTTATTTTTCTTTCCATTCACAATTTATATTTTTTTAAAATTTTGAAGTTACATATTTTACTCCCCCTACTTACATTTTTAGAATTAATGAAGTCAACACAGTCATGCCTCTGGTAGAGTAGTTAGTCCCTGATAAGGGTATGAGGAGATAGTGTTTAAAATCTGGGGGTTGTAAGAAAAGACATTCTAGTTCTAGTTAATAATCTGTAAAATGCTGTCTTATGAAATTATAAACTTATTTTTCTTGAATATATATCTTATTTAATCCTAACCATATTTTAATACTGTAAGTGTTCTTATTAGTATGATTTCCACACTAATGTGGCACATATTCACTATACTCTATACTGGGTATTTTCTGGAGTAGTGATGAACAAAGTAGTTTAACATTCAAGATGTATTTTAGATGAAGTAAAGATTTTTGTCTATAAATTTTTTGTTTCTGATAATACCCTTGATGTTATATCAGATTGATTAACATGGTCAGACTTAGTTATTTTTCATAAAAGCCTAGATGTGCTGCTACCTAACATCATTCTCTAAAATAATTAGATGTCCAGACAGCTTTTTTGAGTTTGAAAATTCTCATTTGGTTTTTATATTTTCCAGAAGATTTAGCATTTTCAAATGGAATACCATTTTCCTAGGATTAGTCAATTTACTATGGGAATGCATTTGCCTCAGATTTTTGCCTATAAGATTCCTGGGAAAGAACTATTCCCATTTCCTATTATTTATTGTCTTTGTGAACATAGATACACAGGCTACTTTATTTTGCCTTTGCCCTTGTTAAATACATGCTGATATTCACTGTATGTAAAATTCATTCTGTGTAAATTTATACTTAAGAATATCTGTTTGAGGGAGGATGGAGAAAGATGATGGACAAGAGATAGCTCCTTTGAAGCCACAAGTGGTGAGATAGGAAAGAAAGTACTCCAGCTACCTCTGACTGGTGGGTCCTGCCCAGAAATTGCTTCAGGGGCACAGGGAGGCAGCAGGAAACTCCAGGAACCCAAAAGGAGGTTGAGAGCAGTGGAGAAGGCCTCCCAGTTTGGTGGCAGCAGTATTTTTCAGACAGAGAAGTCCTGCCTTGTAGGGTTTTTTTTTTTTGGACCTGGGCACTTGGTGGAGTTACCTTAGGAGAGCTTAGGCAAGTGAGCAAGTGATCTAAAACAGCACCTAAGACTGGGTGTAGAAGAGCTCTCATTGTTTGGCTGTAGGCTGGGCACAGCTATTGTGGGAAAGCTGCCTTGTAGGATTAACCCTTAGGGTCCTCATGTGAGGCCAGTTCTGGGTGCCTGATAAGCTGGGCAGCCAGTGATGGGGAGATTTGAGTGACACATGCTTTCCTGGAAAAGCCAGTGCTTGGCCAAGGGACATAGTTTGGGGGTTTGAGGCATCTATTAAGCAGGCTGACAAGAGATTCAGCTCCTAACCCTGCAGGGATTGAGGGCAAAGAAATGGGGAAAATAGGACCAGGTATTCTCAGCAAGACAGAAAATTCCTGACTCAGTCTTATACAGCAGTGTCAGTGTCATGATTAGCATCTCATACCCAAGATCACCTGTGGTCTAGGCAATATATAGCAAGATATATATATATATATATATATATATGAATTATTTTTAAAAGAGATATATGTATGTATGTATATATATCTTTTATATGTATATATGTATATGTGTACATATATATGTATATATATCTTTTATATGTATATAAAGTACATATATAAATACATGTATATATACATTTATATGTATATATGTACATATAAATATATGTATATATTTATATGTATATATATTTAGATAGATAAATGTATGTATGTATATATATCTTTTACAAATAATTTATTTTTCAACTTTTCCCCCTTGATTTTTCTTTTTCTTTCTTTCTTTTTCCTTTTATAATTATAATTTTTCATTGTTTCCTTCTTTAATAGTAAGGAGTCCATTTTTGCCCATTTAAGCATCTGTTATTCTTCCCCCTGCCAATTTTATCCCTTAAGGTTTTTTGTTTGTTTCGTTTTGATTTATAGTATTTTTTTCCTTCTCTATTTGGCAGAAGTGTGGTCTTGTTTCTGCTCAGGCTAGTAAGGAGTTCTTCAAGAGACCCACCCAACTCAGCTCCCAAGAGACTTGGAATTGTGGGTGTGGGTCAAAGTACCCTGCTGAATACCATTATTACTCCTGTCTCTCTCTGTTGCTCTCTGTTTTTTTGCCAATCTTTCCATTTACTCCATTTTTCTTTTTCTTTTTTTTTTTTCTCTTTCTCTCTCTTTTTTAATCTTTTATCTCTTCTTGCTTTTCACTCTTCTCTTCCTTTTGGTCCTATGCCAAAAGGATATTTCAACACCTAAGGTCAGAGACAAGGTAACTTAAAGAAAGAAGAAGATGCAAAAGGAAAAAGTAGGGTAAGGAAGCAGACAAAAAGAAAACACTCATGAGGGAGAACCAACAGAATAATCCTGGCAACATAAAAAACAAGATCAGAACAACCCCTCCCCTAAGAGATCATGACGTAGCTACTGCAAAGGATTCCACTTATAAAGAAATGTTAGAAATGACATTAAGTGAATTTAAAATATGGATGGTAAAAACAATGAAGGGAATTTCTAAGAAAGTGCAAAATAACTGAAAGGAAATCCAAAAAGAGAACCAAATAAGGGATGAAAGATATGAAGAATATAAAAAAGGTTTAGTGGAGATTAAGGAATTGAAGCAGAAAATCAGGGAACTTAAAAATGCAGTAGAAGGTAACAGTAAGAAATCAGACCTTGGAGAAAAAAGAATCTCATATGTAGACAATAAAACTCTTGTACTAACACAGGTAGAAAAGAAGAGAGAGAAAACAGAATGTTCACTGAGAGAATTATGGGACTTCATGAAGCATTCAAACATAAGACTTATAGGTATCCAAGAAGGAAAAGAAGAATGCCCCAGAGAAATGGAAGCTCTAGTAGAGAGTATCATAAGTGAAAATTTCCAAGTATTACCAGAGATTCTGACACACTCTTTTCAAAGGGAAATCAAACCCTGGGGGCATCTCAACTCAAACAGAGCTGTCTCCAAGACACATTGTCACAAATTTATCAAAAGTAAAGAGGAAAGAGAAAATTCTGCGAGCAGCCATGAATAAACACCAGTTGGCCTAGAAGGGCAAATCCATCAGGTTGACAGTAGACTTCTCAAATAGAACTTTTCAAACCAGAAATAAATGGTCATCTAGACTTCTACCTTTAACCTATTTAAACAAAGCAATTTTGTTGTTTGACCTACAGGGGCAAATCCATTAGGGTGACAGCAGACTTCTCAAATGAAACTTTTCAAGCCAGAAGAGAATGGTCATCTAGTCATCTATCTTTAACCTACTTAAACAAAACAATTTTCAGCCCAGAATTCTATATCCTGCTAAGTTAAGCTTTAAAACTGAGAGAGAAATAAAATCTTTTACTGATATGCAGACATTGAGGAAGTTTGTCACAACAAGACCAGCTTTGTAGGAAATACTTACACCTATTCTACATGCTGACCTTACAATGGAGTACCAGCAAACTATACACCCAGAAACTAAAGGACAATCTAGCTGCCATAATGACACAAAAGATAAAACTAAGCAATGGACGTTCATAAAATAAGATAAATAGAACTCCACCACATTTCAATTCTCTCAATAAATGTTAATGGCTTGAATTCCCCAAGGAAGAGGCATAGGCTAGCTGACTGGATAAAAAGCACAAGCTATCTATATGCTGTCTATAGAAACATGCCTAACCCTGAAGGACAAAGCAAGACTCAGGATGAAGGGATAGAAAACAATATTTCAGGTAAATATAAATCAGAAGAAAGGAGGAGTTGCAATCTTATTTTCAGATACAAGTGGATTTAAAGCAACTAAAGTCAAAAAAGACAAAGATGGACACTTCATGTTGGTCAAGGGAACAATACAATAAGAGGACATTTCAATTCTAAATATTTATGCATTTGAATGCTCTCAGACTTATGAAACAGACCTTAATTGGTCTGAGGAATATGATATCCTAAAACACCATAACACCTTCACTCAGTTTAAGAAATGTGCTACTTATGCCTATATTCTTAAGTGTTCTAGTTAGAAAATGATGCTGAATTTTTACAAATGCTTTTTCTGCATCTGTTTTTCTGCATCTGTTTGGAGCAGTGGTTCTCAATCTTCCTAATGCCATGGCCATTTAATACAGTTCCTCTGGGTCATGACCCACAAGTTGAGAACTGCTGGTTTAGAGGAACATATGGTCTCCGTTTTTCCTTTTGTTTACATGGTGAATTATATACAGATTTGCGTATGTTAAACCAGCCTTGCACCCCTTGGATGAAGCCTACTTGATCATATATAATTTCTTTAATGTGTAGCTGCAATCTATTGGCTAAGATTTTCTTGAGTATTTTCATGTCAATATTCATTAGTGAAATTGATCTGTAGTTCTTATTAGTTGGGTCCTTTCCTGGTTTTGGAATCAAGGTGATGTTTGCTTCATAGAAAGTTATGAGGAAGGTTCCTTGTTTCTCAGTGTTTTGGAATAGGTGGAATAGGTTCTGCCATGTAGGTATAAGCTCATCTTTGATGGTGTGATAGAATTCTGATGTGAAGCCATCTGGTTCTGGGCGGTTTGTTTGTTTGTTTGTTTGTTTTGCTGGAAGCTTTTTTATTCCTTCTGCAAGCTCAGTGTTTGATATTGATTTGTTCAAGAGATCTATTTCTTCCTGGTTAAGTCAGGGAGAGGGTATGATTCCAGTTATTGGTCTATTTCCTCCACATTGTCAAATTATGGGCATAGAGTTTTTTGTAGTAGTCAGAAATAATCTCTTATGTCTCTGTAGTATCTATAGTTCTTTCTCCCTTTTCATGTTTGATTGAAGTTACTAAAGATTTTACTTTTCTATTCCTGGTTAATATGGCCAATGGTTCATCAATTTTATTTATCTTTTCAAAGAACCAACTTTTTGGTTCATTAATTTTCTGCATGATTCTTTCATTTTCAATTTTATTTATTTCTGATTTAATTTTGTTTATTTCTTTTTGTCTGCTAGGTTTGGGATTGGATTGTTCACCTTTTTCCATTTCTTTAAGATGATTAATTAGATTGTTGATGTACTCTCTTTCTGTTATTTGGATGTAGGCATCTAATGTGACAAATTTGCCTCTTAGGATGCTTTTGCAGTGTCCCAAAGGTTTGGTAGCTTATGTCTTCATCATTGTTATGCTCAAAGAAGTTAATTATTTTTTAAAATCTCTTCCTTGCCCTAACTTTCATTCAGCATAAGGTTTCTTTAGTTTGCATGTGTTTGTATAGGGACGAAAACTTTTGTTGGAGTTGAGTTCCACCTTTATTACCTAGTGGTATGAGAAGGTGCAAAGTATAATTTCAATTCTCTGATTTTGTTGAACTATGATTTTTGTCATAGTATATGACCTATTTTGGAGAATGTTCCATAGCCTGACAAGAAGACCATATATTCCTTAACTTTGTGATGGAGTGTTCTATATGTCTATTAAGCACAGTTGTTCTGGGGTCATGTTTAAATCCCTTCCATCTTAGTTTATCTGTCCAGCTCTGTAATGTTAAAGTCTGTAGAGGATGCCAAGAGACAGATGACCTCTACGCAAGATGATTTACAGCTGAGGGGTGGACTATCGGGCAGTTTGTCCACAGGAGCTCCTTATGGAGAAAGAGCCCATGCCCTCAGCACGTAGTCATTGTTAATTACTCCCCTCACTTGTATCATTCTGTTTCAATAAAAGGCTGGTGCAGAGGTTGCTCGGGGCCACCCAGAAAGTAAAGGCTAGCCTGCCTTCCACAAGCTTGTACTTCTAACCTGCCTCTTGCCTGGTTCCTTCCTATGCTAACTGAGACCAGGGCCATAGAAGCCTGACAGGTCATGACAAATGTCCCCTGATATTATGGGGGTGGGGGTGAGCAATTTCACTAATGAATATCAATGTGAAAATACTTAACAAAATCTTAGCTAATATATTACAGCTACACATTAAAGAAATTATATATCATGATGAAGTAGGTTTTATCCAAGGGGTGCAAGGCTGGTTTAACATACACAAATCCATATATAATTCACCATATCAATAGAAGGAAAAAAAGAGACCATATGATCCTCTAAATAGCTACAGAAAAAGCATTTGACAAAATTCAGCATCCTTTTTCTAACAAGAACACTTAAGAATACAGGCGTAAGTAGTACATTTCTTAAGCTGATTGAAGCCATCTAAGACAAACCCATACTTAACATCATACTGAATGGAGTAAAACTGAAAGCTTTTCCACTTAGAACTGGTACCAGACAAAGATGTTACTATCAGCATTATTATTCAACATTGTGCTGGAAGTGCTAGGCCAGTGGTTCTCAACCTTCCTAATGCCATGAGCCTTTAATACAGTTCCTGTGGGTCATTGAGCGATTGAGAACCGCTTTTCTAGGCAATACAATCAAGCAAGAGAAGATGATAAATGGTATCCAAATGGGGGCAGAGGAAGTCTCTCTTCGATGATGATATAATCTTATACTTAGAAAACCCCAGAGATTCAAATACAAAACTTCTGGAAGTGATCAGGAAATATAGTAACATCTCAGGGTATAACATCAAGTCTATAAATAAGTAACCTTCGTATATGCCAATAATAGCCATGTTAAGAAGCAAAACAAGGACTCAATTCTCATCATAGTAGCTTCAAAGAAAATTAAATCCTTAGGAATATACCTAACAAAAGAGATGATGGATCTTTACAAAATGAATTAGGAAACCCTAAGAAAAGAAACAGAGAAGACATTAACAAATGGAAGAGCATACCACGCTCTTGGCTGGGAAGAATCCACATTACATCATTGTTAAAATGTCTATTCTTCCCAAAGCAATTTATAGATTCAATGCAATCCCCATTAAAATACTGATGTCATACTTTAAAGAACTGTAAAAAATAGTACTTTGTTTTGTGTGAACCAGAAAAAAACCCATATAGTCAAGGCTATTCTTAGTAATAAGAACAAATTTGGAGGCATTACTTTACCAGAATTCATATTGCAAGGCCACAGTAATCAAAACAGCATGGTATTGGCACAAAAATAGAAACATAGACATATACAACAGAATAGAGAAGGAAGAGATAAAACCGGTCTCTATGTGCCATCTGATCTTTGATAAACCAAACAAAATCAAACAGTTGGGAAAAGGATCCCTATTTAGCAAATGGTGCTGGGAGAACTGGATAACCATATGTAAAAGATGGAAACTGAACCCACACCTTTTACCACTTACAAAAATTGACTCAAAATGGATAAAACGTTTAAATCTAAGACATGAAATGGTAAGAATCTTAGAAGAAAGTGTGGGGAAGTTTCTTGTGAGTGGTCGGTGACGCAAGGTGTAGACCTGCAACTGAAATTATGTAGAATAAAGGGGGCTACTGCTTATATGGCAAATAGCAAACTTCTTTATTTCTTCCCAGCTTACATAGCTGGTGTTGCACATACACGCTGCTAATTAATATTCATACCATTACCTCACTAACATATTATAAAAAACAGATTAAATTTTCAAGTGATACACATTCTTCTAAGTTATCTATTATACTCAAAATAGTAACCATGAAACAGCAGACTGTCAACTCCCTAGCCCACTTTTTGATAGATATGGAAACTGCTGTGGGGGAAAAAGGCTGATTGTTTGCCTGCTCTTTGCAGCCTCAGGCTATCCGGAGGCAATAACTTACTCTTGGAAAACCGCAATTCGGAAGTCCTTGAAACATACCAGTGTCAGGCCTACATGCCCCAACCTCCATTCCTGGCTGACTTCTGAGCACAGGAATTTTGCTTCCTTTGTGCTAGGTCAAAGGTCATAATGGAGTTCTGCTTTAGTTCCTCCTGAATTGTGCCAGACAAGATCTGTACATGCTCATTCTCAGAAACGGCACAGGCAAAGACATAAAGGATTTTCACCTATATAGGGAAAACTCTTGTGATGTTGGACTGGGGAAAGATTTTAAGACAAAGACTTCAGGAGCCATCACAACAAAAATAAAAATAAACAAGTAGGACTTAATTAAGCTGAAAAACTTCCCCATAGCTATGGACACAAATAAAGCAAAAGACAACCTTTAGCATGGGAAAAAATATTTGCAGGGTGTCAATCTGACAAAGAATTGATAACTAGAATCTACAGAGAACTCAATTTAATCAACAACAAAAGAGTCAACAATCCCATCTACTGGCAAGCAATATGAATAGAACCTTCTTTGATGAAGATAGACAAATGGCTAACAAATATTTGAAAAAATGCTCATCATTCTTGATCATCAAGAGAAATGCAAATGAACACCTCCCTGAGATATTACCTCACCTCTGTGAGAGTAGCCCACATCACAAAATCTCAAATCTGCAGATGTGGTGTGCAGATGCTGAAGAGTAGCCCATGTCACAGAGTCTCAAATCTGCAGATGTAGTGTGCAGGGAAGGGAACACTTTTATAATGCTAGTGGGACTGCAAACTAATACAACCTATTTGGAAGGAATATGGGGAATCCTCAAAGAACCCAAATTAGACCTGCCATTTGATCCTACAATCCCATTACTAGGCATCTATTCAGAAGAGAAAAAAGTCCTTTTATTATAAGGACTTTTGCACTACACTGTTTATCACAGGCTCAGTTTACAATTGCCAAAATGTGGAAACAACCTAAACGCTCACAAACCCAGGAATGGATTAACAAGCTGTCATATATGTTAACCATGGGGTATTATGCAGCCATTAAAAAAGATGGAGACTTTATATCTTTCATAATAACCTGGATAACATTTGTACATATTCTTCTTAATAAAGTATCACAAGAATGGAGAAGCAAGACCCCAAAGCACTGAATTCTAATATGAAACCAGTAGACAATCTAATACATACTCAAATAAGAGAAAAACTGAAATAAGTTCAAGCAAGACTCCAAAGCATTGAATTCTAATTTGAAACCAGTAGACAATCTAATACATATCCACATAAGAGAAAAACTCAAATAAGTGGGGTTGGGGGAATGAGGGAGCATTCAGAGGGGAGGAGGGAAGGGTATGGGGGTTCTTCTACTTAAGGGGCACAATGTTAGGGTGTATAGCATACCCCTTGGGGGCAGAGAACAATAATAAGAGGGACTTTACCTAACAAATGCAAACAGTATAACCTAATTTTTTATATCCTCAATTATTCTGAAATAATTAAAAATGAATATCTGTTCAGTATTAAAATGCATTCAATTGTGTTGAATCTTGTACACAAGTAATTAAATTTTTTCTGATATTGACTATATTATAAGTGATTATATGGGAATCTACAAAAGAATGCAAAATTAATTCAGTCCTATTAACATAAAATATTCATGCTATAAAAAGAAAATTGCTACTTGAAACTATAAAAATAAAATAGTTTCAAATTTTTTCTTTCCTTTCCATATTTCATAATAATTGTGTTATTTAAATGTATTCATACTTAAGATATACATAACTGAGATTTTGTAAAACAAAAAATATACTATAAATGGAAAATAATATTCCTAAAATAACAATAACATACATACATGCATATATATGTACATATACACATATCTGTACAGGAAGCATAAATGCATTAGTCAAAGTGTCACTTCTAGCCTTTTAATTTATTTAAATTTAAAGCTCCAGAATATTTTACAGCCTTTGGATACTATTTTGTTTATAGTCAAATACCTAATGTATGAATAGAAAAGAAAAATTCCATAAAATCCCTCTGAAGTACAAGAAAGGTATATTGTTTATCCATTTCTATACATCCAACCAAATTTCTCTAAGGATCTGAAGTCCTTAGATACCCTACCTATTTCTGCTTAAGGAAGTATTGTCATGGCACTTGAAATAAAATAAATTATGAATGAAATAGAGGTAAATGTAATGTTTTTCCAAGGTTGATAGGCAAAATTATATGATTTTGTGTGTAGTAGTATTATCATTCAAGCTAGCCATTGTTCTATTTTCTCCATTTATAGCACACTTAGAGGGACAAAGGATTTATTGAATGAATAAACTATTATATGTTTACTATTATAAACTACTATGGTGTTGTATAAAACCAGCGTAGATCAACATTTATGATGCAAAAACTGAAGGGGATACAGGAAATATAGAAGTATACTAGAAACAGGAGATTTCACTTCACAGTACAGCTTATGATGGTTCTATGTGTTTATGTACTAGGATTAAAACCTTTGCAGAATTGCTTGATGATAGTTTTTATTTAGTTTTGCTTGCCTCCCAAAGAGAAAGTGTTTCAATTATTGTTTAAAACTAAGTTCTGACATTCTCATTAAATGTCATTCTCATGTATGCAACATCTAATCACTGTATGCAGGCTATTTTCAGGGCATGCAAACATAAAAGGATAATTGGGCCAAAGAAGTCAAAATGGACAAAATTTGAAGGTAAAAAAAGTCGATTATTACAGATAAGTTTCCATTTAAAATTCAGGCTATAGATTTCTTTATGATTAAAATTTATTTGAGAAGCATTTTTCAACCAAGTTCTTAAAGGATTGCTTTACTTGCTGGTTCCTTAGGGAGTAAATAAAAGGATTTAGCATTGGGGCAACAGAGGTATTGAGTACTGCTATACCCTTGGTCAAAGCTACTCCTTCTTTTGCTGAAGTTTTGACATACATGAAAATGCAGCTTCCGTAGGAAATGGAGACAACAATCATATGTGAAGAACAAGTGGAAAAGGCCTTTTTTCTTTGCTCAGCAGAGGGAATTCTCAGAATTGTTCTCAGGATAAATACATAGGAAAGAATCACTAATGTTAAGGTTACCATGAGAGTGAATACTGCCAGGAAAAATCCCATGAGCTCTAGGAGTGCAGTGTCTGTGCAGGAGATGAGTAGCATAGGAGAGGAGTCACAGGTAAAGTGGTCAATGATGTTGGAGTCACAGAAATCCAGCTGAAGCCCCATGATCACAGGGGGAAAGATAATGAGAAATCCAGCCAGCCAAGAACTAATTACAAGTTGGATGCAGACTCTGCTGTTCATTATTGTTGTATAATGCAATGGCTTACAAATGGCTATGTAACGATCGTAGGACATAGCAGTCAAAAGGAAAAATTCTGTTGAACCCAGGAGTATGAAGAAAAACACCTGGGCCATGCAAGAATTATAGGAAATGCTCATATCCCCTGTTACAATGCTGCCCAGAAATCTAGGAATACAAACTGTTGTGAAAGAGATTTCTAGAAAAGAGAAATTCCTAAGGAAGAAATACATGGGCGTTTTGAGGTGTGAATCTATCAGAGTGAGGGTAATAATTGTCAGGTTTCCTGTTATACTCAGTATATATGTAAAAAATAGAAAGATAAAAATCAAAACATTTAGCTTTGGATCATCTGTTAATCCCAGAAGAATGAACTCGTTTTTAAATGTATGATTTTTCATTTCTTTATTGTTGACTCTTGCCAGGTCTAAAATAGAAAATGAGAAAAATGATTGCATGAGGACAGGGATACATTTTATCACATCTGCCAGATTAAGAAACATATAAGGCCTATAGAAAATAATACAATAGCTACCAAGCTATACAGAATTCTGAAAATATGTATCAATCCCCCCAAAACATCTGTCTGGTATTGGCCTTGTAGATCATTAGTCATTTAATATGGAGTGAGTCATTAGATAAGTCTAATAAATGCAACTGTATAATAAAAATATACTTACCAAATGTGTTTTACTTCCTCAAAATTGATTTTATGTGTGTGAAAACCAGGTGAAAACTTTAAAATGTAAAAATATTCATTTATTTTTACTATAACCGTATGGTCTAGTTTTCTGAAAATAAAACAATTTTGACCAATTTTTACATTTTTCACAATTTCTCAAGATATTTAATGTCAGTTTCACCCATACAGAGAATTAATGACCTAACAAATTGATCAGGGCCATCAAACCTAACATTTACATAATCCTAAAACAAGACAGAATTTTTAGATGTTTTAGAAGTCTTTCCAAGTTTTTCACTTCTGAGTTAAATAATTTTGATTTTATAAAAGATATTCTAACTCCCCAAATAAAAGGATGTGAGTTATAAATTGATTAGAAAATGGACAAAATAAATGAGGCAAGAAATGAAAAACATACTTACAATTATATAATCTCATGTGGTAGTACTTTGCTCAAACTCAAATGCTGTGCTGCTTTACTTTAACTGAGTGTCAATGTTTGAGGTTTTACTTTTGGAACATTTCATAGTCTTCTCAACCTGTTCCTACCTTTGATTTTCTAACATAACAACATACATGCTGAGTAGGTGGAATTTGACAAAATGATCTTCGTCATAAAAAGTCAGGTGGGACATATTGTAGGAATGAATCAAATAGAAAATTCTGTTTTCTATTCTTGAAATAGGAGAGGTCCTGACAGGAAGGCGACATAGTTCCAGCTGCTGTTAGAAGGTGCCACAACCAGACTACAGCAGAGTATCCAAGAGGTCCTGCAGCTGGTGATCCAAGGAAGAGTTGGTTATTCACTGAGAAATCTGGGCATCTTAATCAGTGGCATAATTCTGAAACTTGGATGATATTGCAAAATTTTTAATTGAGTAGCAGTGTCTCTGGTACTAATTTATTGCTTAGGAATAAAGCTAGAGGTTGTGGAAATGGGAAAAGGCAATGGCAAAATGGGTAGTTTGCATCTGGTTACTGTGAGGAAATTCAAAGCAGAAATCAAGGCTTCCAGGAATGTAGATAAGAGACAGGAGAGGGAGAGGGAAAGAGAGAGGGAGAGGGAGAGGGAGAGGGAGAGGGAGAAGAGAGGAGAGGAGAGGAGAGACTGGACGGAGGGAAAAATAGGAAAAAAGAGAAAGAATTAAGGAAAAAAGAAAATCTGGGATCCTTGTCCAAGGGAAATATTTACAGTAGAACAGTGGAATGGAGAAGATAAAGTTGTATATTTTGCTAGTTTATTAAGTGAAGCTGTTAGTTCATATGAAGGAGTGACCTCAAATCATAAGTGAGAATTAAAAAAAAAATAGCTGTGGAAAAGAGATGAGCTGTGTGGAATGTGAATGAAAACGGTTGGTTTAGATGAACATCCTTGAAGTGTAAAAGGAATATCTCAAGTTGTACAAGCCAAGGCTGGGCATTCAGTATCTCATTTCTCCCACAATTTTCATAAAAATAACAAAGTCCTGACTCTGGGTGCTAGGAGAATATACCACTATCTTATCGCACTTGTGTCTCAAAAACTCTTGTGGAAGAAATATGAGTTGTCATTTTATTCTGTCTTCATCTTCCAGAAAAAAAACTTGTAAAACTCATATCTAAAAAATATTCTCTCCAAAAGAAATGGACTGATTTAATCTGCTTTTATTTTCCTCCCTCAAAATATTCACAGGAGATTTTTATAGGAAAACAGAATTAAGGTGTCTCTGGGGAGAGAATAGTGATGACAGAAATGTTAAGTTAAACAATTTTAATTAGGTATCATTCGGAAATGTTTTTTAAAAAACATTAAACACCATAGAGGTGTGCACTGCAAACAATGGTAGTGAAGAAAGAATAGTCTTATAATTATCTTGGCGTTCATATTGTCAATGTTTTAATCTGTGATAAATATGGCCAAGATAATTAGATCCAATAATATGTAAATATGTGAAGAAGCAGGAAATAGAAAAGTAAAAGGCCACAGAATGTGAAATGGGCTGTTCAAATATTTTATTTGTTAATAAAATAATCTGGAGCACCTATTTTAGGCAAAATATGGGTAGTAAATAGGCACATCATTTAGATACAATAAAACTCATAAATTGATTATCTAAAGAATTATTTATTATTTATTTCACATAAGAAAATAAAGGAAGCAAAGATTATATACCATTTAATCACATTTGTTTAATATTTCCCATTGGACAATTTTGGGTCTGGTATGTTGTTTCAATTACTGAATTGTTTGCTTCACATTTTTGGTATTCTCACAGTTTTTTTTTTTTTTTTAATGGATGGTGGATTCAAATTATTTTTGTCCTGAGGAATTATATGTTTGTGTGTACTTGGACTTGCTATAGCAGGTGAATCAGTAAGAATGTGCATGACTTAGGCTGATTACTTTATTTCACATTTGTCTAATATTTCCCATCAGAGAACTTTCCATAAATGGCAGTATGTATAACCAAAATACGTATAATGTATTTGTTTCTTTTCTGATATTCTGTAAATGTTATATTTAGGATATTTCAATTTCAGGAGAACTTTTTCTTTTTTTCTCAAGGCAGAGACTGTTGCCCTCAGTAGAGTGCCATGGCGTCATAGCTCACAGCAAGCTCAAACTCCTTGGATCAAGCAATCCTCCTGCCTCAGCTTCCAGCCTGCTGAGTACCTCGGACTATAAGCGCTGACCACAACATCAATTAATTTTTCTATTTTTAGTAGAGATGAGGTCTCACTATTGCTCAGGCTGATTTTGAACTCCTGAGCTTAAGCAATCCTCCTGCCTTGGCCTTCCAAAGTGCTAGGATAACAGCTATGAGACACTGTGCCTAGCCAGGAGCATTTTTTTTTTTTTAATTTTATAACCACACTTCAAGGAAAATATCTTTTTTTCAGGATATCTGACAGGTAGATTAAGTTAGTCTCCATGATCTTCAATTCTTCATGTTCATAGCCTTGTATAATCTCTTCTCCTTGAGTGTGGATATAGCCTGTGGCTTCTAATCAAAGCATGGTTAGAATGGCAAAATGGTGTGATTTCACTCTCATAATTATGTTAAATTTTAAAAGACTCTTGTTGGCTAACTTGCTATAGTGTTTCTCTCTATTGCTGACTTTGAAGAAACAAGATTCTATTAGTTGCACAGCTATAAAAAATGTTATTTTGCTGACAATTTAGTAATTTTGGAAGGAGACTCACCCACTGTCAATCCTTCAGATAGAATCCATACCTCGAGACGTCTTGATTGCAGCTCTGCAGAACATCCAGTTAAACATTGGCCAGGTTTCTGACTTATAGAAACTGTGACACAATGTGTGCGTGCCTTTTTATGGTGCTAAGGTTCTGGTAATTTATCATTCAGCATAGAAAACTAGTACAAAGTATCTATACCTAACTCTGCCTCAGAAGTTATGCCTTTTTAAAGGAAGCTGGTTTGTAATTGACAAGTTTTCTAATCCCTTTTCTTTGGAAACCTTGTCCTGGCAATCTGATATACTAAATTCATTATTTTTCCATTTAATGAGGGAATTGTTCTTCAAAGAGATGAAACTTCATTAATCTTATCAGCTTATATTTATTTTTTTCACATTAAAGATTCCATTTAACTTTTCCTCTAATCCCCAAATTCTTGCCTTACTCCTTGCTTTGGTGTGGCCTTGGAGCATGATTTTTCTAGACTTCTAGTTATGCTGAGGGTTTGGGCTATAGTTTATCTCACCAATTCTCCTTCATTATCTATGTTTTTAGAGATGTGTGGAAAGATGTGTATTTAGGAAACCATAATTTTTTAATTTCAGATTAATATGAGGGTACAAATTATTGAGTTACAGTGTTTGCATTTGTTTGGTAAAGTTCCTGTTGCGGATGTGTCCCGCACCCCGGAGGTGTGTAATACACACTTGCATGGAGCCCATTAGGTGGGAGCATAGCTATTCCCCTCCCTCCTTTCCTCTCCCGCCTTCCCCAAATTGAATTGAACTGAGTTTTTCCCTTGTGTGGGCACGTATTAGTTTGTCTGCTAGCTTCACTTCAGTACTGAGTATGTGGATACTTGCTTTTCCATTCTTGTGATACTTTACTAAAAAGAATGTGGGCAATCATAATTTTTATAAAAGAAAATAGGACTTTAAAAGCATGTTTAAAGAAATTTTAAGAATAGACAATTCAAATGACTAAGGCAAAAGCATTCATGCCTTTTTTGATTTTTCCCCAGAAGTCTTTTATTACACTTTTTATTTTGTTCAAAACTCATCCCTCATGGAATAGTTATTATCTCTGGGTGACCTGAGTGTTCTTTTCTTTTTTTTCTTTCTTTCATATTTTCCAACTTGAGTAACAATATCCTTGTGGAAACTTTTCTGAGTGAGATTTCCCCTTTTCTTTCTGGGTCTTAATTGATCTAGAAAAGAAAGACACTGGTGAATAGCAGAAATAGCTACTATATATGGTTTTTATGCATTATCCTCCATTAGCTATTATATTACTCCTACAGCATTGGCCCAGATGTTACCAAAAGTATATTTAGCCACCAGCTGGAGAGATGAAAAAAAATTAAATTGAAAGTTTTGAACTTATAATGACTGTGTTTGTATTCATTTTTAGCAAGTTTCAAAAAAGATACCACAGGATTTGTTTCTACTTGGGGTTCACTGAGTTTCTTGAATCTTTGGGTTGATTTCTTTTTCTTTTTAGTACTTTAGGAATTTCTTTGAAGGTATTGCTTTGAATACTGCTTATTTTCACATTCCTCTTTTTTTCTGGGATGCCAATTTGCATGCATACCAGAATTTTTGACTATGCTCTATATGTATCTTATTCTCCACTTCCTTATTTTCTTAATTTCGGCTATAATTTTCCTGTTTTCAAATTTACATGTTCAGTCTTCACCATATATTAAAGCAATTTACACTTGTTGTAAAATCAGATATTATGTTATTTAATTCTATTGATTTTATTGATTTCTTTATATAATTTTTGAATATATTATAATCTCAAGTTGTTAATCATTTTATCCATTTTTCTCTGCTGTCTTGAACATATCAGTAATAAATATTTTGTGATCATTATGTCCTAACTACTATATCTGGATCATTTGTGTTTTTTCCCCATTGTCTCTTACTCTCCTCATAACTCTACATTTTTGATTGCTTAGAAAGATTTTTTAAGGTTGTGATAGGTTAGTACTTTCAATAACATACAGGGATAATCCAAACTGGAATTAAGCGGGATTTCAATTTTCTAGTTTTTTCTTTTTTTTAAGTGATGGAGTCTCTCTCTTGCTCAGGCTAGCCTCAAACTCCTGAGCTCAAGTGATTCTCCATCCTCAGTCTCCCCGAGTGCTAGGATTACAGGCATGAGCCTGCTCTAGGCCTAAGCTGGATTTCAAATTGAAGTTGCAGTTATTTAAATAAACTCAGACTACCTTTGGCTGAGCTCTATATTTAGTAAGTAGTTCTCCAAAGATTCCAATTTAATACCTTGGAGTGAGAGGTAAGATTTAGGTCTTTTTATAATGAACAGTCTGTGCGCATCTCGATAGGCATTTCAGAAGTGTAGAGATTATCTTTTCAAACTTCTGCTTTATTTATCTTTATAGTTTGGCAAGTATTTTAAGAAGACTGCTGGTTCTGCTTACGTCTTTAGCCTCTAATTTCTATAGAGTTTGAAAGCATGGAAAGGATCTTTAGTAGTAAATTTGGTCATTTGTTCAAAACCCACAAACTTTTCCACTTTTTACTCCAACTCTGATGGACTGCCAGTAATTTTCTTGATTTCTCTGACCCACAGAAAGCAGCTCTTTATCAAGGTCAAGCCTAAATTCTCATGTCTGGCCAAAAGTCACATATAGCAAATGATCCCAGTGGTGGAAACAAGTGGGAGAACACCTATATATATTAGTCTCATCTGTGAAAAGTAAAAAGAAATTTAATCTTTTTAGTTATCATTACTTCTGTAGTCATCTGTCATCTTGTAAAATAAATGTTCCTCTGTTTCACTTCTGGCTTTCCTCTGAACTGCTTACCTTGTTTTCTACAAAAACTTTAGAAATGCCAACAAAAATGAAGGCAATAATCTTTCATAAATGTCTTTATCAGTTACACAATGGCATATGACTTATAAATCTATTTTATTTAAAAAATATTTCATTCCATATAACTCATAATAGATTTGTTTCCCTTATCAAATTCTGAAAAATATTCTATCTTTCCCTGATGTTTTCAAAGCTCATGTGAATAGGATATAATAATACATAAAAAGTGAAACATTTTTTGATTGTTTAGTCTTTAAAGGTTAAGTATTCTCTAAAATATAATTAATATTTCATAAAAAATCTTGCCATAAAACATATTTTAATAAGTCACTTTTATTACTTTTGATAGAAATCTCTCTAGCCTCTTTTGTTATTCATTCAACTTGCTTTTTCATCAGCTTTTACATTTTAATATAGTTCCGTCAATTAAACATTAAATATAAAATATTTCTTTTCTTGTTTTCTTATTTTTTCATGATATATAATGTAAATAGTTTCTATGGTTAGTAAATAATCTCCATGGTTCAGAAGACATGTCAACAAAAATCTACATATTTTCTTCTATAGGGATTTTAATTAATTACTTTTCATAATAAAGTTGTATCATAAAATTTTGTCATGTCACTGTTTTCCCAGATGTTATTTTGTATACAGTAAATATCAGGTTGTAAAATCAATGTAGAAAAATCAGTAGCATTCCTACATTCGAACAATGGTCATACTGCAAATCAAATCAAAGACTCAGTAACTTTCATAACTACAGTGAAAAATAAGATATGCAGGTATATATTTAACCAAGGGGTAAAAGATCACTGCAAAGAGAAGCAAAATTAGTTTTTATATCTCATTTTTTGTCTTTTCCTTTTTATTCTTGTTGTTAGTATTTTCTTTTTCTTTTGATTTTTCTTTTTTAATTTATTTTTATTGTTGTTGTTCTTTCATTTATTTGTTACTGCAGTTGCTTATTTTTGGTTACTTGTGGCTTTTCCATATTTTATATTGTTGCATTTGGTTTCTTGCTTATTTGTGTAGTTGGTTCTTTTCTTAACTTCTATCTTTACTTTCATTAAGAACAAGGCTTCTGTATTTTTTGGATACAGTATTTTAGCCTCATTTATTCTCTCTCTATGTTTCACTTCAGCACATTCTCTCTTTGGACAGACACTCTTCTACCTTTCTTATCTCTCCCATAATAATTGCCTCTTCAACAGCTAAGATATCCCCTCCCTTTCTCTTGTCTTTCTCCTTTCTTTCTTCACTCCACTTCCCTCTCTCTTCTTTATTAGATACAATGGTATTTTTAAGTTCCTTTAACTATTCTCATATTATTATCATTACTTATTATTATTTGGCTGAGAGCTGAGAGGACACAGCTGTAGACTGGCAGGTAGGCCACAACAGGGATCTGGCTCCAAGGGGGTGAGAGATCTTTCTACCTCTGCCCCTAGGAAGACAGAATTGGGAAGACCATGCCACAGAATTTTTCTATTTTGTTTTCAATCTTATTTAATTTTTCCTTAGTGTTTTTTGTTATTGCTCTTTTCCTACCCTTCCAAGTTTTAGCAAATGAAGAATCTGGTTCTACTCACGCTGGTAAGAACCATCTGATTTCAAGGAATCCTCCCAGTCCAGCCCCCTCACAACGGTTACAAGCGTTGTGTTTCCCTTACCGTTACAAGCTAACGGTTTCCCTTAGCACCACCCTATTAATTTCTTATGTCACTCTCAGTGTATCTTCCTGACCTCTGTCTATCTTGTTCTCCAAGATTTTTTCTTTTATCAGTTACTCTTCCTTACATTTTTTTCTTTTCTTTTTTTTCTTTTACTATTTCCTTCATTTTTTCCTCTTTCTTTCTATTCTATCTGTTTCTCTGTACCTTCTCCTTACCATTACCCTCATTTTTGTTAGAAAAAATCACTCATATTACATTTTTGGTTAATGATATAAAAGGACAACTTCACACTTCATAAACATAAGAAACCCTTGTCAAGTTTGTGGACAGTAAGTATTTTCAGTATTTTGCTGTTTTCCATGCACAGTAAATTCTGTATAATCCATTTTATTCTGAATGTGTGGCCATAAGATTAAACCCATTAAATTCAGAATTAGAAAAGGAAAATATTTATCTAGCTCATTATTAAAGATTCAACACACAGAATTAAAGAATGTCTATTTTTGTCTATTAGAATAGCATCATGAACAATCTTTACTAAAAATTTGATTCCATATAAAACGAAGTACTATTTCTTCAATTCTTTAAAGTATGACATTGGTGCTTTGATAGGGATGGCACTAAATCTGTAGATTGCTCTGGGTAGTATGAACATTTGACAATGTTGATTATTCTCAGCCACAAGCATGGTATGTTTTTCCATTGGTTAATAGCTTTTATGTTTTCTTTTCTCAGAGTTTCATAGTTCTCTTTATAAAGATCTTTCATATCCTTTGTTAGGTAAATTCCCAAATATTTCATCTTCTTAGGCACTACTGTAAAAGGAATAGAGTTCTTGACTATCTTTTTGGCTTGACTATTGTTGGTATATCTAAAAGCTGCTGATTTGTAAGTAATGATTTTGTATCCCGAAACACTGCTATAATCCTTGATTATTTCTAAGAGTTTTGTAGTTGAGTCCTGGGGTTTTTCTAGGTATAGGATTATATCATCCATGAAGAGTGATCAAAATAGCATGGTACTGGTATAAAAATAGAGATGTAGATATATGGAATGAAATAGATAATGTAGAGATGAACCCAGCCACGTAGCATCATTTGTTTTTTGACAAGCCTAACAAAAGCATGCATTGGGGAAAAGAATTGCTATTTGACAAATGGTACTGGGAGAACTGGCTAGGGACCTGTAGAAGACTGAAACTGGACTCACACCTCTCACCATTAACAAAATTGATTATCACTAGATAAAAGATTCAAATTTAAGACATGAAACTATAAAAAAACTAGAAGAGAGTGCAGAGAAAAAGATTGAAGATATTGGCCTAGGAAAATATTTTATGAGGAAGATTCCCCTGGCAATTGAAGCAACACCAAAAATCTATTACTGGGATTTGATCAAGCAACAAAGCTTCAGCACAGCTAAGGGCACTATGACAAAAGCAAACAGACAGCCTTCTGAATGGGAGGAGATTTTTGTGTGTTATGATTCTGACAAATGTCTGATAACTAGAATCTACAGAGAAATCTAATTAATAATAAAAGAACAAACATGCTCCATTTCTTTGTGGGCAAGAGACCTGAACAGAAACTTTCCTGAAGATGACAGGTGCATGGTCAACAAATACATAAAAACATGCTCATATCCTTTAATCATCAGAGAAATGCAAATCCAATCACACTGAGATATCACCTAACTCCAGTAAGATTAGCTCACATCACAAAGTCCCCAAACTACAGATGTTGGCATGGATGTGGAGAGAAGGGAACACAGCTTACACTGCTGTTGGGATTGCAAACTAATACAGCCTTTTTGGTAAAAAGGATGGAGAATTCTTAAGACTCTAAAGGTTGACTTTCCTGCAATTCCATAACTAGGTATCTATCCAGAAGAAAAAAACTCCTTTCACAACAAAGACCAGAATATTTATTGCAGCCCAATTCATAATTGACAAGTCATGGAAGCAGCTCAAATGCCCATCAATTCATGAATGAATCAACAAACTGTGGTGTGTATATATATATCATGAAATACCATCAGCTATAAAAGAAGATGGAGACTTCACATCATCTATGTTTACCTGGATGGCATTGAAAGACATCTTTCTTAGTAATGTATCTCAAGAATGGAAAAAAAGTTTCCAGTATACTCAATATTATTATGAAACCAATATAAAAACACACTCTCTTATGAATAATAAAATGCAAATATAGTTTAAAAGGCGGATAGAGAGGGGAAGAGGGAGGGGAAGGGAGAAAGTGTTTGGTGGGAGGAGGGAGGGCATTTGATGGGATCTCAACTAATGTGCACAATACTAAATTATATTTCTAAACAGCTAAGAGTAAACTGTCAATGTCTTACCACAAAAAATAAGTAAGTGAAGAGATAGGTATATTAATCAGTTTGATTTAAGCATTCCATGTTGTATATCAAATCACTACATTGTACTCTAGAAAAGTATAAAGTTATGACTTAATAAAAAATAAAGAAAACTGGTGTATTTTCTTTAATAGTTAGTAAAGGATTGAGTACTCAAATAGCCCAAAGGTAAAGTATTTCTCACATTGATAAAATTACTCATGAAGTTAAAAAAGACTAAAAAATCGAGTAAATTAATTAAAAATTTCAAGTAAAAATTTCACTTAATTGTGAAATTGTGCTAATTGTGAGATATGCAGAGTACTAAAATTCATTAATAGTCACTCCATTGAAAACGTTCTAATTGGTAGTACTGAAAAAATCAAAGGCAAACCAGAAATATATTATCAGAAAATAATGATTTCAAAAGTATTAGGTACAAAAGTTAAGTCCTGATTAGCTCTTTAAAGTATAGAAGTGTACAGAAAAGCTATTTCTCACTTAAAGAAACTAAGAACATTTTAACAATAGAGGGATTAACTGATCTAAAAATGATTTCTTGCGGAATTTGGAATATTACAGTTATGTCTTAGTATTTTGGAACTTTAAGGCAGAGAAACACACAGTTACTTATATTAGGGTATAATAAAAGCATTTTTTTCCCAAAGTAAGAGAATCTGTAAAGAGAATTAGAAAAGTGAGTATACAGAAAAAGATACTAAAAAGTAGAACCAAACCTGGGTCTAGGTAAAATGGTTCTAGGTAAAATGACTTCTAGGTAAAATGGTTAAAACCAGAGAAAAAAGAAAAGTGTATGTGTTTTAATTGAGTTATTTAGTTCTGCATATTGCTTTTAAACCTATACTAGGTGAAGACTTTTAAACATAGGTTAATCATTTATTTATTTTTTTCAGACCTGATGGACTTCAGGAAGAATTTAACCATGAGAAACCATACAGTGGTGACAACATTCATTCTTTTAGGCCTGACAGATGACCCAAATTGGCAAATTGTAATTTTTCTTTTTCTATTTCTGGCATATTTACTGAGTGTCACTGGAAATCTGATTATTATCCTGCTCACCTTGCTGGATTCCCAACTTAAAACACCAATGTATTTCTTCCTTTGGAACTTCTCCTTTTTAGAAATTTCATTGACATCTGTCTGCATCCCGAGATTCCTGGTCAGCATAGCAACTATGGATAAAACTATTTCTTATGATGCTTGTGTAACACAATTATTTTTTATCATTTTTTGTGGCGTATCACAGTTTTTTCTTTTGGCTGCCATGTCTTATGACCGCTATGTGGCCATCTGCAAACCCCTTCATTATGCAACCATTATGAGCCCCAGAGTCTGCCACCGGCTGGTTATGGCCTGTTGGTTGGCTGGTTTGTTAACAATCTCTCCTGGACTTATCATGGGCCTGAGGTTGGAATTCTGTGATGCCAATGTTATTGACCACTTTGCGTGTGACTATTCTCCTGTTCTGAAACTTTCCTGCACAGACACTCGGGTCATAGAATTGTTAAGTTTTGTTCTAGCCATTATCTCACTCCTTATTACATTGGCATTGGTAATGTTTTCGTATGCAAATATCATAAGAACAATTCTGAAGATCCCTTCTGCCCAGCAGAGGAAGAAGGCTTTTTCTACCTGTTCCTCCCACATGATTGTTGTCTCCATCTCTTATGGCAGTTGTATTTTTATGTATATCAAACCTTCTGCAGAGGAAAGGGTAGCTTTAAATAAGGAAGTAGCAGTACTCAGCACCTCTGTTGCACCTGCCTTAAATCCATTTATATACACCTTAAGAAATAAGCAAGTGAAACAAGCTCTCAAGAATATAGTAGAAAAATGTATCTTTATTACTTTAAAATAAAATTTTAGCTTTATAAAAGGATATCACTCTAGTGTATTTGAAATTGTAGCCTATCTGAAATATGCTTTGATATATCACTTTTTAAAATGTTTGTATTATTATGTAATAACTATATTCACTCATAAATAGCTATTTTACCTATTCCTAGATTTTTATCATTCTAATGGTATTTTCTGTTCCATGATGTTTTCTTATTCATTCCTAAAATCACTTCATTCTTTCAACTTAGTTCCTCTGTTTATCTTCATTATTTTCCACAAAGAATACATTTTGGAAATCTAATACTTTATATTTTTCTAGCATAAATATGCCCAGAATATGAGATCCCTTGTTAAATTTTAAAATATTAACTTTATTTTATAAATCTTTAGGAAATATTTTATTCTTATACCACATAATGTTAATGTATTACTAAATTTGTGATGCTTCCAGAAACTTAGTAAACCTATGTAAGTATTCACATTTAGGCTTAGTTATCTCCAAATACCTATGCTAGCATAAACAAAAGCGGCCTTTTCCAGATAGTCAAGAGGACTTGTACTGAAAGCCAATTTAAACAGTCAAAACTAGACTATCTCAATGTCACACAGCAAGTAAGCGTTACATCTTCAATTTGTATCTAGATTTTAAAATTCAAACCCTAATGCAAATAACAGCTATGCAATGTTTACCTTTTATGTGAATACATTACCACTGACCTGGAAAAGCAGTTACCCTAAAACATTTAAAAATCTATCCTGAGATTCAGAGATCAGCTATGTACATAGTATAATTTAGAAGCACATTAAATGTTATGTTTAAGATTTCAAAATATATAGTCTAATGCAAACAAAAGTATTACCCATCTTGCAATGTGCCACATTTTCTCTCAGTAGTGTCTCTTTACACACACCCCTTTTTCCCTTTCTATTCCACATACTATGCTCTGAGTATTTATTAATATTCTATTAGTCTTAAGAGAACATTCACTAGTAAGAGATGCTTTTATTCAGTTGTGTAAGTTCCTGTGTTTCTATAAAATTATTAAAAAGGCACAAATACAGATATATTAAATTAGACATCTAATGAGATAACAAATTAATTAGATTAATTAGACATCTAATCAGCATTTTACTGATTTAAATTTAATTTCTTAGACAACAACTCCACCATTCCGCCTTTATCTGGTTTAATTTATCTTTTCAGATAATGGAGGAATAATGGAGTTGCTGTCCATAACACTCTGTAATACTGGAGAGGCAGAGTATTATAAACATTCCCACTAGCATTTTTTTTGGTGTTACATAGTCTATTATTCCTTCTGCCTGTTTATTTGATCTTTTGAATTAAAAGAATCAATTAAATGTAGAATCAACATGGTATATGCCCAATATTCCCCCCCAAAAAATCTTGTGATTTGTGTGTTATAGCTATCAACGCCCACCACTATTCACCATACATCCCTTTTTATACTTTCTTTTACAGAGAATAGACTTATTTATTAGTGATGCATGATCATGTACTAAAATAGAACTCTCTTTCCCATTTAAGAACTTTTCAGAACAGAAAAATCTTTTAATTTTTAAATTAAAAACAAATGACACAAAACCTGTCCTTTGAATCTGGGGAGAAAGGATGGGAAAGTTTGAAGTATCTTTCTCCTATTTTCATATAAAATGGTACTGAGGATTATTATTTTTCTTTTCTTATTTCTATTTTATATTTGATTATTGTATAACTAAAAATTACCTTATTTTTATTTAGTGTAGCTTGTTTCAAATTTGTTGCATTAGATCCTCTGCTGTGTGTTTTACGATTGTGAGAGTTTTCATCATATACTCTTTATACACAAATGTCTTGTACTTATGGATGTAAGACTTCAGAAGATAATTTTAATCCGTTTCTTTCTTTTTTTTCTTTCTTTCATTTTTAGACAGAGTCTGTCTCTGTCACCTGGGCTAGAGTGCCGTGTGGTCATCATAGCTCACTGCAGCCTCAAACTCCTGGGCTCAAATTATCTTCCTTTCTCAACTCCCAAGAAGTTGGGACTACAGGTGCATGTTACCACACTTGGCTAATTATCATAGTTTTTGGAGACAGCTCTAGCACAGGCTGGTCTCAAACTTTTGGCCTCAAGCAATCCTCCCACTTCAGCCTCCCAGAGTGCTAGGATTATAGATATGGGACACCACACTTAAGTTCTTTATTATATCTAAAAAGTTTCAGCTTTTCCTACCTATGTCAATTCACATATCTCCATCTTATTATCTTCCAAAGTTACCAAAGTGTTTCATTCAATATTGTTCCTGTGATGTTCTCTTCCTCAGCTTGTCTGTACATTCAATCATTCCCCACTCTACCTTACTCCTGCACAGGCTGGATTGTAAAGGCTCTGTTTACGGAAGGAAATTATATAAGTGAAAATGATCCATTGCCTCTTTTATAAGGAAGTTCTGAGGATATTAGTTATTTTTACCAAGGTGAATGTAAAGAAAAACAGAAACCATATTGGAGGAGCAGTTAAATCTATAAACAAGAGGGTACTCTAGTCTGATAATTAATAACTTAAGGATGACAGATAACCATATCATATTATAAAAGTATGTAATCATATTTATAGTTAATTTAAACAATCTACAATTTTATTTCTCCACAAATTACTATTAAGAAGAGAAGATGATCTGCAGACTTTTGTTTCATTATTTCTGTTATTTTCCTAGGGAAAAATTTGATTTAACAGTAAAACACATGTACTTCATTCAGTGAATTTAAATAAATACGTGGATTTCTTTTTGAATCCAAACAAAAAAAAATCTCTAGAGACAGAAAACACTAAGGGATGCAGGCCACACTTAAATAAAAACAATTTTAACCATGTGGCCTTGGATGATACTACTTGAGACAACTAGGAATGATTAAAAAATAATCAAGGGTTTCCATTTAAAATGGGCATCACTTTAAAAAGGTTTTTAAAAAACCCATTGTTCCTATTCTTATAATGAGATAAAAAGCTGATAAACTGTAAATGAATGATTTTCCCTAAAGTCATGAAAGAATTGAGGTTTCAGAAAAGACAAATAGCCTTAATTTTAGAGAGAAGCAAGTACCAGAAGGGAGAAATAGGACCCAAGTGCTTGCTTATTTGTCAGAAATTACTTTACTGTCATATAAGCCTATAGAAAGCTTAAGCATTCAGTCAGAAATATTTACAGCTTACTAAATGAGGACTAGCATCAGAGCGTGGGGCCATTTGGGGTGACAAACAGCGAGGGATCTTGACTTTTCCAGGCATTTGGTCCAGGAAGCTAACCAGGTAGACGACTGAGAAAGCACTCTCCATGGTGCTGGAAGACAGGGCAACAGCAGCCACAGCTGAAATTCCTCTCAGATCCATTTCCCTATATCCTCGATGAGACAAAACCAAATATTCAAGGAAAAACAACAACAACAAAAATGTAGCCTGAGGGCAGCTAATGTAAGGAGAGAAATGTCAGTCACCTATGAAACTCTGGCAAGACTCGTCTCCCATATCTCCATTAAAAAACAAAAGCGTGAGGGGAACTGGACAGTTGGGTGAGTGGAGGGAGGAGGGAGGCATTTGGTGAGATCTCACCTAATGTGCACAGTGCAAGGGTACATTTTAAAACAACTAAGAGTAAATTATAAAAGTCTTACCACAAAAATAAGTAAGTGAGGTCATGCTTGTGTTAATCACTTTGATTTGAGGATTCCACATTGTATATCAAATCATCACATTGCACCCCATAAATGTATACAGTTATGACTTAATAAAAACTTAAATTAAGAAAAAGTCTTAAATTTCAGAGCGTAGAGATGTAAAACTATAGCCTGAGGGCACTGATGGTCATCTATGTGAGGACCCGGGGGAAGGGATCTGAATCCCTAGAAAAGACATAGAAATACGTGCTAGACCCAGCACTGTGTCTGGGTAAGTGGCAGAGAAACTTGTGAAGTCAAAATCAAAGTAAAATATTCCACAAAAATACTAAGCAAAAACACAATCTGGTCAAGCTCTATTGCCTTCAGATAAAATAGATTGCAGAATGAAGACTATTAGTAGAGATTAGAGTTGAATTTATCTTCAACTACAAAATGTGAATAATATAGAAAAATCAGATATAATAAAATTAAAAATAACTATATATGTGTGTGGTTATGATTGTTATTATGTTATATTATATTATATTATATATATTTCCTAGATCTATTAACTGCATGTGCTAGAAAGAGCACCACCTGTCTATCAATGAACACATTAAGCAACATGACATTGTTTCTAAACATGACTTTCTAATAAAAAGTACCAGAATTCTTGTTAGAAATTGTGATTTCAAATGTGAGGTAGAAAAAACACAGGATGAGCTGAGAGTATATTTTGATAACAGAAATCAAGGAAACATAAACAAGAAAAGAAATAGGAAGAAAAGACAGAGTCAGAATCCAACCAGAAAGTGTTAGTCATGACTTCTCTGCAGTTTCTAAATGCCATTCCCCAGTAAATGGAACTAGAGCCCCATAGGAAAGATGATTCTAGGGCTGGGTAAGTAAATGATGAGATGAACCCAGACCATATCATAGTGATAAAAAGTAACAAGTAGCTAAAAAAAAAAAAAAAAAAAAAGAAAGAAAGAGAGAGAGAGAAGTGGTGGCATGACAGTGATACATATTGAATATTCATTAGTCCACTTGATGTAGGGGATCCTCAGACTTTTTAAACAGGGTGCCAGTTCACTGTCCCTCAGATCATTGGAGGGCCAGACTGCAGGCCCAGGGACAAGTCAACTGCTAAGCAGGACAGGCAGTGGCAGCAAAAACACCTGGCAGGCTGGATAAGTGTCCTAGGTGGGTTGCATGTGGCCCGTGGGCAGTAGTTTGAGGATGCCTGAATGTGGAATAATAAATAAATCTTCCCTACAAAAATGTCCCAAATAATAAATGTAAATATTACTCATTCCAGAATATGGAGATGAATTTCTTTTCCAGAAGATTAGATTGAACTTAATAATTCACTTCTAAAGAACAGATCATGAAAAGGGAATAATAATAAGCTTAAGTGAAGAAACCACTTTCAGCAAGTGATTAAGGTAAATATCATCAATGTAAATTATATTAACAGCATGTAGCCAAGAAATGATGTGATGAGAATAGCACCACCTCATCTCCGCAGGGTTCTTTATAAAATTTTAAACCATGGTCTTTGTGAGTGCAGAGAAGGCAGCAGAGAGCACATACTCCATTTCTCTGAGAGATCAGGTGGGCAATGGCAGGGGATGGCTGGCAGGTGTAGTACTGATGAGAGAGGTGGGAATTGGGGAAACCAGAGCAGCGTGGTTGCAGCAGCCTGGGCTGCTGACCACATACCCACAGTGGTATCCAGCAGTGGGGTGGCGTGTACCACACACAGAGTGTATCATGTAATCTGAAATAGTTTGCCATGGAAACTCCACTTTTAAAAAATAACTAATGCTGTGGTGCCTAAAAGACTGAAATGGGCCCATCATTTTGAGGGCCTCCGGTTGGAGGTACCTCAGGAAGCTATCATCTTGAAGCATGTTCACAATTACCTGATGTTTATTCTGGGTATGGAAATTGACTCATTTGTTTGCATGTGTGAATCAACCTGCTTTTTATATAAGGAACTTGAAGAAGAAACACGAAGACTCTGCCATGTCAGACCTTTTCTTACAATTATCAACTCAGCAAAAAGAAGTTGTGACCTAGGAGAAAAACTAGACTGGGAAATAGGAGGGAAAAGATCCGTAGGAACTTGGTACCTCAAAGGATCCTAAGTGCATGAATTTCAAAGAAAAATACACAAATTCAATGAGGAAAAGAGGCAATTACTTGTTGAATTATCTGGATGGACTGGCTAAAACAAACATATCCCTCAATTAATCCCCAACAGTTAAAAAAATTAGAATGAACATATCCACTATCCATCTTTGAAGATAAGCCATATGGAGGAAAGCTTACTGTAGTTGTTCATTTTGAAAACTATAGAAGGGACCTTCCCTCAGGAGGTGTGCTGAGCACCTTCACATTGTGCATATTAGGTGAGAACCTGCCAGTTGCTCTCCCTCCTCCCACCAATTGCCCTCCCTCTCCTTCCAGTCACCCTCCCTCTCCTCCTGCCCCCTCCCTCTTCTCTCCTCTCCTTGCTGGAATATATTTGTGTTTGATCATTCATGTGGGCGTGTAATTGTTTCATATTAGTGTTGAGTAGATTGGATTTTTTTTTTCCATTCTTGAGATACTTCACTAAGAAGAATATATTTCACTTCCGTCCAGGTAAACATAAAAGATGTAAAGTCTTCATCTTTTCTTAAGGCTAAATAGTACCCTGTGGTGTACATATGCCACAGTTTGTTAATCCATTTGTGGTTGATGGGCATTTGGGTTGCTTCCATGACTTGGAAATTATGAACTGAGCTGGAATAAACATTCTGGTGCAAATGTCTGTGTGGTAAAATGATTTTTGTTTTTCTGAGTAGATACCTAGTAATGGAATTGTGGGATCAAATGGAAGGTGGACTTTAGTTCTTCAAAAGTTCTCCATACTTCTTTCCATAAAGGTTGTACTAGTTTGTAATCCCCCAGTGATCCTTTCTCCCCACATCCATGCCAACATCTGCAGATGGGGCTAATCTTACTGGAGTTAGGTGATATATCAAGGTGGTTTGATTTGCATTTCTCTGATGATTAAAAATGATGAGCATGTTCTTCATATGTTTATTGGCCAATTCTGTCATCATCAGAAAAGTTTCTGTTCAAGTCTTTTGCCCACTTATAAAGGGGGCCTTTGGTGTTTTCTTGTTGATTAATTTGAGTTCTCTGTAGAGTCTGGTTATCAGGCCTTTGTCAGATTTGCAACATGAAAAAATCTTCTCCTGTTGTGAAGGCTATCTGCTTGCTTTGGTTGTGGTACCCTTAGCTGTGCAAAAGCTTTTAATCTTGATCAAATCCAATTCATTTATTTTTGAAACTGCTGCAATTTCCCAGGGGCCTTCCCCATAAAACCTTTTCCAAGGCCAATATTTTCAAGCATTTCCCCCACACTCTTTCCTGGATTTTCTTTTTCATGCCTTAAATTTAAAACTATTATCCAACAAGGATAAATTTTTGTCAATAGTGAGATGTGTGGGTCTGGTTTCAGATTTCTACATGAGGCTAACCAGTTCTCTCAGCATCATTTATTAAATGGGGTTTCTTTTCCCCAGTACATGTTTTTGTTAGGCTTATCAAAGATCAAATGGTGATCGTGGCTGGCTTCATCTCTGGATTCTCTACTCTATCCCATAGAAGTGATAACAATGTAACCTAAAAATTTGTACCTCATATTAATTTGAAATTAAAAAAATAAAATCAGAAGATATTTCCTTACCTATGTCAGAATGTCATAATTTTAAAAAAAGCTACTGACATGGATGCAGTGAGAATGGAGTGTTTATACACTGTTGGCAGGAATGTAAATTTGTGGACTGCAACTATGGAAAGCAATATGGAATTTTCTCAAAGAACTAAATGTAGACATACTAGGCAATCCAGCAATACTGCTACTGGGAATCTACCCACTGGAAAAGAAGTCATTTTATTAAAAAGACACTTGCACTCATATGTTTATCACAATACAAATCATAATTGCAAAGGTATGAAAGCAACCTAAGAGCCCATCAACCAAGACTAGATAGAGAGAATGTGAATTCCCATACATACATACATGTACCATGGAATATTATCACCAGCAGAAATAATGACATAACGCCTTTTGCAGCAACTTGAGTGAAACTGGAGGTCATACTGAAGTAACCCAGGAACAGAGAACCAAATACCACAAGTTTTCATTTAAGAGTGGTTGCTGAGCATTGACGATGCTTGGTCATACAGAGTTGGTATGGAAAACTCAGAACAGGAAAAGTGGGAGGGTCTATGGGATGAAAAATTACCCATTAAGTACAATGTACACTATTCAAGTGATGGATATATTAACAACCTTAGTTTTTTTCTTTTTTTGCACCAGAATGTTTATTGAAGCCCAATTCATTATTGCTAAGTCATGGAAGAAGCTCAAGTGCCCATTGACTCATGTGTGATTTAGCCATGTAACAAAAACTCACTAAATCTATTTAAAGAAAAGAGAAAATAGAAAAAAAGCCCAGCAGGATGTGTTTAGCTTTCAAGTGTGCTCTAACATGAAAATAATATCAAAATAAATGAATTGGCATTCAAAAAATTCACTATTCACTGGAAGGCAGATGAAGCTAGCCCCTGTGATTAGGTATTGTAAGTTAATGGAAGAGCTGAGTATGTATTTGTGATCACACACTAACTCAGCTCCAGTATATCCAGATCTGTGCAAAGAGCAAGATGCTGCTTCACCTTACATTTGGGGAATGCCGAAAGGCCAAGAAAATGTATGAACTGGAAATGGTTGTTGTAGAGGCTGGCTGCCATAAATGAACCTCACTCCTCCTTTACCACCAAAGAAAATATGAATTAATTTCTCATGTTTGAGGAAAAAGCAATCCTTTCCAGATTGTCCTGATTAAGTTCATGTCATAGCTGGTCTTTCTTGTGGTATTGAGCTCCTGTATAAAACCACTGTAAGCTCAGAATTATTGGGAGAAAATGATCACATTTGGAATGAACCACTGGAATTTGATATTAGTACTTATTACTTGCTGAGAATGACTTGAATATGCTTTGTTGTTTATACAGTTTTTGGAAGAAGTAAAAAAGGAAGAAATCAACTAAACTATGAATCCCTCTAAAGATCAGACCATACGGAAGGCTGGAAAACATTATCCTTATAGCATGGTTTTTGACTTTCTGACTTTTAAGGCCAGTTGAGATTTGGAGACATAATATTGCACAGATGGTCATCAGGTCCTGATAAACTTGGAGAAATGTTGATTCCAATGGGAACTGTTCAAACAAGTTCATATAATGAAAATGCAACAGCTTTGCATATTAAGTTTCAGTGAATAAAAAATAACCTTGTTATCACCCACCCCTTTGAGAAGATTATTGGAAAAGGAACTGAGATTGCATGCCATGAGTGTACTAATGTGTCAATGGAAAGAAATTGCTTGCTGTACTGAAGGAAATCTTGGACAGGGATCCCTTGTATGAGAATGAAATGGATCCTATTTGAACTTCGCATCAAGACTGCAGAGATAATTTCCCACAGTCACTGCCATAATTATAGCTGTCCACCAAATGGAATAAACTTGAGAATGCTGCTCAGCTTCAGGCGCTGCTTTAGGTTTGGCCTACACAGCACCCCTCTGCCACCCAGGGCATTTCAACTTTCCAGACCAGCAGGTGTGGGAATATGCTATGTGCTGCTTGAGACACATGAATGATGAAGAGCTCTCCCAGTACCGTTTATAACTGGTGCAAGTTTTAAAATATGAGCCTTTTCTTGACTGTGCCCTGTCTAGATTCCTATTAGAAATACCACTTGCTAACCGGAGGACAGGGAAGTTTGTATTGTAGCATCTTAGGTCAAAAGTCTTAGTACAGTTCAGTCATCCTAGAAACATACTGCTGGGAAATTGTGGGGCTCATGAAAGCGCTTTCCAAGCAAGTGGATGTACACTAAGTTAAAAGTTTTAAATATTTTCATCAAACTAAATGCAATAAAGCTAAACAGAGACAAAGGGAAGGAGGCCATGCACAGCTCTTTAAAACAGAGTGCTTACCAAGAAGTCCTCTCTGACCTCCAGTCACCTCTGACCCATGTTTCATCCTCTCGGAACTGTATGTTGACAAAAGCAAACACGGGGAGCTCTCAATCCTCAATGATATGGGAAAGAGAATTGTGTGTTTTCCCTGTGACTGAGTTTTCAACAGAAATTTTATTAAAGATTATTTAATTCAAAGAGGAAAACTAGAGGCCAATATCTCTGACGAACATAAAAACACAAAAACCATCAACAGCACATCAAGAAGATTGTTCATCATTATCAAGTAGAATTCATACCAGGGGGACAAGGCTGATTCAACATGCATAAATCAATAAATGTGATACAACATATTATTAATAAAATGAAGGACAAAACCAAAATGATTATTTTAATATACTATTGAAAAAATTCAATCTCCTTTTATGGCAAAAACTGTCAAAAAATAAAGTGTAAAAGATGGCACCTCAATACAAGAAAGTCCATTATGTGACAAACTCACAGCTAACATCATACCCAATGGGGAAAAGTTGAAAGCTTTTTCTCTATGATCAGGAAAAAGACGGACATGCTCACTTTCAACACTTATTTTTTATAATAACATAATACTGAACATTCTAGACAGAATGATTATACAAGAGAAGGAAATAAAATGCATCTACACTGTAAAGAACAAAGTTAAATTGTCCCAGTTTTCAAATGACATGATCTTGTACATAGATAACCCTAAAAATACCCCCCCCCCCCACACACACAGTTGGAATGAAGGAACAAATTCATTAAAGTTGTAGGATGCAAAATCAACATGTAAATATCAATAGTGTTCACTTACACTAATAGTGAACTATCTGAAAAAGAAATCAAGTAAGAAATTTCACTTATAATAACCACTTAAATGCAATGATTAGAAATCAATTTAACTAAGGAGATGAAAGCGTTCTACCCTGAAAACTAAAATTTTGATGAAAGAAGCTTCAAATACAAACAAATAGAAAGAAGGTATTCAAATAAATAGAAGAAAGGTGTTTATGAATTGAAAGGTGTAGGAATTGAAATTATTGAAATGTTCATATGACCCAATGGGATCTACCAATTTCTTACAATCCCTATCAAAATACTAATGATATTCTTCACAGACATAAACAAAAATTCTAAAATTTATATGAACTCACAGAAGACCCTGAATAACTAAGGCAACTAGAGTCCTCACATTACCTAGTGTCAAAATACAGTACAAAACATCATGGTACTGGCATAAGGCAGACATGTAGACCAGTGAAACAGAATGAAAAGCCCAGAAATCAATCCAGGCATTTGTAGTCTACTGATTTTTGACACAGGTGTTAAGAACATACAATGGGGGAAATTACAGTTTCTTCAACAAAAGGAGTTGGTAACACTATATTAGTATGCAGAATAATGAATTAGACCCTCATTACATGCTGCATACAAAAAGGAATTTAGTATATTTGTTTCGTATATACAAAATTAGTATATTTATTTGATATGTTTAATTTAATTAATTATTTAAATGTAAGTCCCAAAACTCTAAAACTACTAGAGGAAACACAGAAAGCAGATGCAGTGACTTATTGCCTGTAATTGTAGCTGTGTGGGAGAACAGTTTTTAATATCTAGAACTTGAGGAATATTTCATGGGAATATGAATTAATGAAATTCCACTTTGTAGTAACATTAAGATATTTTCATTCTTAGTAACATTTACCTTTATTTGATAGAATTGACTTCCAAGATAATTATTTACCAATGAAAATTAAACTATTTATGATTTTTATTACCTTAAAACAATGATGTAACATTAATTGCCATATGATTAAAAAAGTTATGACAGTTGTATTTTGTGTGATAATTACAGAAATATAATTTTCTCTATTATTAAGGAAATTATTTTTGATATAATACATTGTGAACACTAAATGAGAATAAATAGTTTACTGAAATCCTCCAAAAACATGACTGCTAATATATACCTGATACATTTCCCACCAAACCTCTCCTTAGCAATAAAAGCTTCATTATTCCTTAATACTTTAAAGTAACATTTTGCAATAGATCATAAGAATATTACAGTCAACTTCTTCAGTTAATTTTTGTTGATCAAGAGGGTCTATTTTCCTTTGGTCTCTTATTTTCCCCTCCCTCTCACTCACACACACTTGTAGATAGAAGGTGCCCCCCAAACGTATACACATTTTAAGAAAGGAAAAAACTATTAAAATTGTAACATGGGCTCATGCCTTTAATCCTAGCACTCTGGGAGGCCGAAGCAGGATGATGGCTTGAGCCCAGGATGAGGTGGCTGTGAGCTAAGCTGATACAATGGAGTATGACTCTGTCTCAAGAAAATAAATAAAGAAAGAAAAATATATACTGATAACAAAAGATAAATATAAGTCACACTGAGCACCTCTTATAATTATATAAGTAAAACATAACTTGAGTTTTACAAATTTAATACAGTTTTTTTCTTTCTTAAAATTGGTATACATTTTTTGGTACCCTCCATATAGTTTATATTCATTTTGTTAACATTTGTGTGTTGGTTTTCACACTCTGTTTTTTATCACTTTTGTGTGTCTGTCTGATATAATCTTTAAAAAATCAGCTTTATATTTTCTTACTTTACAAATTCATAATCAAATAAGAATATCACTTCATTTTGCACTTTGTGGTAATATGTTAGAAACTGTTTGAAAAATATAGGTAAGCTATTTTTAAAAAGCACAATGGTAGGACATGGTGAGTGCTCAAGGACACTCTTCTGTGAGAAAGTAGTATTTCTGTCATGGAATTTAGAAAATATAAAAAGCTCTTTACATCAACTTATATATCAGACTAAGCTGAAAATCAAGAAATCAAGGTCAGATCCACTTTGCCTCTAACAGTGAGTCGGACTCACAGCTTTTCCCCATGACAACCAATTTTCATAATGATACAGTGGAGTTGAGGGACTTATTAACTGTAAGAACTGGGCTTGAACACATTTTTTACAGTTCTCAAATACTCCTAAAAGTCACTTCATTTTGTAACAGGATCAGGGAATTGAAACCAATAGACCCTCCCCAAAGATTAAAGGGGAAGGAACTTTATTTGCCAACCGGGACACTCAAGAGGCCATCAGCCTTAAAGTAATGAGCCCCCTGCCCCAGCTCTGTCCCTGTCCTTTTATTGGACACCCAAGTAGACATACAAAGGAATTATCATAATATTTCTGATTTGGAGGTGTTAAATCATGTGCAGGGTTTGCAGAAGCAGAAGCAATCAGCAAGGGTTAGTTTCAAAGGACCTAGGAAGCTAATTTTTATAAATTCTTAAGGCCCCGGTTACCATGAGAAGGACCTTGCAAGAGAGTCTTTGGGTTTCTGAGAAGCCTTTGTTTTTTTAGCCTTCACTTTTTGCAGGCATCCTCCCTCAATTTGATACAACTAAGGGGGGTAGAACTTTCTGTGAAAGACAAAGAAAAAGATAGTACTATAGGTTCACTAATGAAGGAAGACAAGTCCTTAGGAATTCATATGTCATCATTTTCCATATAGGCTGTAAAGAACCAACATACATATAAGGTATAAAAATAAAAAATGTCAATATTCCCTTCTAGATTCTTAATTTGTCATTTTCTTCATCATATCAATAGGAAAAGCAGTTTTGTAGCAATTTGAAGAATCTGAAAACAAATATGAATTTTATCAGGGTAATGATAGAAACATTCTCAGTCAAATAATCTTTATTTTAGGAAATATTACCAAAGCAAACTATAAAGTAAAGGTCATCTCTTTGCTTGTTTCTGCACATTTTAACCATAATTTATTAATAAACATAAGGAGACACTTTAATAATACTTTTAGTTTTATAGCATGTTATTCCTGGTGACAATGAGGAAAGAATTTTAGAGATATTATTAATTATAGATTTCTTAAAAAATAAATTTTTTCATTTGAATGCAGTTCTAGGTAAGCTTCCTAATTTATAGCAATATCTATTTTACAGATGAATTCATAATCTCTCTTGCCTTCATATGAGAAACACTAGTGCTTATTGATTTACCTAAAAATTCAGTTACACAGGTAAGAAATCAAATACTATCTCTATAACTTAAGATAATTAAGTCCTTGTTTTTATGCTAATCAGATAAAGAGGTGTTGATGATATATAACCATGTCTAACTGGAGGAGTGAAGTGAGGCCTTTAGAGATAGTTAATGTAGAGGGAGAGAGAGATTTCCGTTCAGCTTTGCTGTTGGGGTACATGTTACACATAATCACATTCATTTTTTTGAAGAAAAGATTACCCTTTGGACCATGCTTTTAAGGGCTTGTTTTACCTGCTGGTTCCTTAGTGTGTATATGAAGGGATTCAAAAGAGGAGCTACTGAAGTATTAAGCACAGCTACTCCTTTGCTTAAAGTCACCCTTTCCCTGGCAGAAGGCTTAATGTACATGAATATGCAACTACCATAAGACAGGGAAACAACTATCATATGGGAGGAGCAAGTGGAAAAGGCTTTTTTCCTTTGACTCATAGAAGGAATTCTCAGAATTGTCCGGATTATATTTGTGTAGGAGAGAATAACTAACGTCAAGGTGACCATGAGTGTTACCACAGCTAAAAAAAATGCCATGAGTTCTAGAAAGTGAGTGTTTGTACAAGAAAGCTGCAGAATTGGAGAAGAATCACAGATAAAATGATCAATTATATTAGAGGCACAGAAATCCAACTGCAGAAGAAGGATTATTGGTGGAAAGATGATCAGAAATCCTGCAAGCCAAGAGCTGAAGACAAGAAGGGTACATACCCTGGTGCTCATGATGGTTGTGTAATGAAGAGGTTTGCAGATGGCCACATATCGGTCATAGGACATAGCAGCCAGAAGATAAAATTCGGTTACCCCCAAAAAGATGAAAAAAAATAGCTGAGCCACACAACCATTATAGGAAATGGTTCTGTCTCCTGTGATGATGGTGACAAGGAACCTGGGGATGCAGACGGATGTGAATGATATTTCTAGAAATGAGAAATTCCGAAGGAAGAAATACATGGGGGTCTGCAGATGGGGATCTGTAAGGGTAAGGGTGATAATGATCAGATTCCCAGTCACGCTTAGCATGTAGGTAACAAGAAGAAATATGAAGAGTACAATCTGCCACTGTGGGTCACTTGTCAATCCGAGAAGAATAAAGTCTGTTACTGATGTGGAATTTCTCATTATTTTCTTTCTTTATAAAGGCATTCTGTATTTAAGCTGTCAAACAGATGTCGAAATAAGGAAGTTAGGACATCAATAAAGAAATTTGGTGATATTTTTGTCTGTGTCAGGCTTATTTCATTTATTATCATGCCCCACAGCTATAACCAAGATGTCACAAATGTTAGTATGACAATATGTCCTTTTTATTTTTTTCTGAGATAGACTTTCACTCTGTCACCCTGGGTAGGCTGCCTTGGCATCAGCCTAACTCACAGTAACCTCAAACTCCTGGGTTCACACAGTCCTCCCGCCTCAGCCTCCCAAGTATCAGGACTACAAGCACTTACCACAACACCTGGCTAATTTTTCTATTTTTAATAGAGATGGATGGGGTCTCGCTCTTGCTCAAACTGATTTCAAAATCCTGAGTTCAAGCAATCCTCCCACCTCGGCCTCCCAGGGTGCTAGGATTAAAGGAGTGAGCCATCGGGCCTGGCCTGGTCCTTCTTTTAAAAGACTGGGTCATATTCCATTGTATACAGTTATGCATCAATCTCCCTACCCATCTATCTCATATATATATGCCCTAACATCTATCTATCTATACTAATATTTTAAAGGGTACAAATCTGCAACTATGCAGAATGAATAAATCTAGAGATCTAAGGTACAGCCCAAGACCTACAGATAAAATATTATACTGCATAATGAAAGCTTTCTGAGAGAATACATTTCAGGTGATTTTATCACAAAAAAAGATGAAAGGATGAATAGAATAATTTGTTTGATTGTAGCGACCATTTCAGTAAGTACATGTACATCAAAATATCACATTGTACACCTTACATATATATAATAACATCTTAGGAAAAAGCATACACACCCTTTAAAAATCATTATTGCTCTTTGCTTTTAGAGAAAAATGAATTTATAGTACATACACAGTTTATTACCTCATATATTAATTATTCCTGCATTTCCTTCATTTATTCTCATATATTTCTGCATAAATCTGTCTTCTGAATGTTTCCATGTATTCCCTGGAAGCAAGAAAAGATGAAACTTCTGCCATTAAAATATTTTTAAATAAAACTCTTGAGATTTCATTGCCACCATATCACTGCACTGTGTGAAAAATTTTATTTTTGTCTTTCTTTTCATGTATTTTTTATTTTATTATTTTCAATAATCCCTTATTTCTGCTCCCTCATTCAAACTTTTATAGTCTATAATAGCAACTGAGTCTTCCAAAGTAATGTGTTCCTGCTAATGGTTCACAGAGATGTTTAGTGGAAGGGAGAGCAGACCCAGTCTAACTTCAATGTTTGTATTGCAAAACGCTCAGGTTTTAATTACTAATCTGTTATAATGGTCTCTTATAAAATTGCAAACATTTTCTTCTTGAATATTTTTTGTTTATGTCATGAGTCTACTCTGACATATAAAGTAGTACTTCTGTTATTATGCTAGTAATTTTTAGTAAACTGTAAGTACTCTTACTTGCTTTTTTTCCAAAATGACACAGCACTTTGCATAACATTACTTATTTTTTTCTTGAGGGATAATAAATAAGAATAGTTTAATATTCAGGTAAGTTGTAAGCAGGCAATAATTATTTTCCTTTTTCCTATTTTTTGCTTTCTATATCATTCCCAATGTTATGCAGAATTTGTTTATTTGGTTGTTCATGTTTGAAGTTATTATTAAAGCTTTAGATACACTGTTATTTAAGATAATTTTTTTTCAATACTTAAGGATCCAAACAGCCTGCCTAAGTCCATAAAGCCTCATTTGTTTTGTATGTTCTTCAGACATGCTAGATCTATCCGTCCCAATAACACTTTTTCAGAGTTAGTGAACTAATTAATACATGTATGTGAATTAGTTTAACCCAAACTTTACCAGTAAAATTTCTAGGATAGATATATTTCTTCTCTCCATTATCTACTCTTTGAAGTCAAATGATACGCAGGTTCTTTTTGGCCTTTTGCCTTTATATGACTGCTAATCTTTGCTATGCATAAGATTCACTTTGTACAAAAACAAAAACACAAAGTATATCTGCTCAGTATTAAAACATATCAAATAAGTTGTTTTAATATTATACAAAACGATTCCATGGTTTCCTGATGTTGATTTTATTATAAAGGATAATTAGCAAATATATAGATATTACACAAAAAATCATATAGTCTATCAATAACAAATATTTATTTTATAATGACAAAAAAGTTACATGAAATTTTTCACATAGTATTTATTAAATTTTTCTTTTATTTATATATTTCACATAAATTGAATGGTTTATTTTATTGATAAAATCATATAAAGTATATGAAACATAAGTATAAATTATTAATGTTAAAGCAGAAATTATATTCCTAAAAGAACATACTTACTTGTACGGTAAATACAACTGGTTTAATCAATGTTATTTCTAATTGCTAATTAATCTGCCTGTGCATAAGTGCTTTGGGATTTTGCAAAATTCCCCTCTATCATCTTATATTTGTAATCAAATATTTAAAATATTGATAAGGATAATTTCAAGAGATTCTCTACAAATGTTCCATAAGAAAGGCATACATTAACCCTTTTCTATACATTAATTCAAACTTCTTAAGATTTGAGGTCTCTAAATATCCTGCCATCATTTAAAGAAGTAATATCTTGATACTTGAAATAAATTATAGTTAAAATGAAGGTTAATGCAATGTGTTTCCAAGCTTGATGAATAAGATATGAGCTTCTATGCAGAAGTAATGTAATTCAGGCTAGCCATAATTTTATCTGTTCCATTACAATGGACTCAAGGGAATTATTTGAATGAATAAACAAAAGATACCATGGAGATTGGTGTTCCCAAGATACTAAACACTAAATAGTAATCCAAATTATTGTACAGTTTAGAATAGAATATTTGGATGATAGCAGCCTGAAATGAGAGCAGAAGAAGATATATAAGGATGTACATTTTCAATAGGAGAAGGAAGAAATAGAAATTAATAACCTCTTAATAACAATAGAATAAACTGTGAATCAGTGGAGTTTTCTCTTTTAGGGAAACGTTAAGAATTCATTCTGATATTTTAGAATGGGCCTAAGGTCTCCATAATTATACGTTATTAAAGATGCTAGAATAGTTTTTAAAGATTTTGTGTTTCCATTGACTGATACATAGAAAATTGGATCATAATTACTATTATTTATTCATTCAATAACTCCTTTATGAATGTTTATTATGTATTGTGTTCAGCCATAGGTTCTGAGAATGCAAAGATGATAAAGATAGCTCTTTGCATTGTTTTTACTTCCTACAGAAGTAAAATGTGAAAATTCTGCATCAGTTTTGAAATCTGAGTCCCTTTTTCAAGTCCAATGCAAACAACATTTTCCTACACCGGTTGTATTATTGTTCATTGTTTTGATATGAAAATACATCTGTAACATCCCTTTTACATTATTTTGACACATTTTTAGTTCATATGTAATCCAAGAGCTTCATAAATAGTTCAAAATAAATGAAAATTGAAATGGTTTAGTGATCTTAAGAAGATAGGCACTTTCTGAAAAAAATAGTTTATGATTATTTTTGTTTCTTTGGAAGACACAAAGTTATGCAAGGTATAAGATTAGTATGATAAAAAAGAATCAAGCAATACAAAGAACATATCAAAGAGAAAAAAAATTAAAGCATAATAGCTATGTTAAACTCAAAGTTTAAAAATTAATTTATTAATGACCAAAATCAATAACTTGAGTAAACATGGTCCTGTCTAATTATAAATATTATTACAATAGCAATACATATGGTGCTCATCTATAGGCAAAATTATTGTTTAAAATTATACATTATGAGGGACACATTATTAAATAAAAAGGCGTGGAAACTTGCTTTAGTGCATATGAACTTGATTATATCTGCACAAAGAGCCAATTTTCCAATAAAGTCCTATTCTTGGTTACCAGGTGTATATTAATCTTTGAAGGGCACTATCAACCCAGTAAAGTGTCTCAGATAAATACTTCTCATAACAGTTTTAAGTAATAATATATATCTCCAGTGAGAAAAGCAAAAGTTTTCAGAAATTTTAACAAAGTAAGATTTCTATCAATATTTTCAATAATATATTACAGTAACATGCATAACTTATAGAATGTAAGTAATTAAATCTGCTAAATTAAGATTAAATAAATAATTTAAATTAAGGAGTAACTAATTTTTTTTTTTTTTTTTTTTTTTTTGAGACAGAATCTCAAGCTGTTGCCTCTGGTAGAGTGCCCTAGAGTCAAAGCTCACAGTAACTTCAAACTCTTGGGGTTAAGTGATTCTTTTGCGTCAGCCTCCCAAGTAGCTAGGACTACACGTGCCTGCCACAATGCCTGGCTAGTTTTAGGTTATAGTTGCATTGCTGTTTAGCAGGCCTGGGCCATGTTTGAACCTGCCAGCCTCGGTGTATGTGGCCAGTGCTCTACCCACTGACCTATGGGAGCTGCCTAATTAAATATTTTAATACATCTTTTAAAAACAAACTCATCAAAGATTGAAGATTGTCTTTAAACTCATGGTTTATCACAACCAGTTACTAGTGATAAGACCTATATGTTAATATTTTTCTGTAATTACCTTAATATTCACACTTAGAATCAAACATTTTCATGATTGAAATGACTGATTATCTAATATGCATAGAGAAGGAAATAAATGTGTGAATATTTAGTACCAGTCTTTACAAAATTGAGGCTAAAACCTAATCAATTGAATGTATAAAACTATAAATTAGGAACAAAAGAGAAATGAAAAAAATGATATTTAAATTTATCTATTGCATATTAATACATTCCTTTCTATTTGTCCATCCAATCTATTTGATTTTATCTTCCAAGTTAAACAAAGAAACACTTCTTAGTTAACTTAGTTGCTTCTCTGCCAAACAAATAAGCTCTTACAAAATATTTTCTCTTAGCATGGTTTTATTTCTCACACACATTTGCTTTATTTGAAGAATACAAATAAAGTAAACTAATTGTCTGGGAAGAAATAGAAAACTTCCAAGAATTGTAGCAGAAGATTTTATCCCTGTGTATGTTAATAATGAGGTAAAATTAATTTTAAATTCTGCAGACTTTATGGAGATAAACACAGAGAATTTGTAGATATTTAACACAGAGAATTTGTAGATATTTTTATTTAATAAGGTGTTTATAGGAAAATTCAAAGTATGATTCTAGATATATAGAAAAAGCAAAAGTTATAACGAGGATGTATAATGATTATATGTTATAATGAGTCTTCCATTACCCTCTTCCCTATGGTTGCACATATTGAAAAGTAATTACAATCAAAAAAGGTAGAATAATTTAGTAGCTAAAAATGTGGTTATAAATATTGGCTTAGCTTGACAAGTAAAAGGGGTTCAGCGAGGTATGTTTAGCCTCTGGCTCAGTGAGTAGGGTGCCGGCCCCATATGCCGAGGGCCGGTACAAACCCAGCCCCAGCCAAACTGCAAGAAAAAAAAAATAGCCGGGAGTTGTGGCGAGTGCCTGTAGTCCCAGCTACTTGGGAGGCTGAGGCAAGAGAATCACCTAAGCCCAAGAGCTGGAGGTTGCTGTGAGCTGTGACTCCACAGCATTCTACCGAGGGTGACAAAGTAAGACTGTCTCTAAAAAAGAAAAAAGTAATAATAATAAAAAAGAGATAGCCTTGCTGTTGTATCCACATGGAAAATTCTTCAGGAACTCATGTCATAAAATCACTCTTGATTTCTGTTGGATGCAGGATTATTGAATGATGCCACCGCAAAGCTGTGTTAAAATACATGAGCTGGTCAGAAATTGAAGAGGTTAATGTAACTCCATTTAGAAATGAAGAGGTTAATGTAACTGCATCTTGGAACTAACTCCCCACTCCCCTCCTGGGCAAAGTTGCCCAGGAAGAATCAGTCTATCAAAAGGAGACTGGTTTTCTCCTCTGTACTTCTTGGCAGCCAGTCTGAAGGGGACCGGCTTCCCCCCAATCCCTGCACTTCTGGGCAAGGTCAATCAGCCCAGATCCAGCCAGTCTATCAGAAGTGGACAGGCAACCCTCCTCTGGAAAGTCCCTAACTGTAAATCCACCCTATAGCCCCTCTGGCGTATCAGGTGGGGCCAAGCATCCCTGGACAACAGCTCAGCCAATGGCAACCCCTCCCGACAAAACACCCAGTGAAATTCCTCTATACACTTTAAAAATCTCCCCTTCGCTTCATTTCTGGGTTGCCCTTCCCCTGCTACGCTGTAGGGTGGAGTGACCCAGGCATATGCTTGCAAATAAAGCACTTCGTTGTCTTTGCATGTGTGTGGTGGTCTCTCAGTGGCGAGTTTGGTCCCAACAAAATCAAGTGACTATGATGTCTGTGTAATTTATACCATTTTTCATAAATAAGGAGTCAATGGGCTTTCCTTTGAATGAGTGAGATGTAGAGGTAGAACATGACATTTTATGAAATCATTCAAGGTTATTGGGAGGGTTTCTTGCCTTTAGGAAGATGGGATTAGGCACTATTTTTTAAAAATATAACTTCTTATTTTGCAATAATTTAAAAAATAAACAGTTGCAAAAATACACTATTCACTCAACTGTCATTAAATACAAAATTTTACATGACTGATAGAGGGCAGGTGGTACCCTGGCTCTGATCGCTCCAGGCCTGGGAGGAAGGACCTGCTTCAACCTTCTGCATTGTGGAGCGGGTGTGTGTGTAGGTGCAGCTAGATGCAGGGAGGCGAGGGCGGGAGAACCAAGTATGTTGGAGAGGTGCAAGCAGGGCAAGCCTACTGATCCCTGGGAAGTTGAGGAAGACCTTGGCACAGCCAGGGCTGCTGCACTAGCCACCTCTTCTTTCCTCTTATTTCAAGGTACAGTATGAATGGCGAGAAGCTGCCTTCCACAGCACACACAGAACTTCCGAAGTAGAGAATGACTGCTACAGGGTTCCCTCATTCAGGGCTGAAAAATGACCCTCTCATTTCCTAGGCCTGGCCAATTTTATGTAAGTTTCCTAGACCTGGACAATTTCATGAAGGAAATGGCTCTTTCACCTTGACCCTAGCAGAAGGGATTATATCCATTCTTTTGTAACTAAGTCCTGGCCAAATGTAACTACAAAGGACCCATGCAACTATATATATTCCTAGATAAAGGACCCAGGCAGACAGAGGAGATTTTCTGATTTGGGTCTTTCCCTCTGCCAGAAGCTCAGGTGCTTTTTCTGTATAATAAATCCTATCTTACTACTGATCTGTGATCCGTGGATTTAGTCTTCAAATCCCAAGACCAAGGACCTACTGAAGAAAGAAATTCTGTTAACATAACCATAGTACAATTATAATGTCTCCTAAATTAGACTTTAATACAATGCTATTAACTAAACTATAGACTTAATTTTTTTCTTCTATTTTTCTCTTACTGTCCTTCACCTTTCTATGGATCAAATCCAAGGCCAACATTTCAGTTAAAAGGGATGTTCCTTAGTTTCCTCTCATCTGTGAAAGTTCCTAAAGTCTTTGGAAGAAGTACTTTGATACTACACAAATCAAGTTAAGTTTGCTCTTAAACTTTCATCCACTAATATTTTATCATTCTATGGGGATCTTGCCTACAATTATTACTGTCTTTCCAATGGCGTATTTATATTTCTCTTATTTCTTCTATATTTATTAATTGGCTTTTTTTTCTATAAGAAAAACAGTAGGCAGCGCCCATAGCTCAGTGGATTGGGTGCCGTACACATACACGAGGCTGGCGGGTTTGAACCCAGCCAAGAATCTCTTAAGTCCATGAGTTTGAGGTTGCTGTGAGCTGTTACACCACAGCACTCTCACTCTGAGGGTGACATAGTGAGAGTCTGTCTCAAAAAAAAAAAAAAAAAGAAAAGAAAAACAGTAATTATTCCTTTCTTTCCTTTTATCTGTTTATTCATTCATTTATAACAGTATGCACTAATAAATGTTGATTTTATTTTTTGCTTCAGTATCTGATACAATTTATTTTGTTTTTCATATTCTTCAGTTTTGGCCATTGGCTGCCCTGTCTGGTTGACTCCTGAGTCCTTTCAGTCCCACTCCATCTTTTCAGGTCCTCCTAGACCTGTCAGTGGACAGAGACGGGAAATCTATGCATGCACACTAATCCATGTACACACACACACATGCACCAATATGCTGGTATACGTATGCATAAAGATAGATGCCGGTATATGTATCCATAAAGTTTCCATAGGCATTGAAATAGCAATACTGAATTCTTGCTTCTAGGGTTAGATGAGTGTAAGCTTTCGGTCAGAACATTTTCATCAACCAAATCCATTTGTTGTATAGGTCACATTCAATTTGTTTCATATAGATTAGTTTGTTAAAGTCCTTATAAAACAAGCCAGTCTCATCAACACTGAAAACCTCTTTTACATAAATGTTTTCATATTTGATACACATCAAGTATTTAAAAAAATGTCTTCCATTGCCTCCTGATCTGTAGCACCTGTTTTGCCTGCAGTTTTAACACTATTCCCACCTTGAAACCTAAACCAGCAAGCCTAGCTGGTTTTCCCACCATTGGGTAATGTCATCACACATTTCTTTGGCTTTTAGCCTCACAGCAGTGCTTTCCCTATGCTTTTTCTAAAAAAATCAGTTCTCATTTCATGCATCCACAAATTTAGGTGCTTTTCATCTTTTCCACAGCTTCATCATACACTAAAATTGTTAGTTAAGCACTTTTAGGAGAATGGTAATATGCAGATAGATGAATTTCTTCTTTCTTTTCCTGATACACTGTATAGTATTCATTAACATGGATTCATTAACATTGAATTAATTGCCAACAACCCTAAAACTAATGACTGAGCAAAGCTTATCTAACACTTGATTTTCTTCCTAAATCTTATTGCACCTTTTTGCTGTTAAGAAATTTTGATAGTACTTTAGTTCACCTTTGGGGTGGGGGGGCATTGTAAGCAGTGAAAACATTCGTAAAGAAACAGGAAATTGTGGCACTGAATAGACCATCAAAAGACCACTTGTTTCAGATTTGAGAGCTGAAACAGAGGCAGAGCATTATCTTGCCTAACCTCAACTGAGATTATGCAGGCTGGGTAACTCAAGATTGTTGCTGCTCTCTACATGTCCCAAATGACTATGAAAGTGACTCTAATATTTATGTGGGAGCTGCAAATACACTTTTGCCAATAGGAAAATTTGCAAATACAGAATCCATAAATAATGGGAGGTGGGGGCAAATTGGCCAACAGGTATCAGCCTCCTAGAAGCTCCTATTCAGAGGGAAGGATAACATCCAGAAAACACCCAACAAAGTTGAAGACTAGGAGCCCAGCTGAGAGAGAGAAGAGTCATACCTGCAGGATACCTCTGCTGATGCAAGCTGAGACTCCTGGAGTGCAACTTACAGGTATATGGAACATCTCAAGGAAAAATATCTGTCTCATCCCCCAAGAAAGCTGTGTTTTTCTCTTTGCTTTCTCTTCATCTGCTCCTGTAAGCTTCCTACAGGTGAGAGATGAACTGAGGACATATTTTCTCAGCCCATGTGTGAGAGCTAAGGACAGTGGGGTCTACTCTCCTAGATGGTCTCTGCTGAGACTCCGAACACCCTATTGCCAAGCAGAAAAATTGAACTAAAGTTTCCACTGCCATTTTGAATCTCCAGTCCACCCTTCCCCCCTTGCCTGCAAAGACAGTGAGAGGAGGCCCAAGAGTAGCGTCCCCCCGCCCGAGGGAACAAGCGCACTGTCCTGGCCCTGCAGTCATGTTCCCCATGCAGCTGCTGCCTTTCCCCTGCCCCGGGGTCTCCCTGGAGGGCTGAACCAGGACTAATCCAGATGCTACTATTTCCCTGCTCTCCCGTCACCCCGGTGGGGGCCTAACCAGGACTGATCTGGCTGTGTGTGTTCCACACCATTGCTGTTCCCCTGCCCCCTAGTCACCCCGGCAGGGCTAAACTAGGACTGATGTGGCCATATGGGTGCCCGGGCACCGCTGCTACCCTTCTCCTGCCCCTGGTTGCCCTGGTGGGGCAGAACTAGGACTGATCCAGCCGTGTGTGTTCCCCACACAGCCGCTGCCATTCCCCTGCACCCAGGTTGCCCTGGTGGGGCTGAACTAGAACTGATCCAGCTACTACCATTCCCCTGCCCCTGGTCGCCCCAGCAGAGCCGAACCAGGACTGATCCTGCCCTACGTATTCTTCACATAGCTGCTTCCATTCCCCTGCCCCCTGGTCACCCAGGTGACAGAACGAGGTCTGATCCAGCTGTGCACATTCCTGCTCGGCCACTGCCATTCCCCTGCCACTCCCCCAGTCACCCCAGCCCCCAAGAACTGGGAGAAGAGGTCAGACATGCCCTGTCTCTCTGGGCAACCAGAACAAGCTGGCACCTTCTCCAGTGGCAGCCACTGACTGAACGGGTCTGATAAGGTCTCCAAACAGTATAAACTCAGCATGGGGTGGAATTAGCAAAAAAACTCTGGCAACTTGAATAACCAGAGTCAACTCTCCCAAGGAAAAATGGGGCAGATGCAATTAAAGACCCATCCATAAACAGATGGCTAAGATGTCAGAAATTGAGTTCAGAATTTGGATAGCAAATAAGATTAACAGAATGGAAGAAAGGAAGGAATTAAAATTTCAAGAAATTATTCAAAAGATGTCTCAAGAATTCAATGATTTCAAAGATAAAATGACCAAAGGTTTTGAAACACTGAGGCAAGAGGTTGCAGCCCTCAAAAATCTGAAAAATATGGTAGAATCCCTCAGTAACAGAATGGAGCAGGCAGAAGAAAGGATCTTTGACATTGAAAACAAAGCTTTTGAACATGCCCAAGCACTCAAAGAAGAAAAGAAATGGAGAGCAAAAATGGATCTTTCTCTCAGAGAGCTCTTGGATAATTCAAAGAAAACTAATATTCGCTGTACAAGAATCCCTGAAGGTGACAAAGTTGCTTCACAAAAAAACAGAGGCTCTTCTTCATGAGATTATGAAAGAGAACTTTCCAAACATGCCAAGAGATTCTGAAATTCAGATAGCAGATAGTTTCAGAGCCCCAGCATGACTCAACCCGAACAAGAGATCCCCCAGACACATCATAATTAACTTCACCAAAGTTAATATGAAAGAGAAAATTCTGAAAGCAGTTAGACATAAGAAAACCATAACCTACAAGGGGAAGAGTATTAGGATATTGCAGATCTCTCTGCTGAAAACTTTCAGGCTAGAAGAGAATGGTCATTGACTTTTAATCTCCTAAAACAAAATAATTTTCAACCCAGGATCCTGTATTCAGCTAAACTGAGTTTCATCTATGATGGAAAAATTAAATACTTTAGCAACATTCACATGTTGAAGAAATTTGCCATAACTAAACCAGCTCTCCAGGAAATTCTCAAACCTATCCTCCATAATGACCAGTGCAATCCTCCACCACAAAAGTAAACTCACTCAGAAACGTTTGATCAAATTCCAACCTCCACAGTGGCAAAAGGATTAAAAATGTCTACTGGACTTTTGAGCAACTTGATGCTCAAAATTTTACCAGGCTTATCAATAATTTCAATCAGTGTGAATGGCTTAAATTGTCCTGTAAAGAGGCCCAGATTGCCTGATTGGATACAGAAACTCAGACCAGACATCTGTTGTATTCAAGAATCACATCCTACTTTAAAAGATAAATATAGACTCAGGGTGAAGGGATGGTCATCTATATTCCAGGCAAATGGAAAGCAGAAAAAAGCAGGTCTTGCAATTTTATTCACAGATACAACAGGGTTTAAACCAACAAAAGTAAGCAAAGACAAGGTTGGCCACTTTATATTTGTTAAGGGTAATACTCAACATGATGGGATCTCAATTATCAGTATCTATGCACCCAACCAGAATGCACATCAATTTATAAGAGATACTCTAACAGGCATGAGCAACTTGATCTCTCCCAGTTCCATTGTAGTCGGAGATTTTAACATTCCTTTGGCAGTGTTGGATTGCTCCTCCAATAAGAAGCTTAGCAAAGAAATTTTAGATTGAAATGTATCTATTCAACTTTTGGACCTAACAGACATCTACAGAACATTTTATCCTAACAAAATTGAATATACATTTTTCTCATCAGTCCATGGAACATACTCTAAAATTGATCACATCTTAGGTCATAAGTCTAACCTCAGTAAATTTAAAAGAATATAAATCATTCCATGCATCTTCTTGGACCATCATGGAATAAAAGTTGAACTCAGTAACAAAAGGAATTTTCAGTCTCTTACAAAAACATGTAAGCTAAATAATCTTATGCTGAATGATAGATGGGTCAGAGACGAGATCAAGAAGGAAATTACCAAATTTTTATAATGAAATGATAATGAAGACAGGCATTATCAGAACCTCTGAGATACCACAAAGGCAGTACTAAGAGGGAAATTTATAGCATTACAGGCCTTCCTCAAGAGAAAAGAAAGAGAAGAAGTTAACAACTTAATGGGACATCTTAAGCAGCTGAAAAAGGAAGAACATTCCAATCCCAAATCTAGCAAAAGAAAAGAAATAACCAAAATTAGAGCAGAATTAAATGAAATTTAAAACAAAAGAATTATACAACAAATAAATAAATAAAAAAGTTAGTTATTTGAAAAGGTCAACAAAATTGATAAACCCTTGGCCAACCTAACCAAGAAAAAAAGAGTAAAATCTCTAATCTCATCAATCAGAAAGGGTAAAGATGAAATAATAACAGATCCCTTAGAAATTCAAAAAATCCTTAATGAATATTACAAGAAACTTTATTCCCAGAAAGATGACAATCTGAAGGAAATTGACCAATACTTGGAAGCACGCTACCTCCCAAGACTTAGCTAGAATGAAGTGGAAATGTTGAACAGGCCTTATCAAGTTATGAAATAGCATCAACTATACAAAATTGCCCTAAAAAAGAAAATCCCAGGACCAGATGGCTTCACATCAGAATTCTACCAAACCTTTAAAGAGGAACTAGTACCTTTTCCAAAATATAGAAAAAGACAAAATACTACCCAATACATTCTATGAAGCAAACATCACCTTGATACCCAAACCAGGAAAAGACCCAACAAGAAAAGAAAATATAGACCAATATCCCTAATGAATATTGATGTGAAAATATTCAACAAGATCCTAACCAATAGAATCCAGCAACACATCAAACAAATTATACACCACGACCAAGTGGGTTTTATCCCTGGATCTCAAGGATGGTTCAACATACGTAAACCTATAAATATAATTAATCACAGAAACAAATTTAAAAACAAAGACCATATGATTCTCTCAATTGATGCACAAAAAGCTTTTGATAATATCCAGAATCGCTTCATGATTAGAACACTTAAGATAATTGGTATAGAAGGGACATTTCTTAGACTGATAGAGGCCATCTACAGCAAACCTACAAGTTGTAAGCATTTCCACTCAGATCAGGAAGGAACCAGGCAAGGTTGCCCAATGTCTCCACTGCTCTTTAACATTGTAATGGAAATTTTAGCCATCACAATTAGGGAAGAAAAGGCAATTAAGGGAATCCATATAGGGTCAGAAGATGTTAAACTTTCACTTTTCACAGATTATATGATTGTATATCTGGAAAACACCAGGGATTCTACTACAAAACTCCTAGAAATGATCAAGGAATACAGCAGCATCTCAGGTTGCAAAATCAACACTCATAAATCTGTATCTTTTATATATACCAACAGCAGCCACACTGAAAAAACAGTAAAGGACTCTATTCCATTCACAGTAGTGCCAAAGAAAAGGAAATATTTGGGAGTTTACCTAACAAAGGATGTGGAAAATCTCTATAAAGAGAACTATGAAACTCTAAGAAAAGAAATAGTTGAAAATGTTAACAAATGGAAAAATGTACCATGCTCATGGCTGGGAAGAATCAACATTGTTTAAATGTCCATATTAACCAAAGCAATATATGATTTTAATGCAATTCCTATTAAAGCTACACTGTCATATTTTAAAGATCTTGAAAAAATAATACTTCATTTTATATGGAATAAGAGAAAAACTCGAATAGCCAAGACATTACTCAGAAATAAAAACAAAGCAGGAGGAATCATGCTACCAGACATCAGACTATACTATAAATCCATAGTGATCAAAACAGCATGATATTGGCACAAAAACAGAGAAGTAGATGTATGGAACAGAATAGAGGACCAAGAGATGAACC
>NW_003852438.1:9347218-9385933 GCF_000181295.1 Otolemur garnettii | reverse complement strand
AAAGACGTCTAGAGAACACTTACAGAACTGAAAATAGACCTGCCATTTGATCCTGCAATTCCTTTATTAGGTATATATCTAGAAGACCAAAAACCACATTACAACAAAAATATTTGTATCAGAATGTTTATTGCAGCCCAATTCATAATTTCCAGGTCATGTAAGAAGCCCAAGTGCCCATAGATCAACGAATGGATCAATAAACTGTGATATATGTACACCATGGAATACTATGCAGCCATAAAGAAAGATGGAGATTTTACATCTGTCATGTTTACATGGATGGAGCTGGAAAATGTTCTTCTTAGCAAAGCATCACAACAATGGAAGAAAAAGTATCCAATGTACATGCCCTATTATGAAACTAATTTATAGCTTTAATAAGAAAGCTATAACCTAATTATAGCCTAAGAATATGGGGAGGGGGGAGAGGGGAATGGGGGGAGGGAGGGTTATTGGAAGGATTACTTCTGTGGTTTATCTTAAAAGGGTACAAATGAATCTTTCTAAGAGTAGAGTTAAATGTCTTAACACAATAACTAAGAAAATGACATAACCAGTTTGATGAAAATATTTCAAATTGTATATGAAAACATCACACTGTACCCCATGATTGCATTAATGTACACAGCTATCATTTAATAAAAAAAGAAGGTCTATTAATATAAAATAAATATAATATCTAAATGATTATTTTCAACATCAATCCTCAGAGTTCAATCTAGCATTCCTCATTTACTTATTCATAATTTCCTAGGTAGGTAGGAACTTTGCTGTGGTTATAAAAATGTATTTGTATTGTTCATATCTAATAAATGTAATTTCAGAACAAGTAAGCCATATGCCTATGAGAAACAAATTTGCCATTTGGAATATGCCATTGGTGATCTTTTTCATTCAAAACATTGCTTTTCCAAATTACTCCATCCAGCACCTTTCTTACCTGCCCTATTTGGTGTTTGGTATGCTACAACAGAGTCAAAAACCTGAAAAAAGGTAAAACTGTTTTATGAGCTGTCTTGTTAAAACACCCCTCCCACTTTTGGGGAATTAAAACCTGCATTCCTGCCCAAGACCAGTATTCAAAGGGGAAGGGGAGTGTTCTTTGATTTTATGTACCACAGCAGATGTCTTTGCTCAGGTTGTATGAGTAAAGTTCACGAAGATTGTCTTCACCAGATATACTATAGTTGAAAAGCAATAGCCACAAGCTAAAAATTCCCTTTTAAAGCTCTGTATTTCTTTTTAAAGGGAGGACAATGGTACTTTAATATGTGAGTCAGCCATCCTCCCCATTAGCCAGCAACTTAATAAACTTCTACTTCCTTCTCCTTAAACCACTTGTTCTCATTCTTCATTCAGCTATAGAGACAAGTACTGAACTTCTTATAGCAATGCCATTAATTTATGAAACACTTGAGCTTTATTTGCCACAGTGTGCATTCCTGTTGAACTTCACCAATTTTGGAAAATTATTTTTTTTTGCATTTAGTATAAGTTACTTTGGGTTTTTAATATTTTTAGGTGTTGAAAAATGCATAGAGTCCTGTATTCACCCCAACAGAACTAGGTAGGATAGTTTTATCTTCTCAGGAAGTCTCCCATGTTGCTCCTGTGTGGACAACATTTCCTTCCTCTTTCAACCCTGAGAACTGGTTTGTTTTCTATTAAGATTGCTTTGTGTTTTCAGAATGTTACCCACATGAAATAATTCAATCTGCAGCCTTTGAATTTTCATTATGTTACTGAGTAAAATAAACTTATCTTACTTATAAACTTACAAATTCAAGTTAGTTTGTGACTCCATAACTGGTTCCTTCCTTAGTTCAAGTAGTAGTTCATGGTATGGTTGTACCATAATTTGTTTTTTCATTCATTTATTGAAGAATATCTGGATGGTTTCCTGTTATGCAACTGTGACTAAAGATGCTTAACATATATGTGTTTGTGTGAATATTAATTTTTCATCTCACTAGGATAAAATAACTAGTAATGAGATTGATTTTTTTTCTTATGCATATGTTTAGCATTATAAGAAACTCTCAAACTGCTTTCCAAAGTGACTCTACCATTTTACATCCCATTTGCAAGGTGTGAGAGTTTCTATCGTTTTTCTTTCACTTTGATATTTGATATTGTCAGTTTTAACTTTTTCTATTTTTGGATTTTAGTCTAAAAGATATGTAGTAGAATCTCATAGATTCCATGAGAATTTTTATAGGAAACCAAATGTTTGTTTTCCTGATGATCAATGATACTGAGTATCATTTACTATCTTCATTTGATATTTGTTTACTGGCTGATTGAATGAACCACTTCTTGGCAAAGGGGACCCTAGAAATATTTTAAAGAACTATTGCTGCCCATCAGAAGGGAAATCAGATGTGTCTCGTCATGCCTCCCTTCTTTCTTGGAGATATTCTTTGTACCTCATAAACAGACATAAGGCTATGCCGGACAAAGCTTAAACCAATCTGCAGATCCTCAGTTACTCAACAGATGTTGTGAGTCTAAGTATATATCATGCTTATCTCTGATTAACATACTTCCATATGTTAATTTAAAGTATTCCAGGGTTTTAGACAAAACTTCATATCTTTAACCAATTGTAAATCAAAGAATACTCAACACCAGCTAAAACCTGCCACTGTTTCCCTAGTCTTTATGGGCCAAACCAGTGTTCACCTTCCCTGTATTAATTTATAACTTTACACGTAATTCCTGTCTCCCTGCAATGTATAAAACTAAACTGTAACTCAATCACAGTGAGACCATTTGCCCAAGGTTTTTTGGCTGTGGCTATAGGCTATGGTCTTTAAACTTGACTCAGAATAAACAACTTTTTTCCCCCCACAATGTTTGTGTTCTTTTCCATTTACATTATGGTGTATTATTGTGATATTTTAACATTGTCTACTTGAAAACAATTCAAGTTAAGAAAATATCAAAAGCGTTGGGAGTCTGATTATAGGGATCCATCTGGCAGCTTAATGAATAAAAGGTAGAGTTTTGCCTTAAGCATGCCCACATTGGAGATCCTGGGAAGAAGACCTAAAAAGCAAAGATAGGCTCAGTTGTTGAATGAAGAGTTTAAGAATTGGTCAATGGTGCTGACAAGTTATGGTGACTACTAGGTACGACTCTAGAAAACAAGGAGCCCTAGAAAACAGAGACATAAAAAATTATTTGAAAAAGAGAAGAGAAATGATAATTTAAAGACAAAAGATATTGATATTGTAAACAGGGAGTAGGCATTTTAAGACTTCCACTTTTTTGATTAATATAACAAGTATTTTACTGAATAAATGCATTTCAATAATTCTTGGTGAGCAGTAATGAACAAAATGTTTCTTTTTTTTGAAAAATTGCTCATGGTCCATTAGTGTAGTTAAGAAAAATGTTTCAGTACATTGTGAAAATGAGAATTACTATAATATAGGTAAAGCATACTGAACCATTCCAAGATGCTTATATAATCTTATGTGACTGGACTATAAAATATAGCGATAAAGGTACAAGAATATAGATAGAGAAAAAAATGACAAAGGCTTGTGAACATTGGTATAACACTCTGATTTCAAAAAGGGACATGTGGCCTGATGAATACCAAAAGCTTTACTTATTTAGGGATGCGAAGATTTACTGTGTTTCAGTCAAACTGATGAGAATGACTAGAGAGTATCTATGAGTGGGATGATGAATTATGAATCACATAACTATGACTAAGGTTGGTGGTGTGGCTAACTCAGCATATGGTTCAGAAATGATAGAATCTGGCCCATAAGACATGAAGGGAAATGGAATACTCTGAAAATGCACCAAGTTATCAAGCAGGTGCACCACAGTTACCATGCAGGTGCTTATTACTTCTGAGGTTAACAACAGAAGAATCACGGGGATTCTACGTTGCTTTAGCTAATGTGATTTTCTGTGTTGTCTCAGACACCTCAGTTGAATTACAAAGGAGTAACTGTCTCCTGAATGTATAATTTTCTGTGGTATGTTAGTTTGGGTAGAATTTTTTTTATTAAATCCTAACTATGTACATGAATTCATTTATGGGGTACAATGTGCTGATTTTATATATAATATGGAATGCTTACATCAAACTGATTAAAATAGCCTTCACCACACTTAACTGTTGTGTTAAGACATTTATACTCTACTCTTCATATATTTGACATGTACCCTTGCAATATGCACCATAGCTGAGGTCTCACTTTTTTATAAGCCAAGTTTGGCACTTTGGCTATGCTTGTTTAGAACTTCAAGTTCTAAGACTCTAAAGAATGATTATCCTAAAATTCTAAGTTTCCCTTTTATATGTTTACTTTACCAGGTTTTCCTCCTTCCCAGAGAATTGGTACAGTGGTTTATTTCTGGGGCCATAGCCCTGAATAAATATTTATTGATCACATGGCATTATTCACGTGACTCTCTATTTTTCATTCTTTAGAAGGGGAAAAATACCCACTTAAAGTAACTATTAAAACCTTAGAATGATGGACAAAACATTTAACGTAGTTCAAAACATAATATGCATATCAGAAAATTACTTGTTTTATAGCATATTTTGCTATGCACAACAAATTAAATCAATAAAATGAGCTCTTTCATGAGAAACATGAAAAGGAAGGAGTTGTTATTTGTTGCTTCCTATTTATGTTCTCATAATTCATGGCCACTTCCCTCACTTTTATAGCTCTGTGTTATTTGCAATCATGATTCTCTTCACCAAGAATATCCTCTTAATCACACTAATTATGTTTAATGGGAATTTTTCCTGGATAATTCAGATTGCTTGAGAAACCTCATCGTTTACACTGATATAGGACTTGGTATATGTTTTCATGAAAAAATTAATTATATATGTAAATGCATACCTTTTTATCTATCACCTGAAATCCCATATAGCAGAAGTGGTATTATGCTATTAACCCAAATTGGTAGTACATACTTGCAACCTAGTTACTTAAAAAAATTTTTTTTCTTAGTATTTGCTTGAATTTTTATAATCACATAAGAATTAGAAAGAATTTATGCCTGGAAAATTTTTATTCTGTTTATAGAAAACTATAAGTATCCAAGATAGATACTGAGTTAAGAAATAATGTATTTTATTTTATTATTTTTCAGATAAAGTCTTAAAGTATTCAAAAGGTAGTAATGTCATGATTTTCTTGTTTGTTTTATGCATGGACTTAAATTGAGTAATAAACTTCAGTGTTCTCTGGATTTAAAAGAAAAAATACTTGAAATACTTTGACATCTAGAAATCTAAGGTGTGGTTGGTAATATAATTCTTTCAGATAGATCTGAGGAAATTATAGATATGGAGTGGTGACACAGGGAATTGACTCCCAATTCTGGGAATCCATTGAAGTCCTAGTTGGTCCTTGGCGTCATGCAAGAAAGAATTCAGGAGGAGCTGACAGTTGTTCAGAAAGTATAGAAAATATACTCCATAGGCAGGGTAGAGGCTAGTTCTCTCTGTGGAGGAGAACAGGGCCCATGGTTCCTCTACCCCCTCTATTTAACCAAAGTCTTAACTATTGATTAAACAAGAAGAAGAATATTCATATTACTTCTTGGAAAGAGGCAGAGTTTTTCTGGAATTAGAGTGACACTCTCCTTTTGACTCAATAGATCAAACTGGAAGTGTTATGGCATGAGGCCCATGAAGGGAGTGGAAGTTTTCTTTAGAAAATATTCTGGCAATTTTATGGTAATGATGGTATAATGAAGCTATAAAATCAAGAAGTAACTCTTTTTAATTCAGAAACAATTTTTTTTTATAGCACACAAGATTATCAAGAAAGATATAAGGGTGAAAAGGGTAAAAAGTGAGGTAACAACCAAAGTAGACAAGATTTTCAAATGCATGTCATTTTAGTGCTAAAATATACCCACATTTAGCAATTATTGTGAAACTATCATGATTCTACTAGGCAAAAAGGCAGGAAAACTGACATTCTCTATCTTTGTCAATGGTAACATTACTGACTTTGGATCCAAATTGTTGCATTTATCAAATTAAATTTTAAAAAGATGTTACTTTTTCCTCACTAGAATTTCAGAAAATTTAAAGCAAGAACCATATTTTTCATCACTACATCATCAATACTTGTCACATGATAATTAAGTATCACCTGAATGAGTTATACATTAGAAAGTCCTTTAACAATTTTAGTATTTAAAATGAATTTCTATTAATAAATTATTACAAATGAAAGACTATAGATTTACATCTTTTAAGAGGTTTCACATAATGAATATGGCATATAACTTGCCTAATACAAAGCAGAGTGTGTAGAATATTAGCATAAGAGATGTTATTTCTTTTTTTACTTCTAAACACTCTAAAGGTATTTCTAGACTTTTAGATTAAAATTCAGTTTTCCAAAATGTTAAACCCTCTCACCAGCTTATCAACATTTCATGCATTTTCCTTGATAATTTTAAATATTCTCTTTTCTGTTTGGTTTTGATTTAGTTTTTAGAATAATTAATAAATCTAAAGAAAAAATCTTTTGACCCAAAGAAAATAATAATTGTTGATACCTCAAAAAGTTGTTGGCAGAATTAAATGAGCCAATACACCAAAAATTATTGGAATGTGTCTGCAATATAGTCATTGCTGAAAACCTTCATCTTCTACTCTCCTATTGCTACTTGCAGTTATTATTATAATTAATACTATTAGTATAATAATTTGTATCCATATGGCTTTCTAATAGTTTCAAGAACTTAAGGAAATATTTATATTTTATTTCTACCCCTTAGAAATCATGTTTATTTGATTTCTCAGAAATACCAGATAGAATCAAATTTCCAAAAAAAAAGTTCATTTCTACTACTTGGTAAGAATGCAAAATTTCAAAGTCCACATCTATCCTGATACTTTCTTCATCAAACTGAATGCCCTGTTTCTCCTCTAAAGCAGACCACTTAGATTCAAAATCATAATCATTAACCAGGATTTTTTACATTTTGAAATACATGTGAATAGAACATTTTAAAATTCAGAAAATTATGAAGAAATATTCAGCTTTATCAAATTTATTGAGCATAATGTGGGGGAAATTTTAATATGAAAATGGCAAAAAACAAACAAACAAACAAACACATGCAATTATACTGAAGAAAAGAGAGTGTTATAAAAAATATTGAAAAAAAATCCTATTCAGAATAGGGTATAACATTTTAAAACATCCATAATTACATATAATCTATGAAACAACAACAAATAGCATTTACAAGAGCTTTGTTCTTTTAACATTAGTTGTGTTTTCTAGTAGTATTTACTAGAGAAAAACATAACCTTTTGGATAGTGTCCTTAAAGGCTTGCTTCACTTGCTGGTTTCTCAGGGTGTATATAAATGGATTCATCATAGGGGCAACAGAGGTGTTGAGAATAGCTACTCCTTTGGTCAGTGAAGCCTTTTCTTTGGCAGAGGGATTAGCATACATGAATATACAGCTTCCATAGGAAATGGAAATGACAATCATGTGAGAGGAGCATGTAGAGAATGCCTTTTTTCTCTGACTAGCAGAAGGAAGTTTCAAAATTGTCTTAATGATGAACACGTAAGATAGAACAATTAATGCCAAAGTGAAGAGCAGAATCACTATTGCAGAGTAAAAGCCAATAATTTCCAGGAGCCATGTGTCTGAGCAAGATAATTGTAGGAGGGGGAAATAGTCACAAACAAAGTGATCAATGACATTGGAGCCACAGTAATCTAACTGCAGAAAAAGAATAACTGGTGGGAAGATATTTAAGAATCCTGCCAACCAAGCGCAGAAGACGAGCACTACACAGACTCTCTTGCTCATGATAGTTGTATAATGCAGGGGTTTGCAGATGGCTACGTAACGATCATAGGACATAGCAGTTAGTAGGTAAAATTCAGTTATGCCCATGAAGATGAAGAAAAATAACTGAGCTGTGCAATTGTTGTATGAAATGGTTTTGTCTCTCGTGATAATTGTGCCGAGAAATCGAGGGATACAGACAGTTGTGAAGGTTACTTCTAATACAGAGAAATTTCTGAGGAAGAAATACATAGGAGTCTGTAGATGGGCATCCACCAAGGTGAGAGTGATAATGGTCACGTTTCCAGTGATACTTAATATGTACATGATAATTAAGAAAAGAAAAATCACAATCTGAAGCTCGGGGTCATCTGAAAGACCTAGAAGAATGAATTCTGTGGGTACCGTGTGGTTTTTCATTGATGCTCTATATTTTTCCACTTTTAAAACAGTAAATCTCTGTTCTCCCTGTAAAATTATTGAAAAAAAATCCTATTGAGAATAGGGCATAACATTTTTAAAACATTCATAATTACATATAATCTATAAACAATAACAAAAACCCCATATACTCTCTCCAATTGGAGAGTAATCCTCTCCAATTCCCATTCTATCATTCAAGTAAGAAATATTATCTGAAGTAAAATATCAATCTCTCTTCATGGAAAATACACTATTACAGGTGATGGATAAAAAAGATTGGGTGCTAATATTCAAACAGGTCTGCCTTAAAGCAAGGTATTTTGAGAAACTCAGTCCCGCAAAGTTTAGGAAACTCACAAGATTGAACAATTGGTCACCATAGTAATTATCTCATTTTGAAAATACATGATTATCCACAGCAATGTTTTGTTGGCATTCACTCCTACATTATAGAAGGGTTTGACTGGTGGTATTATCTTCCATGCCTATTTCTTTCCTCTTCTAGCAAAAAAATCCAGAAGAACAAGGTAGAAAAACTTGTATTGCTAAAACAAATCATCATCCAGATACATTTTAATTCATACAACATGCAATTTAATTATGTTTAAAATCTTCAATATTGCTATAGCAAATGACCAAGATAGAGATCAACATAACATTTACTGGGAATAACACTTTTTTCGGTGATAAAGTTATTTAATATTAAAAGAGCTATAAGCCCACAGTAATGTGCAATATTTAAAAATATATAAATAAAGGAGAATAATATGTATCATATTTAAGAATGACAAATTTACTTACTTTCTGATTCTTCTTAATAATTTAGTCTGAAACTCTCCATCTGGCTCTCTTAAATTGTCATAATTTCAGAGCTGGCAAATTGATTTGGTAGTTTATCTGGTTTCCTTTGTACTCTCAAAACAAGGTGCTGCTTTAACTTTTTCACAGACTAGAGAAAAGTTTTTAGACTACTAATATTTGACCCACAATATCCTCAATTCCTGACCTTACAAAATTGTTGAAACTTTTACTATACTACAGTTGATTCCTTCTTTTCATTCTCGTACAAGATCCATTTATAAACACAGTGATATCTGGATTGACTAGTAAAGTATTTTTCCATTTTCTCCATCCCATGTAATAAACATTTATTAAAACATTCACTTTTGCGTTTGTCTAAACATTGAAAATAAATATTTTAGAACTCTATGATGATACAGCCATAAAATGTAAGTAATACTTCTCTTAGACTTCAGAGAATGTTATAGTTTCCTGTGGGTGTTGATTTGAACAATGGAAAATAAGGAAAGTCTCTCTCTATGCATGTTGTAAAAATGGAATTGGATTTATTTTATCTGTGTCTTTCTTGTTGACTCATGGGAATTTATTAAGTAAACAAAGAGTGCTAAGGTGAGGCATCATTAAAAGATACAGAGGAATCATTGATCTTTTTATAATTATTGATAGGATAATACAAGAACATAATTATTGATGTAAATAAGGCAGGCATATAAGCAACATGTGATGTTGGGTTTATGAAAGTTTGATTTGGAGTTTGCTTCCTCTGTAATTGTACAGGTCCAGATTTTCTTTCCTAGAAATAGTGGACCTATTTTCAGGAAAATTGGTATGCTTATATCCTTGAATTTTGGCAATTCAGAAAAGATATCTTTACCACAATGAGGTAGTAGAAAACAATGCTTTAGAGTTCTAATATGACTTAATAGTCTTCTGAAATGGACAATATTAAGAATCTACACAGAGTTTTATACTGTATACCTGTATTGCTTCTTTGAGTTTCCCTAAGCTGTTCTCCTGTGCCGTGACTAATGCCCCAGCAATATTTACAAAAACTTGTGTTTATTGCCCTTTAACTACTTCCCTTCACTGAACCATTTACCTTTGTTAAATCTTTGTTTAAGTTTTATGTATGATATCTTCCCATTGAGAAAATATTTACAAACAACAAAATAGTTGAAAATCTGAGATTAAATAATTTTAACATATTTATTTCTTAACATTCTGAACTGAAAGATTCAAGCCTCATTACTAGAAATATATATCTATACATATATATGTAATATAAATTAGATGTTTAACAATTTCTCCTTATTTTCTTCATAGGTATAAATATGGACATACAGCATGGACTTACATCTTCTGGTGGCATTAACCTCAGAAGAGCTAATAATTAATAGAATTGCAAATGAGAGTATTTGAAAGTGAGACAAAGGAAAGAAAGCATGAAATAATGAATAATCCACTAGTTAACAAATTGGACAAAACCGACACATGGTGATATGTTGAGTTTATAATTTATACACTGAAATAGGCATTGAAATTACATGTTCAGCATTTTTATATATAGAAATGGTAAAAATTATTGGGTACCTATGAAAATTATATTACTTTACTTTTGTTTTTGTCCAAATACTGATCATTTTCATATTTTCTTTCAAAAACTCTTTAAAAGTAATACACATAGCAATTATTTTTGAAATTTACTGACCAGTAGGCATTTACTAAACATTTAAGTTATTTCAGTTTTCCAAACAGTAATAAAAACCTATGAAATAACTTACATACTATTAAAGAATAAGGTGACATATCTTGTCTCTATCATAAGTTTATTTGTGAGCAATGTAGTCTTTATTGATCTTTTTAGAGGCAAAAAGGGATGAGTTTCTATCAGAAAAAGCACAGTATTTCCTTTGAAAAAACCTAACATACATGTTTTTTCTTTGTATCTTTTCTCTGTGTCCAAGATAACAAATAGCTAGTCTTTCTTCCATCACTCTCTTACCTTCTACTTTTTTCTGACCAAAATGAAATCAGATTTATTTTATTTTATTTATTTTTTATTTTTTTTTATTAAATCATAGCTGTGTACATTCATGCAATTATGGGGTACAATGTGCTGGTGTATATGCAATTTGAAACATTTTCATCAAACTAGTTAATATAGCCTTCACCGCATTTTCTCAGTTATTGTGTTAAGACATTTCTATTCTACCCTTAATAGATTTAACATGTACCCTTGTAAAATGCACCATAGGTGTGGTCCCACCATTTACCCTTCCTCTAGCCATCCTCCTGCCTCCCCTCCCCTTCCTCTCCTCTTTACCCTTCATCTTGGGATATAGTTGGGTTATAGCTTGCATTTGGAAATGTGAATGCTTATAAATTAGTTCCATAGTAGGGATGAGTACACTGGATACTTTTTCTTCCTGAAATCAGATTTATTTCAGAGATAAAAGCTCAGTTCAATACTCAGAAGTTAATCAATGCAATCTACTGTATTAAAAGCTAAAGAAGAATTATTTGATCTTATCAATTGATGCAGATTAAGCATTTGACAAAATTCAGCACAGAGTCATCAAAACTCATGAAATAGAAATAAAGATATTTATGAAAAGCTGCAGCAAACACTCTTGCCTTCCACTTTCTTTCTTTCTTTCTTTCTTTCTTGTTTCTATTACTTCTTTAGTTTTTCTCCAGACCTCTTAATATTTTACTTTTGATTTAGGCTGGTTTATCTCTGTTACAATCCTACTAACCAGCTCATGAATTTAATAATTCTTTTTAATAATTATCTCCAAGATTTTTTTGAGGCTGGTGAGTGTTTTTTCAATCAATGAAAAACAGTTAAGCTACCAGGTCTCACTGTTCTTAGAAAATGAAGGGAGAATTTTAAATACAAATAATATTTCCTATAACACATTCAAAATAAAAAAATTAAACCGGCTGGGCGCCTATAGCTCAACCGGCTAGGGCGCCAGCCACGTACACCTAAGGTGGCGGGTTCGAATCCCCAGCCTGGACCTGCCAAACAACAATGACGGCTGCAACCAAAAAATAGCCAGGCGTTGTGGCGGGCACCTGTGGTCCCAGCTACTTGAGAGGCAGAGGCAGGAGACTCGCTTGAGCCCAGGAGTTGGAGGTTGCTGTGAGCTGTAATGCCACGGCACTCTACCCAGGGGGACAGCTTGAGGCTCTGTCTCAAAAAAAAAAAAAAAAAATTAAACCAAAATGTTTAAAAAATCCAAATATTGGAAGACTTCCTTTCATCTGAAAACCTGAGTTGACATGTTGTCACTGAACAACTCCAGTGACTGCTACTGATTAATTTTAGTAATTTTTTAAAAAATTATTTTTTATCGCTTAATCACCCCCCCAAGATACCTGATTAGCCTACAATTAATTGAATGCCAATATATAATTTAGTTATTTTTCTATAAGTTGAGTTTGTTATCAAAAAAATGTATCTGATTGACAGGTGGTGTTGCGTCACATGTAGTACTCAGGTATTATACAAATAGTTAAAAAATATTTTTAGGAAATGAATAGGAAAAATAGAAAAGAAATTAGAAAAAAATAAATTTTTATCCTAAAAAAACTAATTATTGGATTTTTGAAAAATCATCAAAGTCATTAAGTAGTAGATTTGCTAATTTCTTTAAGTATTTTATCTCCTATTTTGTGAGTAAATTGTTGGTGAGTCTTCGTTTCTTATATTATTTTTTGATACTGAGAATGATACCAAAGTCCACAATATGAGTTAGATATGTTTAACTCTTCTTTTTCTCTGGAAATATTTATAAGATTATTCTTATCCTTTTTATAATAAAAAAGTAAAAGTTGAGATTAATTTTTATAAGTTTGTATCTATTCATGGGTTTTGACATTTTAGTCAAATTGTCTTATATTTCATGTGAAGTAATATGTGGGCCAATGTTTATGGAAAAGTCTAAACAGGAGTGGGCAGACTGGTCCATGAGCCAAATGTGGCCTACAAACTACTTTTGTAAAAGTTTTATTGGGACTACCCAAGTCCATTAATTTACATTTTATTTATAGCTGATTTCATGCTATAATGAGAGAGTTGAGTACTTGCATCAGAAATTCTATGGCCTGGTCTTTCACAGAGAAAGTGTTTTGACCTTTGAGGTTAACAATCAAAATGCTTATACAGATTGCAAACATTTGTAACAACCAGGAAGGAGTTTGTATATATTTATATAGAAGGAATCATCTAATAATACAGCCTAAATGACCTCATTTTTTTGTTATAATTTTATAATTATTTTGCTTCCTTGACCTACATCTTCAATTTATGATATATCTTTGAGTATTTAACAACTATTCAATCACCAAACAAGTCTAAAGTTCAACATTGCCAAATGTTTCCAATTTGTCTTCAAAATTATAGTTTCTATATGAAGGAAGAAAATGGTAACACCATGGATTTCTTCCAACAGCTAGAAATCTCTGTTTAACTATGTTTCTCAGCAAATCACAAGCTGTCTCTAAATTGAAAATATTTCATGAGTATCATGATGAATATGGCTCAAGTGCCTTCCCTTTTGAAGGAAAATTGTTTATGAAATTTAGAATATTTTTGCATATCATTCATACTTATTCTAACTTTTGGCTTCATGGCAACCTCAGCAAATGATGTTTTTGCTTCCTTACTAAGTTGAGAGCTTCCATCTTTCCCTTAAAGGAAGCATGCTCCAGCTTGTCTTCAGCATATTTGGATTGACCTTTGAGGCCATTATTAAGGAAACACTGTAATAGTGCAACAGCGGATCTGAAGACAGGATAATTCATGTCCTGGGGACAGGGCCAATCAGAGTGAGATTTCATCATGTTACTTAAAATGATCTGCAGTTAAAAACTTACAGATTGTTTAATTCTGGAATTTTTCATTTAATATAAGTTTATCAGAAAAACAAGGTGCAAGAAAATGACTTTCTTAAGGAGACAATTTATTCTAAGCGCTGAAGTTCTTGTCATGGGAGTAATTCACCAGGACAGCATGAAAACTCCACACCATGGGAGTAAAACTGCAGCATAATGATGATAGTGAGTTCATCCAGTCTTGATTCCTTGTTGAATAGCAAATTACATTGGTTTGTACAGGCATAAATGGAGACTAAGACAAAGATGTATTCAATTAACACAGTTCTCTTTGCTGTTACTATTTAGTTCTTTGAAAATCTTTTTGGCAGCTTGACTGATGGCTGCTTGCAAGGAAGTTTGCCTCTGCCTGTTGGGATGACAGTGGCTCCAAACTCCTGAGAGCCAGAAAAAGACATGGGTTTGCAATAAAATATAAACTTTTCATTCCATAGGCTTTGTAGTCACTGATGTTGCATTTGAATTACATTTCTTTCTTAAATGATAGTATCCATGTAGTTTATATTAAATAATTGATCTCCCAATAAACCAATAAATCAAAGGCTTAGAATTGGTATATCTAATTCTAAGTTCTTACTGATGGCAAGTTGAAGGTCAAGTATTGCAACTCAAAAATTCAAAATAGAGTCTTCAACTCATTTAACCAAAGAAGTTTGTGTGTCTTACTTGTTGGCTAATTATTGGTATGAATGCACAAAATCGAAATCACATTTTGATGTCACCCAAATGCCCATATATGAATAATACCTTTTTTTCCCTAGAGTCACACAGAAGAAATATTACATATAAGGAAAAATTTTTAATTCAGTCAGTTGAGTTAGAATCCTAACTTTCCCGCAGGCATAAGAATATAGTTTAAAAGCATAAAATCTAGAAATTTTTGCGTGACAGCTTTGATCAAATTATTTAGCTAATGGAAAAACTATTACCATGTGCACTACAGAGGGTGCAAATAAATAAGTTTATGTACTTAGCAGCATTTCTGATATTTTAAATGCTAACTTAGTGTTATTTATTAGTGGTATGTCTATTTATCTGAAGCTTTTGTTATCTCATATTTTTTTCTTACCTGTTATCTCTTTCATGTCTTTTATCCTGGTATAAAAAATAAAAATAACAATCTACCTTTCATATGGCTAGGATTTTGTAAATTACTAATGATGTTAGCAAGTCTATTATTATTTAGATCTTAATATATCTATTCATCTGTACGTTATTTTCTCATAGAGATACAACACATAATATTGCACTGTAACAGTCTATTTACTTTTTTCTCTCTATTACTAGATTTGCCTGAGGATAAGAACAACTCTTTTCAATCACTGAATCTTTCTTTAATAGACTTATTTATAAATAAATAAGTAAATAAAAGGCATATATAAGTGGTGTTTTAAACTTTTTAAAACATAGGCACATGGGCTGGGCATGGTGGCTCACACCTGTAATCCTGGCACTCTGGGAGCCCAAGTCAGGTGGATTGCCCTGAGTTCAAGAGTTTGAGACCATCCTGAGCCAGAGCAAGTCTCTGTCTTTCCAAAAAAAAAAGTCAGACATTGTGTTAGGTGCCTGTACTCCACTGGGGAGGCTGAGGCAAGAGAATCACTTGAGCCCAAGAGTTGGAGATTGCTGTGAGCTGTGATGCTACTGCACTCTACCGAGGGCCACAAGGTCTGATTCTGTCTCAGTAAAAAAATAAGGAAATAAAATAAAAAATAAGCATATGTTAATCCTTAAAATATCATGAAGATTAAGTTTCCCAGAGAGATATTCTCCATGTTAATTTCCTGTATTCAATGTTTTGATTTCCATATTGTGGGAACAAATGGTTAAGAGTAAAAGATTAAAATTCTTCAGTATATTACCATATGTAAAATTATATTTTCCATTAATTTATACATATTTGAAATTCTTTTACATTTTGCTTTGTGTATTACAGTAGTATGCAACTTTAAAAATAAGGTGTGTTAGACAAAGCTCACAAGGATAATATCTTTTGGGAGAATATAAGAGGAAAAATGAGCATTTGCAGTTTAAATACTACCACAGTATAGCCAGGAAGCAGTGACATAGACCTCAGGTCAAATGATTAATTATTGAATTGGTGTTTATACAATGAAAGTAATTACAGTGCATGCTAAATTTATTTTTATATTTTCAGTGAGGAATTTAATTTACAAAGAAAATGGTAGTGGCTTGCACTAGATTTTACAAAGTATAAAGGCCTACATGTGAAGTACAATCCAATAGAATATATTGCCTCTATAGAGACTGACCGTAATGGACAGTGACGCAGAACATAGGGGGTCTAAAACATTTTGTAACATTATCAATATTCATCTTGAAAATACAGAAAAAACTTAACATTTCAGACTCTAGGTTTGAATTACAATATGATAACATATGTGCCATTTAAGAACTGATACATCAGAATTTAAACTATTTTACATGTCCTACATAGAGTATAACATTTAAAGAAAATTTGATGGGGGGATAAATTTTACTATATCTGTAAGTCAGCCAATAAATAATTGTTTGGAGAAATGGGTATGGGGGTGGAAGAAATGGACTGGGGAAATATCAGATTAACTGCTAATGTGGCATAGGCAGAAACTGTAAGAAAGCAAAGATACTGATACAAATGAATTTTCAGATTCTACTTAATTGCTTTTTTATAAAATACTTTATTTTTGACAAAACATTTCATTTGTTTGCATAAAACACAACTTTGTAGACCACATCTTTGAATGCTTGTTTTACTTGCTGGTTCCTCAGGGTATAAATGAAGGGGTTCAGCATGGGAGCAACAGAGGTGTTGAGAATAGCTACTCCCTTTGTCAGAGACGCCTTTTCTTTGGCAGAGGGATTAGCATACATGAATATACAGCTTCCGTAAGAAATGGAAATGACAATCATGTGAGAGGAACAGGTGGAGAAAGCCTTTTTTCTCTGACTGGCAGACGGAATTTTCAAAATAGTCCTGATAATGTGCATGTAAGATAAAATCACTAACGCCAACGTGAATAGCAAAGTAACCAAAGCGAAATAGAAACCAAGTATTTCGAGGAACCATGTATTTGAGCAAGATAGCTGCAAGAGGGGGAAATAGTCACATGCAAAGTGGTCAATGATGTTGGAAGCACAGTAATCCAGCTGGAGGAGAAGCATCAGGGGCGGGAACACGGTCAGAAACCCGCCCAGCCAGGCGCACAGCACCAGCAGGGTGCAGAGGCTCCTGCTCATGATGGTTGTGTAATGAAGGGGTTTGCAGATGGCCACGTAGCGGTCGTAGGACATGGCAGTTAGAATGTAAAATTCAGTCACTCCCATGAAGATAAAGAAAAAGAGTTGGGCTGCACAGTTGTTGAAGGAAATGGTCTTGTCCCCAGTGACAATTGCCCCCAGAAACCGAGGGATACATACAGTTGTGAAGGAGATTTCTAAGAAAGCAAAATTCCGGAGGAAGAAATACATGGGTGTCTGCAGATGTGAGTCCACCAAGGTGAGGGTGATGATAGTCAGGTTTCCAGTGATACTTAATGCATATGTGAGAAATAAAAAAAGGAAAATGACAATCTGAAGGTCAGGATCGTCGGAAAGGCCTAGGAGTACAAACTCTGTGATTACTGTGTGGTTCATGTCTTTCTCTCCCTCACTCTACTTCTCTCTCTCTCTCCTTTCTTCATCTTTTAAAGATATTTCTGTAGAAAGAAAATGAAATGGAAGAGATGAAAAATATGATCATCATGATCAATGATCAATATTGTCATCTTTGATACAATTCTAAAACATTTTCTGCAATCTAGGATAGTTTATTTTGACTACCTTGTTTGCTTTTTTTTTTTGCAGTTTTTGGCCAGGGCTGGGTTTGAACCCACCACCTCCAGCATATGGGGCCTATGCCCTACTCCTTTGAGCCACAGGCATTGCCCTGCATTATATTTTAATATATGAATCTAGTTTATTTACTAGTTATTTTATTTTAAATCCAGCAGGAGAAGTTAGGAACTTTTCAATAAAATTCATAAATCTTGCATTGGGTTCAATTTATGCAAAATACTGTCACCTTTTTTGGGGAAACATATGTTTTTCTTACTTTTCCCATCATGTATATATTAAAGGATGCTACCTCCTAAAAACAAAATGGTAACAGTGAGAATTAGAAGACAAAAGTAGTAAACATTTATTCTTCTTGTAAGAAACTAGTTAATGATTTTTAGCCAATAAAAATATTTTATTTTCAGAATCAATTGCATAGTTTAATTATTAATTTCATTTTAAATATTAACATTTTGGTCTAATTATCAAGATAATATAAGAACATCCTACATATTATGTATATTTACCGTAATAAAAAGATAATTTTTTTAAGAAGAGGAAGATATTCCCTTATTCATGTACTGGCTTGTCTTATATTTCTATAGAATATTTAATGCTTGATGTGTTCAATGATTCACAAGAAATGTGTTTACACACACACACACACGCACACATATATATATATTTATAGAGAGGCATCTTTATTTTTCAGCTTCAAGGGATGTTCGACATTCATCTATTTTTAATTTTAATTCTTTTCTGAACACAAATTGGAACAACAACTACTTGCCTTAGATCTTAGCAGCTCTGTCACCGGGATTGTAGCACAGTCCATCTTCCATTTGAACATCCTCCCTCCTGAGCTACTAAGCTTTATGGGAAAGTGTTTCATTTCCTAGTCAACTTGCCCCACATGAGATCACTCATCCATAGGGTATCCAGAGATATACAGGAACCTCTCACATTCATCCCAATCTGTTCAGTGAATCCCCAGCTGTTCAAACACTGTGCTGATGTACTATTCCATTGATTTAGTCTGTTAAAATCCTGGGCAGTGTCTCCTCCATATCTTAGATGGTAAAACCTCTGCTATAAAGGACACAATGTAAAATCATTGCTTCTCTTCCAGATACTACCAAAGTTCACACTAATCAAATTTATTTTCTCTATTTTATAGTGGTCGCTATTTCAGGAAATAAAAACAGAACATCAGACATCTTCCAAGATCTGTAAATGTATTATATTCCTCTTCAATGTTGATCTAGAAGTTCAAGAAAGTCTCATTGAAAGAGAGAATGGAGAACAATACAAGAATATTGGGTATTATGAGCACAGATTTTTAAACTAGGATCCGCTTCCCTCTGGAAAAATAAAAGACCTAAACTACATCAAGTCTATTTGTTTGGGTCTCAAAATATTTGATCTCCTAGGAACAAGGCAAAGTTTAGGTCACATCTCTGCCACATTACAGACCATGAGGGATTTCTGGAAGCCATCCTTGGATTTCTCAGTAGCCTCCTAACTCTTGTTCTCCATGATCACTCTCCCTTGAGAATGGTTACAGGCATCTTTGCACATACCACAGAGGACCTAAAATGTTGCCTTCTACAAAATATTTACTTATAGTAATTACTTAATATTTTATAGTTCTTTAATATTTCATGAATAATAAAAATAGCTGAGAAGTCTACTTTCTTACAAAACTAGAACTCTTAATATAACTGGTTTCACCAATGTTTTAACATACAAAAGTATTCTACATATGCCTTTTTTGTTATTTATCCCTTAGGCATCAGGAATGAAAAAATTATTCCATAATTCTAAGTAAAGAATAACTATTAGAATGCATATATTGTGCTCACACCTTTTAAAATATTATTGCATAGGTTAACTAATTCAATTTTCATTGCAAATTGCAGCCTTCCACTTTGTCCACCATGTTGTTCGTCTTGGCCTTCACATTTATTTTCATCTTTCTAACATTCTAATGAGAATTACCATAAAATGAAAACCTTTTATTTATCTGAATTCTGGTTAGTAGATAACTAATTATTTTCTTTAACGTTGTTCTTTATGTTCCCTAAATGTTTTGGCAATAAAATATGTATCATAAGATAAGCTATGCATTTATTATACAATTATATCAATTAATAAAATTTATTACATAAGAATTGGTTAATACAAATATATTTAATGAAGTAATTAAACATACATTTAATACAAAATGACATTAATTTATATAATGAGAACGTTTTATTTTATTTTTTCAGCTTTATTGAAGTATATTTGACAAATGCAAATTTTTGTATATTTGAGGTGTACAATGTGAAGTCTTGACATAAATATACCTGTGTATGAACTAATAAAAAGTCAAAACAGTCACTATTACAGAGCTGTAGCATGGCTGGGGTGCAATTTTGTGAACTACTTTATTGTTAAAGAAGCTCTTGGTAAAAGGGACATTTTGGCAGCTATGTCTCCACATCATAGGGGGTGTTATCCTTATCCACTTAGTTTTTACTGTTCAGTTTTGCAGAAAGAATAGAAATTATGTAATTTTTTTTATCATAAACCCCAATTTATAAGCAGCAAGAATTTCTATCTCTATTCACAGGAAGCAGATGTGCAGCAGTGACTCATTTCATTGCATCCTCCCTCTGTTGATTTTCAGTGGTTCCTATTTAGATTTGGAGGCTTAATCTATGTTTGGGTTTAGATTTATTTTTTTTACAAAACCACTCCAGAAAGAGAATTTTATATTTTCAACTGAGATACATGTTTAATAGAGTCAAAAATACTTAGCAGTTATTGGTGGCCAATGGCTGGATCCATTAGTTCAGTATGTGCTACAAAAAGGTTATATTCTAAATCTATCATGCACCATTTGCTTATTCATTATACAGTTCACATAGAAAAGCCCAGATAAATGCTACTTTGCTCTTTATTCAATATTCCAAGTTGGGTTTTGTAGGTATTATTATAAACATATGAATTTATAGGTTTTTTTTTCGTTCATGTTGGTGTTTGACGTACCAATTTCAAATAAGAATTAAATTGATTTCCTACTTCATTAGGGTGTTTTAGCCAAGAGAAAAGTCTTCAATTTGAACATCTTGTGGATGTTATGCTTTTACTCTTTGATTGCTTCCTTCCTACCCAGCTTAAGTTATTCCAGCCTCATGTTACGCTCTTCTATATTAGACCTAGGATCAATCACTTCTCCAAAGAGTCCCATTTACACTGGGAAATGTTGAATCTAGGAACATTTCTGATGATTTTTATGAAGTCAATCATCTCTTCTAGGTATTTTCAGTGAATAGTACCAGTAAACACATCAAACATATATTTTTTATTAGAAAACACTTTCTGAGTGCATGCTAAAATATATAATTCAAATTTTGGATGGCAGGATCAGTTCAGTCTTTTATTTTTCATTGTGTTTCTTTTGTCTCATATTAGAACACAAATATCACATTAATTTTCATTTTTTCTTTTGTCCACATTAGAGTAACAGTGATGGGGCTGCCACCCACCCAAAAAGAGATTTTTTTTTTAGCTATTCTATTTATTCTTAGATTAAATCCCACATTGATATACAGACCAATTATTGTGTATTAAAACACTTGAATAATTCTGTTCATGTGGTTAACTTACCAACTAAATATATACTTAGTGATATTTAATTCCCTTATGTTTTATTTAGTTGGGGGGAAGTCTTCAAATGTATAAAAAAATTAAATGTTATATCTTATTGTTTATTGTTTTTTATTTTTAATCATAAATCATTATATATGCAAGTTAGTATTTCCTTTTATTTGGGAACTATATTTTCCATTTTCTTTAATCAATATAAATGCTGAGGATCATGATACAGGTGTATAAATATATCTCTATCCCTTTTACAACTGTAGTGTATGGATGCACTATAATTTATTCAAAATGTCCACTAATAACATAAACGTTTTCCCTTCCACTCTTGCCATGTGTTACAAATAGGTATATAATAAATTGACTTGCAAACTGACTTAATATTTTTTGTCATTTACCTAAAATAATTTTCCTAGAAGTGGGTTTTCTGGTCAATTAATAAAGACTCGATATTACCAAATCTTCCCATAAAGTCATTTCACTTTAGGCTCTGACTGACAATATATGTGACTACTTCTCCACAGCTTCAAAAACAGAGAATGTTGCCGCATTTTTAAGTTTTTGCTAATAAATCAAAATAATTGATAGATAATGTAGTTCTCATATGGTGAGTGAGACAGAGATAGGTTTTTTCAATTAAGCTCTATTTGTGTTTGACACTTTCAAAAATATTTGATCACTTTAATTCATTTGTATAATTTTCTTTCTCCCTTTATGTTTAGAAGTTCGTTATATATTAGGGATGAAAACATAGTGTTTGTAAACAAAGTTGAAAATTCTGTTCTAAAGTAAATTAGATCTCTCATTTGATCCTGCAATCCCCTTACTAGGCATCTACCCAGAAGAAAAAAAAAATCATTTTATCGTAAGCACACTTGTACTAGACTGTTTATTGCAGCTCAATTTTTAATAGCCAAAATGTGGAAACAACTTAAATGTCCACCAACCCAGGAATGGATTAACAAGCTGTGGTATATGTATACTGTGGAAAACTATTCAGCCACTAAAAAAGATGGAGACTTTACATCTTTGGTATTAACCTAGACTGAGTTGGAACACATTCTTCTTAGTAAAGCATTCCAAGAATGGAGAAGCAAGAATCCAATGTACTCAGTTCTAATATAAAGGCAGTAGATGATTTAATAAAAGGTTGGGGGTAGAGGAAGGAATGAGCGGGTAGAAAGGAGGACTTTACCTAACAAATGCAATCATTGTACCTAATTATTGTACCCTCAATGAATCCCAAACAATAAAAAAGAAGAAATATATATGTTCAGGAACAGAACTGTGTTTTTATTTGACTATGATATCTTTGGCTCTAACATTTAAAAAGTTTATTGTGCTAAGAACACTTTGCATGAGATCCACCCAATCAATAAATTTTTCAGTGTATAACACAGTATTGCTAATTGTAGGAATAATGTTGTATAGCAGATCTCTAGAACGTACTCACCTTGCATAGCTGAACTATTATTCTCATTAATTAGAAATTTCCCATTTCCACCTCACTCTAACTCTTGATAACTGTAGTTCTATTTGCTGGTTATATAAGTGTAACTCTCAGATGCCTCATATGAGTGGAATCATGCAGTATTTGCCCTTCTGTGGTGGATTTATTCCATTTAGTATGCTGTTTTAAGGTTCATCTGTGTTACAGAATTTTCTTTTCTTTTTTGAGGGAGATTATTATTCCATTATGAGCATATACTACCTTTTTGTTGTCTAGGCATTTGTCCCTGGGCACTTAGATTGATCACACTGTTTGGCTACTCTGAGTAGTGTTGCAATAAACACATGAGTACTAATGTCTCCTTAAGATCCTGGTTTTATTCTTCTGGATAAATGTATCACATGGTAGTTCCATTTTTAATTTTTTGAGAAACCTCCATTCTGTTTTCTAACATAGGGGCACACTTTTGCATTTTCAACAATCAATGCACAAGGGTTCCAATTTCTCCAGATCTTCAGCAACATTTGTGGTCTTGTTTTGCAAAACAACCTTCCTGATTGGTGCAAAGTGACAAGTCAACTATAGTTTTGATATGAATTTGAAGAGTTGTGACATTTAGAATCTTTTAAAGTACTTTTAGGCCGTTTGTACGCCTTCTTTGGAGAAATGTCAATTCAGCCCATTTATTAACCAGCTTATTAGGGCTTTTAATTTTATTTTTAATTAAAAAATCTTTTATTATTTAATTGACAAATACAGAACACTGAGGATATCCGTGAAGAGACCTATTTCAAATAGATCTTCAGAGGGAGAAAGACTGAAGAAAACATAGTGGCGATGGGAGGGGAGACGCTGAAGTTGAAGTTGCAGGAAGGACTGTGCTGCCTATGTGGGGATACCAAGGGCCTCGAGCCGCCCCCACCAGGGAACTGGGTAAGCAGGAAACCTTTGGGGGCCCACACTTCTGACTAGGGCCTCAGATTGCTTACATTCAGGAAGAAAACCAATCAGAACAAGGATGTATGAGATCAGCTAGAAGAGAGGACATTAGAGGGAGAAGGAGGTGCCAGACCAACAGCTGTCACAGGAACTATTAATAATAGAGCAAGAGCTCACTCACTCATCACCTTGATGAAACCACCACGCCATTCATGAGGGATCAACTTCCATGGATCAACACCTTCTGTTAGGCCCCACCTTCAACACTGAAGGTCAAAATTCACATGAGGCAGGGAGGATCTAATAATTAAACTGTATGCAGGCAAAAGCCTAGAATATGAATTAACTGTGGATGGTTTGCCAGTACTTCCAGCCAGGGATGCTTATTTGGAAGACTTGTAAGACTATATTGCTTGTTGTAACAAATGTTATGTGTGTTTCTAGGGGAAAGAATGTACTTGAATTGTTTCAAACCATTAACCACTTAGTTCAAAGCTGTTTTGAACATTAAACAGTGACAAACAGAAAATTGTGTCTGCATTAAAAAGACTTGTCTCATGGATATATCAATGATATCTATGATTTAAGTCTGACTGCATTGCCTCCAGGGATTCCATGATAGAGACCTTTTAGATTGCCCATATAATGTTGTGAATGAACTCTGGTCACATGAGTTATTTTCATTATTTCTGACTCTTTTCAGTAGTCACCTGACAAGTGAAGACTAATCTCTTTAATAAAGACAAGTAAGGCTTATAAAATAAATCTCTACCAGTATAATCATATCTTACCACTGTAGGCTCACATTCTGAGTAAGAAGAATAAATATTAGTAACCTTTATTCTATAAAAGCTAAATACTACTCTTGGTGATCATATTGATTATTTCCCAAACAGTCTAAAATAATTCTAAATCAATTATCTTAAACAAAATAAATATTTTAGACTAAATTTCAAATACTTCCAAAATTTGTTCCTGGCAGCGATCAACAGTCTAGTGCAAATGTCCTTATGATAAAATGACTTTTTTCTCTTCCGAATAGATGTCTAGTAATGGGATTGCAGGATCAAATAAGAAGTCTAATTTGAGTTCTTTGGGGATTCTCCATACTTCCTTCCAAAAAGCCTGTATCAGTTTGCATTCCCACCAGCAGTGTAAAAGTTTTCCTTTTTCCCCAGAGAGAGACTTTACATTTTTGTCTTAACCTGGATAGAGCTGGAACACATTCTTCTTAGTAAAGTGTCACAAGAATGGAGAAGAAGGAATACAATTTACTCAGTTCTAATATGAAGCCAATAGATGATCACCTACATAAGAGAAAAACTAAAATCAATTCAAGGTGGGGGCAGAGGAATGAAGGAGTGGAGAGAGTGGAGGAGGGAGAAGGATGGTAGATTACAGTGTATGGCACACCTCTTGGGGGTGGGATACAATTATAACAGGGACTTTACCTAACAAATGCAATCAGTTTAACCTAAGTCTTTGTACCCTCAGTGAACCTGAAACAATAAAAAATAAAATAAAATTTTGAATATGTTTACTGTAATCAATTCCTATTTCAGCCTTTGACTTCATGGGGGCACAACATACATTTTGCCTAAATGCTCTAGACACTTATAAATGTCATATGTAGAATGTAACAAAATTTGTGGATAATACCATAATTTTACATATACTGAAAAAAATTTTTCTTTGTTGTGAAGCTTTTACAAAACTTAACCTTACATGACTTTTCCTATAAAACTTAACCTTAAATGACATTTTTCATCTATAAAATGATTTGGATATATGCTGTGCTTCAAAGAAGCCTCAAATTTGAGATGAGATCAATGTATTATTTTTTGAGCTAATGATAGACAGAAAGGAAATTATTGCCTACTCAATTATAGCTAATGAACTTTTCTTGGGTATTTGAAGTATATTTGCTTTCTTTAATTAAATATATATACATGAGGTGTGACAATTAACTTGAAGAACTGGCCACCATGTGCTTACATTTGGCAGCACTGTACAAACAACTTGGTGAGTTTTTATAACCTTGGTATATCATTATCTCACAGCTGTGTTTGTGTAAGCATGCGGCAGCGTCTTGATGAATGGTGTTCATTGTTGTTAAGTGTTTTAGTGTGCTGTGTGATGACAGCTCTAATGGTCATTCCATAAAAAGAGTTCCAAAATTGTTGTGAAGGATGGACTAGGCGCCGGTGTTGGTGCATATCTTCCCAAGGGGAGTACTTCGAAGATGACCATAGTGGCTTTCAGCCGTGGGGTGTGTAGCACTTTTTCTAGGATGAGTTTGCAAACTTAATTGTCAGGCCTTGAATTTATATCTGTCTATCAATCCATTATCTACCTATAGAGGGATGTGATGAGATTCAGAAATATGGAGATCTACTTAGCATGTGTACCTAAAAAAAAAAAAATATATATATATATATATATATATATATATACTGATCATGGCATATGTTTCTTTACTAATAGATTAATTCCATGAATATATTCAATTCAATAGCAATTAAAAATATTTTCTGCTTTTCAAATAAATACACTTAAATTTTTGTTAAATTGTCTGATGCTTTTGCATATGTCCTAGAACATCTATAATGTAGAGAAAAGAATCTCCACAAAAATAGGTAAAGATTAGAAAACTGTATTTCCTTTGTAAAGCACATGAAATACCATTATTTATAAACCATTCCAACATTTCTGGGACCACTTTATGTCCTGACTAAAACTAATTCCTGATTTAAGTGTAAAAAATATTTTCAAGGAGTTTGTGATTTAAAAGATAATTCAAAAGGAGGTGAAGTCAGAATGATATAAGAAAAGTGTTTGAAATGTGACCTATTTAAACAAATATGTATGAAAGATGTTAGGAAAATCAGATGAACAAGAAGACAGAGCGGCCATTTTGATTAGAAGTTACTTACATTTTAAATTTAGGCACAGTTTGTCCTAATCCATCACGGTGCATCATTTCATGCGCTTGTGAAAAAACCCAGTCTTCCCTGCCATGTTCATAATGGCTTGTTTGACTTGCTGATTCCTGAGGCTGTAAATAAAAGGATTCAGCATGGGAGCTACTGAGGTGTTTAGCACAGCAACCGCCTTGCTCAAAGATACCCTGTCCTTTGCTGAGGGTTTAATATACATAAAAATGCAGCTTCCATAAGAGATGGAGATGACAATCAGGTGGGAAGAACACGTAGAAAAGGCCTTTGTCCTCTGATTAGTAGAAGGAATTCTCAAAATTGTTCTCATGATTCCCAGGTAGGACAGAAATATCAATGCTAAGGTGAACATTAGAGTAAACACAGCACAGGAAAACCCCAATATCTCCAGGAATTTTGTGTCTGAACAAGAAAGTTGCAGCAGAGGAAAATAATCACATGTGAAATGGTCAATAACATTAGACCTACAGTAATCAAGGTTTAAGAGCAACATTAGTGCTGGGAATATGATTAAGAATGACACCAGCCAAGAAGCAAAGACGAGCAGTGTGCAGACTCTCCGACTCATGAGGATCGTGTAATGCAGAGGCTTGCAGATGGCAACATAGCGGTCATAGGACATGGCGGCTAGAAGGTAAAATTCAGTGACACCCAGGAGAATGAAAAAGAATAACTGAGCCATGCAATTATTAAAGGAAATGGTTTTATCTCCAGAAAGAATGGTACCAAGAAACTTGGGTATGCTGACGGTTGTGAATGAAACTTCTAGCACGGAGAAATTTCTGAGGAAGAAATACATGGGAGTCTGGAGGTGGGGGTCCAGCAGGGTGAGAGTGATAATGGTCAGGTTCCCAGTGATGCTGAGTAAGTAGGTGATGAGCAGGAAGACAAAGATCACCACCTGAAGCTTTGGGTCGTCTGACAACCCCAGGAGAATAAACTCTGCCATCTCTGTAAGGTTTCTCATTCTTCAGTTGCTTTTTTTTTTTTATCCTACCAGACCTATAGGAAAAAGCAAAAAGAACAAACTTGAAGACTTGTGGATTAACAAATATCCAAGCCTGGGGATGGAATTGTGCTGAAATAGGGAAAATTAATAACTTCCAGGGATAATTACAGTGATCCTTTAATTTTCTCTTTTTGGTGCCCTCTTTGGTTAAAGCAGGTTAAAAAAAAAAAAATCAGAAACACACAGCTTGAAGTGAGAGGGCAGGGATTTGTAATCAGACTGTTTGACTCCAAATACTTTCTGTTTCCTTTCAGAGACACGCCTACAAAGTTTCTTCCCAGGGAGAACTACATCTTTCTCCTTTAGGTAAAAGCTTAGTTCTCAAACATGGAAAAGATACCTGGTTTTTTTTTTTGTTTGTTTGTTTGTTTTAGGATACTTGATATTTTTATAGTGACTATTTCATTCTTAGCTATCTGTCAACTTGGGTTAATACTCATCTGTTTCAACTCCTGCTACTACTTGATTGAAGGCAGCAATACTGAAGACATTGCTATGAGCAACCTCAGATGTCGGGATGTCAGGGACAGAGGAGAGAAAGGAGTAGAGAGGAAGCTAGACGGGCTTAAAACTGAGGTTTACTGCATGTGAATTCCTTGTAATATTTCAGGATGTTTCAGCCTACATATGTATCATATTATGACCTTTATTCTTATACAATCTATTTTGCTCTCTAGTTAAAATAAATACTATTACTGGGCAATGCCTGTGGCTCAATGAAGTAGGGCACCGGCCCCATATGCTGGAGGTGGAGGGTTCAAACCCAGCTCTGGCCAAAAAAATAAATAAATAAATACTATTCTTATTAATGTTTGAGAAGAATGCTGTCAGTTAAATAGATAGATAAGTATTTACCAAGAAAGCTTGTTTAATATTTTAATTTATTTATTGGTACTTTTAAATGATAATTATTTTCTGTAATAAAGTTTAAGTAGTGATATTGGCATAGATACTTCCATAGGAAAGAGAACATCTAGTTTTGAAACCAATACTTACATAAGGAATGAAAATCATTGAATGTATCTGATCCTCAATGTCCTAATCTATGAATACATGCCTTCTTCCTCTGTACACAAGTCCAGGGTTGTTGTGAGCATTAAACCTGTTAATATATGTGAAGCATTTAAAAAATGATTGAGATTTAAGGAAAGTAATATAAAGTTTTGTTCTATGTCGAAAACATTCCCTTGCCCCTAGTTGGAATATCTTTGGATTAGAATGGTGTCATGTGTAAAAGGCCATGTCTTAGATAAATAGTAATAAATATATTTAGCACCAGGGGAATCACATAAGATCAACCATAACAAAAATATGGAAGATGCCACTGGGTTGTACAGTCCCTGTCAGGCATTTTAGACAAGTGAATCAATACTTCCTTGTCTAGATGGTGCTCCCACCATGGTATAGCTGCCTTTTCCATCTCATCATCACCACCAAACACCCATGCGCACGCACACAAACACACATATGTTCTCTCTCTCTCTCTTTCCACTTCTCTCTCCAGACAGGATTTGATCACTGCTGTGTTCATAGTACATTAACCTCGCTACCCATATCCAGTTTTTTTCTCTGCTTTTCATTAGTAATAATCCTTCTGAAAGTGATTGTGAAGCTTGAAGTAAATTTTCCATACACACACTATATACACGTATATCTGAATACTATATATGAGTGTGTATCTGTGTGTGTATATATATCTATATATACGTAGATACGTGTATATATACATAGGTATACACACACACACATATACACCCCTAGTATTGTGGGTAGCACATTGTAATGACATCCCAGATTACTCACATCCACATTTCCACAGCAGTAGGGCTGGGACCATTGCATACATTCCATAAAAACCTTATGCTCATTCTTCCAACCTGTTCCACTTATCCTGTGCTGACATCTCTTGTGAACTCTGCCATTACTCTGTGCATTTTCAAAAATTATAACAGGATCTTATCTTCAAAACCATTTCAACATAATCCTGTATTTAGTATTATGGGTATTATAGGAGGTTTAAAAGGAACATATGTTTAATTAATTAATTAATTAATTAATGTTGAGTTTGTTGTTGAATCCCCTGTTACCATTGGTTAAGGTACTCTATTTCCTGCTAATACTCTAGCCTAAGTTTCATTTAAGTTCTTCTCTTCATTTTACAAGATATATTTTCCTACATTCCATATTTCACAAGATATTTTCATACACTTGGCCCAAATTCCGTGTATCAAGTAAATTTAAAACTAAGGATATGTAAAGGAAACCACATCACCACATTTTATTTATAAATAAATGTTTAAAAAACCTTCATAAAATATTATTTCTGTGTTACCTTTCTTACATTTCTTTACAGTTGATTCTTTCAATTTATCTTATTCCTGCTCCAGTAACATGACTGTTATTTCATCAAAGTTTTTTTTTTGTTAAAAGCACAAATTTTTCATCCCCTCTGGAAGTCATAAAGCACATTACCACTAGATAGATAAAATTTAGCTTCAATCTCAAGAATAAGTTTCTGTAATAACTTACTGACATTGGAGACTCAGGTTTTTAAAAATATGTATTATATTATTTCTGTTCCATAATGTATCAATGCACAGTATTGCTAATGTTTTTTGAACTTTTTTACTTATCAGTTTTCCTTTTAAATTTCCAGTTAGCATTAACACTTTTCTAAATAATAATGCCATGACTCATTCTTTTCTGCTGCTAATTACAGCTGTGGAGGAAATGTGGAAAGAGCTGTGAGGGAAGGTTATAGCTGAGTATTGAAAGGCTTCATGAGAACATCTCCAAAATGGACACTTCTATAGCCACTATACAAAAGCCAAGAAGCTTAACTGTAGATGATCCCAATATCAAGAATCAGGGGTGATACTCCATGCTTTTATATGAAAATGCTAATGAGAATTCACCGTATTATATTCATCTATCAATGTAAAATAAAGTTAGTACAATTTATACTCCTATGAGGAGATTATATTTCAATATTTAACATGCTGTATGTGATTACTGGAGCCTCAAAACATCCCAAGGATGTGGCTCAGCACCCATAGCTCTATGAGTAGGGTGCCAGCCACATACACTGAGGCTGGTGGGTTTGAGCTCAGCCTGGACCAGCTAAACAACAATGATAACTACAACCAAAAAATAGCTGGGCATTGCGGTGGGCACCTGTAGTCCCAGCTACTTGGGAGGCTGAGGCAGGAGACTCGCTTGAGCCCAGGAGTCGGAGGTTGCTGTGAGCTGTGTTGGCACTGCACTCTACTGTGGGTAACATAGTGAGATACTATCTCAAAAAAATCATCATAATAATAATCCCAAGGATGTATTGGTATATGGAATGGAGAATATTTCTAAGTATTGATCTCATCATCTCAGTTTTTATTTTATTTTTGAAAACAGATCTATATTTTCTATAGGAAAAACATTTCTTAGGTTATTAATTGTTCATTTCCTTCCTCTTATTTCCTCCAACTTACTTTTTCCTGGCTTCCTAAGTATTCGTGGGGAAGATCTTTTGAAGTATTAGAAATAAAAATTAAAAGTGATATTTCTTATTTCTTAATTCAGATGGTTATGAAGCCTCTTCAGGGATTTTATTCCCAAAACATTCCCATATTCTGCCTTTCCCAAATCTCTATCATCAAACATATGTCAACAACAAACTTGTAAATAAACTACATGAAATACTGGCAACTTCTTTGATGTCTTAGGTGAGGAAGGGACATATTAAGGGATTTGTTTAGAATAGAAAATCTAGGAGATTGCTTTGAGAGACAGATAAGGAGACTTTCACTAGTTCCATTTTATTTGTAGAGTGTGTGTGTGTCTTTGTATTTAAGGATGTTTTATGTTTCAGTGTTTTGAAACTTCCCTTACTACATCAATTACTTTTTTTCACCTTTTCTGTGTTTACTCAAGTCTCTCCTCTTCAGTTAAACTTTGTTAGAAGACACTAGAAAAATTTTATGGATCATGTTCCCAAAAACTGTCTTTTGTTTTTCACATCACCCTCAGTTTTTTTTAAATGAATTTAAAGAATTATCAAGAGTTTAGGTTACTATATAAGAGGGGAAAATTGCTTAGTTCAGTGTTATGTTAGCTTCTTAATCACACTACAATACACCTTTACCATGGTTTGATTATTGTAGGCTGTAGGCCATGACACCAGGATTCCTTTGAGACCTTCTACTAGCCTGAGTAAAACAAAGACTCCTCAAGAGAACACACTGAGTGGCTGGCAGAATTTTTTTGTTGAAATTATTTTCTACTATTTTTATAATAATTTTTGGTTACTGGTTCCCTGAAGAAATATGAATAATTAGTGTTTCTTTAATCCAATAATGATGGCCAGTATAATTATCAGCATTCTTACCAGTTTGCATAGAAACAATTTAAGGAAATAGAGAGATCACCAAATCACGCTTAATAAGTATATCATAAATAGTAACATTCATGGCTAATATCCACTTATAACCTCATGCTTTCAGTTTACTAACTATCCAGTTAGAATTTAAGCAAGAAAGAGAAAAAAAGAAATTAATAATAAAATTATGCTGTCAGAACACTATTTCTTGGTCATGACAATATAAGGCCAATTTATTATCAAATATCATAAAAGTATACAGAATTTGCCATTAGAAAGACATGAATTAAAAATCCAAAAGGTATATTAATATATTTATGAATTTGGATGTGTAACTTAATTTCTTTATGCTTCAATGTTCTTTGTTGGAAATGGAGTCTAAATTTCAAGTGTGTTTTTGATAATTAATTGATTTAATTTAAATATGTTTTCAATAAATCATGTGGCATTTAGTAGTCTCTAACAGCTACATTATTTAATTTATTTTTTCTTTCAGTTGAAATTAATTCCCAACTCTGGGAAGGATAGTCATAATAGTGGTGATATTGATTAAGGGCACTATCTATTGTAGTGACAAAGGATTTTCATATTTCATTTCATTTCGATCTTACAACACACTTAGGAAACTTTTATCTTTACTCTCAAATAAAAACGGAGGTCTAGCGAGATTATACAGCTCAATCCATACAGCTAGGAAATGTCAAATACAATCTCAGATTACTTAAAATTAAATTCTCTTCTTTTAAAGATGGTATTACATATCCTATATTCAATTAAAAACAGACACAGAGATAGTAATTTCCTGATTTTAATTAAGGAACAAATAAACTAATACAATAAAATATAAATATTTTTAATATAATTTAATATGTTAAGTTTCAAATTATAACCCCAGTATATCTTATTTAATTTAATTAAAAGTTAAGCTATTATATAATGAAATAATGCTAAGATTTGAGAGATTTCCATTGCCTTCTATGTGACTAACTTACCTCCAACATCACATAGTTTCAATAGCACTAAGAATGACTGGAGATTTAAAAATTTTAGCAAATGTTATTGTTGTAATCCATGGAAACCAGAATTTTTGAAAACATTTCTGTTTCCTACTGAACAAATTTGTTTCCTATTGTCAATGATTTTGTCTTAATTTTTCCATTCCTTCCAGAGTTTATATGTTTCTCTGACCAGAGAATGAGAAAGGAACAAAAATATGAAATAGAAAAAAAGTATCATAAGGTATTTTAAGACTGGTGTGGTTTCTTCATAGATTTTAGGTAGCACAAGCTACTTAATGCTTTATCTATTCTTTCTGCCTCTGGCTCAAGGGGACTAATTCAGCAAATCAAACTCGCCAAAGGAAGAATGAACACAAAACACTAAGGAATATAAAATGTAATGCACATTAGTAGGTAGATTGAAAACGGAAGCTTGGGAGACAGTGTCCAATGAGACAGATAAGAAAATAACAACAAACAAGAAAACTAAGTCTGAACATTTTTTTCCCTTGCCATCATTTTTTCAGTTAATGATAATAATAATCTGATATCTCAATTCCTAAAGCAAAATGCTAATAATAATATAATTTTTAAAATATTAGTCCTACATTGTATTGAATACATCTATTATATTTATTATTTTTAATCTGACTCCTCATAACAACTTTTCCTCCCACAATACTGCCAACACTATATATATTTTTTCCCCCTACTCTTTCTATTGCTTACTAGGAATGACAGTTAGAGATTTCTTGTTCTGATTGATTAAGGTTCCATTTCCATGCCAAATATAATTTTAGGAGTTAGTCCCTTTCTCAACTAGACTATACTAGTCTTATCATGCCAAATAAGGTAATGCCACTGAAAAAAGCCTATAAATTGTTCAGGTCTTTAGTAAAGGCTATGCAAGATTTGAAGGTCTTTACAGAGTTTCCCTCATACATAAAAATAGAGCAGAGAGCAGTGTTATACAGTTTGTTTGTTTGTTTCTTTTAAATCAGGCTATCATACTAACTACTAGCCTTATGATCTTAGGAAAATATTCCCATACATCAATTTAGACATTTATACAAAAGAGATAACCATGTCTATATTGCCATCAGATACAGTAACAGACAAATCTATTCCTGTGTATGGTACAGAATAAGTTCTATCTATAGACGACTTAGTACTTAGAAAATTCCTATCACATTTTCAGGTTACAAATGAATAATGATCACTTTATTTTTATATATCTTTATATATTTCCAAAACCAAATATAGATGAATAGGAGAAGACACAAAACTAGATATAGCACATGCCTTCAGCATAACTGTGAAATGGAGAATCATAAGAATTTCAAATTACTTGTGAGAAGGAAAATAAATACCCAAGTTCCTTAGCTGAGTGGGAAGATATGGACAGATAGGTTGAGAATATATTTGTTATAGATATTTATTTCATATTTTGTAGAACTTTTAAAAAGAAACTACTATATTATAACATAAAATAGACATTTTAAGATTTAGTATATTTAAAGGATTTACTTTTTTAAACAATTATAGTGTAAAAAATTCTTTTTATTTAGATAACCAGAAAAGTGATTTTTAGAGTCAATGATTTTCTATTCAAAATTACAAACCAATGATTACATTGAACCTACAAATCGTATTAAAAGGAAGACAATACTTAGTCACTTTCAGGTTAAAAAGAAAGCTGAAGCAAATGAGCTCAGTACTTCGCAGTGGCATTCAATCAGAGAAACGTATACTCTCATTTGTTTCTATGAAACACTACTTTATGAACCAAGGTTTTGAAAGCTTCTTTTACTTGCTGGTTTCTCAGAGTGTAAATAAAAGGGTTCAACATGGGGGCTATTGAAGTGTTGAGAATAGCTACACCTTTGGTCAGTGATGCTCTTTCTTTGGCTGAAGGCTTGACATACATGAATATGCAGCTTCCGTAAGAGATGGAGATGACAATCATGTGAGAGGAGCAAGTGGAGAAAGCCTTTTTCCTTTGACTAGCAGATGGAATTCTCACAATGGTGCAAGCGATGCATATGTAGGACAGAATCACTAATGCCAGTGTGAACAGCAGCGTGACAAAAGCAAAGTAAAAGCCAATCATCTCTAGAAGCCATGTATCTGAGCACGAGAGTTGTAAAATAGGGAAATAGTCACAAGAGAAGTGATCGATGACATTGGAAGCACAAAAATCTAACTTGAGGATAAGCATGAGTGGTGGAAAAATGGTCATAAATCCTCCCAGCCATGAACTAAAGACAAGCAAGTTACAAATTTTCTTGTTCATGATGGTGGTGTAATGAAGAGGCTTGCAGATGGCAACGTATCGATCGTAAGACATGGCAGTCAGAAGAAAAAATTCAGACACACCCATGCAGATGAAGAAAAACAATTGAGCTAAACAGCTGTTATAGGAAATGGTCTTGTCTTTAGTAATGATTGCCCCCAAAAATCTGGGGATGGAAACACTGGTGAATGTAATTTCTAAGAAAGAGAAATTCCGGAGGAAGTAATACATGGGAGTCCATAGATGAGAATCTATTAAGGTAAGGATGATGATGGTTAGGTTTCCAGTGACACTTAATATGTAAGTTATAAGTAAAAAGACAAAAATTATAACCTGAATCTCTGGGCTGCTCGATATGCCCAAGAGTACAAATTCTGTGATCATCGTGTGGTTTCTCATAATATTGGTTTTCTTTGAACAAAATCTATTGGTGAAAAATAACAACAAAAAAGAATAAGTGAACAGTGAAGGAATTGACATTTTAAATGTTGCTATTAATAGCGCCAATGAAAAGAAGCCATGGATCTTTATCCTTGTAAGAATTTCTGCAACATCTATTCATTCATAGAAATCATACACATCGTCTGTTGAAAGGGACACGTTTATTCATAGGTCTATGTTAAAAGTTTCCTCATCAGTGGTTTTACATAACACTTCTCCATATAATCAAATTTTGATATGTCCTTATATCTATGAGTTGTAGATCTCTACAATATTTTTTAATTATGTCTGTAGTTTGGATATTGAGACTGTTTATCACTTTCTAAGATTGTGTACTTTCAGGACTGAAATATCTAATTTTAAGTTTGAATTCTGATGTTATTTGCAAACTTACAAATTTCACTGGTGAAAATCAATGACCTAATCACAATTCCTGAGTTTACTAGTAGCTATGATTATTTTTACACTTAATATATATTCTTTTATATATGCCTGACAGAAATAAACATGTTTGAAATCACAGAATATAGTAGTAGAGTAGCTGTGATTGTAAATGAGAGTAAAGTTCTTAATTTATGAAAAAGGAAGAAGGGGCCAAATAAGTTAATAATATGTAGATAATATACATACAGTAGAATTCCATATTTAACCACCTCCCTACATTGACCACCTCTTTAAGTTGACCTAATTTTCAGAGACCAGACGTGCACCACATGTACATATCGGTACAACAGACCTAGTTCCTTTTATTGACCAACTCCATATATTGACCATTTTGTTACAGCATTTTGTTACAGTCTCTTGGGTGGTCAACTTATAGAGGTTCTACTATAGTTCTACAACATACTAATCAATTTATATCATTTTTGTTTGTTATTTAAATTAAAAATTGACTTTTTAAAAATAAATTCAATTAACTTTTTTACTCTTAAAAATACCTGAAAGGCATAAAAGAACTTGTAGGGAGTTTTTGATACCAAAACATCACATTGCTTTTTTTCTTAAAGAGTAAATAATTAGAATAAAGAATTTGTTCTGAGGATTTACTTTACAGAAACTGCAAGCTTTGAAATGTAATCTGTGTGGCTTTTGTCTTATTCTGTCCTTCCCATAGGAGATAGCATTCTGCCTGTGATAGGAAGTTTTCAGTATTTGTTGTAGTATTTTCTTTCTATAGTATGAACTGGCCACTCAGGATGTGATAAGGATCAAAGCTGTGTTTGGACATTTTTTCCTACTTTTATTTTGCTTTTCCAACTATAGAGTCTCTTCCTTTAAGAATAATGCACTTTTTTTTTTGTGTCACTAGCATATCAAAAACTGGCAGAACAAAAGGCAGAGATTGTTACAATGGTTGAAACATATTGAAATGTAAAATTAATAATACTATATGTTAAAGGAATAATTTAGGTAAGCCTACAATTCATTTCAATAAAATAAACTTTTGGCTGGGAGAAAAATAAAAATCTGTCAATTTGTTAATTTACTGATAAGTATTGAACATACAGTCTGATATGTCTGATGATACCAATCAGAAATACAATCATAGATTTAATTATTAATTTGCTTAAAATTTAACACATTCATAATAGGCTTTAGGAGAATTTTTAATTATTTACTTCCTTCTTGCCTCTGTCTATAACATGAAAGCCTCTCATATTGAAAATACTGGTTGAATTACATATAAGATTTTTAACAGCCTCTATTATTAGATAAAATCAATTCCTCTTTTATCTTTTCATAAAAACATAAACATTGCTCTGTCTTGAACTCCAAGAAGCTACTATTATAATCCTACAATTTCTAGAAAATACCTATTTAAGAAACTGGAATATAAAACCATTCAAAGCTCTCTGGATAAGAGAAAGATTGAGTACTATAATTTTACCTTCTCTTGTTACTATATAAATCCCTGAGAAACTAAAGTGAAGAAAGGAAGAATGCAAGGAGAAATAAATTCAAGAGATGTAGTGATGTCATGACATACCTTTCTCAAAAGCCAAGCAATATAGCAAGATAAATGCAAAAGTGTACCTATGAGTTTATACAACCTGGTTTCCTTTGCCTGTACTTAATTTTCTTAATATGCACATGGCACTCAGTCTGGACTCAGGAGATAATTCATTCTCAGTTCCTTTGGGGTTAGTTAAGCTCAGGGCTGAATTACTCCAAGGTGGACATTTCCTTGAGGGTAGTACCATCATCATTTTATTTATTTATACATCTCCCTCAGCACGAAAGTATTTTAACATCTTCAAAAATAAGAAAAGTATTTGAAAATTCAGGTTTTCATTTTTAATTTAAAAATCAACATATGCTCAAAGTGATAAGAATCAAGTGTCACAGTAGTATATAATGACGTACGGAATGGCCCTTTGTTTCCAACAAATCTCCATTTCCCCTCAAATCTTAAAATTTAACAATATTAAACATTTACAGTGTACTCTACCTGGTATTTTTTTCACATATTCACATTTACACTTTCAAAGAGATGCTTTCTTTGTATAGCAAGGTTATTTTACTACACAAAATACAGTATTCTGCAATCTTTTTTTTTTAGTTAAACAACATATACCGGATATCATTTCTTGTCAAACAAAACAGAAATCATCCTTTTGTAACAATTGCATACAATATCAGAAGATATTCTACAATTTTATTATAGATTAAATTTATGGAATTATATTGCTACCATTTTCACATGATTAGTTACCATGCTACGGTTCATTCTTATTAATTTGCATATACACAAGTATTGATATGACATACATGTTAAGTACTAAATTTTTTTTTTTTTGAGACAGAGCCTCAAGCTGTCCCCCTGGGTAGAGGGCAGTGGCATCACAGCTCACAGTAACC
>NW_003852438.1:9307254-9347116 GCF_000181295.1 Otolemur garnettii | reverse complement strand
CCTCCCAAGTAGCTGGGAGCACAGGCGCCCGCCACAACGCCCGGCTATTTCTTGGTTGCAGCCGTCATTGTTGTTTGGTGGGCTGGGCTGGATTCAAACCCACCACCTTAGGTGTATGTGGCTAGTGCCTTAGCCACTTGAGCTACAGGCACCGAGCCACTAAATTTTGATAGATGCAAACTCTTTGTTATGCTAGCAAATATTGTTCATTCTATATAAGTCTATTTATGCACCTATTAACCATTCTCACTTCATAATAATTAAAATAAATAAGTTAAATTCAAAAAAATTTAAAAAAGGAATGAACCCTTTTCATTTCATTGCATCCTAACCAGCATTGAATGTTGGTGTTACTTAAAAGTTTTATAGCCTGAGCATGGTGACTCATGTCTGTAATCATAGCACTCTGGGAAGGGAAGAGATGGGGTCTCATGAACTGGGACCAGCCTAAGTAAGAGTGAGACACCATCTCTACTGAAAATAGCAAAAATTAGCCTGGCTTTTTAGAGGTTGCCTATATTCCCAGCTACTTGGGAGGCTAATGCAGGCAGCTCACTTGAACACAGGAGTTTAAGGTTGCTGTGAGTTACACTGATGCCCTGGCACTCTAGCTTGGGCAACAGAGTGAGACTCTGTCTCAACAGTAAAAAAAAGTTTTATGAACATATTTTAAAAATGTTGTTACAATTAATTTAATATTAAAAACCAGATCAAAGTATCTGGCATTTGAGGTTAAAGAGTGTTAATTTCTTTTAAACATACAAAATTTATTTAACCCTTCTGAGCATCAGTTTCCTTACTCATAAAGACCAATTGTCCTAACTCACAGAATGGTGTAAATATTGAATGGTATACTGTATAAAAGTGCTTAGCAGAGTAGTTCAGGTATAATAAATGCTGAGTATATAAATGTTATATATTTTTAAAATTTCGTATTCACCATTTAATAGAAAGATTGAACTTTAAAAATATTTTAATATTCTTGACCATGAATTACCTACTGATAAGCTTTGTTTACTTTCATTGGATTTACTGTTGTATTTATTAGTCAGAGATATTATGAATAGAAATCCTTGTTTGGGCTTAGCTATTATAGCATGTTTTCAGAGCCTATCCTTACAGCTTAACTTTTTTATTTACTATCTAGCTTTTTTAATTTTCTAAATTTTTTATTAATTCACAAATGCAAAGATCATATATACATTAATGCATGTGTTGGTACAATGTGCTGATTTCATATAGAATTAGGAGCATTTAGGTGTAAGAAAGATTGGACTGAAAGATTAGACAGCTTATGAACTCTTGGTAACCTATTTTTCTTAGAACATCCTTTCCTACACATCTCAAATTTACATAAACATGTTTTTCTTTTACACTTATACCTTTAAAATACCCAGAATTTATTTTTATGTGAAATATAGATTTCTGTTGTTGCCTTTATAATGTAGAGCCAACTTCCCTCAGACCATTAGGCTACAGGCAATTTGAGAGAGGACAGTAAGTTCCTCAAATGCTATGTCATCCTGTGTTATTACTATCTCTAGTCCAGAGTTTTATAAGATCTACATTTATTTAAAATTTAAAATTTGAAATTTACTCTCAGTTATTTTGAAATATACCATTGCATTGTGCAATAGGTATGATCCTACCCCCAAGATAAGTAAGTGAGGTGATGGATATGTTAATCGCTTTGGTTTAAGCATTCCACATTGTATATCAAATCATCACATTGTACCCTGTAAATGTACACAGTTGTGATTTTAATTAAAAATGAAATAAAAATAAAAATTAAAAATTAACTATTTTTCACAGGAAAAAAACATCTACATGCATCCTTTTATTTTGGAATGAAAGTCAACATATTGAAATATATGTTTAAAACATCATATCTATGTCTCTCTCTCTCATATATATGTGTGTGTGTATATATATATATATATATAAAACCTTGATTTGACATACTCATATGTCTCACTTTTCAGGTTAAAAAAATTTTTCTTCACACTGTACCCCAGAAGTGCATTAATGTACATAGTTACCATTCAATTAAAAAAAAAAGTTTCTTACTGCCCTCAACATAAAGTATATAATTTTAACAAGACCAAAATCCTATAAGATTTGACTCACACACTTTATACCATCTATTCTCACCTCTCACTTTTTCCATTTCCGGGTACCTGTGATTTGTTTATTTATTTGTTTTGATAAACTAATACTTTCCCTTCTTCAGAGCATTTGCATATATTCTTCTGGCTGATGGATGGGGCTTATCAATTCACTTCTACTCGCCTGCCAATTCTACTTCAATTTTACTCTGTTTTGCAGTGTTGATTCTGTGATTTTTCCCAAATTCTCATGTTTCCATAATTAATGCCTTATGCTTTACCATTGCAATAGTAATCCTATTTCAATTGCTAAGCAGATGTCATCCTTGCTAGATTCTAAATTACACAGCATAAGTTACACATGTGACTATTTAAATTTAAATATGAATTAATTACAATTAAATAAGTCAAATTTATTTCTTCAGTTTCACTAATTATGGTACAATTTTTCAATAGTCAAATGTGGCTTGTGGCTAAAGCCTGGGATAACATAGATTGTAGGAATTTCCATTAATGCAAAAAAATATTTAAGACAGCTTTGAGGAAGGAATTATTTCTCCTTTTATTACTCTTAGAGAACCAAGTACATGGTATCTTTTCCAGAATGTAGACTTTTTGCTATGACTTCATCAAATTGGTCACTGTTTCTTGTAACTGCTAGTCATTTGCTCTATCTCCCTCTCTCGGACACACACACACACACACACACACACTTTTCTCTAAAGGTTTCATCTAAATATCAGGTAATCTATGAAATATTCCATATTAGCAGAGTCAGGATTAGTTGATTTCTTTTTTCTGTCCTCCCAACATGTTATATTGTCATCTTGTTCATTTGTAATTACTCGTGCATATTTGTTTCCATCAAAAGCTACCTTGACACAATGGTCCTTGGTTAGTTCATATTTATATAGACTATCTGTGCCAGGTAAACTTGATCATAATGTATTATCCTTTTTTCATATTGCCATATTCTAAACACTGATCTAATATTAAAAATTTTGGCTTTATGCTCATGAGAGACATCAGACTATAGTATACTTTTCTTGCATTCTGGTCACAAATAAGGGTAATGACAGACTCATAAAAAGAGTTGGTTAATTTTCTCTACTGTTCTGCTTTCTAGAAGAGATGTAAAAGATGTTAAGATTTGTATTCATTTCTTTCCTAAAGGTTTTGTGGCATTCACCAGTCCAGTGAAACCATCTGATCCCGATGTTTCATTTTCAGAATGTTTCAACTACACATTCAAATTATTTAATAGATATAGAATACCCAGGTTACTATGCCTTCTATAGTGAGTTCTGGTAGTTATATAATTAGGAATTGATCCATTTCACCTGATTTCAAATTTAGGAGTATGTGGTGTTTGTAGCACTCTATCTTTTTTTTGTCTGTGGGACCATAGCTATGCCTTCTCTTTCTTTTGTGATATCTGTAATTTGCATCTTTTCTTATATTTTCCTTGGTTACCCTTGCTAGGCATTTATCAATTTAATGGATTTTTAAAAAATTTTTTTCTTAATTTTTAAATAATTTATTGTAATTGGTTTGGGCAGTGCAAGTGTATTTTTCTTATGTTGAAGAATTGTATAGTGGTAAAGTCAGGACTTTCAGTGTACTCATCACCTGAATACTGCACAATGTACACCATAGGTGATTTTTAGCGTTTTGTGCCCTTCCAAACTCCCTCACTGTTATTTTCCAGTGTCCATTATACTACTTTACATGGCCATGTGTACACATTATTTAGTTCCTCCTGGTAAGTGAGACCATGTGATATTTGTTTTTCTGCTTTGGGGATAGAATAATGAATGGTCTATACTTCCATCCAAGTTTGCAGTCCTAACAACAGTGTATAAGTATTTCTTTCCTTCAGTGTCCACAGTGGCAACATCTGTTGTTTGGTGATTTTTTTTTTTTTATGAAAGTCATTCTCACTGAAGTTAGGTTATAACTCATTGTAGTTTTGATTTTCATTTCCTTAATGATTAGAGATGTTGAATGCTTTTTTGTGATTATTGGCCATTAGTCTATTTTCTTTTGAATTCAGCACACCAAAAAAAAAAATAAATAAAAAATAAATAAATAATAACTACCATGACCAAGTGACTTCATCCTGGGACTGCAGGGATAGTTCAATATACACAAATCTGTAACAGAAGCAAAAACAATTACCATATGATCACCTCAATAGATGCAGAGAAAGCATTTGACAAAATTCAGCCCTGTTTTGTGATAAGAACTCTGAACAAAATAAACACTGATAGAACATAACTCAAAATTATAAAAGCCATACATGACAAACCACAGCCAACATTATACTAAATGATGAAAAATTGAAAGCATTCCCACTTGGATCTGGCATGAGGCTAAGCTGCCAACTGTTACCACTTCTATTTAACATCCTGCTGAATGTCTAGTTAGGGCAATCAGAAAAGAGAAGAAAATTAATGTTGACCAGATGGGTAGAGAAGAGGTTAAATTTTTCTTCTTTACTGATGGTATTATGTTATATCTACAAATTCTCAAATATTATGCTAAGAGATTCCTGAAGCTGATAAATAAATTCATCAGAGCTTCAATATACAAATTCAATGTATGCAAGTTAATAGCATTCCAAAACACCAACAACAGTCAAGATGAGAAAAAAAAAAAAAAACTCAATACCTTTCACAATAGCAACAGAGAAAACAAAATACCTAGAAAAAGATTTAACCTGGCATATAAAAGACCTCTGTAGGAAGAACTACGAATGAGAAGTTCCTATGAGAAAGGAAGTTCCTATGAGAAAGGAACTCACAGAAGATGTAAACAAATGGAAAAATGCATCATGTTCATTGATCAGCAGAATTGACATTGTTAAAATGTCTGTACTACCAGAGTGACCTACAGATTCAAAGCAATCCCCATTAAAACACCAGTGCCATTTTCCACAGATCTACAAAAAATATAATTCTATACTTACATATGGAACCAGAAAAGAGACTGAATAGCCAAAGTAAACTTACGCAAAAAAGAAAAATTAGAGATACCACTTTACCAGATGTTAAGCTATGTTACCCAAGCTATGTTACAAGACAATCATAACCAAAATAGCATGGTATTGACACAAGAACTGAAACATAGACCAATGGATCATAACAGAAAACCCAGATATCCTCATATTGCCATATGATCTTTGACAAAGTTGACAATAACATACCCTAGGGAAAAGAATTCTTATTCAATAAATAGGCTGGAAAAATTGAGTAGCCACATATAGAAATCACCATTCACAAAAATTAATTCATGATGGATAACAGACTTAAACCTAAGGCATGAAAGCCTACGAATTCTAGAATAAAATGTTGGAAAAACTCTTTACATGTTGGCCTAGGCAAAGAATTTGTGAAGAAGGCTCTAAAAAAATTACTGCAACAACAAAAATTAATAAATGGAGCCTTATTAAACTAAAAGGAAATGAATGATGGAGTAACTTACAGCATGGGATAAGATATTTGAATGCAATACATCTGATAAAAAATTTATCCTTAAAGAGCTCAAGCAAATAAGAATGAAAAAATCAAACAACCCTATAAAAAAGTGGCCAAAAAATATGAACAGAAACTTTTCAAAGAAGATAGACTAGGGTGGTGCTATAGCTCAAAGGAGTAGAGTGTCAACTCCATATATGAGAGGTGGTAGGTTCAAACCTGGCCCTGGCCAAAAGAAAAAAAAAATGCAAAAAAAGAAGATAGACTGGTAGCCAGTAGTCTAATTTCGAATTAGTCTAAATGGTCTAATGGCTAATAGTTTACTTTCATTACTTTCATTTGCCTGAGAATGCAAATTATATAAATGCAAGTCTTTAAATCTGTTTATTTTATGAACTATAATTTTTTCTACCTTGGTGAATGCTTCATGTTCCCTTAAGAAGGATTAATTAACTGTCTACAGTAAGTGAGATATAAAGATAGAGAACAGAAAAATAGCATAGTATTTATCTTTTAAAAAATCTCAGTCTTAAAAAGCCTATAATAATGTAAATATAACCAGTCATTCATGTGGATAAAGAATAGGATAGATAGGTAATTCTGCTTTCTTTATATATAAAAATTGAATATTAGTATTTAAGTGTAATATCATCATCCCTATCAATAGGCAGAATTAGTATTTTAACCTGAGTTTGTTAACTGAAGCTTCAGGATTCTTTTTATCATAATTAAGCATTTTGGTGAAATTGTGGGATAAACATTTCTACTTGTATTGTTCAAAACAGGCTTATATTCAGAAGGAATTGTGTAGAATTCTCAAATTTACACTGACTATCAAGTTCTAACTATATTAAAGTACAAAGGGACAGGTGACATATTCATTTTATCATTTCAATTTTACTATCATATTTTTCATCTTTTATTACTATTTTATCATTAAAAGTCATAAGCATTTAAGATAATTAACCTGTATGTAAAGAATAGTAAATACTTTTCTTCTTTTGGGTATTCCCTTGTCCTGTTTTACACAGCAGTCATTGACCAAGATACTTTATTTTTTTCTACCTATGGAGAGTTCTAATTTTATTCAAAATATAACATATAAGATTAAACTATCTTAATAGTCTGTAATTTCAAAGTTATTTAATTCCCATTAAGCATATAATAAACTTAACATCACTAACCTATGTATACACATATAAAAGCACACATACTTTTAATACAGAATCATGTATTTCATGAAACAAGCACATAACATTATCTTCACTCTTATTTCATTCTATTCTATTCTATTCTCTCTCTTTTTTTTTTTTTGCAGTTTTTGGGCCAGGCTGGATTTGAACCCACCACCTCTGGCATATGGTGCTGGTGCCCTACTCCTTTGAGCCACAGGCACTGCCCCTCCATTCTATTCTTAATGGTTGAGAATATTAGTCAATTTTAAATTTCACTAATATCTCAGAGTTACATTGCCAAAGACTGTTAACTTCAACAGCTCCCCATTTCATACTCACTTAATATCACTGAAGCATGTGTTATTGGTTATATATACACAGATAGAAAGAAAGAATTTTGGGGAAAAGTAACAGTTATATGATGTAAGATATTTATAATAATTTAATTAAGTCCATTAATTGTATCCATATATGTTTCAGTAAAATTGTCTGAGAACACTACTAGTTTCCACCTCAGTGGAAAAGAAATGTTTAGACCAATAGACAAAAAGATGGTGGAGATGTATTTAATCATTGATTATTCCCATGATATTCTTATTAGGTGTGAATTAATTATTGATTGAATTATGGCTCTATTTTTATTACTGCATTAACATAATAACAAATTATATTTACATAATAAATTATAAATAATACATGTACATTTAGGTGCCAGAGTCATTTAATTTAGTTAAATAACTGCATAGTGTACACTGTAGTAAATTCAAGTAAAAAGGTAAACTCAATGATTATTTTATATTATATTTATGTGATAAATTATAAATAATAGATATATACCATTAGGTGACAGAGTGTATATTGTAGTAAGTACAAATAAATAATCTTAATGATTATTTAATTTTAGAGTAAAATAAGCAAACTATTAAAATTTGACAGCTATGCATAAATATAAAATGTTATTAATTGGACTCGTCTGTGTTTCAGAATGTGATGCAGGTTTAAAAGAGTAAGTATATACGAGAGTGAGAACATGGAAAATTAGATGTCAGAAAAAATAATCTCTTCTGAGTACCATTTTCAATGAAAGCAAGAGTTATTGTTCCCTATCATTCTAGGGGACGATTGTCTCATGGGTAAGAATTAATGGTCAAATAAAATCTCTCAAATTTCTGTTATTTTTTTCACGAGAAGGGAAATTTTTAAATGCACATCAATTATGAGAGAAATTTTAACAATACACATGCTTATATTTATAGCCACTCGCAATATGCCAAACATTGTGTTAACTACATTTACATTTTATGTATTTTCTTCATAAATTACATGCACTAAGCACTGTTGTAAGTGAAACAATGAAAATCCCATGAATTTGGTAATTTTTTTCCTTATATCCATGAAACAGATGAAGAAAAAGAGACATAAAGAATTTAAGAAATTTTCTCAGAATTACCAAGGTTTTCACCTAAAATGTTGGGATGATGTGACAGACACTTCCCTTAACAAACATGCTATTATTTCCAGATTATCTGTAGTATAACTTGTGATTGTGTTTCATTTTGATCACCATTATAAAAAAAAGAAAACATATTCTTGGGCTATCATTGGGTTATAGCTTTCATATGAAAGCTATAAATTAGTTTCATAGTAGGGCTGAGTACATTGGATATTTTTTATTCCATTCTTGAGATACTTTGCTAAGAGGAATATGTTCCAGCTCCATCCATGTAAACATGAAGGAGGTAAAGTCTCCGTCTTTCTTTAAGGCTGCATAATATTCCATGGTGTACATATACCACAATTTATGGATGCATTTGTGGGTCGATGGTCACTTGGGCTTCTTTCATGATCTAGCAATTATGAATTGGGCTGCAATAAACATTCTGATACAAAAAAGGGAGGGGATGGGAGGGGGGAGGATAGGTGGAGGGAGAGTTATGAGTAGAACCACACCTATGGTTTATCTTACAAGGGTACATGTGAATCTTCTAAATGTAGAATATAAATGTTTTAACACAGTAACTAAGAAAATGACATGAAGGCTATGTTAACCAGTTTGATGAAAATATTTCAGATTGTATATAGAACCAGCACATTGTACCCATGACTGCATTAATGTACACAGCTATGATTTAATAAAAAAAAAGAAAAGAAACAAAAAAAGAAACAAAATTAGCTTTATTTGGGTCATTAAGGAAAGAAGGTGCTGAGATGACTATGTCCTAATCTACCGCAAGACTTAGTGAAGGAAAAATATGTAAACATTAAAATGACCAGTGGATCCTACTTTTGGAGGAAAAACCTCACAAAAGTTAAATTAACAGAATTTAATTAAGCAAATAATTTGTGAATAGGGTAGCCCTCCAAATAGGTTCAGAGTGACCCTGTGGCTGCCACATAGTCAGATAAAATTTATGGATAGAAAAAGAAAAGTGATGTATTGAAAACAGAAGTGAAGTATAGAAGCATGTGAACTGGGTACAGCTTGGCATTTACCTTATTGGAACATGGTTTGTACAGTTGGGCACCTGTGATTAGCTGACACTGAGATTGGTACCAGGATAGGTCACAGTCTGTTTATACTTCAGTTAGGTTACACTTCAATATGCTGAAGAAACCCTTAGGTCAAATTTAAAATATGTGAGATAGCTTTGGAGTAAACTTATTTAACATTACTAAAAGAGAAAAGAATGAGATGAGTCCTTTTACCCTTCAGGACATGAAGCAGATGATGAGTCTTACAGGCAGCGATAAACAATAACAAAAATGATATACATTAAGAACCAATTTATGGCTGAAAAGAGACACTGAACAAAGCAAGAAAAATTAATGAAATTTTTTCACATATGAGGTCTGACAATTAAGTTCATAAATTATTTCTAGAAAAAGTGCTGCACGCTTCATTGCTGAACATCACTACAGTCAACTGTGAAGTACTCCCCTTGGGAAGCTGGGCACTGATGCCAGCACCTAGTCCACTCTTCAAAGCAATTTTAGAATTCTTTTTTCTGGAAATGACCATTAGAGCTGTCATTGTGCAGTACACAAAAGCATGCAACAATAATAAACACCACTCAGCATGACACCACCACATGTCAACATGGACACAGCTGTAAGACACTGATATACCCGGGTTATGAAACCTTACCAAGTTTGTACAGTGCTGCCAATGTAAGTGGATGGTGGCAAGTTTGTAAACTTAATTGTCAGACCTCGTATATCTTTCAACTTTTCTTTTGCACAATTATCTGGAGTTATTGCTTGGAGTACACTAAAGAGAAAATTTCTGAGTGCATAAGAGTAACAAATTGACTTACTTTGGCAGTGCTTTTTGTTTGAATTGAGATAAAATTTATGTAACAAAAATTCACCATTTGACTCCTTTAAATGCATGAACATATGGTTGTTAGTATATTCATAATATCATACAACTGTCACCACTGTATAATTCCAGAACATTCTTATCACTCCAAAAACAACCTCATATCCAACAACTAGTCAGTCCCTTTCCCCCAATACATACAACTACTAAACAATCTTTGCAAAGTTGCCTCTTCTGAACGTGTCACAATGATGGAATCACGTAGTGAGTGGACTTTTGTATCTTGAAGTATAATGGTTTCAAGATTCATCTGTGCATGAAACATATAACCTGTACAAAGCATGTCTGTAGCAGGTATCAGTACTTCAGTCCCTTTTATGGGTGACTAATATCCATGGTGTGCATATGTGTGCATGTATATAGATATATGTATACATACCATATCTATCCATCACTTGCTTCATGGATATTTACATTGTTTCCATTGGCCATTATGCATGATGTTGATATTAATATTCCTGTATATGTTTTTGTGTGAACATGTGTTTTCAACTCATAGAAGTAAAATTTATGGGCCACAGGTAATTTTTTGTTACATTTTTGAGGACTGCAAAGCTGTTTTCCATAGTAGCTGCACTATTTTGCATTACCACAAGCAATGTGCGAGGGTTCTAGTTGCATATTGTGCAGTGGCTATACGGTGCTATGTCATTGTGGTTTTGATTTAAATTTCTCTGATAATTAATGATTTTGACTGTACAGTGTGTCCCTTATGAATATCCTTCTTTTCAGGTTTCTATTGCTTACATATCTTTGTTGAGTAAGTGCCTACTTTACTTGTCCACCCTTTTTGTTGTTGTTGTTGAGCTTTTAGTCTTCTTATTGTTACATGTTAGGGTTTTATTTTATGTAAATATAACTGAAGCAGTGCAAGACTTGTACCAAAAAATTTTCAAAGACCTTAAAGAAGACCTAAATAAATGAAAAGAAATCCCATGTTCATGGAATGGAAGACTTATATTGTTAACAAAAATACTATACTCCCCACACATCTATAGATGGACCACAATGCTTATAAAAGTTCCAACTGGTTTTTTTTTTTTTTTGGCATAAGTAGACAAATTAATCCTATTTACAAAATTCTTACAAAATTACAAAGGACCTTAAAGAGCCAAAACAATATTGAAAAAGAGAGAGAAAAATTGAAATACATGTTTTTCTCAGATTTTAAAATTTATTGCCATATATAGTAACCACGATAGTGTGATATTATAATAACAATAGCCATATAGATCAATTGAATAGAATTGAGAGTCAAATAATAGACCTATACATTTATGGTCTATTGATTTTCAAAAAGGGTGCCGGGATCATTCAATGGAAAAATAATCGTCTTTTCAACAAACAGTGTCTAAGAATCCACATGGAAAACAGAAAAATTTTATTTCCATCTCATACCATATAAGAAAGCAACTCAAAAGAAAGTAAAGATGTAATTACTTATAAGAGCTGACACTAAATTTCTCAGAAGGAACTGTAGGTAGAAAAAATATTTTCTACCTTGGATTAGGCAATGATTTCTTTAATATGACACCAAAAACAAGAGCAAGAAAAGAAAAAAAATAAGTTCAAGTCTATAAAAACTGAAACATTTGTGCATGAAAGGACACTATCAAGAAAGTAAAAAGATAATCCAGAGAATAGAAAAATCCAATCATTTGTCCAATATAAGTCTACTAATTTTGATAGAGGTTTTCAGGAGCCTGAGTACTAAAACATGGACTACCTACCATTTATTATTATTTGCTAAGAAAAAGCAGATGGTTAATAGGTCTGGCTCAAAGTCATACAATAAATCAGAATGCAAATATAAAATTAAATTATTTCTATTCAGGGCCAGATGGATAATATTTCCATCATCAATCATCTTACATTTTTTCACTCATATCTTCTGATGGCTTTTCATATACAATAAATAGGTAACCACATATATTTTAAAGATTTTTTAGGTCATTATTATATCTGACAGAATATCGATGATATTCCTTTTAAAAATACAGTAGACATATTTTCATTTGCGTAGAATAAGAAGAGAAGAAGGTCTGAGAAGAATGATTTTTAAAATCTTATTTCATTTTTTCGATATACCCATGTTTTCAACAGTTTGCCTCAGTTTGGTCTAAATATCTCTAGGGCCATTTCCTTGAGTTTTAGAGTCATTGATATTATTGCATATCAACTCTCAAAATAACTCATTAACTCTCTAACTTTTCTCTCTAACTCAAAAATCTGTGATCCCATTCTCAACACTTTTAATAAGAAATATTTATATCAATTGCATAGATTTGTAAACAAAACAAAACACCAAAAAACCTCTTATGAACCACCTGCCTCAGAAAATCTCCTCAGACAAGTTTATGTTTCTAGAATCTACTCCAAGTGAATTAAAAAGTTATTTTAGGGATGGGAACATGCAATGTGTATTCAAATAAGCTAAGCAGGTGGGTGATTGTTATTCACTATAAATTTTCAGATCTATAGACCTACCAAATTAAGCGCTAGTGCATTTCAGGCCACAAAAGCTTTTTATGATTTGAAGCTTGTCTTTTTTTCTTGCATTGTTGCATGATACCCCAAATGGAACATTTCCCTCCAGAGCCTCTAACATTTGCTGAGAGATCCAGCTGTGCTTGATGCAGATCTGGGGTAACTTGATACATAGTATTTCATTTTCAAATAGCCTTATAAGGAAAAGATTATTATTATGATGACATCCATTTTATAAATAGAAAAACATAGCAACAGAAAGTTTAAGAAATTGGATCCTAGATGGGTGGCTCAAAGTCTACACTCTGAATTGTCAAGTTTGTAATACTAGTTAGTGACACTGGAAGTATTTCCTAGTACCCCAGAGGTTGTGCATGTTGCTCAAGTCATGCCAGCATCATTCTTTTGCCATGTTTTTCCCATATATCACAACCCTCACAAGAATTTCCATTTTCTGAACTGCATTTCTGACTCGTGAAAATAATTCAATGCTCAATATCATGCCCCAATAATTCTGTAAATAGCTGTATCATAAAAAATAATACAACTCAGTCTTTATTAGTTTCCTTATTTGTTTCCTGCACTTCAAGGTATGAAATGTTAGTGGGAAAAATATTTATGTTCAGAGTAGTAGCTAGGATAGGATTAACCTATAATAAATAGATGTTAAATCAAGTAACTACTTACATTTAATAAGATTAACGAAGACATGATATGTTAATATGTAATTGAAGTAGGCTGTTTGAGGTGATTTTGTTTGTTTTTGAGGAAATGAGTATCATGTGTTGGAAAGTAAATTTGATTTAACGTTTGTGTTGAAATTTGAGGGTAGAGCTATTGCTCTATTACAGTAAAGAGTGCTAATCATAAAGGAAAATAGGAAAGGTGAATCATGCTGAAGGTTTGGTTAAAATGTTATGAGAAAGTTAATTAATTCAAGGATGAATTAAGTAAAGTAGAACAATAAGTTAAAAAGTTATTTTCTTTTTTCTACAAGATTTTTTACATGATTCCTTTTTTTATTTCTTGAAATATGCAAAGAAAATCTTTTGGATTGTATCCTTGAAGGCTTGTTTCACCTGCTGGTTCCTTAGGGTGTATATGAAAGGGTTTAATAAAGGGGCAACAGAGGTATAAATAACTGCTACACCTTTGGATAAAGTCACTCGTTCCTTTGCAGATGGCTTTGCATAAATAAAGATGCAGCTGCCATAAGTCAAGGAGACTACAATCATGTGAGACAAACAAGTAGAAAAAGCCTTTGTTCTTTTCTGAGCAGAGGGGATTTTTAGAATGGTTTTAATAATGTACGTATAGGAAAGAATCACTAGCAGCAAAGTAACAGCCAGTGTTATAGCAGCTGAGACAAATGAAATCAACTCTAGTAAATGAGTGTCTGTGCAAGAAATCTGTAACACGGGGGATGTGTCACACATGAAATGATCAATTACTTTGGAAGCACAAAATTTCAGTTTCAGCCCTAAGATTAAAGGTGGAAAGGTAATCAAAAAGCCGGCTGTCCATGAACTGAGTACAAGTTGGTAGCACACTCTGTTGCTCATAATGATTGGGTAATGTAGAGGTTTGCAGATTGCTACATAACGATCAAAAGACATGGCAGCCAGTAAGTAAAATTCGGTGACTCCTAATAAGAGGAAAAAGAATAACTGAGCTGCACAACTATTGTAGGTAATGACCTTGTTTTTAGTCATTATAGTTATCAGGAATCTGGGTATACAGACCGTTGTCAGTGACAATTCCAAGAAGGAGAAATTTCGGAGGAAGAAATACATTGGAGTCTTGAGGCGGGGATCCAGCAGGGTAAGGAGGATGATAGATAAGTTCCCCATCACACTTAACATGTAGTTCAGAAAGAGAAATATACAAAGCAGAATTTGCAATTGTGGGTCATCTGTCAATCCCAGCAGAATGAACTCTATCTCCTTTGATTGGTTCTTCATTTCAGATTTGAGGGCTATTATGTAACAAAGGAAAAGAGCCTCAAAAAGCAGAAACAACAGAATTTTTAAAAGCTACAAACACAGGAAAAACATTTTGATAAAGCAAATGATACTTAAAATTATTGGAGAGTTCAACCTCAGATTCTTCTCATTGACTATTTCATTTAAGCCAATGTTATCGTTATAGCGATAGCAAATTCTTTCTTTTCTTTCCCTTTTAAACTTTAAAGGTAATTTAAATTTTGGCAGATCACCTTCAAATGAATTCTGCTTAAATGTTCTAAATAGAATATAAGTTATTACTTGGAATATATTTTCTGTGTTATTTAATAATGTATTGAAACAATTCTACACAATATTGCCAGTGTTCATTTACAAGAATTGTTAAAAAAACTTTAGCACAAAAAAGACTTAAATATTTTTAAGGAAATAAAAAAATTAACATCTACATATTTTCTTTGTTGAAAATTTTCTTGCATATGTCATTATTTTGTGCCGATATAGTCTTCTCTCTCCTTCTTCAAATACATCAATCTTCTTACAATCAGTTGCATTGAACTTGTTTCTATGTAATCAGAAAGTATTAAATATAGCATTTACATAAAAATAGAAAAACCATGACTATTTACTTATTAATGGAAATTACTTGGCTGTTACTGAAGAATTGCTTTATTATGATCTAGATATTTCCTTCAAATTACAACTGACTTAGCATATGCAAGATATATCAGTATAATTTTTCCCTGTGGGAATATGGTAGAAAGAAGAGTCAAATAAGAAATAATAAATATTCTCATTTTTATGTTATAAAATATTAAATTATTTCAAAAATAAATTTAATTGCAACACTTTTATTGAGTAACATTCAAAGAAGAAATGCATTCTGGATATTATATGCACCTTCTAATACTTACCATTTCCACTTACACTTACTGAAATCATAGGACTCAGAAATTACAGTTCAATTAGAATTCTTTCATACCAGATAAGATTCATGTTCCATTCTTTCTTAAATATTTAAACTTAAATAAACATTTCATTTATACAAATTCTAAATAAAAATGTGATCCTCTGGGCAAAATGAAACAATTTAAAAAAAAACTCTCAGATAAAAGGAACCCAAACTTTATAATGTCTTCCAATTTTATATTAATAATAGGTCCAGTTTGTCATTTTGCTCAGTTTTATCATTTATCAAGGGAATTAATTGAAATAAAAAGAAGAAAAAACTGTCCTCTGGAGACTGTTGTTCAGGATGTAGCAATTATGTTAAAAAAAAAAAGAAAAGAAAAAGAAAGAAGAAAACAAAGAAGGAAATTAAAAAGCTATTGTGAATTGCTTTAACTAAGGTGATATTCTCTCCCCCCACCTAAATTAGAAATTATTTAAACTCCATACAAAATGCCAATAAGAATTTCAGATCCAATGCCTGGAAAAAAATTCTACTGGTAAGATGGCTTACCCCAAGCAGGAAACTGTCTTTGCTTCCATTACAAAATATAGTAGTATTTCATTAAATTGATTGCTACCCCACACTGGGAGGTGTCAGTACTTAAATGTTTCCTATTTATTTTTCTTTTGAAATAATAATAAACTTAAAGTTACAAAAATATAAGTAACTTTATTCCTAAGCAGTTTGATGTGCAATCTCCTGCCCAATATTCTAGTACACATTTATTATGAAAAAGAATATTCTACAACATAACCACAGGCATCCATAAAGATCAACATTTATATATTACTAATATTTAAACTTTCAGTTCTGTTCAAGTTTACCAATTGTCTCAAAATTGCCCTTTACAGGAAAAAGAATACAGTTCAGAATGGTATATTTCTTCATGATTAGATTGAATTCATTAACCTTTCGCAGAAATATCACAGAGGTAAGGCTGTCTTCTCATTAAATCTTTATCAAGTATCATGCTATTTATTTCATTTTTTTATTTTGGATGATATTTTCTTTGATTTATTGATTAACATAGCAACTTGGTAAGTTGGGTCACAAACCACATCTTAACAAATTTAAGAATGTTAAAACCAGGTGGTGCCTGTGGCTCAAAGGAGTAGAGCACCAGCTTCATACGCCAGAGGTGGTGGGTTCAAACCCAGCCCCAGCCAAAAACAACTAAAAATAAACAAACAAACAAACAAAAAACAAGAATGTTAAAACCACACCGAGTGTTCTTTCCAAACACTATCACTATCAGACCTGGTAAGTTCACAAATACATAGAAACTATGGAAACTAAACAATGCACTTCCAAGAAAATAATGAATCAAAGAAAAAAAGTCAAAAAGAAATTTGGAAAATATCTTGAGAAAAAATAATATGAAAATACAATATATCAATACTTATGGGATACAATAAAAACAGTACTAAGAGGAAAAATTGCAGCAATAAACACCTACATTAAAAAAGAAGAAAGATCTCAAATAAAAAATTAAAACAATGATATCCCTCAAAACTAGAAAAAGAACCAATAGTATCCAAAGATAGTGGAAGGAAATAGTAAAGATTATGGCAGGAATAAATAAAGAATAAAAATAATGGAAAACATGATGAAAATAATTGTAGGTTTTTGAATACAATTAGGTAACCCTTAACTAAAGTTGCTAAGAAGAAAGACAGAAGATGCAAGTAAATTCAATCAGAAATGAAAGAGAGGGCATTAAAACTGATGCCACAGAAGTAAAAATAATCATTAGATAACTATGAACAACTATGGATAATTCCTAGAAACACACTACCTATCAAGACTAACTCATGAAGAAATAGAGATTGAATAAGTATTCAGATTTTTCCGAAAAGAAAAGCCCAGAATCTGATGTATTCATTGTTAATTCTACCCAACTTTTAAAAAAGAATTAATACTGATTCTTGTCAATCTTACCCAAAAAGTGAAGAGGGTGAGATGTTTCCCAACTCATTTTATATGGTTACCATTATCTTGTCACAAAAGGCAGAAAAAGGCACTACAAGAAAAAAATACTTCAGGCCAATGTATTTATGAACATAAATGCAAAACTTCAAGAAAATACCAGAAAACTGAATCCAACAGAACATTAAAAAAAAAAAAAACATACAGCATGCCATATGGGATTTATGCATGGAATGCAAGAGTGGTTCAACATATACAAACCAATTAATGTGGTACACCATATTAACAGAACAGTGAATTTAAATCACATGATTATCTCACTATACCCAGAAAATGCATTTGAAAAAATTCACCACCATTTGATGATAAAACTTTCAATATACAAGGAAAAGAGGAATTTAGCTCAACATAAATGTCCGTATATGAAAAATCCACTATGAACATCATACTGAATAGTGAAAAACCAAAGACTTTTTCTCCAAGGAATAAGCCATTGATGCCCACTCTCTCCACTTCTATTCAACGTAGTTTTGGAAGTCCCAGCTAGAGCAATCTGTTCTAAAAAAATAAAAGGCATTCACATTGGATGAGAAGAAGTAAAATTACAGATGACATAATCATATATAGAAGACCCTAAACAATCTTCTCCCTCAAAAATAAAAGGCAGACTAATAATAACTAGATTCAAAATTAACATTAGTTACATTTGTCTTCTAAAAAACAACCAATGTGAAATGGAAATTAATTAATGATTCCATTAAATAGCATCACAAAAAGAATAAAATTATTAGAAATAAATTTAGCTAAGGAATTAATAATCTTGTATACTGAAAACTATAAAACATTGATGAATGAAATTTAAGATGCAAACAAATGGAGAGATAGCCCATAATCATGCATTAAGATATTATGTATTTGATATTGTTAAAATATCCATGCTAACCCAAACTGATTAACAGATTCAAGACAAACTCTATCAAAATTCCAATGACATTTTTTTGAAAAATAGATAAAACAATACTAATATTCTTCCAGAATCACAAAGGACCTCAAGCAGTGGAAACACTTAAGAAAGGGAAACAAAACTGGAGGCATCACATTTCCTTATCTTAAAATATATTATAAAGCTACAATAATTCAATAATTAAAAGAGCATTGAGCTGGCTTAAAAACAGACCTATAGACCAGTGTAACAGAATAGAAAGCCCAGAATTAAATCCATGGTACACAGTCAACTGATATTTCAAAAGCATGCCAAAAATACACAATATGAAAAGGACATTCTCTTCAACCAATGGTGATGGGAAAACTGCACATTCACATAGAAAAGAATGAAATCAGACACTTGTACACCACACCAAACAATTCAACTCAAAATGAATTAAATACTTTAACAGAAAACCCAAAACTATAAAACACATAGAAGAAAACATGGAGGACAGCTTGATGACACTGATGTTGGCAATGATTTCTCGGATGTGTTGCTAAAGGCACAGGCACCAAAATAAAAAGTAGACAAATGAGAATGATTATGCCAGATGAAAAATCTTCTACACAGCAAAACAAACAATAAATAAGGTGAAAAGTCAACCAGTGGAATTAGAGAAGAGATATTTGTAAACCATAAAACCCTACTAAGGGGTTAGTCTCCAAAATATATAAGGAGCTCCTACTACTAAAGATAAAAAAATTTCTACATAATCCAGTTTAACAATGGGCAAGGATCTTGGGTACACATTTCCCCAAATATAACACACATAAGCCAAAAAATAATTAACAAGATCCTCAGCATCATAAATTTTCAGAATATATAATTTAAAATAACAAAGAGTCATTGTCTAACACCTGTTAATACAACCATTATTTTAAAAAAGGATTAGAATGTTAGTGAGGATGTTGAGAATTAGAGCTCTTGTACCTGCTTGGAGGGATGTAAAACAGTGCAGCCATAAGGGAAAACAAATTAAAGCTATAACTACCATAAGGCAGTCCCACTTCTAAATGTTTGCTCAAAAGAATTTAAATCAGGATTTCAAATTGATATTTGTGGGCTCTCTCTTCTCTCTCTTTCTCTCTCTATCTCTATGTGTGTGTGTGTGTGTGTCTATGTGTCACACACACAGGATGCCAACAAAATATGCAGAATTTACAAAGGAAAAAACTGTACTCAATATATAATGATAACAATAAAGGAATACAGTAACATTTGACTTTCATAATTACTCAGTGTATATGTAAGGTATTATAATGTATAATATATGCACATCTCTTATAATGTACATGTATTTTTGGCACCCTGGAATATAGATAGATAGATCTACATATACACATATGTATATATATGTTTCTGAGTGTGGGTATTATATATCCACATGTGGTTGTAGTTGGTAGCTACCTTATATCTTATTGGGCAGTGTAGACCTAAGTGGTCTTCTAAATACTATAGTTGGTTAAAAAATAAAAAGTAAATGATATCCAAATAATTATAATGGAAGGATGATTGAGGATGAATTTAAGAAAAAAATTTGTCTTCTGCAGTAGTTTGATGAACTTTTCCACACATATAGTCAGGCAACCATCACCACAATCAAGATATAAAACATTTTCATCATCCTAAAGTGTTCCCTGTGACACTTCTGTAACTGATGCCTTCTCAGCACCTGGGACCACTGATCAGATTTCTGTCCCTATGGTTCAGTCTTTTCCAGAATCACATCAATGGAATGATACAATATTTTTGTATCATTACAAACCATCTTGTATCTGCTTCTTTCACTTAACATACTGTTTTTAAGATTCAATTGTATGTTTTATGTATCAGTAGTACATTCCATTGTAACCATGAAACCAGCTTAGGAATTTCCCATGTTACCCCAGACAGGGAACTCTTAATGTTGATGTTAAATAATGTATCATTGATTTTTCTAAATCACTGGTAATATTCCTCTGGGATGTTGTATCGACAGCTTTTTTATTTACAGCGATGGCTTTTATTACCAATGATTAGTGTATTTGTAACTTTGATCCCCAGAGAAAAGTTCACTGCGTCAATAAATTCCCTTGGGTCTGCAGTAAATAGAAAATGATAAAACTGCAGCATTTTATAAGTGTACAGTAGCAATATGGTATCTCTTTCTTGGAGGGGTTATTTATCTCTCTTAGATGATTTCCTGGCTTACTTTCTAGTTTTTAGCTTATTTCACTTTAAAGAATACATATTTAGTTCAAGTTTTTTGGTGATAGTAATCTCAATTATAAGGTTAAAATTTCACAAAATTTCAATTTAGCTGGCATGGATGTGCATTAAAATCATTAACAACTGAGTCCAAAATGTCATAGTGAGCATGAATGTGGAAATTCTTTACAGAATCAAAATATGTACACATTGCCTCGCCACATAAAGATTGTCAGTAAGAAATCTCCCCAGGGGATAATAAAATGTAGTCATAAAAATGAGTAAAATCATCATTAATTATGTTAGCACATATCTCTTTCACGTAGAGAGGAAAAGGAATAGCAGATCTAAAAAGGTAAGTCAACCATACTTTAAACTTCACTCAAAACTGGAAATTAAGGCAAGTGTGCAGTAAATCCAACTGAGGAAGTTAAATTAGACAACAGAATTTTCATGATTTACAAACTTTTTTTAATGGGAAATTAATTTTATGGCTATGTACTAATAAGTGTTGTTATCTATTTTATTTGTATGCTGTTGCATCTATGTTTTATTTTCTCTGACTCTATTTGTGAATTATTTGATAGCTATTTCCCTGGGTGACGTGAGGTATGGATAAATAGTGAGCAATTCTTTTCTACAGTTTCAGATAATGTAGTTCTAGAACAGTTTGTTAGATTCACATGGTGCAGAAATTGTTTGACTAACTCCTAGAAAACTTTTCAGATCCGAAGTAGAGCAAAATTGTGAGTATTGGAGATAATGAGGGCATAAATACACACTTTTTACAATAAAAGCTTGTGACCACTTAACAACTAAAGCCTGCAAGTCTCCAGATGTCATGTTAAAACATTAATCTACTCACTAGTATGTATGATAGAAAATCACATTATGCATGCAAAATCATAGTGCTACTTTTATACAAACCAGTTTAGAAAAGTAATACATGGAAAGTACAGCAATATTAAGATAAATCCAAAAACAAAAGCAATAGAGTGCTCTGGTAATGCATTTGTTTAAAAATCCATAAATAATGCAAAAATGAAGCAGATCAACATATTCACTATGACAAGGGGACTCTATGGGATTAAATAGAATTCTTATATGTAGAAAGGATAGTATATTTTTTTTTCTGGGATAGTCGATGGTTTTATAAAGAATATGAAAGCAGCAAAGCAAAATAAAATTATTGACACAGAACCAGAGTTATGTAGCCACATTTCAAAAAAGTTAACTAAAAATAAAACATAATATTCCCACTTAAATTTATAATTTGTGTTTGTCATGTTCTGGTTTGTTTGTCCTATATTTTGATAAATTACCGTCAATTCAAATATTGGAAAGCCAATCAAGAAGATTAATAAATATAACGTCATACTGTAGGTACAGAGAAAACTTCAAAACAGCTGAACTTTGAATTTCTAACTACTTGTTGGAAATCAATACTACCTCAGCCATTGACCAGCACAGGAATTGTGATATAACGCTATATCTTGGTTTTGAAAACTTCATCCTGATACTCTGTCTAAACAGGCAACCTAGCTTACTGCAACTTGCACAGGTATGATAAAAATAATAGAAAATAAACTTTACATAATTAATATGATTTTACTTAAATTATATATGTAGAGCATAATTCTTCTAGGAGTAACAATCTAAAATCCATATTAGTCAAATATACATATGTTATTGTAGTCTTAGGGGGAAATTTGTAAGGAATGTTATAAAGAGAACTAATAGATTAGAAGGAACTTTGAATTAACCTATGGCCTGTAAATATGTGTTCTCTGTCATTTTAGGCTGGAGAAATCATTTGTATATGAATAAGTTTGAATATATATGTACATGTATATATGTTCTTATTTTAGGAAACTAATTTTGTTTTTATTTTCCCATATAGATTCAATAAAGTTTACAAAAGAGAAATGAAAAACCAAACGATGGAAATAGAATTCATTTTGCTGGGATTGACAGATGACCCCCAATTGCAGATTGTGATTTTCCTGTTTCTATTTCTCAACTACATGTTGAGTCTTATGGGGAACTTAATCATTATCCTCCTCACCCTGCTAGATCCCCGTCTCAAGACTCCCATGTATTTTTTTCTCCGTAATTTCTCCTTTTTGGAAATCATATTTACAACTGTGTGTATTCCCAGATTCTTGATAACTATTGTGACTAGAGACAAAACTATTTCTTATAATAATTGTGCAGCTCAATTATTCTTTATCCTGTTACTGGGAGTTACTGAGTTTTACCTCCTGGCTGCCATGTCCTATGACCGCTATGTTGCTATCTGCAAACCACTGCATTACCCAATTATTATGAGCAGCAAGGTGTGTTACCAACTTGTACTTAGCTCTTGGGTAACTGGATTCCTGATTATCTTTCCCCCATTGGTCATGGGACTCAAGCTGGATTTCTGTGCTTCTAAAAAAATTGATCACTTTATGTGCGAAACTTCTCCTATTCTGCAGATCTCTTGCACAGATACACATGTCCTAGAACTGATGTCGTTTATCTTAGCTGTGGTGACACTTGTGGTCACATTGGTATTAGTGATCCTCTCTTACACTTACATCATTAAGACTATTCTGAAATTCCCTTCTGCTCAGCAAAGGACCAAAGCTTTTTCCACCTGTACTTCCCACATGATCGTTGTCTCCATGACTTATGGTAGCTGTATCTTTATGTATATTAAACCATCTGCAAGAGAAAGAGTGACTGTGTCTAAAGGTGTAGCTTTGCTGTATACCTCAATTACTCCATTACTAAATCCCTTCATTTATACTCTAAGGAACCAGCAGGTGAAAGAAGTCTTCTGGGATGTATTACAGAAGAATTTGTGTTTCTCAAAAAAAATGTTTTAGGAATATGATATGAATTATATCCTTACCATAAAAACTGGAAAAACATTTTTTATGTCTTTGAGTTGTATTTTTCGATCTCATTAGTTATTAGACATAAGAGAGCCTCTTGAATAATTTTGTAACTCAGTTCCACCCCTACATTCTACCCTTTCTTATGAAATATTTCACACTGCCACAATAATTTCCTTTAATACAAATTTAACATCTCTTTTATTCATGTCAGATATTAGCTTTAATCATTCATGTTAAAGAAAAACATTCCAAAGAAGGCATCATTGTAGCTGAGGTCTCCCAATTTGTCCAGTTGACAAAGCACCCAGTAGAGTTGACAATATATAATAAACTTTAAAAATATGATATGTATAAAGTACAACAAAAAAAATACTGAGAAACACATGAAAGAATATAAAATTGCCAGAGCCTAAGAAATAAGCTAATCTACACGAATACAGACATATCTACATATTGAAGAGAGACATGTAAATACAGAGAAGTTTGCTTTTCCACATAATTTATTTTGTGTTTGTCCAGAAACTGAAGAGTAGATAGTATCTTATGGTTACCACTCCCCTAATCTTGGCAAAAGATCACACATCAGAGTGCCTCTAGCTGCCATTTTCTATTGCTTCCCTGGTGAAACAACTAAGGAGCCAAATTCCTTCAGCAGATGCTCAACAGGGCTCCCATTGTTCCCAGCTCAAAATTCAGAGGTATAATGGGCTCCATTCATACAGAAAGATTACAGGCTGGGTGATGGTCTCTTAGAATAGTGTCATGTTTTGGTTGGGACATTGACTTTTCAAAAATACTGATTTGCACACATAGTATTAATTATTTTAAGTACCGTATAAAACTTAGCAGATACTAAACTGGGAGTCAGGCACACAAGTCTTATCCCCAGTTCTCTAACATGACTTTAAGCAAGTCATTTGCACTTTTGAACCTCAGTTTTCTTGTTTATGAAAGTAAGTTTTCTTTTTCTTTTCTTTCATTTTTTTTTTTTTTTTTTTTTTTGGAGAGTCTTGCTTTGTTGCCCTGGGTAGAATATAGTGTAGTGGTGTCATTACAGCTCACAGCAACCTCAAACTATTGGGCTCAAGCTTGCCTCTTCCCGCCTCAAACTCCTGAGCTGCTGGGACTACAGGTACCTGCCATAACACCTGGCTATTTTTATTTTTTTGTTTTTCAGTAGACAGAGGGGTCTCACTCTTGCTTAGAAGTTCAAGACTACCCTATCAAGCAATCCTCCTGCCTCATCCTCCCAGTGTGTTAAGATTATAGGCATGAGACACCATGCCCAGTCAATGAAAATAATTTCTAAGATCACTTAGAACTCTAAAATTATATGAACACATATGAAGTCTATTGATGGTACTTCACTATTCACTCCATCAAATGGGGATAATTATAAGTAGATCACAACTTTTCATTCACTATCTTCACTTAAATACAAGGAGCCTTAATAAAAACAAAGTCCATTTTCTATTCTCTCTCTGAAACAGACAAATCACAATGAATAAAGTCCAGTGAGTCCCTCCATCCCCACAAATCCAGGATCACTCAAGCAGGTAGCCGTACACAAAGCACAATGACAAAGAGCATAAAGAGAAGTCACAAGAATTTCTGTATGTCACATCTTCTAAGGTCATTAATGCATTTTGAGAATCTCTTCATTTCTTTTCAATAACTGAAAGTTCTCTGAAGAAAAATGTCGTTTATATTAACAATGTGATCAATGTTTCAAGCTTCCACATCATGTTGTTGTTTTGTTTTTTCAACCTCAAAACTTGCCAGAGCAATGACTTTGTATCCAGAGCCAAGGTCTGTAGGAACTTTCTCAAACTGGCTGAGGATAGCACCTACATTTGCTGACAAGAAGGCCTCATCGTCTGTAGTCAGCTTCTTTCCAAGTTTCCCGAGAGCTGTCAGTATCTCCACTTTCTGTTGTGTATAAAGGTCACTTTCCAATTTTCCTACCATTAAATCTCTATCCATCTCTGCTAACCTTGTCCGAAGCTGACCTGGCTGTCTCTTTGCAAATAATCTGATGACCTCTGGGGTTTTAAAGACCTGGCTGATAGCTACTTGAATGGCCAACTGCATTGCACTTAGTTCATCTATCAGTCATATTTCCAGACATAATTTTCTTCAGTGAATCATTAAATTCAGTTAGTTGCTCCAGAGTTTCCTTTTTGATTTCTGTATCCTTTTTATTCATCTGTATCAAGTTCTTCTTTGCATTCCTCCACATAGTGTAATTACTGTGTTAGTCTATCCAACTGTTTTTCTAAATTCTGTTTTAATTTGCTTGTCTCTGTCTTTCCTCTGGAAACCATTTTAATTTCTGTCTTAGTACTCTGAACTCTGAACAGTGCCGACTCATCTTCGTTGGATAAACCTCAATTCTTTAAGTGCTGAGCGTCACAGGACAATGAAATTGTTAGTCAGATTTACAAGAGGCTCAAAGTTCAAACCACGTTGTGACCTTGTGACGGTGTTGGCTGTGACCAGGCCTGAGCCAACGTAAAGGGGAAGCACCACTGACGCACGCACACACTTCCAGGCTCCTGGAACCAATGAGAGTGTGGCCGCTGTGTTCTTCTCAGTAGGGTCCGGGTTGTAGGTCTTCTCTGGGAGAACTGGGAAGGTCGGCCTGAGGGCGTTGTAAGGACCCCTCTACCCCGGAACCCCTAAGAAACCAGTACCTAGTAAAATCAGCCCAAAACACCCTTTTGTTCCAGACACAGGGGAGTTCAACTTCTTATATGTGGTCTATTCACTGAAATGTAAGTAATGCAGCACATGAATGTACTGTTATAATCAGTCTTGTAATAAAGATCTACAAAAATATTATGGGGCAGGTAGGTTAGCATCTACAGAACTTTGGAGATAAGGAAGGCTTTTCAGGACAAAGTTATGATTATGCTGAAACTAAAAAATTGCATAAGAAAAGATTACTAAGATACAAATACAGTCAAGAACTTCTATAGTTGACCACCTTCCTACATTGACCACCCTTTAAGTTGACTTAATTTTAATAGATCAGATATGAGCCACATGTACATATTAGTACAGTAGGCCTAGTTCCTTGTGTTGACCACCTCCAGGTGTGGATTACTTTCATATGTTGACCAGTTTGTTATAATCCAGTGGGTCGTCAACTTACAGAGGTTCTACTGTATATACAAATAGGAGATAGGTGTGAGGTAATCACATGCATTTGAAAAATTAGTAAATCTAGTCATTAAAAAAATGACTCTGAGATATACACCTAGGTAAAAGGTTGATGAGACACTCTCCAGGATACTGCATGGATCATGCAAATGTGTTAAGCCTCTATTTCTTTATCTGTAAAGTAGGAGAAAAATAACTAATACATCATTGTTTAATAAATATATGCTGTGAGTACTCCTTACCATAGATTTTTGAATAATTCAGAATGTGGTACAACTTATGCTTGAATTGCTGGCGATGGCAGAAACAAGAAGTCTGGAGAGGTTGAAGAGTCAAAACATGGAGGGGCATGTTTACCAGAAAAGTATTTTGGCTTTAAATCTACTATACCAATTAGTAGATTTTAAAGATTGTATTTGTAAGAATCGCTTACAGGTTTAAGAGATGAAATTTGAAGTTATGCTTAGTGCTTTTGAGGCAATATGTCTGGAATTCAGTTAATATATCCTACCTTTAATATGCACCAAAAATTATTTTGGGTTTGTAGTCTTTACTTGGCAACTAGAGAGAGAAATCATTGGAAGTATATTTAATATGAAAAGTTAAATGTTTACCTCTTTTCTTAGTGAAATTATTCTTGGAAATGATATTCAATATAGGCTGTTTTATTATCAAGGGAGTGGTAAGGGGCATTGCTTTAAAATATTTGTAAATTTTAAATCTAAGTATATTCATTAATATATGAGGCAATTAGTCTATGATATTTTATTAAACTTTTAGAGGAAGAGATAGAGATTTGATTCCTGCTAGGTGAAATTTGGTATTTTTCAAAAAGTCTTAAACAGCCTACTCTTGATATCAACATTAATTCTTATACAAATTGCTTCTTTATAGAAATCTTCATTCTTTATACAAATCTCTTCTCCACTTTTTGAAGACCTAGATTATATCTTTATGGTGTAAAATCATACCATCTTTTAATTTTCTTTTTTAAAATTTTTAATAAAATCATAACTGTAATACATTTGTGGGGTACAGTATGATGGTTTGATATATAATGTTTGCTTAAATCAAACTGGTAAACATAAGCATCACCTCACTTAGTTTTTGTGGTAAGACATTTATAATTTATTCTTAATTATTTTGAAATATATTCTTGCATTGTGCACTTTAGGTGAGATCCCACCAAATGCCCTCCCTCCATTTGATCCTGCTATTCCACTACTAGGTATCTATCTAATAGAATAAAAATCATCTGACAGAAAAGACATTTGAACCAGAATGTTTATTGCAGACCAATCAATAATTGCTAAGTTGTGGAAGTAGCCAAAATGCCCATCAACTCATGAATGCATTTGATTTTCAGTATGAAGTGACCTTTCATATTTTTTTATTAAATCATAGCTGTGTACATTAATGCAATCATGGGTACAATGTGCTGGTTTTATATATCATTTGAAAAATTTTTATCAAACTGGTTAACATAGACTTCACTGCATTTTCTTAGTTATTGTGTTAAGACATTTATACTCTGCAATTAGTAAATTTAACATGTACCCTTGTAAAATGCACCATAGGTGTGTTCCCACCAATTGCCATCTCTCCACCTGTCCTTTCCTCTCCCCTCCCTTCCCTCTCCTCTTCCCCCTTCTTCTTAGGCTATAGTTCAGTTATAGCTTTCATATGGAAGCTACAAATTGGTTTCATAGTAGGGCTGAGTATATTGCACACTTTTTCTTCCATTCAAAGAGGTAAAGTCTCCATGTTTTTTTAAGGCTGCATAATATTTCATGGTGTACATATACCACAATTTATTAATCCAGTCATGGGTTGATGGGCACTTGGGCTTCTTCCATGACTTAGCAGTAATGAATTGGGCTACAGTAAACATTCTGGTGCAAATGACTTTGTTATAAAGTGATGTTTGGTCTTCTGGATATATACCTAATAGAAGAATTGAAGGATAAAATCACAGGTCTATTTTTAGATCCCTAAGTGATCTCCAAACATCTTTCTAAAAGGAACATATTAGTTTGCATTCCCACCAGCAGTGCAAAAGTGTTCCCTTTTCTCCACATCCATACCAACGTCTCTGGTTTTGGGATTTTTTGATGTGGGCTAATCTTACTGGAGTTAGATAATATCTCAAAGTGGTTTTGATTTCCATTTCTCTGATGATTAAGGATGATGAACATGTTTTCATGTGTCTGTAGGCTGTGCACATGTCTTCTTCAGAGAAGTTTCTCTTCAAGCCCTTTGCCCACCCTGGGATGGGATCACTTGTTCTTTTCTTGCTAATACTTTTGGGTTCTCTATGGATTCTGGTTATTAAACTTTTGTCAGAGACATAACCTGCTAATACCTTCTCCCACTCTGAGGGCTGTCTTCTTGCTTTACATACTGTATTCTTGGCTATGCAGAAGCTTTTTAGTTCGTTCAGATTTCAGTAATGTATTTTTTGGTGTTGCTTCAATTGCCCAGGGGTCTTCCTCATAAAATATATGCTCAGGCTGATTTCTTCAAGAGTTTTCCCTGCACTTTCTTCTAGTATTTTTATAGTTTTATGTCTTAAGTTTAAATCTTTAATCCAGTGAGAGTCTTAGTTAATGGTGAGAGGTGTGGGTCCAGTTTCAGTCTTCTACAGGTCACCAGCCAGTTCTCCCAGCACCATTTGTTAAACACAGAATCTTTTCCCCACTGAATGTTTTCAATTGGCTTGTCAAAGATCAAATAACAGTAAACAGCTGGGTTCATCTCTTGGTTCTCTATTCTGTTCCGTATATCTACCTCTCTGTTTTTATGCCAGTACCATACTTTTTTGATCACTATCAATTTATAGTATAATCTGAGGTCTAATAGTGTGATTCCTCCTGTTTGTTTTTATTTCTGAGTAATTTCTTGGCTATTCAAGGTTTTTTCTGATTCCATATAAAATGAAGTATTATTTTTTTCAAGATCTTTAAAATATGACAATAGAGCTTTAATTAGGATTCCATTAAAATCGTATATTGCTTTGGGTAATATGGACATTTTAACAATGTTGATTCTTTCCAGCCATGAGCATGGTATGTTTTTCCATTTGTTAACATTTGAGTTATTTCTTTTCTTAGAGTTTCATAGTTCTCTTTATAGAGATATTTCACATCTTTTGTTAGGTTAACTCCCAAATATTTCATCTTCTTTGGCACTACTGTGAAAGGAATAGAGTTCTTGACTGTTTTATCAGCTTGACTATTGTTGGTATATATAAAGACTACAGATTTATGACAGTTGATTTTGTAAGCTCAGATGCTGCCGTATTCCTCAATCAATTCTAAGAGTTTTGTAATAGAATCCCTGGTGTTTTCCAAATATACAATCATATCATCTGTGAAGAGTATAAGTTTGACATACTCGGACCCTATATGGATACTCTTGATCACCTTTTCGTGCCGAATTGCAATGGCTAAGACTTCAGTTACAATGTTGAAAAGCAATGGAGACAATGGGCTACCTTGCCTGGTTCCTGATGTAAGTGGAAATGATTTCAATTTAATTCCATTCAATACAATATTGGCTATGGGTTTGCTGTAGGTGGCCTTTATCAGTTTAAGAAATGTCCCTTCTATACCAATTTTCTTAAGTGTTTTGATCATGAAAGCATGCTGGATATTTTTAAAAACTTTTTCTGCATCAATTGGGAGAATCATATGGTCTTTTTAAAAAATTTATTTATGTGATGAACTATATTTACAGATTTATGTATATTGTACCAGCCCTGAGACCCTGGGATAAAACCCACTTGGTCATGGTGTAGAATTTGTTTGATGTGTTGCTTGATTCTGTTTGCTAGGATCTTGTTGAATATTTTTGCATCCACATTCATTAGTGATATTGGTCTATAACTTTCTTTTCTTGTTGAGTCTTTTCTTGCTTTGGGGATCAAGGCGATGTTTGCTTCATAGAATGTGTTGGGTAGTATTCCTTCTATTTCTGAATTTTGGAAAAGGTTGAGTAATATAGGTACTAGTCCCTCTTTAAAGGTTTGGGAAAATTCTGATGTGAAACCATCTGGTCCTGGGCTTTTCATTTATGGAGATTTTGTATAGTTGATGCTATTTCAGAACTTGATATAGGCCTGTTTAACATTTCCACTTCATTCTGGCTAAGTTTTGGAAGGTGGCGTGCTTCCAAGTATTGGTCTACTTCCTTCAATTTTTTGTATTTTTGATAATAGAGTTTCTTGTAATATCATTAAAGATATTTTTAATTTCTGAGGAGTCTGTTGCTACTTCATCTTTGTTATTTCTGGTTGATGAAATTAGAGATTTACTCTTTTGTTTCTGGTTCAGTCAGCCAGAGGTTTATCTGTATTATTGACTTTTCAAAAAATCAACTTTTTGATTTATTGATCTGTTGTATAATCCTTTTGTTTTCAATTTCATTTAATTCTGCTCTAATTTTGGTTATTTCTTTTCTTCTGCTGGATTTGGGATTGGAATTTTCTTACTTTTCCAATTGCTTGATATGTCCCATTACATTGTTAACTTCCTCTCTTTCCATTCTCTTGAGGAAGGCTTGCAGTGCTATAAATTTCCCTCTCAGGACTACCTTTGCAGTATCCCAGAAGTTCTGGTAATTTGTGTCTTCATTATCATTTTGTTCCAACAATTTGGTAATTTCCTTCTGAATCTCATCTATGACCCAATTATCGGTCAGCATAAGGTTATTTAACTTCCATGTTTTTGTATGAGTATTCAGATTCCTGTTGTTACTGAGTTGAACTTTTATTCCATGATGGTCTGAGAAGATACAAGGCATAATTTCTATTCCTTTAATTTTGCTGAGGTTAGACTTGTGCCTTAAGATCTTATCAGTTTTGGAGGATGTTCCATGGGCTAATGAGAAGCATGTGTATTCAATTTTGTTAGGATAAAATGTTCTATACATGTCTGTTAAATCCAATTGTTGAATGGTTAAGTTTAAGTCTAAAATTTCTTTGTTTAGCTTCTTATTGGAGGATCTATCCAACACTGCCAAAGGGGTGTGAAAATCTCTGACTATTATGGTGCTAGAGGAAATCAAGTTGCTCATGTCTGTTACAGTCTGTCTTATAAATTGAGATGCATTCTGGTTGGATGCATAAATGTTGATAATTGAAATCTCATCATGTTGAGTGTTACCCTTAACAAATATGAAGTGACCATCCTTATCTTTCCTTACTTTTCTTGCTTTAAAGCCTATTGTATCTGCAAATAAATTTGCAATACTTGCTTTTTTCTGATTTTCATTTGCCTGAATTTAGATGACCATTCCTTCACCCTAAGTCTAGGTCAGATGAGATTCTTGTATTCAGCAGATATCTGGCCTGAATTTTTTTGTATCGAGTCAGCTAACATGTAGCTCTTTAGAGAACAATTTAAACCATTCACATTAATTGAGAATATTGATAAGCTTGGTAGTATTTTAGGCATCAAAAGTCCAGTGGACATTTTTAATTCTTTCGCCACTGTGGAAGTTGATCAAAAGTTTCTGAGTGAGTTTACTTTTGTGGTGGAGGATTGTGCTGGTCATTATGGAGGATGGGTCTGAGGATATCCTGGAGAGCTGGTTTACTTATGGCAAATTTCTTCAATATGAGAGTGTTGTTAAAGTATTTAATTTCTCCATCATCATTGAAACTCAGTTTAGTTGGATATGGGATCCTGGGTTGAAAGTTATTTTGTTTTAGGAGATTAAAAGTCAATAACCACCCTCTTCTAGCTTGAAAGCTTTCAGCATAGAGATCTGCAGTCATTCTAATAGTCTTCCCCTTGTAGGTTATGGTTTTCTTATATCTGGCTGCTGAGAGAATTTTCTCCTTCATATTAACTTTGGCAAAGTTAATTATAATGTGTCTCCAAGATATCTTATTGAGGTTGAGTCATGCTGCGGTTCTGAAACTTTCTATCTGAATTTCAGAATCTCTTGGCATTCTGGGAAGTTCTCCTTCATTATCTCATGGAGTAGGGCATCTGGGCCTTTCAAAGCCACCTCATCATCTTCAGGAATTCCTATAAGGTGAATATTAGTTTTCTTCAAATTATCCCAGAGCTCTCTGAGAGAATGATCCATTTTTCCTTTCCACTTCTCTTCCTCTTTGAGCTTTTGGAAGTTTTCAAAAGCTTTGTCTTCAATGTCAGAAATCTTTTCTTCTGTTTGCTCCATTCTGTTACTGAGGGGTTCTACTGTATTTCTCAGATTATCAGTGGCTGCAAGTTCCTGTGTCACTGTGTCAAAATCTTTGGTAATTTTGTCTTTGAATTCATTGAATTCTTGAGACAATTTTTGAAATTCTCGTTTAATTTCTAATTCCAACTTTATCTCCATTCTATTAATCTTATTTGCAAACCAAATTCTGAATTTGATTTCTGACATCTCTGCCATTTGTTTATGAATGGGATCTTCTGGTGTGTCTGCCATATCATTCCTTGGGGAAGTTGATCTAATCTGATTCTTCATGTTGCTGGAGTTTTTCTGCTGATTCCACCCCATGATTATTTTACACCATTTGGCTAGATGAGCAGATAAGGTGAAGTTGTGTTGGGGACTCCTGGATTAGGGATTAACCAGCCCTTTGCCCAAGACCTGTGACTGGTGTCTATTCCTTTTCCCCTAGAGCTTTGCAAATGACCCATATAGTGCTATGGCCTGAGATACTAGGGACCTGCTAGATGTGGTAGGGCTAAGTGGCTCTGTCTTGTTTTCAGTTGGTCTCTTTCCAATCCTTATGAATCAGTAATCTGGGTTGAAGTCTCAGCTATTGTTTGTTTTTCCTGGGGTCACAGCTCACCTCAGCAGGGTTGCTGTGAATTCATCAACCTTCTCTCTTGGCTCAGCTCCAATCCATCACCTTACCTGCTAACCTTCTGTCCTTTAACTCTCCTTCTAGATGGGAGCCCCTGGGGAAAGCTGGCTTCAGTTGGCCATCTTCCCTTTCATGTGTTCTTTTTGTCTCTGAGGAAACTTAGCTCCTGTGATCTTATAACTTTTCTCAGATCATGTAAGTGAATAATGATGTAATACTTTGATATCCAGAACCATCAACTTATTTTAATTTTAATCACTGTATTCATATGAACATATTATTTGTTATTATCATCATCTTAGTTCTAAGACATTTGAATGTATGAATGGAACTGATTTAAGTTATCTTATTGACATAGGAATGTTATCAGCATTTCTATTCATTCTCTGATTTAATTTATATAAGCAAAAGGAAGACAAATATTATTATTCTTTAACCAAATGCTGCACTGCATTGGTAGCAAATTATGAAAGGATACTTATAATAATGTATTAAGCATATAGATGGCATTTTACAAATTAATTTTTATGATTCTATTTCAATCACAGGACCAAATAGTCACCTAGAAAGTTAAAGAAATGATAAAATATTCCGTTATAATATTTCTAATAGTTCCAAGTATAATTTTTTTTTTACTTATCAAATTGCTATTTTGAAACAATATGGCCATGACATCCTGCTATAATTGCTGGGAATAAAACAGTCAACAACAAATCTGCAACACTTTCTATCCCTGATGAAACTCAAAGAGTTTTGGTTTAGATCAGACCTTGTAAATGCCCAGATAAAATGTACTACTAGTTAAAAGACTACTAAGATTGTAGGGGCTCTCTAGATTATTTGCTTGCATAAATTTAAAGATGCTTTTAGCAGGTAGACAACTCAGTTTGTATAAATTGAATTTGGCTATTCAGATGCAAACTTATCAACCACGATCCATATCCCACACATTGTACAACATTTAACTCAAATGAGTCACAGGTATAAAAACAAATATAAACTCTCCAGAAAAAAACATAAGAGAAAATACTTGTAAGCGTGATCTAGGTAAAAACATGATCCATAAGAGAAAAATAATTGATAAATTGGAATAATCAAAATTAGGAACATCGGTTTTCAGAAGACAATGTTCTGCGAATGAAAAAGCAAGCCACAGGCTGGGAAAAATACTTGCAAATCATGTATTTGAAAAATAACTTGTACCTAGAATATGTAAAAAAGTCAAATTGTAACAATAATAACAATTTAAAAATGAGAAAATGTTAAAGCAGAAAATTAACCAAGGAAAATATGCAAAGGGCAAATAAGCAGTAAAAAGGAGATGAATATCTTTACAGTTAAAATCACCATAAGATACAAGGATACACCTTTTAGAATGGATAAAACTTTAAAAAAAATCATTTCCATTACAAGTATTGGCAAGGTGTGGAGTAACTGTAACTCATACTCTGATGATGAGAATGTAAAAATAAACAACTATTTTAGAAAACAGTTTAGCATGTGCCTAAAAAGTTAAACATATAGAAAAGAGTATACTTGTGATGGAAGTGTTACTTAGTTCAATGTAAGCATTTCACATTGTATATCAGTGTGGTACACTAAACCTTATAATGCATTAATGTACAAAGTTATGATTTAATAAATAATAATAATTTTTTAAAAAGTTAAACACATAGCTACCATATAGACTAACCATAAAAATCCTGGGTATTTATGCAAGAGAAATGAAAGCATATGGCCATACATTTTGTAGTAAAATGTTTATAACAATGTTAGTTATAATAACCAATAACCAGATGCAATCCTAATCCATGTACAGGTAAATAGATAAATAAGTTGTTGTTAAAGAATGACTTGAATATTAGTCAATAATAAGAATTGGTAATGACATAGATGGATCTCAAAATAATTAAGCTCAGTGAAAAAGCCTGGTTAAAAATTGCTGTATTATTTCATTTATATAATATTCTAGAAATGCAAACTAATTGATTCATAGTGACAGAAAGCAGATAAGTGATTCCTGATGAATTGTGACAGATGTGGTGAGTAGGGATAAAATGTCTCATTAGAGAACTTTTCATGATGATGAATATGTTCATAACCTGAATTATGGTGATGGTTTCCACTTTATACAATTCTTAGAAAATATAAATGTTTTACACATGTCAAAGCTTATAACATTGTACATTTTAAATATATGGAATTTATTGCATATAATACCTCAGTAAAGCTTTTAAAGTATAGCAACCCAAATAAAATAATCATAGTAAATAAATACTGCATGTAATAATTATGTGTTTTTTGTATATAAGACCCAAATATATACATGTATATTTTTTTGAGACAGAGTTTCACTATGTTGCCCTTGGTATAGTGCCATGGCATCACAGCTCACAGCAACCTCAAACTCTTGGGCTTAAGCGATTCTCTTGCCTCAACTTCTCAAGTAGCTGGGACTATAGGCACCCACCACAATGCCCAACTATTTTTTTGTTGCAGTTGTCGTTGTTTAGCTGGCCCAGACCAGGTTTGAACCCGCCACACTCAGTGTATGCGGCTGGTGCCATAACCTCTAAGCTATGGGCACCAAGCCAAGATGCAAATATTTTTTAATTCCTTTTTTTTTTTTTTTGAGACAGAGTCTTACTATGTCACCCTCAGTAGAGTGCTGTAGTATCACAGCTCACAGCAACCTCAAACTCTTGGGCTTAAGCAATTCTCTTGCTTCAGCCTCCCAAGTAGCTGGGACTCAACTCAAATTGTTGAATTAAAAGAATTTATCACAGAGGATCTCATAGTAGAGGTCTTGTTATCACTGGAACATAAACCCAGACCTTAACATCTAGACCTGTTTAAGCTTCATGGGAAAATTAAATAACTTTAACAGTAATACATTTTCCTGTTTTTTTGTTTGTTTGTTTTGTTTTCTTTTCTTTTCTTTTTTGGCTTCTATACCTTTCATGCTTCCCTTCATCAGAAACCCATCAGTCATCCACCACAATGCTGGGCTATTTTTTTGTTATTGTTGTCATTGTGGTTTAGCAGGCCCTGGCCAGGTACAAACCCAGAGTTTGTGAAGGCATAGGGCAAAGACAAAACATTTGCCCAGAGTGCCAATTCACTAGGTCCTAACAGTGCCTGTCTGGGCTAGAAAACATCTTTAATTTTTTAATAGCTAAAATTTAAATGCCTTATGATCAGCTGATTTTGGAAGTTTTAATGCCATTAGAGGTGAGAAGTAAGCAAAAGGTTTATAAAGGAAAACATCCCTGAAAATTTAAACTCGTAAGATCCTTGGTTGTATGTTTAAGATCCAAATATACTTCTTTTATGGACCTTACTCTCTGTAATCAATGAAGCTATAAATATTTAATTTCTAGGAGAGTGTTTTCCATGTTTCAATAAGTGTCACAAGTTCTCAGAGTTCTGTTTGTTGAGGGAATGAATGATTGATGAATAAATGGTCAAACAAAGTTCTTCCGGCATCTGGAATTGTTGAGTTAAGAGAATTTATCATAGAGGATCTCATAGTAGAGGTCTTGTTATCTCCGGGACATAAATCCAGACCTTAATATCGAGACCTGTTTAAGCTTCATGGGAAAATTAAATAACTTTAGTAGTAATATATTTTCCTGTTTTTTTTATTTGCCTTTATACCTCCCGTTCTTCCCTTAACAAGAAACCCAACAACTTTGCCCTGTACAATCATGCTTTCTAAAGAGTACCAAAGTTTCATGAATGATTTCATATATTTAAGCATCTATAATTATTAGAAACTGTATAAATAAGGGGGAAAATTTGAATAAGAAGTTTAAAAAATGCATCTGAGTCCTCCTAAGCTGTCCCTAACATCAATGTCACTCATTGGGTACAACCAGTGATTGAAGCAATGTTTTGTGATTTCTGTGACCATGTCTTAATTTTAAAAGAATATGGGGCTGAGCATGGTGGCTCACATGTATAATCCTAGCACTCTGAGAGTCCAAGGCTGATGAATTGCCTGAGCACAGGAATTCAAGACCAGACTGAGCAAGAGTGACACTCCATCTCTATTAAAAATAGAAAACTATCTGGAAGGCATCGTGACAGGAACATGTAGTCCCAGCTACTTGGGAGGCTGAGGAAAAAGAATCACTTGAGCCCAAGGGTTTGAGATTGCTATGAGCTATGATGCCACCACACTCCACTAAGGGTGACAAGAAAGGAAGAAAGGAAGGAAGGAAGGAAGGACGAAAGGAAGGAAGGAAGGAAGGAAGGAAGGAAGGAAGGAAGGAATGAATGAATGAATGAATCTGCATTGAATCCTGTGTTGCCAACTAAACACAACATATGACTTCAGTTGTCTCCTAAGTGCAGAGCCTAAGCAGGGAGTCCTTGAGCCAGAGTTCCCTTAGTATAGTTCTAATTTAAAGTTTGTTAATGCCAACACTGGATGCAAAATTTGGAAAGTGGAAGAGATACAGAGGCTCTTATTCTCCAGAGGTGTTTGTGATCAGTTTAGACAGCAAAGTTGAGATCCATAGGAACTTCTCATTAATTATATGAGAACTACCCGTTCTCTTGCTAAGAGTATTGGTGAGCACTTTCCCAGAATTACTGAAAGTCACTGTCATTTCCCAGTGACTAAGGTTTTCTCAACCATTCTTTTCAGGCTTAATTCTGAAATCTCTAAAGTTAGTTTCCTCAACTTTCTCTCTGGTGCTCAAACTTTTGCTCCTCTAATTCTTCAAAATAAAGTTGATACTTGAAGCCTGTGACATAAAAAGAGTAATAGTTAATTTGGGCCTGTAATGGGCCTCTAAAAAGAACAAATAGTGAAGAAGTTTATTCATGTGTGTCCTTCCACATTCCCTCTAGGTACCATTTCTAAGCCATCATTGCCTTGGAGTAGAGTCACCAAGGTATAGTGGAACCACCCCTTCCAATTAATTCTCTTTTGCACAGCATATTTTTATAGAATGTCATGAGAAGATAGAGGCCTTCAGGGACTGGCATCTCAGAATATGGAGTGTAATCACTTTTCACACTGATCAAAGTAAATGATTATGTGAAGATATTCCTCAGAGACTAAGGAATGAGGAAGAGAAATAAGGAATAAGGGAGAGAAAGTTAGGTATGACAAATGGACTTTAGATACTCTGCTAAATCATATCACCAAAAGGAATAAACTATGGATGCAGGAAATAACATGAGGGAACCTCAAAAATACTATGCTGAGCAAAATCAACCAGACATACATTTCACACAGTGTGCTTTCTCCTATCAGAAATTTCAGAAAATCTGAAATAAACGTATGGTGGCTGAAAAACCACCGATGGCAGATGGAGGTGGGGTTAGGGTAGGAGAACAACAGGAAAGAGTAAAGGGGGACTATTAAATAAGATGTAAATGTTCTCTATGTTCATTGTTGCAGGAATGTGAATATTTGCCCAAATGCATTGTTTTAAACTGATTATGTGCTATCGTATGTCAGATATACTTAATTAATGTGGTGAAAATTGACAAGTGGAATTGATTAGGAGACTTTTAATTTATAAATTATTTTAAATATATGGAAAGTTTCCCAAATCCAGTTGTATAAGTAAATTATTCATTGAATTTCTTTCATGGACTACTAAATGCTAACAGGCTTCAGAGACTATAGAATAAATACAAGCAATTAGACTCAATGCTTTGATCTGTGCAACTCTCCAAGTAAAATCTAATCTGTAGGATCTAATTTATTTGCATATTTTACACCTCTGATTACAGCACTCTTATAATAAGCGCTTTCTTATACATCTTACAAGGTATGTTATAAGTGGTGATTTCTCTTGGAAGGTTACTTTGATATTTAAAATTATGGTTTGCTACCTCTTTTCTGTCATAGCATCTATTACATTACATATAATAATTATGAGGTTACGTGTTCATCTCTGACAGTTTCAGCAAAGCAAAATACTTAAGAGCAAATGCAACACTTTGTAATTAACATACATGTTGAAATAATTCATGTAACTCTATCTAGCAAGTTTCACTGTTCAAAGCATTTAGTGCATAAACTGTCATTTATGAAAAGAGATATTCCTAGGCAAAGACAGAATTTAACATTTTGGTTTGAAGAAAGCAGTTACTACTAGGAAGCAGAAATATGTACTCATAAGAGAAGAACACAGAGGACTGCAGAGTACTGAGAGAGACTTAGTAAACCTAATACGATATAAAAATACTCAAGTGCATTTGAACAATATAACTGAAGACTATATTCAACTTTTGCATTCACATTCCAACAGCATGTTATTTATATCCAAACTTTCTCTCCTTGTTTTGACAATAACAAAATCTTTGAAGCATATCCTTGAGAGCTTCTTTCACCT
>NW_003852438.1:9294513-9306611 GCF_000181295.1 Otolemur garnettii | reverse complement strand
TTCCGAAGGAAGAAATACATTGGTGTCTTGAGATTGGGATCCAGCAGAGTGAGAAGGATGATGGTAAAGTTCCCCATCAGGCTCAAGATATAATTAAAAAACAGAAAAACGAAAATCACAATTTGTAGTAGGGGGTCATCTGTCAGTCCAAGCAGAATGAACTCTATCTCCATTGATTGGTTCTTCATTTTTTCTTTTTCTCTCCAAATCTACAGAAAACAAAACCCAATGTCATAAGTAAGAATAGGTATTGTTTTCATTCTCAGCTGCAGAAAGTTCCATATTCAAAAACTTATGTGTGTTCAAATGTTTTACAAAGCAACTTCAAGTTCATCAAAATGAACTTGTCCTCCACTTCGCTCATGTTTATGGGAGTGCTGATGTTCTCTTCCCTTGTCCAGAGTTAGAGGAATTCCTTTAGTGTATTATAAGGAGGCTCATCAATTTTTTGAGATAAACGTTCTATAACTTGATTAGTGGCAATCTATGATTCAGCTTTCAAATACTTTATCCAAATTAGTTGTTATATATTTAATATGTTTTAATTTCTGAATTTAGCTAATACTTCAATTAATTCATTACACAAGATATTTATTCATTCATTATCAGTTCTATTTCATTTACTTACCTTTTTGCTTATTTTCCTTCAGTTTTTCTTATTCCATCTATTTGTATACTTTTCAACTGCATTTAGATTGACATTAAAAGAAAATAACTTTCCAGTAATCCATTAACAATGCCTCAATTCTATATGATAGAAATAAAACAAACAAAACTAAAATTAGCCCTCATATGTTTTATCATCCTTTTTTCTTTAATACATTTATAATTGTCTCAAATTTCCTTCTTGTACAAATATACTAAGATGATGTCTTTTTATTTTAAATACAGTATTAAATGATTTGAGTGCTAGTGAGGTTCTTGTTACTGATATTGCAATTATTTTCCATAAGTACTGTTTATAATTCTTTTAAAAATTATTTTATTTACAAACACTACAGAAAAAAACTTCTTAGTCTTGGTCAATTTTCAGAATTGCCAAGCAATCAATATTCAAAAAAATTTCTTTTATTTTCATATTATTCTTTTTAACATATTAGCTATAATTTAAAAAATGCCACACACGTGATATTTTCATTTTGATTGAAATTTTTAAAATATATTTCTCTGGGTTTCTAGCATTATTTTATTTATACACAATCTTTTTAAAGCCACTGAATCCCTAACTTTTGTTTTAAACATATCTGGTTATTTTCTACCAGACTTAATTTGTATAACCTTCATGGATACGATGTTAATTCATGCATAATATTTCTTGCAACATAAAATCTTTCTGTATTTTTATTCTTTGGGACATTTTATTAACCATGCCATGTAATGCATATACATACATTAATTGTTATGTATAATTAACTTATAATAATGTATGTATATTATTATTTATAGCACAATAAATATAATTTTTTTGAATTTTGTGGAAATTTCATGATGTAGTAGACTTAATATCACTAGTAATGACATCATTTCTTTTCTCATTGTTCTGCTGTTCACAATCTTAATTTTGCTAAACACAATAACTACCTTTAACCTTGACCTAAGTACCTAAGTATGAATGTGTTTTTTAGATTTTCTTAAAATTAAAAATATATTCCTGCATCAAATCATTACATGGACCCTCTAAAGATATACAACTATTACATACCCAAAATAACTAAAAATAAATAAATAAATGGAGTAAAACATAGCTACTCTTTAATTTTCTCTTCATGATTCATCACAAAGCTTATAAAGATAGATTTAGAAAATGAACTAAAAACCCATTTGTATATCAAAAAATGCATGCTACTACATTTTATGTGTCTATGTGTATACATACATAATAGGTATTTTCACTTCTTCATCCTAAAAAATTAATCAAATAAGACAATTTAAGAACAAATTTAATTCCTTGACTTGGATTTCCAAAGTTTTTCCTAACTTCTGTTCCAGAGAAAGATCACTTAGAAATTATCTTACCTTATTTATGGTACATTTAATTTATTTTTCTGTTATGGTGGTATGTGGTGAAGGCTACATTTAGTGTGGTTATAATCATTTTAAGGCATCATTCAATTATTCAAGTGATGAGATTTAAATAAAGATCAAATGTAAGATTATTTGTGTTTCAAAATATATCCTACTTAAGTTCACATTCAGTGCATATCTGACAATTCAGACACTAACAAATCCTGATCTCTCTCTATCATTCTTTGAAGTTTGATAAATTTTCTAAAAGTTTTAATCAATGTTTAACTGAATGAGTTATACTGAAGTTTAAAACCTAAGAAAAAGAACAGCCTTTAAGTAGAGAAATTTAACATACCTCATGATCCTAATTAAGCTACAGTTATAATTTTCTCCTTTTGCTCAACAAAGACACAAGGGAAGTTTTTAAAATTACAACCCCCCCCAAAAAAAAACCAGGAAAAAAATCTTCCCTAGAGATTGATGTTCAGAAAGTACCATATGTATGTATGTGTGTGTTTATGCATAATATATAGAACAATCTATACTGTTTCTTTTTAAAACCTATGAAATACACAATAAAAATGTCAGTTTTTAGCACAGTCTTGAGGCAATGTGAGAAAATCTACAGGACTAGGGTTTTGTTTAAAAACTTTTTTTGTTAGGCCGGATGCAGTGCATCACACCTATAATCTTAGCACTCTGGGATACCCAGGGTAAGTTCAAGAATTGAAGACCAGGCTGAGCAAGAATGAGATCCTGTCTCTGCTAAAAAAGACATACTAGCCAAAAGTTGTGATGGGCACTTGTTGTACCAGCTACTTAGGAGGCTGAGGCTAGAGAATGGCTTGAGCCCAAGAGTTTGAGGTTGCTAGGAGTTACAATCATGTCATAGCACTCTACTATAAATACATATATATATATATACAATTTAAAATTTTTTGGTACTTTCACAAAAAAAGTAAAAATTAAAAATATGTCTATGGTAGGCTTGAATATTGCAGAACAATTTTAAATTGACAATTTTAGTTATGTACTGGTAGGATACTTTATGAGGATTAGAGGATTATGTGAGATTTTCATTAAACAGCATACAAATTTTTAATTACATGATTTAAATTTATCTGCAAAGTATAGACAACTCTTTTGTACAGATATGAATTGGGGAATATTTAATGATAAGTCGTGTAATGTGGACCATCATAAACATGCCTGACCACAGAAGATTAAGCTGATGAACTTAGATTGACACAAATCAGTTTTGTTCTGAAATTTGAAGGATTAGTCCTTAAAGATGAGTGGCAAACTGAGTAGGACACAGCTTCAGTGGATGTTCTGAAGTGGCAGAATGTGGGGCTATGTATTAATTCACTTTTTACCATAATATAATATATTCCTCAACTGTCCTCTCAGAATCCTCAGTAAATTCTAGCAATGCCTAAAATTTTTATGAGACTCTTGTAGTAATTTTACTTTTATTGTCTTATATTCTAATTGGGAAATAAATAATAACAATCCTAACTTTTGCATTTGGACTGCCTGACAAATGCACTAATAGTGTTTGGTGAGAGTCCTTACCTGTGGAATACTTTCAGCAAGATTTAAATCTGCCAGAACAATTCTCTCTATAATGCTTTTGATTGCCCAAATCCTCAAATCTGGAATCTAGGAATATGTGGGATATTGCTCTCTAGAAAGGTCATGAAATCTATGTAATAGATAGAATATGAAAATGAGGTTTCATAATCAAAACATTTCCCTTTAAAATAAGGGATGCATCCACATATGAGGCTGGAGAGTTAAGTTCGCTGCTTCATCCTAGGAAAAATACTACATACCACATTGAGGAATGTCACTACAGTTGTCTTTGAAATACTCCCCTTGGGAAGTTATACACTGATGCCAGCACCTAGTCCACTCTTCAAAGCACTTTTCCTAGGATGAGTTGGCAAACTTAATTGCCAGACTCATACTTGGTTACATTAGGGTAAAGTACGTCCAAGCGTCCCAAGGACCAGGGGAGTCTCAGAGTTTATCTGGTCTTCTGCTTGGTTTTGATTTATCTCAGAATGTTTGCATCCTCAAAATTCTTAGTGAAGCCTGATTATGAGTAATATCTATGATCTCTGTGATTCTGATTTGATAATTCTTGCTTTGTGTTATCTAAATATTAGAGGATTTTGGTTTATTCTAAGAGTTTATAGCTATTAAAAAGAAACAAAATAATTTAAAAGATTTGAGTAGTGAAATGAATATTCAATTTTATTTTCTTAAAGATTACACTGAACTTATATGATGGAATAAACCCCAGTCAGATATTGGAAAAAATGAGAAACAAAGATAAATAAGCTGACATATTTTATAATAGGGAATGCCTTCTCATAGTGTTGGTGATATAACTGGTTATATGAAAAAGAGAAGAGAAATAATATCCCCCAGATGCCTAATTGAATTCTTGATTCCAGATACAAAGTATTTTATAATTGTTAACCTAGGAAATTATCTTCAGAAATAAACATAGGTTAATCTCAGCTTTAGGAAAAAAATAATTTGAATCAAGTGTCCTACACATTTATGATGCATAAACCATCAAAATAACAAACACAAGTCATAGTCATAAGAATTCCAACAAAAAAGTTGAGTGAACATTGCAACTCTGTAAGTCTTCCCTAACTTCATGTAGATTTAATCACCTCAAAAATTCAGGATATGGGACACACAGTGTTAAAGGCATCTGGTTGAATGAACTAATTTACGCCTTAATAAATATACCTTATAATATCATCTCTTTTTTTTTTTGCAGTTGTTTTGGCTGGGGCCATGTTCAAACCTGCCACCTCTGGTATATGGAGGCCAGTGCCCTACTCATTGAGCCACAGGCACTGCCTTTCTAATATTTTCTTTTATTAAAAAAAAAGTACAGTAACAAAACTTTCATAAAAATTTGACCCAAGATTAACGTATTTTCTTTTCCCACATTTACTAATATCATTATAGGCTCATATATATAATTTCTTACATTTCATTGAGACTTTCTAACAGTATATTTAGAAAAGTATTTTCTAATTTGCAGATATTTGGCTAATTTTAAAACTCATTTTTCTTCATGGAGTGGTTTAAAACACTCATTTTAAAATGTTCTGTGTCTATATCAAAAAATATCATAACACTTCACATGAAATGTAAGGAAAAAAAATCATCATAAATTTCCAATTCATTCTTCCTATCCTTTATGCCATTTTCCCATACATTTAACCTTATGCACACTACAAACAATCAGTACATTACCACTGCTGTTTCAGTCAGATATAGTTCATCAATTAAAATGAGAAAAGAAATTTAATTTAACTTATTTAATTTTTAAAACTCTTCATTTCTTTGAAAAAAATAAATATTCTCTATCTGTATCATTTTTATATAGTTTTTTTGCTGGAAAGAAATCCTGAAAGGTGAGTGTTCTGGAGATGTATTTGCTTAGTTTTATTTTTATTTCAGAAAGTTTCTATTTCTTCTTTACTTTTGCACATAGAACTCTGTATTGCCATTTCATTGCCTTTTCCTTGCATTGTTTCTGATGAAAAGTCAACCTTGATTGTTACTCTTGTTAATTTGTAGGTAATATGTGTTTTCTCTTAATATCATTCAAATTTTCTATTTGTCTTGTTTTTTTAGTCTCTTTAAAATTGTTGTGCCCAGGGTCTGCCTTGCTTGGTGATCTCTGAGATTTTTTAATCTACATTTTCAAATGTATCATAAAGTTTAGAACATTTTATACATACAGACACACACAGATACACACCTATAATGTGTTTTGGAATTAAATGAAACCCATCATTAGGGAAAGTGACTAGAAACCAAAGAGAAAGGTTTCATAAGGATCCTTGGAGACATGAGGGTTATAATATTTAGAGATCAATCAGAAGAGAATACAGCAAAGGAAATGAAAAGGACCCATCAATATGGTTGAGGAAAACCAAACAATAATATCTTGGTAATGATTCAATAATATTGAACCCAGGTAAAGGAATTACATTAAATAGATGGCATTAATAAACTGTATCAAATATTACTTAGAGTCATTATAATGACTTGTGAGTTCAAAAGTTAAGGGAGATAGGTTTCCCTTATCTCCATCAGAAGTGAAGTGATGCTTAGGTGGGAGAAGGGGCTTGATACCTGCATGAGGCTTCTGAGTTTCCCCCGCCTCCATCTTCCCCTTCCCAACAAGAAACAAAGAGGGGGAAAATGAGGCCTTGGGAACACACAAGATAAGGCCTTGCTGACTTCATGGAACACATACAGGCAGAGTAAGGTCATGGTGACCCCACTGATGTTAAAAATGTTTTTGTATCTAGGTATTATTTTGCTTAACCAAGTAAGTTCAAGTGCAATAAATCTGTTTCTGTACCTGTTCGCTGTGAAATCCAGCAGCAAGCTTGCTGCCGTCAATTAACCCTATAAGAACTCTGCTTTAAACCTGGTGGGGACTGCTCTCCTCTGATCTCTCTGAGGCTTGCAGAGACAGCTGCTGGCTAGCTAAATAAAGACTCTACTTGGACACTTTGAAATTGACTGTGGGTCAATTTCTCACACCATAACATTTTGGAGGCCCCAGCAAGATCTCTGGGTTTTAAACCAGGCTGCGCAACCAGTTATGAATCGGCACATGAGATGGATTTCACCTAGGGGACAGACTCTGAGAGATATTCCTCAGACCCCAGTGATAAGCCAACTCCATTCCCCCTCCCCAGCCTTCCAAATTAGCACACCAAATTCTGGCACATTAGCGGGATCATCTGGGTCATGTTCTGGTTTCTGGTTTTACCAGTAAGTCTTTTGGGAGCCATTCTTGAGGAACCTCAGGTGGCCGGTTCCTCCCCAGACATCAGCTGGGGAGCTCAGTTTGGATCTGTGCCAGAGTGGCTGGCCAGATCCTAGATCCGTGTTGGAGAGACAGACCTGGGCTTCATGTTTTGGGTTTCAGTCTCTGTCTCCAGGGACTGCTCTGTTCTGATTCTGTTACAGTCAACTGTTCTGGGTTCTGCTTTTGCAGTCCGCTAGCCCAGGGACTGATCCAGTTTTGTTCCTGAGTGCATAAGAGAGTGAATTTGGATGTGATTCCACACCCCTGAGGCTACAGAGTCCGAGTGGGCCTTCACCCATGGTTCCACAATTCTATCATACGGCATAGTGGCGAAATCAACCTTCAGGATGATCCAGTTCAGGGTTTATGTGGCCCACCTGTGCTAAGATAAAATTTTTGTCCCTTTGGTACATGGCCAGGTGGGTATCTGAGTGATTTATGTTTGTCTATTCTGTTCTTTTCTGTCTGAATCTCCTGTTGGTCCCTTGTCTGTTCTGTTGATTTGCATATTTCCTGCGGTGTCTCCTAGAGGACACTACCCACCCCCTTTACTGTGAATTTTCTATTGTCTTACTATATACCATAATTCCAAGTTCATGACAATATTAATTATTCCACTTGGACTTCAAAGGATTTTGGAAAGCCTATTTTTAAATGTGGAATAAGAAATAAGCAAAATGTTTGAGATATGGCATGATGATATTTTACTGTATCATAAAATTTAATTAGCTCTCATTAGTGCTCATACACACAACATGTTTATAATGAATATGAAGTTTTCCAACATTTAAACATTATTTCATATCACTTGTTATGAAATCTAATTTATTAATTGTTCTATAATAGACATTCTGAACCTAGCCTTAAATTTCCATTAAATGCCACATTTGAAACTTTTTATTGGTGACTATATTACCCTTACTCTTATTTCTTCATTCATTGGCTTCATTACTTCATTTGTTTGTTCCTTATTAGTCACTAGGTTAGGTAAAGGCAATGTAGAAGTCTATAAGATGTAAATTCTATTGCAGTAACAAATACTGTTAATTACATGTAATATAATAAGCCTCATCCACAGCTGACTACAACAAAATGAAAGTTTGAGTATGGAGTAACTAATAAACACTTGTCAACAAAAGCCTTCCACATGAAGCTCTATATTATTAACTTTAGCCAATGACAGATGTTTTGCAAAGTAGCACAGAAGATTTTGTAAGGGGGCAGAATTCTATGTAAGAGAGAACACACAATTTTTACATTATGCTCAATAATATGATATGGCTGAATTATACAACTGCTGCTTGGGAGAGATAAGAAATGAAACTGGAAAGGCCAGATTATGAAAGTGTTTGAGGAGCTTTATATTATTTTGGAAGCAAGAGAAAACCATCAAAAATTTCTTAGCAGAATAGTGTCATGATCCATTTGTATTTTACAAAGTATTCTTCGCACAAATGTGGAGAATGAGTTATAGATCAAAGACTGGAAGGCTATTTCAGACAATTAACCTACCTTAAGTCTAGTTTGTCTTACCACTTAATGTATATTAGTAAAATATGAAATTAGTTATTTTTTCTCTTTCAGTTTAGGAGAAGAAAGACCAGGAATGAAATACATTGGAACACAAAGGAAGTTTAAGGCTAGCAGAGTTTCAGAATCAAAAGTTCTTACAGCGCCCCCTGCTGGTATTTACACAGTTAAGCAGCTTACCAATGATTTATTCTAAATGAGTGAAAAATTACTTCAACTCATCATTTCCCATGATAATTTACACCTAGAGTGTCTTTCCTTTGCATTTGCTGTTATCCATTTACAAACTATAGAACTGGACAGGGGAAAAGATGCTCTGCATTCTAAGTAGTTAAACATGAATATGCTTCTGTGTTTTGAAAAGTTATTGATAATTATTTTTTAATACAAAGGGAAAAGGAGAAGTTAAACTCCTGACCTATATTAAATGATTAATAAATTTACCTACATATTAGATTTTTAAAAGAACCAAATAAACTTAGAGTTCACATGTAAAGAATATGCAAGGAAGATAAGCAGGAAAAAAAGAATACATTAAATGATCGATGTGATATTCGGAAAGATAAAACAATATTACACACAATTGCATTTGGCAGTACCCTAACATGCAGATGAAGGTCTTCAGAAGAAAATCTGAGATATTATGGAAACAGAATTTTTGTCAAATTTTAAACAGTTTGAGTCCACTTTTCTTAAGTTAGCTATAAAGTCAAAAATTTTGCACATATAAAGTAAATAACTTTAGTAGTAATATATTTTCCTTTTTTTTTTTTTTTTGCTTTTACAACTACCATTCTTCCCTTCACAAGAAACCCATCAACTTTACCCTGTAGAACCATGCTTTCTAACAAGAATACCAAAGTTCCAAATAACATGAATGGATTTCATATATTTAAGCATCTATAATGGTCAGAAACTTTATATATAAGGGGGTTAAATTGAATAAGAAGGTTTAAAAAGTGCATCTAATTTCTCTTAAGCTGTCCCTAACACCAACGTCACTCTTTGGGTACAACTAGTCATTGAAGGAATGGTTTGCAATTTCTGTGACCATGTATTAATTTTAAAACAGTGGCTCACACGCATAATCCTAGTACTCTTGAGAGTCCAAGGCTGTTGGACTGCCTTAGTTCAGGAGTTCAAGATCAGACTGAGCAAGAGTGACACCCCATCTCTATTAAAAATAGAAAAAACTATCTGGATGGGCATTGTGACAGGCACCTGTAGTCCCAGCTACCTGGGAGGCTGAGGAAAGTGGATCACTTGAGCCTGTGATTTTGAGATTGCTGTGAGCTCCAATACCACCACACTCTACTGAGGGTGACAAAGTGGGACAAGGAAGGAAGGAAGGAATCTGCATTAATTTCAATGTTGTCACTCAACACAACATATAACTTTAGTTGTCTCCTAAGTGCAGAGCTTAAACTGGGAGTCCTTGTCCCAGAGTCCCCTTCTCAGTGTAGTTCTAATTTAAAGTTTGTCAGTGCCAATAGCCAATGTAAAATTTGGAAAGTGGAAGAGATACAGAGACTGTTATTCTTCAGAGGTGTTTGTGATCAGTTTGGAAAGCAAAGGTGAGATCCATAGGAACTTCTCATTAATTATGAGAACTGCCTGTTCTCCTGCTAAGAGTATTGGTGAGCACTTTCCCAGAATTTGAAAGTCACTGTCATTTCCCATTAGATTTTTCTGAACCCTTATTTTCAGGCTTAAATCTGAAATCTCTGATATTAGTTTCCTCAGCTTTCTCTCTGATGCTCAAACTTTTGCTCCTCTAGTTCTTCAAAATAAAGTTGATTCTTGGAGCCTGTGACATAAAAAGAGTAATTTGGGCCTGTAATGGGCCTCCAAAATGAACAAATAGTGAAGGAATTTATTCACGTGTGTCCTTCCACTTTCCCTCTAGGTACCATTTCTGAGCCATCATTGCCCTGGAGTAGAGTTACCAAGATACAGTGGAACCACCCCTTCAAATTAATTCCCTTTTGTCAGACAGCATATTTCTAAAGAATGTTATGGGATAACTATGGAGGCCTTCAGGGACTGGCATCTCAGAATATGGAATGTAATCACTTTTCATACTGATTGAAGTAAATGACTAAGTTATGTGAGGACATTTCTCAGAGACTTAAAGTATTGGAATAAGGGAGAGAAAGTTGGGTGTGACAAATAGACATTAGATATTCTGCTAAATCGTATCACCAAAAGGAATGAACAATGGATGTAGGAAATAACATGAGTGAACCTCAAAAATACTAAGCAAAATCAGCCAGACATACATTTCACACAGTGTGCTTTCTCCTATCAGAAATTTCAGAAAATCTGAAATTAATATATGGGGTGAAAAACCCACCAATGACAGATGGAGGTGGGGTTAGGGTAGGAGAACAACTGAAAAGAAGAAAGAGGGACTATTAAGTAACATGTAAATGTTCTCTATCTTTATTGTTACAGGAGTGTGAATATTTGCCCAAATGCATTGTTTTAAACTGATTGTGTGCTATTGTATGTCAGATATACTTAATTAATGTGCTGAAAATTGAAAAGTGAAATTGATTAGGAGACTTTTAATTTATAAATTATTTTATTTTATTATTTTTTATTAAGTCTATTGTACATAGATCATCAATACATTTATGCCATTATAGGATTCAATGTGTTGATTATTTGTACAAATTAGAATGCTTACATTCTATTAAACGTCATAGCCTTCACCACTTTTACCCAATTATAGGATTAAGACATTTATGCTCTACACCTGATAGATCCAACTTATACTTGCAATATGTTCCATAGGTGTGGTCCCCCAACCAACCCTCCCTCTACCAATATACCCCCTCTCTTCCCCTCTCCCTCCACTTCCCTCCTTCATCCTAGTTATAAATTATTTAAAATATATGGAAAGTTTCCAAAACCCAGTTATATAAGTAAATTATACCTTGAATTTCTTTCATGGAATATTAAAGCTAACAGGCTTCAGAGACTGTAGACTAAATACAAAGCAATTAGACTCAATGCCATAATCTGTGCAAATATCCATGTGAAATCTATTCTGTAGGATCTAATTTATATGCATATTTTATACTCTGATTATAGCACTCATATAATAAGCACTTTCTTACTCATCTTCCAAGGTGTGTTGTAAGTGGTGATTTCTCTTGGAAGATTACCTTGGTATTTAAAATTAAGATTTCCTACCTCTTTTCTGTCATAGCATCTGTTACATTATGTATAAGAATTGTGAAATTATGAGTTAATTGCTGACAGTTTCAGCAAAGGAAAATACTTAAGAGCAAATGCAACACTTTGTAATTAATACACATGTTGAAATAATTCATGTGCTCTAACAAGGTTCACTTGCTCAAGGCATTTAGTGCATAAAACTGTCACTTATGAAAGGAGATATTCCTAGGCAAAGACAGAATTTAACATTTTGGATTGAAGAAGGCAGTTCACTACTAGAAAAGAGAAATATGCACTCATAAGAGAAGAACATACAGGACTACAGAGTACTGAGAGAGACTTAGTAAACCTAATATAATATAAAAATACCCAAGTGGATTTGAACTAATATAACTGAAGACTATATTCAATTCTTGCATTCCCATTCCAACAGCATGTTATTTATATCCAAACTTTCTCTCCTTGTTTTGACAATAACAAAATCTTTGAAGCATATCCTTGAGAGCTTCTTTCACCT
>NW_003852438.1:9187936-9293898 GCF_000181295.1 Otolemur garnettii | reverse complement strand
TTCCGAAGGAAGAAATACATTGGTGTCTTGAGATTGGGATCCAGCAGAGTGAGAAGGATGATGGTAAAGTTCCCCATCAGGCTCAAGATATAATTTAAAAACAGAAAAACAAAAATCACAATTTGTAGCAGAGGATCATCTGTCAGTCCAAGCAGAATGAACTCTATCTCCTTTGATTGGTTCTTCATTTTTTTTTTTTTCTCTCCAAATCTACAGAAATGTCAACCCAATGTCACAAGTAAGAACAGGTATTGTTTTCATTCTCAGCTGCAGAAAGTTCCATATTCAAAAACTTACATGTGTTCAAATGTTTTACAAAGCAACTTCAAGTTCATCAAAATGAACTTGGCCTCCTGTTCACTCATGTTTATGGGAGTGCTCAGGTTCTTCTCTTGTTCAGTGTTGAGAAATTTTTACTTAGCATATTTTAGGAGGCTCATCAATTTGTTAAAATGAAATTTCTATAATTTGATTAGTGGCAATCTATGATCCAGCTTTCAAACACTTTATCCAAATGGGTTGTTAAATATTTAATATATTTTAATTTCTGAATTTAGCTAATACCTCAAGTAATTTGTTACACAAGGTATTAATTCATTCATTATCAGTTCTATTTTATAATTTAGTTACTTACCTTTCTGCTTATTTTCCTTCAGTTTCTCTTATTCCATCTATTTGTATACTTTTCAACTGCATTTAGATTAATATTAAAATAAATAACATTCCCATAAGCCATTAACAATGCATCAATTCTATATGGTAGAAATAAAACAAACAAAAAAACTAAAACTAGTCTTCACATATTTTATCTTCCTTTTTTCTTTAATATACTTATAATTGTCTTATATTTTTTTCTTGTACAAATATACTAAGATGCTAAGTCCTTTTATTTTAAAACAGTATAAAATGTTTTGTGTGCTAGTTGTGATTCTTGTTACTGATATTGCAATTACATTCCATAGTTACTGTTTATAATTCCTTTTTTAAATTGTTTAATTTAGGGTAGCACCTGTTGCTCAAAGGAGTAGGGCGCTGGCCCCATATACTGGAGGTGGCAGGTTCAAACCTGGCCCCAGCCCAAAGGTACAAAAAAATATTATTTAATTAATACACACTAGAAAAAAAAGCTTCTTTGTCTTGGCCAATTTTCAGAATTTCCAAGCAATCAATATTCAAAAGAGCTTTCTTTAATTTTCATATTACTCTTTTTACCTATGATTTTAAAAGTTCCACACAAGTTGTGGAGAGAAGGCTGTGAGATGGCAGGGCCCCCACAGCCTGGGGAACATTCATGGAATGAACCCTCAACTGCTTCTCCTCTGTTCCCAAAACAGCTATATTGCTTTCTTCATTCTCCCTCTGCCAAAAGTCACATAGATCTTTCTTTGTCTATGCAAAGATTCTTGTGATCTTTGCCTTCTCACTTCTGGTCATATATTAACAAACTTGAGTAGAAACCACTAAGTCACATAGTTCTTCCTTTGTTTTGTCAACTATACAAATATCCTCATGATCTTTCCCTTCTTATTTCTTGTCATATGTTCACAAAGTTGAATAGAAACCATTAACAAGATAATTTGTCTTTATTAAAGTCATTTACATTTTCCTGTTGTACCATAAGTCCAAAATTATGTCTTTTGTTTATGCTATTTCCTCATATTGTCTATGCTACTTCCCCCGACAACCCTATACAGATACTATAAAATAAAGCAGATTTTGTCCTTTGGTGCTGGCTGCAGCCATCAGTTCAGTCAGCCCTCCTGATCCCATCTTTTGTCTCTGTGTCTTCTCTGGTGCTATATTTTCCTCATTCACACCCACATCACTCTGGTTCACAACAAGTGATATTTTCTTTTTGAATAAAATTTTTAAAATATATTTCTCTGGGTTTCTAGATAACTTGGTATGATTTTATTCACACATTCCTTTTAAAGCTACTGAATCCCTAATTTTTATTTTAAACATATCTGATTATTTTCTACCAGCCTTAATTTGTATAACCTTCATGAGTAGCATGTTAATTCATGTATAATTACACTTACAATATAAAATATTTCTATATTTTTATTCCTTGGGGTTTTCATTAATCACTCCATGTAGTGCATATGCATAGATATTATAATAATGCATAATTGACTTATAATAATATATGTATATTGTTACTTGTAATGTAAGAAATATAAATGTATCTTTTTCTTGGATTTTATGGAAATTTCATGATGTAGTCGAGTAATATTGCTATTAAGGACATCACTTCTTTTCTCATTGTTCTGTTGCTCACAATCTTAGTTTTGCTAAACACAATAACTACCTTTAACCTCGACCTAAGTACCTAAGTATAAATGTTTTTTCAATTTTCTTAAAATTCAAACCATATTCCTGCATCAAATCATTACATGGATCCTCTAAACATATACAACTATTACATACTCAAAATAAAAATAAATAAATAAATAGAGTAAAAGATAGCTACTCTGTAATTTTCTCTTCATGATTCATCCCAAACTTATAGAGATAGATTCAGAAAATGAATTAAAAACTCATTGTATATCAAAAAATGCATGCTACTGCATTTTATGTATATATGTATATACATCCATAATAAGTATTTTCATTTCTTCTTCTTAAAAAATTATTCAAACAAGACAATTTAAGAACAAATTTAATTTTGACTTGGGTTTCCAAAGTTTTTCCTAACTTCAGATTCAGAGAAAGATCAGTTAAAAATTATCTTACCTTATACAGGGTACATTGAATTTATTTTTCTGTTATGGTGGCACATGGTGAAGGCTACATTTATTGTGGTTATAATCATTTTAAGACATCATTCAATTATTAAAGTGATGTGGTTTAAATAAGGATGAAATGTAAGATTATTTGTGTTTCAAAATATTTTCTACTTTTTCTTAAGTTCACATCCACTACACATCTAAGGATTCAGACACTAACAAATCCTAAGGTCTCTCTATCATTCTTTGAAATCTGATAAATTTTCTAAAAGTTTTAATCAATGTTTAACTGAATGAGTTATACTGAAGTTTAAAACATAGGGAAAAGAACAGCCTTTAAGTGGAGAAATTTAACATACCTCATGATTCTAATTAAGCTACAATTACAATTTTCTTTTTTAGCTCAACAAAGACACAAGGGAATTTTTTGAAATTACAAACCAAAAAAAAAAAAAAAGGGAAAAAAAATCTTCCTTAGAGATTGATGTTCAGAAAATACTATATGTATGTGTGTGTATAATATATATAAATAATCTATACTGTTTCTTTTTAAAACCTATGAAATAGGCTCGGTGCCTGTGGCTCAAGTGGCTAAAGCGCCAGCCATGTACACCTAAGGTGGCAGGTTCATATCCAGCCCAGGCCCGCTAAACAACAATGATGGCTGCAACCAAAAAATGGCCAGGCATTGTGGCGGGTGCCTGTGGTCCCAGCTACTTGGGAGGCGGAGGCAGGAGACTTGCTTGAGCCCAGGAGTTGGAGGTTGCTGTGAGCTGAGATGCCACAGCACTCTACCCAGGGGGACAGCTTGAGGCTCCTGTCTCAAAAAAAAAAAAAAAAATCCTATGAAATATGCCACAAAAACATCAGTTTTTAGCACAGTCCTGAGGCAATGTGAGAAAATCTACTGGATAGGGTTTTGTTTAAAAAAATTTGTTGTTAGGCCCAGGGCAGTGGCTGATACCTATAATCTTAGCACGCTGGGAGGCCCAGGTGGGTGGATTGCTTCAGCTTAGGAGTTCAAGACTAGCCTGAGCAAGAATGAGACCCTCACTTTACTAAAAATACACAAATTTGCTGAGCATTTTGGTGGGCCCCTGTAGTACCAGCTACTTGGGAAGCTGAGGCAAGAGAATGGCTTGAGCCCAAGAATTTGAGGTTGCTGTGAGTTATGATCATGCCATGGCTCTCTACCAAGGGTGACAGAGTGAGCCTCTGTCTCCAAATAAATAAACAAAAGAATAAACACACACATACATGAAATTTTTTTAAATGGTTACTTTCACCAAAAAAGGGAAAATTAAAAACATATCTATAGTAGGTTTGAATATTGAAGAACAATTTTAAATAGAGAATTTCAATTGTGTAGTGGTAGGATTCTGAGGATTATATGAGATTCTTATTAAAAGAGAATACAAATTTTTAATAAAATGATTTAAATTTATCTGCAAAATATAGACAACTCTTTTGTATAGATATGAGGTGGGGAATATTTAATGATGGTTCATGTGATGTGGACCATCATAAACATGACTGACCACAGATTAAGCTGAAGAACTTAGATTGAGACAAATCAATTTTGCTTCTGAAATTTGAAGGATTATTTCTTAATGATGAGTGGCAAACTGAGTAGGACACAGCTTCAGTGGATGTTCTGAAGTGGCAGAATGTGGGGCTATGTATTAACTCACTTTTTACCATAATATAATATATTCCTCAACTGTCCTCTCATAATCTTCAGTAAATTCTAGCAATGCCTAAAATTTTTATGAGACTCTTGTAGTAATTTTACTTTTATTGTCTTATATTCTAATTGGGAAACAAATAATAACAACAATCCTAACTTTTGCATTTGGACTGCCTGGCAAATACACTAATAGTGTTTGGTGAAAGTCCTTATCTATGGAACACTTTCAGCAAGATTTAAATCTGCCAGAACAATTCTCTCTATAATTGCTTCTGATTGCCCAAATCTACAAATCTGGAATCTATGAATATATGGGAAGTTGTGCCCTGGAAAGGTCATGAAATCTATGTAATAGATAGAATATAAAAATGAAGTTTCATAATCAAAACATTTCCCTTTAAAATAAGTGATGCATCCACATAGGAGGATGAACAGTTAAGTTCGCGATCTCATCTGAGGAAAAGTCCTACATACCACATTGTGGAATATCACAACAGTCGTCTTTGAAGTAGGAGTAGGAGTTATACACCAAATGCTGGCACCTAGTCCACTCTTCAGAGCACTTTTTCTAGGATGAGTTGGCAAACTTAATTGTAGATACAGTTTGCTAATGCCATCTTCATGTAGATTTAGTCAACTAAAAAATTCAGCACACTGGACAGAAAGTGTTAAAGATATCTGTTGGAATGATATAATTTATGCCTTAATAATTTATCTTCTAATCTTTTCTTTTAGAAAATAAAAATATAGGTAACAAAACCTTCATAAAAATTGGACCTGAAATTAATGTATTTTCTTTCCCCACATTTACTAATATCATTATAGACTCATGTATATAATTTCTTGCATTTCAATGAGATTTTCTAACAGTATATTTAGGAAAGTATTTTCTAATTTGCAGATATTTGGCTAATATTAAAGCCCAGTTTTTGTTCACACAGTGGTTGGGGATGAAAATATTCATTTAAAAATTTTCTGTGTCTACATCAAAAAATATCATAATATTTCACATGAAATGTAAAGAAATTATCGTCATAAATTTCCAATTCATTCTTCCCATCCTTTATGCCATTTTCCCACACATTTAACCTTATGCATCCAACAATCGGTACATTACCACTGTTGTTTCAGTCAGATATATTTCAATCAATTAAAATGAGAAAATACATTCAATTTAACTTATTTTATTTCATTTCTAAAGCTATTCATGTCTTTGAAAAAAACCGATGTTCTCTATCTGTATCATTTTCATATAGTTTTTTGCTGGAAAGAAATCCTTAGAGGTGAGTGTTCTGGCAATGTATTTCCTCAGTTTTAGTTTATCGCAGAAATTTTTTATTTCTTCTTTAGTTTTGTAAATAGAACTCTGGAATGCCACTTCATTGGCCTTTTCCTTGCATTGTTTTTGATGAAAAGTCTACCTTGATTGTTACTCTTGTTAGTTTGTAGGTAATATGCATTTTCTCCTATTAGCATTCAAATTTTCTATTTGTTTTGTTTTTTTCATCACTTTAAAATTGGTGTGCCCAGGGTCTGCCTTGCTTGGTGATCTCTGAGATTTTTTGATCTACATTTTTCAAATGTATCATAAATTTTAGAACATTTTTAGTAATTTTATACATACAGACACACAGAGATACACAACTATAATGTGGTTTAGAATTAAATGAAAACCATCATTACAGAAAGTGCCTAGAAACCAAAGAGAAAGTTTTCATAAGAAACCTTGGAGATATGAGTGCTGCAATATTTAGAGATCAATCAGAAGAGAATACAGCAAAGGAAATGAAAAGGACCCATCAATATGGTTTAGGAAAACCAAATGATAATATCTCAGTAAGATTCAATAATATTGAACCCCAGTAAAGGAATTACATTAAATAGATGGCATTAGTAAACTATATTAAATATTACTTAGAGTCATTATGATGACTTGTGAGTTCAAAAGCTAAGGCTTGGTGAATTGGTAGGCTACAGATCAGGAGGAGAGATCTGGGGAGAAAATGTGAAGTGACACAGTGTGATGCAATACTAGCTAACAGTAGGCAATGATGCTGTCCAAATACAAATTAAAAAACAATAGCAAGGGAAATAGTTCTTAAAAATGGAATACTTCTATTATATTTATTATGATATAAAACAACTCAGCTTTTAGTATATAATACAATGAATGACATGCAAAAATAGTGTCTATATAAGAAGACATTCTTAACTAAAATTTTCAAATTATTATCAACTAATAAAAATGAATGTAGATTTGTTAGAACATCTGAATATACGTGTTATAACATATTTGGGGAAAAGTGAACACTAAGGCTAGGAAATATATGCTAAAATTTCAGAAAATGCATTTTAAAATATTCAGAAAAAGAGTCCAAGTTTCTGAATAGAACTTATTTTTATAAAGCAATGAACTCTAATCATAGATAAATGCTAATATGAATTACCTAAGGTCCTGCCCCAGGGGCAGTGTCCTACCAAACCTGTGGAAATGGCAGCCATAGACTATTAAAAAATGAAAACAAAAGCAGCCAGAGATAAAAGGACAGGATATTAAATAAAGTTTTCAAGAGAGGACATGGGGGTCCACCGCTAGCTCCTGGGGCTTCAGCAAGTGGCTCTCAGTACTTGTTTCACCCAGGTTTTATTGAAGGCTATTTCCTTATGTAGCTGAGAGGGTAAGCTGAGAAAGGGAACAAAAATGTCAGCACTTTCTATGAGTAAGCATATTAGTTCTTATTCTACCTATAATCATTAAATTTAAGGGTCTGGGCATCCTTGAGAAATCCGGTACCTGAGCCTGGTCTGCGGTCATACACACAGATCCCATGGGGGAGGTTAAACCCCTCTAGTTCCACTGTGGAGCAGATGGGACAGCATCAGTCCTCCTCTGAAGAATTGATGGCAAAGAGAAATTTTTCCCTTATCTCCATCAGAAGTGAAGTGATGCTTAGGTGGGAGAAGGGGCTTGATACCTGCATGAGGCTCCTGAGTTTCCCCAGCCCCCATCTTCGTCTGCTTGGCAGCCTGCTGCACTTACTGGGTTCTGTCTTTCTTACGTGGCCCTTTTGTATTTCCTCATTTTTTTATCTTGACACTGTGGTGTAAATGACCCACCTGTGTTTGGGGCCCTCTCCTTTCTAGTGATTAAAGAGTTAATACAAAGTTTGTTAAAAACTGTTTTTCTTTCTTTTGCCTGTTAAAAACTGTGGTTGCTATGTTACAAATAGCCTTGAAATAAGGTACCAAGACTCCACAGAAGATCCAAGGTCAATTACTCATTTGGAACTAAAGGAAAAAAAAAAAGGAGTCCTCTTAACTTTTTTAAACAGCAGCTGCTTTTCTTTCTGAATTGGCATTGCTCTGCCTAACTCTTACAGTAACTGAACATATTTTTAAAAATTTACCAAGAACCCTAAAAGAACCAAAACAAAACAAAACAAAAAACCAGAACTTACTAACTGACTAACCAACTAATGCTACTGGGAAATTGTGATACAGTAGACTGTTATCAGTTGAGGGAAATAATTGGTCAGGTTTTGTTATTTGATTATTCCCTGGTGGGTCCAAAATTCCCATCCGGCTGATCTTCTAATACATCTCTTGTGTCATCCAGTCATTTTCCCTGTGAATATCTGCCACTGGTTCTGCAAGAACTAGCAAGACCTCTTGTGCCAATGCTCAGTTAAACCAGCAGATATAGTAAGGGGAGTTCTTACCCTTCTCGGGGCCTACCAAGGAATTCCAGGCTGGTGCTCTAACTTCTGGGTCTATCTGGCCCGTTACCATCTTTATCTACCATGGGACTCCTGAGACCCTTCTTCAGAAGCTTACCTCTGCCTGGCCTCCCATGCACCCCATTTCCCCCATACTCAGACCTCTGTTCTGAATTTGACAATTGCTTCCCTTCAGGACCGCTGTTGCGACTCTGTTGTGAACCTTGGTGGGAGAAGCCTTAACCTTCTACCTTACCAGACACCAGAAAAGAAACGGGTCTATTGGCCACCATCTACAGTGGGACCAGCTGATTTAGGGAAATGAGGCAAGAATCGTTCTCCTTCTCAAGTGCTCCTTTCGGGCCTGAAATCATTAGTTTCTAGCTTCTGGATAGGCAGATGGGCAGTGTTGCAAGAAGATTGGCATGGAATAGGATTCCAGCCTCCTGAAGCCATTTGATATGAATGGCTATGCACTGCCTGGCCTTCAAAGGGATTGAATATTGCTTAACCTGCGCTGGCTCGGCAAAGCCCAAAAGCTGAACTACTGGGGCGGGGGGACGTTGAGCGGCCAAACCTGGGGAGGTTATTCTCAGCCCATACTCCTGGAATGTCTTTCTGCAGTTGTCTCAGGTGGGAGGTGCTGCCCTCTACTGGCCTTCTGTCATCCAAGCGGTGACATTCCTCTGACAGGGGGCAGGTTAACAGTACTGTAGAGGGGCATTGCTGAGGAGAAGGGTTAATAGTGAGTTCTGCTCCTTAAGTACCGAAGGAGATAGTGGCTTGTACTTTTCGAAGCAAATCTCTGCCCAGCAAGGACTTTACTGATATAAGCCACTCTCAATATGGGTAATTAGTATTTATTGACGCCTTCTCTGAATGGACTGAGGACTACCCCCCTAGGACAGAAACAGTACAAGTGGTAGTAAAGAAACTAATGGCTGAAATTATCCCCTGATTTGGCTTGCCCCTAAAAATGAAGTCTGCCAATGGCCCAGTGTTCATTGCTCAAACACTGGGTAAAACTGGAAATTAGTTCAGTATAAACCTTGGGTATAAACTGGAAATTACGTTGTGTTGCAGTTAGAGACTGGTGAAACTGGGTGAACCTTCTTCCCTTTGCCCTCCTTTTTCCTGCATAAAAAAACTTACCCCTTATGAAATAATGTTCGGGACACCCCCACCACTGATCCCCCTTTTGGAGGATGAGATGTTAGCAGAACTTAACACACATTCTCTCTTCAAGTCATTACAAGCATTGCAGATTTCCTCCAAGAGAGTGCAAGAGATAGGGAAAACAGTCCATCAGAACAGTAAGGAGACATCCCCCTCAGAAGAGCGGAGTCATCAGCAGCCTGGAAACCTAGTCTAGATAAAGAAGCATCAGCCTGGGACTCTGGCTGCCCAGTGGGACTGACCTCTGCCGATAATCCTCATCACTCTCACTGCAGTGAAAGTCACAGGACAACGCTACTGGATCCACCAGTCCCAGGTCAAAAAAGTACACCCAGACCCAGGAGAGAGATGGCGGACTCGACCAACCGAGGACCCATTAAAACTAAGACTTGTTCAGAGCTAATTTTCTTTTCTTTCTTTCTTTCTTTCTTTCTTTCTTTCTTTCTTTCTTTCTTTCTTTCTTTCCTTTTCTTTTTTTTTTTTTTTTTTTTGAGACAGAGCCTCAAGCTGCCCCCCTGGGTAGAGCTCTAACTCCTGGGCTCAAGCGAGTCTCCTGCCTCAGCCTCCCAAGTAGCTGGGATCACAGGCGCCTGCCACAACGCCCAGCTATTTTTTGGTTGCAGCAGTCATTGTTGTTTGGTGGGCCTGGGCTGGATTTGAACCCTCCACCTAAGGTGTTGAGCCACAGGCGCCACAGTGTCCAGCCACTTGAGCCACAGGCGCCGAGCCCAAAACTACTTTTAATGTTGCTCATGGGTTGGGGGAAATAGTGTATGGCAAATCCCTACACCCCGATAAATTACACCTGGGAGTGGACCTGCCAATAGATGGAGAATTAGTGCCAGGGTCCACTCTCCCAGCCAGCCAGTTTTTACTTTTGACTTATGTAACCTGTTCACCTCCTCCCCATATGAGTTACCTACAGTCTGTCACACAGAGGACTGGTATTGGGGTTCAAGGGGGACAGGGAGGGTGTTTGAATGTGGCACCCTTAGATGCAAAAAAGAACTACAAAAGCAATGTTATACTTGCCTTAGCATAGGGAAAGGGAACTGTGACAAAGGAGCAAGTTACCATTGTGATGAATAGGGATGTGAAACCATGGAATCCTGGAAAAATAATAATCCTCACTTATCTCTCACCCAGAGACAAGGGACATGTAATAGGCCAGAAACTTGCAACCCAGCAACAATAACAGTTTTCAACTGGAAACAGGATGGACAGGGATGCAGTAGGACATACATGGAGATTCAGATTATGGGTTACAGGACTAGACCCCAAAACTATTCACCATACAGAGATTTGTGCCCAGCAAGGAACAAAACCCCACTGGGCCTAACCCGGTCCTGTACCCTGAACTCTAACTGGTCCAGCCTCCAAAATCATCTACCCATGCCCCAGGAGCCCAGACCTGGACCCCAGCAAAACCCCTGATGTCCTGGGTATCAAGGCCCAAGAAGAGCCCCTAAGGGTTCTCTATAAGCCCATTTTTGATATGCTAAATGCAGTTTTTCAGCCTAGGAAGAGAACCAACCCCAACACTACCAGGGATTGTTAGCTGTGCCTAGATCTAGTGCCTCTTTATTATATAGCAGCCAGCTGCACTTACAGAAAAGACCCTACCTAAGTTCAGAATATCACCCATGCACAACAATGAGTTCTGTGTAAGTGGAGTTGTGAACCTAAGCTCACTCTCGGTGACCTCCAAGGAACAGGATTTTGCATTCAGTCCCCAGATTTCAAACTGCAGGACTCCTCCTATAAAGAATCTTGTTCTGGGACCATGATTCTTTCCCACCTAGAGGGAGAGTATGTCCTAAAAGCCCCAGATAGAACTTGGTTTGCTTGCACAACCGGAATAACCCCATGTTTAAATCCAGTAACCTTAGCAAAGGCCCCAGATTTGTGTGTTCTTGCTCATATTATTCCTCAAGTCTTTTATTCAGGTGAAGGAAACCGTGAGCATTTGGGCCTAGATTCAGATAACTTACCCTCTAGGACCAAAAGTGCCCCCGTTCTAGTCCCAATTCTGGTAGGGGTAAGCATAGCTAGGTCAGCAGCAGTAGGGACATCTGCTCTTATAAAAAGAGAAGAGAATTTAAAAGTACTAAGCAATCAAGTTAATCTAGATCTGAAAGGATTAGAAAGTTCATAGTCCCCATTAGAAACTTCCTTAGATTCTTTAGCAGAGGTACTGCTACAGAATCACAGAGGACTTGACCTGCTATTCCTGAAACAAGGAGAATTATGTGTAACAATGGGGTAGACATGCTGTTTTTATAGTAACAATTCTGGTGTCATCAGGGATAGTTTGGCCTTAGTAAAAAAGAGGATTCAAGACAGAGAAGAGGCTAGAAGCCAGTAAGCAAATTGGTTTGAAAACCTATTCAATTGGTTGCCCTCACTGACTACTCTCCTGTCCACCCTTGCAGGTCCCCTCTTCCTACTCCTCTTAGGATTGACAATAGGACCATGCATTATTAATGTTATTAAAGCCCTCATTTCATACATCCAAAAATGAGTGCAAGCAGTAAAACTCATCAGTACCTATGTCAGGATGAAGAAAAAACAAAGATTTGATTTCCCAAGATAATAGGAGTAGGGAATGAGATGGTACTTAGGTGGGAGAAGAGCTTGATACCTGCATGAGGCTCCAGAGTTTTCCCCCCATCTTCCCCTTCCCTACAAGAAACAAAGAGAGGAAGAATGAGGACTTCGGAACACACAAGATAAAGCCTTGCTGACTTCATGGAATACACACAGGCAGGATAAAGTCATGGTAATCCCATTGATGTAAAAAATATTTTGTGTCTAGCTATTATTTTGCTTAACCAAGTAACTGCAAGCACCATAAATCTGCTTCTGTACATGCTGGTTGTGAAATCCGATGGTCTGCTTGCTGCATCAATTAGCCCTATAAGAACTCTGCTTCAAACCTGGATGGGATGCTCTCCCCTGATCTCTCTGAGACTTGAGAAGACAGCCACCAGTCCGCTAAATAAAGACTCCACCCAAAAAAAAAAAAAAAAAAAAAAAAAAAAGGGAAAAAAAAAAAAAAAAAAAAAACAGACTCCATTCAGACACTTTGAAATTGGCTACATAGTCTTTTCTTGCATTATAACAGAAGGTGTTTCCCTCTGTGGTTAGGGTACAAGCCCTCCTGCCCATATCTCAGGGCTGGAGCTATTCCCTTGATTTGTGCCCTGGCCATTATACAAATCCTCACATGGGTATTTGCTTCTAGAAGGTTGTTTGTTAACTGTTGCCTGGTTAATATTCCTTCCCAGGCCTTGCAAGCAGCTTCTGCTGTAGTCATTGTTCTTCAAAGTGCTTACAGACCCAACAGGGGTGTTTATAAGCTGTATTCCTTACAGGCCAGGCTTCCAGGAAAAGCAGAAACTGCCCAGATATAATTTCAACTATTATTTTGAAAGTAAGCTAGCTAAATTGTTTTTATTCTGCGTTGCTCAGTTTATTTCTCTATTCTTCCCCTTTTCTGGAGGTATTTTCCTTTGCCACAAATGGGGTCTTCAGTCCCCATTTTTCCTTCAAATTAACAAGATATTGTATATTTCCACTAAAAATTTTATTAGTATTTTTATGTGGAAGGGAAGGTATTTTTATATTAATGTTAAATGACCAAAATTTGAGATATATTTTTTGATACAAAGCATGCAAGTTTTGATATTTTTTTTTGAATAACAAATAAAGGTTTTCTAATCATGGGTAAACTGATTACAATAATAAAATCTGAAAGATTAATGTGATAGATCAACAAACATGTCTTCATACATAATCAGGTAAAGAAGTACATATGTATTAGAATTGATTTTGGAAAAAATTAATTCCAAATAACTAGTTTATGGCTAGACCAACTGGAAAATTAGCATGCCTTTTATAGGATAGATGACATTGAATGACTCTAAAAATAAAATGTTATGAATAAAGTTGGGCCCAAAATTGAATGATTAATTCTGCATTCTGAAGACAGATAATGTTCTTAAGAATGGTATTAACATAATGTATTAGGAGGCAAAAGACTATGGGAACTTATGGCAGGGACACTTACAAATGGGGGAAAATAATACTATGGATATTCTTTAGTCTCCACCCCGGGGGTGCTCAATATGCAATGATAACTAATGTTCTCCAACAGACAGGTTGGGAATGACTGGAGTTGGGTCTTAAGATAAAAGATAAAAGATACCAAAGTCCTCAATTGCAATAAGGAGAAAGCCTTCCTGAGTTTAAAGTCTGACTATTCTTTTAAAAAATGAAATGATATAGAAAAAAAATTGCCTAATACAAACATATTTATGAAAAAATTCATGAAATAAGATATGTCCCTGTGAAAATATTTTCTATTTTTATTTTTTTAAGTTCTGATCATCACATAGAAATTAATTACTAATAGATTCTTACCTAAAGCTAGAAAATCTCTTAAGTATTTTATTCTTCTACTATCCCGGTTTCACTAATAAAAGGGATATCTATGTATGTATATGTGTATATTTATGTCAATTAGTCCATGTATGCTATTCACATATATAAATCTAATGTATATTAGGCAAACAATTTCTGAAAAAAATATGTTGAGTTAGCATTGATCTTGTTTAATAATCATTCACAAGTCATTTCCAATTAGCTAAAGAATATTCGAAGAGAATTAAAGGGTTTCTTGAGGGGTATAAAAATTTCAATTAAATGTTGTATTTCATTACTAATTTAAAAAACAAACCAATAAGATATCTTTTTAACCATAGTGTAACTTTTGTAAATATAACTTCTTTTAAATGGAAAGTAAATAACTAGTTCCACACAATATACTTTAAAGGAACTCACATACATATTAATTTTTAAAGATGGGCATCAATGTTAAGAACTAATTACAATTCTCTTCTAATTTTTTGAAATAGAATAGCTACCAATAAATTGGCAATGTGCCAAAATTTTAAATAACTATAAGTTTTTAAGTTTGTTTTAACTGATCACAAATAAAGAAAAGTATAATAACATCTGCACTGTGTGATACATTAAATGTAATTTAAACAAAACTATATTTTATAGTCTGTAATAAATGGAAATCTTAAAGACAAAATACACATATTAAAAAACTTAGCTCAAGTTTTTTCAGTATCTAGAGGAAAGGAAGTAAGAGAAGAAAAACTACTTTTAATAAAGAATAGAAAGAAAATCATGTTCATTAGCCCAAAGATTTTGGAAAAAAATAAAGTTTGAAAAAACACAAAGATAACTATCAAAGCAAAGCAAAGAAAGAAATTATGTCTTAGAGGCTACTACTGAATACATTGATAACATTTGAGAGTTCTTTATTCACTTATTTTATAGCATGCAAAAGAATGTTCATTTCTTTGAGAAAGAGATAAGATAACCCTGTCTATGGTATTCACAAAGGCTCTTTTCACCTGTTGGTTTGTTAAGGTGTAAATGAAAGGGTTCAAAATTGGAGCCACAGAGGTATTGAGCACCGAAATTCCTTTTGAAAATGATATTCTTTGTTTGACCGATGGTTTAACGTACATAAAGATGCAGCTGCCATAAGAAAGGGATATCACAATCATGTGAGAAGAACATGTGGAAAAAGCCTTTTTCCTCTGACTAGTTGAAGGGATTTTTAAAATTGTCAGTGCAATATAAGTATATGATATTATCACCATTATCAGTGTGACCAAGAGTGTCACTAAGGCAGAGACAAATCCCATCCTCTCGAGGAGCTGTGTGTCCGTGCAGGAGATCTGCAGGAGAGGGGTAGTGTCACAGTAGAAATGATCAACAATGTTGGAGGCACAGAAGTCAAGATTTAGGCCCAAGAGAAGGGGTGGAAAGATGACAAAAAATCCAGCAAGCCAACAACTGAGGACAAGCTGTGTGCAGATTTTGCTGCTCATGATGGTCGTGTAATGCAGGGGCTTACAGATGGCAACATAGCGGTCATAGGACATGGCAGCCAGCAAGTAAAATTCAGACGCTCCAAGTAGGAAGGCGAAAAACACTTGCGTGACACAACTGTTATAGGAAATGGTTTTGTCCCCAGTTGCCATAGTAACTAGCAATTTAGGAATGCATGTTGTAGTATAGGAAATTTCTAAGAAGGAAAAATTTCTAAGGAAAAAATACATGGGAGTCTTAAGATGAGTATCCACGAGGGTAAGCATGATGATGGTCAGATTGCCAGTGACGCTTAGCACATAGGTGAGAAGCAGGAAGACAAACAACACAACCTTCAACTCTGGGTTATCCGTCAAACCCGCTAGAATGAACACTGTCACTTTTGTACGGTTTCCCATTGTGGTCCTCTGAATTTTACCAGTTCTGAAGAGAAAAAGAAATAATAATTTCTAAGTAAAAATAACAGCAATAATTAGTGGCTAAGCTAAAATTAGCAAAGTGCCGTTTCAGATAGAGTGATATCATGTTCATTCACCTTTTAAAGAAGGTTATATAGGAAGAATAATAGTTCGTATTTCCTTAGTATTGTGATAGAGAATTAAAACTTTACTACCAGGGAGCAATCTATATATTTGGTATTAATGGTTCATCACTTTTATGTGAATAAATTATGTCGTACGCACACACACACATACACCTCTAGCTATCATCAATAACCAGGGCTGGTACATCTTTACAATTTTAGTCAACTAATAAAATCCAAATGCCTCATTCTTACCTCATTTATTGCCATGTCAAAGAGATCGAATTTTAGATAAGTGAAATTAAAGCATAGGGAATAATTTCATTTCATATTCCTTTTCTATCAGTATTTCTGTCACCTTGATCTCTGAAGTTACCCTCATGGCTGCTCACACTATGTTCTAATAGTAAATTAGCAGGAACAGTCTGATCGTGTCAGCACATGTAACAAGCCACTGCAATTTTCCTCTGAGGTTATGGTTTGGAGAATGGACCAGGTAAGGGGAAACGTGAGATATAAGAATATAGAAGCAGAGAGAAATACGTAAATATGGGTTTAGAAATTGTAGGGAATGGAAAAAGTAAAGACAGCGCTATATGGAAACCTAAGAAGGATGTTAGATGTAGGATAACTACAGAAAAAAAAAGTTTAAAATATGTAAATTTATAAAAATTATAAGGAGGAAATTGTTTATTAATTAAGTTTTCTCCTCTGCTGATAATTCCTTCTACTTAACATTTTTTGTTCTTTATCTGCAACAGAGATTGAAACATGAATAATCTTGACTTCAGTGTGGCCTAAATAAAGAAGTGGAGCACTTGACAAATTCAAATGCATAATGAGTCACAGAATAGTACTGATACAAATTTTAGGAACCATAGATTTCCCTTTATCTTCTTTCCTATATATATTCTTATATATGGAATAGCAAACCCATATATGTGATATTCAAATATGTAGTTAATATGCAATTAAAGAGATGTTCTTATACATAATAATTTTTAAATTCAGCATATATTAACAGAGATGGTGAGATTAAGAAAGAAGTTTGTTGATTTGCACAGCTAGAGGAGATTGGGGATTGAAACTAAAAAAACCATGTTTTTCCAAGTTATTTTCTTAAAGGTGCAATATTTTCCACCAGCAATTTTATGGCAGAATATAATGCATTTCTTAAGAAAAAAAAGGTTAATGATATCTTTAAGGGAAATTTTCTTCATGGGTATTTTCATCCTCAAACAGATAAAATAATTGTATTTGGGGTATGCATAGCTTTGTCCGTATAAGGCAAAGTTTATGATGATATTAAGGCAACATGTACCACCTCTAAACCATACCTGGAAGGAAGAATGTCCATTTACAAACAAATAATTAACACATAAAAACAAAAAAAGTTTCCAGTAATTTCTAGAGAAGTTTACAGGAAGAAATTTGGATTTTAAGATGGTCTTAGAAGGAGATGAAGAAACGAGACAAGGTGTTCCTCAGAGAAGAAACATCCTGAACAGAAACAGACTGAAGGGCGCACGCCTGGCTTCATTACAAACAAGAAATAGAGTTTTGCTGTAAGAGCCATATGTTAATAATATAGACATCATAACTGAAAAGAAATGACTATCACTTTTCCCTGGACATTACTTTCACATTGAGATACTTGTAGAGCAATCTGTCACAAAATATTCTAGATTTAAACAAATTTCCTCAATGGCAACCACTGTAGAAATCTAGAATTTTGTCACGTCAAATCATGTCTTTTCCAACTTCAAAAGTCATGCACATCAACTGTCCTAACATGCACTGTAAAAATAATAAGCTTTACATTATGAAGCCATTGGAAATTAGGTTTCTGATGCAACTTTGTTTACTTGTGTTAGGTATTGTGAATATCAGAAAGTTTTTAAAATGAAAAACCATTTCTATTCTAAATTACTATCAACTTCCATTTGTCTTTTTTCATCATTTTCCCGAAATCAAAATTTTAGAAGTTGGAAAAAGAAAGGTTAATATTTTGATGGTAAAAATAGAACAAACATGAGTTACAATATATTCGACAAGGCACATAACCTTTTATTTTGTTAAATATTAATTCTTTTTATCTTTTTAAGTACTAAGGCAATCTGCCAAAAAAACCTTCAAAATATGAACATTTATGTTAAAAACAAAAAAAAACCCTTTAAAACAAATCCACACAGATTTATTCTGTCACAATCATCTGTGCTTGAACCAAGCACCATGATGATGCCCTAATACTACTGAATGAATCTCACTCTAGTCCACAATCCGTGAGTGTTTCTCTCACCTATGCTTTGATTAGCTATTTCATTGCAGTCAGTGTATTAACTTTCTCTTCTATTATAATTTGTGTATTTGTTATTGAATCCTTGTCTTATTAGTATTACCCACAGTTCCATATAACATCAATAATGCTTAATCCCATGGAGTTTTTATGCTTTCTGTTCCCTGAGGGAAAATGCCCGAAGATTATGAAAAATTAACAGGAGAATATGAGATCCAGGAATATTATTTACCAAAATATTTATTTAAAATAAACAACCCTAAACTTTATCTCCAGGGAAATCAGTACAGGAATTCAGCATGACACAGTAGAGCTTTACTAATCTGAGTCATAACTGAAAATCCCTAACTCATTTATTTTCTTTATAAACAGCCAAATGTCTGCTTGTAGGTCAAATAAATTATGTTTTCATAACTTCCAAAGCACTCTACCAGGTTTGGGGTATTTATGATCCTTCTTCTTACATTGTAAGGAGTAACAACTAAACGTACTCTCAGGTGGCCAGTTCCAACCCCACCTCCTGGCGCTCCATCTTGTTAACAGGTAAAATATTGGGGAACTCTGAAACTCCTCACTTACCAATTGGGCATAAAAATTTACTGGAATCTGGGGAGTCCTTTATATCTCTGACCTTCCCCACAGAATACTCTCATGCCTTCATCTTTCTGAAAATCATCTCTGTTCCCATATCTCTTCTCCAAAATTATCAAGAACGGGAAGCTGTTCAATACGTTAGCCAGACACAGATTCACAGATGCTGCCAAAAGGCCTGGATCTCTTGGGCCAGACATAGTAGATGTTATGACTCAGGGCACAGCAGGTGCCATGAGCTCTGCATTTGCATCAGTTCCCCTTGCCTCCCCTTCTCCAGGAGGAACATTGCAGAGAGGGCCCATGTGGATGTTGCAGACACATTCCATTTCACATTCCAGCTGAAAATCCCTGAGCTTTGTAAACCTCCACTATTTTAGAAAATTTGCCCAACCTTGCCACATTGGGAGATTTTTTTTTAATAATCCTAATGAGAAAAAACAATACCCTTTCTGCCCTTAAGGGAAACATTATTTCTATCTTTCAAAACTGAAGGATAGATATATAAAACACTTTGTAAAAATAGTACAGATCAAGGGCTAATACAGGATGTGTGGAAACACCAGGGAGAATTGCACCTCCCACATTGTTGCATGAAACTGAGTCTGAAGCAGGGGAATTTGGAATTAGTTACTAAAGCCAGTGCTATGACCAAGAATGATAGAATATTATGAATCTATGGCATCCATCCAAAAATCACTTGAGAAAAGCTTATATTGAAAGATGGCCTTCCTCAAACTGAACGGAGGGTATAGAGAGCAATATGATAAATACGTGGAAGACAAACACAACACACGCTGTAATGAGGGAAGGCAATTTCCAGCCACACTGAGGATCTTAAAGAAGGAATATGACAAATTTGTGGCTTTAAGTTACTAGTTTGACTTATAGACAGCAAACCATGGTATTTCTCTGACTGTCCTAAATGTATTTAGTAATAATTTACAAATTTATACTGACAAATGCCTAGGAAATATATGGACAAGAGACTCTTAGGGTAATAGTCCAAAGAGAAAGTAAATCTAACTTTACATCTGGATGAGTTTATTAATATATTTCTAGTGATTGTGGATTTAATGGAAAAACAAACTTTTGATGGAGGCTGTTTTTTTTGTTCTATTCAGTAACTATAACTTGGGCTCATGAATATTTATCCTAATTGAAGAATTGGCCAAAATACTTTCTTTAATGAAGAAAAATAAATCTAAAGATGTAGGGTAATGGTGACATGAAGCAGTTTTATCATATACAACTCACTTACTTGTCCCTTTACTATGTAACTAGAGAAATCCCACAGGAAAATGCCTTCTCTGAAATTTTGACATATTCATATACACAAAGGGGTTTGCAAGCAACTTTAAAAAGTGTTGTAACCACTATTCTGAAATGAAGCCTTTCTGAAATAAGTTCCCTGATTTTCTTGGAGATGATGGATCATGGGAAGGCAGAAGTTTTGTTATAGCACCTGACTGATGATGGCAAGTTGGGTGTGGTTACTGATTGGTTAGTAGAGCTAAAGTGGTTACTGAACTAATACACTGATTAATACACTGCTAATACAGTGGTTAGCTCTAATACACTTTAGAAGTAACTAACCAACTCCTAGGACTAAAATCAACAGGAAGCCCATTAAGGTCCTAATTGGTCCATATAATTGAAAGAAGTGTAGGACACTGAAAGAATGATTCCACCACTATAATGAAGTTAGAGTTTCTGATCTAATTACAAATTTCAGCCATTTCCTAGAACCAGAACCCACAAAGAAAGGATAATCCTTTTGAGGAGGGGTCATACACTGATATTAATACCTCAATTTCCTTCTGGTCTTCCTCAGAGCATGTGTGGTGCTTTCCCAGGAAAACTGTCCAGTGAAGATAGAGAAATATGGTGTTTCAGGAATTGTTTGACTTAATTGCTGAGCAAATTTTAATTACAATGTCTATAGAATACCAGAGTGTTCACTTAAAATAGTGGAAGATAATTAGGTTGGAAGAAGATTTATTGAAAAGTCATCAATATGTGCTAATTTGTATTTCAGTGATGCTAGTCCATGTGCAAAATTTCCCTGTGCATATATTTAGAAAGATATATTCAAAAAAGATATACTCAGGACCAAGTAGAAAACCATGAAGTATCCTCCTCATTAACAATAAATCTGGGCAGCGCCTGTGGCTCAAAGGATCAAAGGAGTAGGGTATTGGCCCCATATGCCAGAGATGGCGTTTTCAAACCCAGCCCCAGTCAAAAACTGCAAAAAAAAAAAAGCCAGCAAATAATAAATCTAAGGCATCTTTTTAGCCTTAGTAATACTTCTGAGCTTATTACTACCATTGAAGACTCACAAGAGAATTACGTAAATATTTGAGGGGCTTGATATTATTTTGGAAGCAAGAGAAAATCATCAAAAATTTCTTAGCAGAATAGTGTCATGATTCATTTATATTTTAGAAAGTGTTTTTCACACAAATGTGGAGAATGAGTTATAGATCAAAGACTGGAAGGCTACTTCAGACAATTAATATACATACCTTGAGTCTAGCTTGTCCTACCAAGTAGTGTACATTAGTAAAATACAAAATTAGTTATTTTTTCTCTTTCAGTTTAGGAGAAGAAAGACCAGGAATGAATACATAGGAATACAAAAGGAAGTTTAAGGCTAGCAGAGTTTCAGAATTGAAAGTTCTTATAATGCACCCTGCTGGTATTACACAGTTAACCAGATTGTGGGGTAAACCCCCACAAAATTTAAATGAGATGTGCTCTTTTAATTCCAGAACTGAGCGAAAAGACTTGTGAGTATTATGTGCTTTTGTTGAGGCCCTAAGCGACCTGGGAAAACATGGTGGGGGCCTGCAAACCAGGCGTAAAAACCTCTTGCAGGTAACCCCGACTGTGCAGTCAAGTCAGCCTGTCAGATAAGGGTTGAAATGGCCCATCTGTGCAGAGGACATGACTCAAAGGTTGATGTGAGTAAAAAGAAAAACTCCATCGTAATGATGTTGAGTAAAATACTCCATCGTAACAGCAGGGTCTCCAAAACCATAAGAAAACAGTCATGAAGCCAGTTTCTCGGAAATTTAATTGAGTACATAGAAGAGAAAGGTTTTACTCCTCTGTTTATCCTAACCTTTAACTTCAACAATACAAGTCAGATAATGTATTGTTCTTCTAGATCTTCCAAGAGCAATAGCCTGAGGCTAGCTCAAGATGGTCGTCTTACTTTCCCGGACTTTCTTTCTTTAGGCTAATCTTATGATGGCTATCTCACGTTCCTGGACTTTCTTTCTTTCTTTTCTATAGTTTAAGATAAGAAATGAGGATGTTAGGATTATTGATCAATGTGGTGTACCTGACTAGCTCTGGATAAAAGGGAGTAGAAAATAAAGACATTTTGCTACATGCCACCTAAGAGTGTGTAGTCGTTTCTTCCTTTCAAACAATTCTAGGAGCGAGCTTGCACCCGCGGCCAAGCTGTCCTTCTCTCCTTGCGAGAAAGAACATCACACAACACCAGATTACTGATGATTTACTTTAAATGAGTGAAAAATTACATCAACTAATCATTTCTCATGATAGCTTACACCTAGAGTGTCTTTCTTTTGCATTTGCCATTATCCATTTACAAACTATAGAACCAGAGGGGGAAAAGGTGCTCTGCATTCTAAGGAGTTAAACATGAATATGCTTCTGTGTTTTGAAAAGGTATTGATAATTATTTTTGAATACAAAGGGAAAAGAAGAAATTATACTCTTTGACCTATATTAAATGATTAATAAATTTACCTACATATTAGATTTTTGAAACAACCAAATAGAGTTCACATGTAAAGGATAAGTTACATGCAAGGAAGTTGAGGCAAGAAAAAAAGAATAAATTAAATGATCAATATGATATTTGGAAAGATAAAACAAATATTACACACAATTGCATTTCGCAGTAACCTAACACACAGATAAAGGTCTTCAGAAGAGAATCTGAGATATTCTAGAAACAGAATTTTTGTCAAATTGCAAACAGTTTGAGTCAACTTTTCTTAAGTTAGTTATAAAGTCAAACATTTTATGCAGATAAAGTTAACTTAATGGTGAAAAGAATGCTTCATGGGAAAATTAAATAACTTTAGTAATAATATGTTTTCCTATATATTTTTTTGCTTTTATACCACCTATTCTTTTCTTCACCAGAACCCCATTAACTTTGCCCTGTAGAACCATGCTTTCTAACCAGGTTCAAATAACATGAATGGATTTCATGTATTTAAGCATCGATAATGGTCAGAAACTTCATATATAAGGGGGCTAAATTGAATAAGAAGGTTAAAAAAATGCATCTCAGTTCTCCTAAGCTGTCCCTAACAACCACATCACTCTTTAGGGTACAGCCAGTGATGGAAGCGATGTATTGCAATTTCTGTGACCATGTATTAATTTTAAAAGAATCTGGGCCTGAGCATAGTGGCTCACATGTATAATCTTAGCACTCTGAGATGCCAAGGCTGGTGGATTGCTTGAGCCCAGGAGTTCAAGACCAGACTGAGCAAGAATGAAACCCCATCTCTATTAAAAACAGAAAACACTGTCTGGATGGGCATTGTGACAGGCACCTGTAGTCCCAGCTACTTGGGAGGCTGAGGAAAGAGGATCACTTGAGCCCATGATTTTGAGATTGTTGTGAGCTATGATACCACCACACTCTACTGAGGGTGACAAAGTATGGCAAGGAAGGAAGGAAGGAATCTGCATTGAATCCTTTGTTGCCAACTCAACATAACATATGACCTTAGTTGTCTCTTAAGTGCAGAGCCTTAACTGGGAGTCCTTGTCTCAGAGTCCCCTTCTTAGTGTGGTTCTAATTTAAAGTTTGTCAATGCCAACATCCAATGCAAAATTTGGAAAGCGGAAGAGATACAGAGGCCATTATTCTCCAGAGGTGTTTGTGATCAGTTTGGAAAGCAAAGTGAGATCCATAGGAACTTCTCATTAATTATATGAGAACTGCCCGTTCTCCTGCTAAGAGTATTGGTGAGCACTTTCCCAGAATTACTGAAAGTCACTGTCATTTCCCACTGACTAAGTTTTTCTGAACCATTTTTTTCAGGCTTAAATCTGAAATCTCTAATGTTATTTTCCTCAACGGTCTCTCTACTGCTCAAACTTTTACTCCTCTAGTTCTTCAAAATAATGTTGATTCTTGGAGCCTGCGACATAAAAAGAGTAGGATTTAATTTGGGCCTGTAATGGTCCTCTAAAATGAACAAATAGTGAATGAGTTTATTCATGTGTGTCCTTCCACTTTCCCTCTAGGTACCATTTCTGAGCCATCATTGCCTTGGAGTAGAGTCACCAAGGTATAGTAGAACCACCCCTTCAAATTAATTCCCTTTCATCAGACAGAATATTTTTAAAGAATGTTATAGGAGGATAGAGGCCTTTAGGGACTAGCATCTCAGTATATGGAATGTAATCGCTTTTCACACTGATCAAAGTAAATGATTGAGTTATGTGAAGATATTCCTCAGAGACTGAAGGAATAAGGAAGAGAAATAAGGAATAAGGGAGAGAAAGTTGGGTATGACAAATGGACATTAGATATTCTGCTAAATCATATCACCAAAAGGAATGAACTATGGATACAGGAAATAACATGAGTGAACCTCAAAAATACTATGCTGAACAAAATCAGCCAGACATACATTTCACACAATGTGCTTTCTCCTATCAGAAATTTCAGAAAATCTGAAATTAACATGTGGTGGCTAAAAGCATCTATAATGGTCAGAAACTTCATATATAAGGGAGCTAAATTGAATAAGAAGGCTAAAAAAACCAGATGGAGGTGGGGTTGGGATAGAAGAGTAACTGGAAAGAGGATAGGAAGACTATTTAGGAAGATGTAAATGTTCTCTACTTTTATTGTTACAGGAGTGTGAATATTTGCCCAAATGCATTGTTTTAAAATGATTGTGTGCTATCGTATGTCAGATATACTTAATTAATTTGGTGAAAATTGACAAGTGGAATTGATTAGCAGTCTTTTAATTTAAAATTATTTTAAATATTATTATTACCTAAATCATTACATAATCATTACATAAATATATGTGATGATTCCCAAACCCAGTTGTATAAGTAAATTATGCCTTTAATTTCTTTTATGGAATATTAATGCTAACAGGCTTCAGAGACGGTAGAATAAATACAAGTAATTAGACTCAATGCCTTATCTCGTGCAACTCTTCAAGTGAAATCTATTCTGTAGGTTCTAATTTATTTGCATATTTCATACATCTGATGACAACACACTTGTAATAAGCACTATATAAGCACAATAAGAGGTTAATTCTCTTGAAAGGTTACTTTGATATTTAAAATTAAGATTTTCTACCTCTTTTCTGTCATAGCATCTATTACATTACATATAATAATTATGAGGTTATATGTTCATCACTGACAGTTCCAGCCAAGCAAAATACTTAAGAGCAGATGCAACACTTATTAATTAACACACATATTGAAATATTTCATGTAACTATATCTAGCAAGGTTCACTTGTTCCAAGCATTTAGTGCATACAACTGTCATTTATGAAAAGAGATATTTCTAGGCAAAGACAGAATTTAACATTTTGGATTGAAGAAGGCAGTTAATTGCTATAAAGTAGAAATATGTACTCATAAGAGAAGAACATAGAAGGCTGAAGAGTATAGAGGAGATTTAGTAAACCTAATAAGATATAAAAATACCCAAGTGGATTTGAACTAATATAACTGAAGACTGTATTCAATTTTTGCATCTACATTCCAATAGCACGTTATTTATATCCAAATGTTGTGTCTTTGTCTTGACAATAACAAAATCTCTGAAGCATAACTTTGAGAGCTTTTTTCACCTGCTGGTTCCTTAGGGTGTAAATGAAGGGGTTGAGTAAAGGGGCAACAGAGGTATTGAGCACAGCTACTCCTTTAGTTAAGGTCACCCTTTCCTTTGCTGATGGCTTCATATACATACAGATACAACTCCCATAAGTAATAGAGACAACCACCATGTGTGAGGAACAAGTGGAAAAGGCCTTTGTTCGTTGTTGAGCAGATGGGAATTTTAGAATGGTCTTGATGATGCATGTATAGGAGAGTACTATTAACAACAATGTGATGACAAGTGTCAGCACAGCCAAGATAAATGTCATCAATTCTATGATATGTGTATCTGTGCAAGAGATCTGCAGAATGGGAGAAGAGTCACATAAAAAGTGATCAATAGTCCTGGAAGAACAGAAATCCAGCTTGAGTCCCAAGACCAAAGGGGGAAAGATGACTAGGAATCCAGTTACCCAAGAGCTGAGGACAAGCTGGTAGCATGCTTTGGGACTCATAATGATTGGATAATGCAGGGGCTTGCAGATAGCGACATAGCGGTCATAGGACATGGCAGCCAGAAGGTAAAATTCTGTGACTCCTAATAAAAAAAAAAAGAATAACTGAGTTGCACAACCATTATAGGAAATTGTTTTGTTTCCAGTCATAATACTTATCAAGAATCGTGGGATGCAGGCTGTTGTGAATGAAATTTCTAAGAAGGAGAAATTCCGAAGGAAGAAATACATTGGTGTCTTGAGATTGGGATAGAGCAGAGTGAGAAGGATGATGATTGAGTTCCCCATCAGACTCAAGATATAATTAAAAAACAGAAAAAGGAAAATCACAATTTGTAGCAGAGGGTCATCTGTCAGTCCAAGCAGAATGAACTCCATGTCCATTGATTGGTTCTTCATTTTTTTTCTTTTTCTCTCCAAATCTACAGAAAACAAAACCTAATGTCACAAGTCAGAAAAGGTATCATTTTCATTCTCAGCTGCAGAAAGTTCCATATTCAAAAACTTACATGTGTTCAAATGTTTTACAAAGCAACTTCAAGTTCATTCAATTGAGCTTGTCCTCCTGTTCACTCATGTTTATGGGAGTGCTGAGGTTCTCTTGTCCAGAGTTGAGGAATTCCTACTTAGTGTATTATAGGAGGCTCATCAGTTTGTTAAAATGAAATTTCTCTAATTTGATTTGTGGCAATCTATGATCCAGCTTTCAAACACTTTATCCAAATTGGTTGTTAAATATTTAATATATTTTAATTTCTGAATTTAGCTAATACCTCAAGTAATTTGTTATACATGGTATTAATTCATTCCTTATAAGTTCTATTTTATATATATTTTTTAACTTTTTTGCTCATTTTCCTTTAGTTTTTTTTAATCCATCTGACTATTTGTATACTTTTCAACTGCATTAGATTAACACTAAAATAAATAACATTCCCATAAGCCATTAACAATGCCTCAATTCTATATGGTAGAAATAAAACAAACAAATACAGAAAAACAAAAATTAGCCCTCATATATTTTATCTTCCTTTGTTCTTCAATACACTTACAATTGTCTCAAATTTCTTTCTTGTACAAATATACTAAGATGCTAAATCTTTTGATTTTAAGTACATATGAAATGATTTGAGCACTAGTTGCAGTTCTTGTTATTGATATTGCAATTTTCCATAGTTAGTGTTTATAATTTCTTTATAAAATCATTTATTTACACACACTAGAAAATAAGCTCTTTGTCTTGTTCAATTTTCAGAATTTCCAAGCAATCATTCTTCAAAGAGCTTTATTTAATTTTTGTATTACTCTTTTTAATATACTAGTCATGATATGAAAAATTCCACACAAGTTGTAGAGAACAGGATGTGAGACAGCAGGGCCCCCACAACATAGGGTACATTCAGGGAATGAACCCCCATCTGCTTCTCCTCTATTCCCAACATAGCCATTTTCCTCTCCTCATGCTCCCTCCACCACAAGTTCTGTAGCTCTTCCTTTGATATTTAACTGTGCAGAGAGTCTTATGAACTTTGCCTTGTTGCTTCTGATCATATGTTTCTTGAGTAGAAATCACTGAGTCATATAGTTCTTCCTCTGTTTTGTCAACTATACTGAGCTCCTCATGATCTTTCCCTTCTTACTTTTTGTCATATGTTCACAAAGTTGAGTAGAAACCATTAACAAGATGATTTGTCTTTATTAAAGTCATTTATGTTTTCCTATTGTAATGTAAGTCCAAAATTATGTTTTTATTTATGCTATTTCCCCATATTGTCTATGCTACTTGCCCATGACAACTCTATACAGATGCTATAAAGTAAAGCTGATTTTGTGATTTGGTGCTACCTGCAGCCATCAGCTCAGTCAGCCCTCCCAATCCCATCTTTTGTCTTTTCTTGTGCTGTATTTTCTTCATTCCTCACCCATACCACTCTGGTTCACGACAACAAGTGATATTTTTTTTTTGATTAAAATTTTTAAAATATATTTCTCACCTATATTTCTGTCTAACAAGGGCACAAGTGAACTTTTCTAGAACTAGAATGTAAATGTTTTGACACAATGACTATGCAAATGACATGAAATTTATGTGAACCAGCTTGATGAAAGTATTTCAGAATGTATATGAAAACACTACACTGTACCCCATGTTTGCATTAATGTATACAGCTATCATTTAATAAAAAAAAAATATATATATATATTTCTCTGGGTTTCTAGATAACTTGGTATTATTTTATTTACACATATTCTTTTTAAAGCTACTGAATCCCTAATTTTTGTTTTAAACATATCTGATTGTTTTCTACCAATCTTAATTTGTATAACCTTGGTGAATAGTATGTTAATTCATGCATTATTATTCCTACTACGTAAAATATTTCTATATTTTTATTTCTTGGGGTTTTCATTAATCATTCCATGTAATGTATATGAATTTATATTATTATAATGTATAATTGACTTACAATAATATATGTATAATGTAGTAAAAATGTAGAATTTTCTTGGATGTTATGGAAAGTTCATGATATAACAGACTAAATATCACTATTAATGAGATAATTTCTTTTCTCATTGTTCTGTTGATCACAATCTTAGTTTTGCTAAACACAATAACTACCTTTAACCTTGACCTAAGTACCTAAGTATAAATGTGTTTTTTTGATTTTCTTAAAATTCAAACCATATTCCTGCATCAAATCATTACATGGATACTCTAAAGATATACAACTATTACATAGCGAAAATAACTAAAAATAAACAAATAGAGTGAAAAATAGCTAGTATTTAATTTTGTCTTCATGATTCATCCCAAAGATTATGGAAATAGATTCAGAAAATGAATAAAAAACCCATTTGTATATCAAAAAATGCATGCTACTACATTTTATGTATGTATGTGTATACATACTTAAGTATTTTCACTTCTTCATCCTAAAAAATTAATCAAACAAGACAATTTAAGAATAAATTTAATTTCTTGACTTGGATATCCAAAGTTTTTCCTAACTTCTGTTTCAAAGAAAGATCAGTTAAAAATTATCTTACCTTATACAGGGTACATTGAATTTATTTTTCTGTTACAGTGGCACATGGTGAAGGCTACATTTAGTATGGTTATAATCATTTTAAGACATTATTCAATTATTAAAGTGATGTGGTTTAAATAAAGATGAAATGCAAGCTTATTTGTGTTTCAAAATATGTTCTACTTTTACTTAAGTTCACATCCACTACACATCTAAGGATTCAGACACTAACAAATCCTAATGTCTCTCTATCGTTCTTTGAAGTCTGATAAATTTTCTAAAAGTTTTAATCAATGTTTAACAGAATGAGTTATACCAAAGTTTAAAACCTAAGTAAAAGAACAGCCTTTAAGTACAGAAATTTAATATACCTCATGATCCTAATTAACTTACAGTTACAATTTTCTCTTTTTGCTCAACAAAGACACAAGGGAATTTTTTGAAATTACAAACCAAAAATAAAAAAAAAAAATCTTCCCAAGAGATCAATGTTCGGTAACATCTATGTATGTATGTGTGTGTATATAATATATATAAACAATCTATACTGTTTCTTTTTAAAACCTATGAAATATACCACAAAACATCAGTTTTTAACAGTCCTGAGGTGATGTAAGAGAATCTACTGGTTTTGGGTTTTGTGTAAAAGATTTTTTTGTTAGACTGAGAGCAGTGACTCACACCTAAAATCTTAGCACTCTGAGAGGCCCAGGTGGATAGATTGCTAGAGCTCAGGAGTTCAAGACCAGCCTGAGCAAGAATGAGACCCTGCTCTACTAAAGATAGACAAATTAGCTGAGAGTTGTGGTGGGCAACTGTAGTACCAGCTACTTGAGTGGCTGAGGCAAGAGAATGGCTTGAGCCCAAGAGTTTGAGGTTGCTGTGAGCTACGATCATGCCATGGCTCTCTACCAAGGGTGACAGAGTGAGCCTATGTCTCCAAATAAATAAACAAAACAATAAATACATACACACATACATACATACATGAAATATAAAAATAATTGTTACTTTCACCAAAAAAGTGAAAATTAAAAACATGTCTATAGTAGGCTTGAATATTGCAGAACAAATTTAAAATGAGAATTTCAATGGTGTAGTGATAGGATACTTTCTGCGGATTATGTGAGATTTTTCTTAAAATGGCACAAAAATTTTTAATAAAATGATTTAAATTTATTTCTAAAATATAGACAACTGTTTTGTACAGATCTAAGTTGGGGAATATTTAATGATAAGTCATGTGATATGGACCATCATAAACATGACTGACCACAGAAAATTAAGCTGAAGAACTTAGCTTGAGACAAATCAATTTTCACTTCTGAAATTTGAAGGATTACTTCCTAATAATGAGTGGTGAACTGAGTAGGACACAGCTTCAGTGGATATTCTGTTCTGAAGAGGCAGAATGTGGGACTATGTATTAATTCACTTTTTACCATAATATAATATATTCCTCAATTCTCATTTCATAATCCTCAATAAATTCTAGCAATGCCATCACATAGCCTACTCTTCAAAGCACTTTTTCTTGGATGAGTTGGCAAACTTACTTGTCAGACCTTATACTTGGTTACATTTGGGTAAAGTGTGTCCAGGTGTACCAAGGAAGGACCAGGGGAGTCTCAGAGTTTATCTGGTCTTCTGCTTGGTTTTGATTTACCTCACAATGATTCCATTCTCAAAAATCTTAGTGAAGCTTGATTATGAGTAATATCTATGGTCCTTGTGATTCTGATTGGATAAGTCTTGCTTTATGTTATATAAATATTAGAGGATTTTGGTTTATTCTAAGGGTTTATAGCTTATTAAAAAGAAACAAAATAATTTAAAAGATTTGAGTAGTGAAATGAATATTCAATTTTATTTTCTTAAAGATTACACTGAACTTATATGATGGAATAAACCCAGTTAGATATTGGGGAAAATGAGAAACAAAGAAAAATAAGCTAAATTTTTTTGTAATAGGGAATACCTTCTCATAACTGGTGGTGATATAATTGGTTAAATGAAAAGGAGAAGAGAAACAATACCCCTCATATATCTAATTGACTTCTTGATTCCAGATACAAGTATCTTATAATTGCTAACCAAGGAAATTATCTTCAGAAATAAACATAGGTTAACCTCTCAACTTTAGGAAAAAAAATAATTTGAATCAAGTATCCTACACATTTATGATGCATAAACCATCAAACTAATAAACACAAGTGAACTGCTCATGGTTATAATACCTAGCATACCTGATGTAAGTAGACAGGGTTCGTAGAGATAGAAATCTTGGATTTAAATCAAGGTATTCTGAAAGTACTTCTGCACACAATACTGCATATAGTATTGCATGCTTAAAATTTGTTAGAATGGAAGATCTTACATTAAGTGTCATTTCCACACACACCCCCACACACAAATAGAGCAAAGAAGCACAAGGAATATTTCGGATGTGGTGAATATATTTATTCCCATACTTCTGGATATGGTATTATGGTTGCACAAACTTACCAAATATTATACATTAAATGATTTTTTTATGAAGTATTTGTGTCTATTCTGTTTCCTTTAAGGAAACATGTAGAAATAATATCAAAATAATTACATCTAGCATTTGCAATTGTGCTCATTTTATTTAATTTTTAAACGAAAAAACTGAATCCTTATGACTTTGGTGGAAATAATTCCAACCAAAGAGTTGAGTGAACATTGCAACTCTATAAGTCTTCCCTAACTTCATGTAGATTTAGTCACCTCAAAAATTCAGGACACTGGACACACAGAGTTAAAGATGTCTGTTGGAATGATCTAATTTATGCCTTAATAATTATAACTTCTAATCTTTTTTTTGCAAAAAAAATAAAGTAACAAAACCCTCATAAAAATTTGACCTGAGATTAACATATTTTCTTTTCCCACATTTACTAATATCATTATAGACTCATGTATATAATTTCTTACATTTCATTAAGACTTTCTAACAGTATATTTAGAAAAATATTTTCTAATTTTCAGATATTTGGCTAATTTTAAAACCCATTTTTGTTCACAGAGTGGTTTAAAACATTCGTTTTAAAATTTTCTCTAAGTCAAAAAATATCATAACATTTCACCTGAAATGTACAGAAATTATCATCACAAATTTCCAATTCATTCTTCCTATCCTTTATGCCATTTTCCCAATCTTTCATTGAACCAAAGTAAAAAAATTACATTAAATAGATGGCATTAGTAAACTACATCAAATATTACTTAGAGTCATTATGATGACTTGTGAGTTCAAAAGCTAAGGGTTGGTGAATTGGTAGGTTACAGACCAGGAGGAGAGATCTAAGGAGAAAATGTGAAATGACACAGTAGTAATGCAGTACTAGTTAAAGGTAGGCAATGATGCTGTCCAAATACAAATTATGAAACACTAGCAAGGGGAATATTTCTTAAAAACAGAATATTTCTATTGTTTTTATTACAATATAAAACTCAACTCAGCATTCTTTTCTTATCTTAACTAAAATTTTCAAATTATTATCAACTAACTAATATGAAGGAGAAAATTCTGTAAGCAGCCAGACGTAAGAAAATGGTAACCTACAAGGGTAAGAATGACTGCAGATCTCTCTTTTCAAACTAGAAAAGGGAGGTCATTGACCATTAACCTCCTAAAACAAAATAACTTTCAATCCAGGATCCTGTATCCAACTAAACTGAGTTTCATTTATGATGGAGAAATTAAATACTTTAACGATTTACACGTGTTGAAGAAATTTACCACAACTAAACCAGCTCTCCAGGAGTTTCTCAGCTCCATCCTCCAATGCCAAGCACAATGCTCTACCACCAAAGTAAATGCACTCAGAAACTATTGATCAAATTCCAACTTCCAGAGTGGCAAAAGGATTAAAAATGTCCAGTGGACTTTTGAAAAACTCAATACCCAAAACACTACCAGGCCTATCAATACTCTCAATCAATGTAAATTGCTAAATTATCCTCTAAAGAGGCATAGGTTAGTAGACTGGATACAAAAACTCAGGCCAGATATCTGTGGCATACAAGAATCTCATCTTACTTTAAAAGAAAAACATAGAGTCAGGTTGAAAGGATGTTCATTTATAATTCAGGTAAATGGAAATCAGAAAAAAATTTATTCACAGATAAAATAGGCTTTAGACCAACAAAAGTAAGGAAAGATAAGGATGATCACTTCATATTTGTTTAGGGTAACACTCAACATGATGAGATTTCAGTTATTAACATTCATGCACCCAACCAGAATGCACCTCAATTTATAAGAGAGACTCTAACAGACATGAGCAACTTGATTTCCTCCAGCACCATAATAATCAGAGATTTTCACACCCACTTTGGCAGTATCAGATAGATCCTTCAATAAGAAACTCAGCAAGGAAATTTCAGACATAAACCTAAACATTCAACAATTGGATTTAACAGACATCTACAGAGCATTTCATCCTAACAAAACTGAATACACATTCTTCTGATCAGCCCATGGAACATCCTCTAAAATTGATCGCATCTTAGGTCACAAGTCTTACATCAGGATATTTAAAAGAATAGAAATTATTCCTTGCATATTTTTGGACCATCATGGAATAAAAGTTGAACTCAGTAACAACAGGAATCTGCATACTCATACAAAACATGGAAACTAAATAACTTTATGCTGAATGATAGCTGGGTCGTAGATGAGATTAAGAAGGAAATTACCAAAGTTTTGGAACAAAATGATAATGAAGGCATGAATTTCCAGAACATCCGAGATATCACAAAGGCAATCCTAAGAGGGAAATGTATAGCCTTCCTCAAGAGAACGGAAGGAGAGGAAGTTAATAATGTAATGGGACATACCAAGCAACTGGAAAAGGAAGAACATTCCAATCCCAAACTGAGCAGAAGAAAAGAAATAACCAAAATTAGAGAAGAATTAAATGAAATTGAAAACAAAAGGATTATACAACAGATCAATAAATCAAAAAGTTGGGTTTCTTTAAAGGTCAATAAAATAGATAAAACTTTGGCTAAACTAACCAGGAAAAAAATGCAAAATCTCGAATTTTATCAATCAGAAATGACAAAGACAAAATCACAACAGACTCCTCAGAAATTCAAAAAATCCTTAATATATATTACAAAAAGTCTGTTCTCAGAAATATAAAAATCTGAAGGAAATAGACCAATACTTGGAAGATGCTACCTTCCTGGACTTAGAATGAAGTGGAAATCTTGAACAGGCCTATATCAAGTTCTGAAATAGCATGAACTATCCAAAATCTCCCCCCAAAATAAGTCCAGTACAAGATGGCTTCACATCAGAATTATGCCAAACCTTTACAGAGGAACTAGTACCTATATTACTCAACCTTTTCCAAAGTATACAAAAAGAAGGAATACTATCCAACACATTCTATGAAGCAAACATCACCCTGATCCCCAAATCAGACAAGACCCAACAAGAAAAGAAAATTATAGACCAATATCTCTAATGAATATTGATGCAAAAATATTCAATAAGATCCTATCAAAAAGAATCTAGCAACACAAGAAACAAATTATACACCATGACCAAGTGGGTTTTATCCCAGGGTCTCAAGGCTGGCTCAATATAAGTAAATCTAAAAATAAAATTTACCACGTAAACAGATTAAAAAACAAAGACTATATGATTCTTTTAATTGATGCATTAAAAGCTTTTGATAATATCCAGCATCCTTTCATGATCAATTTTAGGAAATTGGTGTAGAAAAGACTTCTTAAACTGATAGAGGCCATCTACGGCAAACCCACTGCCAATACCATATTGAATGGAGTTAAATTGAAATCATTTCCACTCACATCAGGAACTAGGCAAGGTTGCCCATCGTCTCCACTGCTTTTTAGCATTGTAATGGAAGCCTTAGTCATCACAATTAGGCAAGAAAAGGTGATCAAGTGTATCCATACAGGGTCAGAGGAGATCAAACTTTCACTCTTCGCAAATAATATGATTGTATATCTGGAAAACACCAGGGATTCAACTATAAAACTCTTAGAAGTGATCAAGAAATACAGCAGAGTCTCAGGTTACAAATTCAATACTCACAAATCTGTAGCCTTTACATATACCAACAATAGTCAAGCTGAAAAAGCAGTCAAAGATTCTATTCCTTTTACAGTAGTGCCAAAGAAGATGAAATATCTGGAAGTTTACCTAACAAAGGATGTGAAAGATGTCTATAAAGAGAACTATGAAACTCTAAGAAAAGAAATAGCTGAAGATGTGAACAAATGGGAAAACATACCATGCTCATGGCTGGGAAGAATCAACATTGTTAAAATGTCCATACTACCGAAAGCAATGTACAATTTTAATGAAATCCTGATTAAAACTCTACTGTCATACTTTAAAGATCTCAAAAAAATAATACTTCATTTTATATGGAATCAGAAAAAACCTCAAATGGCAAGACATTACTAAGAAATAAAAACAAATCAGGAGGAATCATGCTACCCAACCTTAGACTATAGTATAAATTGATAGCAAACAAAACAGCATGGCACTGGCACAAAAACAGAGAGGTAGATGTATGGAACAGAATAGAGAACCAAGACATGAACCCAGCTACTTACCGTTATTTGAACTTCAATAAACCAATCAAAAACAATCAGTGGGGAAATGACTCCCTATTTAACAAATGTTGCTGGATGAACTGGTTGGTGACAAGTAGAAGACTGAAATTGGACTCACATCTCTCACCATTAACTAAGATAGACTCTAACTGGATTAAAGATTTTAACTTAAGACATGACACTACAAAAGTACTAGAAGAAAATGCAAGGAAAACACTTTAAGAAATCGGCCTATAAGAATAATTTATGAGAAAAACCCCTGGAAAATTGAAACAACACCAAAAGTACATTACTGGGATCTAATCAAACTAAAAGTCTTCTGCACAGCCAAGAACACAGTATGTAAAGCAAGGAGACAGCCCTCGGAATGGAAGAAGATATTTGCGGGCTATGTCTCTGACAAAAGTTTAATAACCAGAATCCACAGAGAACTCAGATGTATTAGCAAGAAAAGAATAATTGATGCCATCTCAGAGTGCGCAAGTGACTTGAAGAGAAACTTCTCTGAAGAAGGCAGGTGCATGGCCTACGGACACAGAAAAAATGCTCATCATCCTTAATCATCAGAGAAATGCAAATCAAAACTACTTTGAGATATCATCTAACTCCAGTAAGATTAGCCCACATCACAAAATCCCAAAACTTGAGATGTTGACGTGGATGTGGAGAAAAGGGAACACTTCTACACTGCTGGTGGGAATGCAAACTAATGCGTTCCTTTTGGAAAGATGTTTGGAGATCACTTAGGGATCTAAACATAGACCTACCATTCGATCCTTCAATTCCTCTACTAGGTATATATCCAAAAGAACAAAAATCACTTTATAACAAAGTTATTTGCACCAGAATGTTTATTGTAGCCCAATTCATAATTGCTAAGTCATGGAAGAAGCCCAGGTGCCCTTTGACCCATGAATGGATTAATAAATTGTTGTACATGTACACCATGGAATATTATGCAGCCTTTAAAAAGATGGAGGCTTTACCTATTTTATGTTTACAAGGATGGAGCTGGAACATATTCTTCTTAGAAAAGTATCTCAAAAAATGGAACAAAAAGTATCCAATGTACTCAGCACTACTGTGAAACCAATTTATAAACACCCACACTTACATATGAATGCTATAACCCAACTACAGCCCAAGATGAAAGGGAAAGAGGAGGGGGAGGGGAGAGGAGGGAAGAGAAGAGGGTGTAGGAAGGGTAATGGAGGAAGGGTAATTGGTGGAACAACACCTATGGTGTATTTCACAAGGGTACATGTTAAATCCACTAAGTGTAGAATATAAATGTCTTAACACAAGAATTAAGAAAATGCAGTGAAGGCTATGTTCACCAGTATCATGAAAGTATTTCAAATTGTATGAAAAACCAGAACATTGTACCCCATAATTGCCTTAATATACAAAGCTATGATTTAATTTTAAAAAAGCCCCCCCAAAAAAGTTAAAAGACACCAAAGTCCTCAATTGCAAGAATGAGAAAGTCTTCCTGAGTTTAAAGTCTGCCTATTCTTTAAAAAAATGAAATGTCATAGATTAAAATTGCCTAATACAAACATACTTATGAAAAAATTCATGAAATAAGATATGTCCCTGTGAAAATATTTTCTATTTTTATTTTTTTGACTTCTGATCATCACATAGAAATTCATTACTAATAGATTCTTACCTAAAGCTAGAAAATCTCTTTGAGAAAAGGATTTTATTCTTCTACTATCCTGGTTTCACTAATAAAAGGGATATCTATGTATATATATATGTGTATATTTATGTCAATCAGCACATGTATGTCAGTCACACATAGAAATCTAACATATATAAGGCAAATAATTTCTGAAAAAATACATTGAGTTAGCATTGATCTTATTTAACAATCATTCACAACTCATTTCCAATTAGTTACAGAATATCCCAAGAGAATTAAAGGGTTTCTTGAGGGGTATGAGAATTTCAATTAAATGTTGTATTTCTTTACTAATTTAAAACACAAAGCAATAAGATATATTTTCTTTAAACCATAGTGTAACTTTTGTAAATGTAACTTCTGTCAAATGGAAATTAAATGACTAGCTCCACACAATATACTTTAAAGGAACTCACATACATATTAATTTTTAAAGATGGGCATCAATGTCAAGGACTAATCTGTTACAATTTGCTTTTAATTTTTTGAAATAGAATATCTAACAATAAATTGGCAATGTGACAAAATTTAAATAAATATTAGTTTTTAAATTTGTTGTAACTGATCACTGTGTGATACATCAAATGTAATTTAAATGAAATTGTATTTTACAGTATTTAATAACTAGAAATCTTAAAGACAAAATACACATATTGAAAAACTTAACTCTAGTTTTCTCAGTATCTAGAGGAAAGGGAAGTAAGATAAGGAAAACTATTTTTAATAAAGAATAGAAAGAAAATCATGTTCATTAGCCCAAAGATTTTGTGAAAAAAATAAAGTTTGAAAAAACACAAAGATAACTATCAAAGCAAAGCAAACAAAGAAATTATATCTTGGAGGCTACTACTGAATACATTGATAATATCTGAGATTTCTTCATTCATTTACTTTATAGCATGCAAAAGAATGTTCATTTCTTTGAAAAAGAGATAACCCTGTATATCGTATTCGTGAAGGCTTTTTTCACCTGTTGGTTTCTTAAGGTGTAGATGAAAGGGTTCAAAAGTGGAGCCACAGAGGTATTGAGCACCGAAATTCCTTTTGAAAATGATATTCTTTGTTTGACCGATGGTTTAACGTACATAAAGATGCAGCTGCCATAAGAAAGGGATATCACAATCATGTGAGAAGAACATGTGGAAAAAGCCTTTTTCCTCTGACTAGTTGAAGGGATTTTTAAAATTGTCAGTGCAATATAAGTATATGATATTATCACCATTATCAGTGTGACCAAGAGTGTCACTAAGGCAGAGACAAATCCCATCCTCTCGAGGAGCTGTGTGTCCGTGCAGGAGATCTGCAGGAGAGGGGTAGTGTCACAGTAGAAATGATCAACAATGTTGGAGGCACAGAAGTCAAGATTTAGGCCCAAGAGAAGGGGTGGAAAGATGACAAAAAATCCAGCAAGCCAACAACTGAGGACAAGCTGTGTGCAGATTTTGCTGCTCATGATGGTCGTGTAATGCAGGGGCTTACAGATGGCAACATAGCGGTCATAGGACATGGCAGCCAGCAAGTAAAATTCAGACGCTCCAAGTAGGAAGGCGAAAAACACTTGCGTGACACAACTGTTATAGGAAATGGTTTTGTCCCCAGTTGCCATAGTAACTAGCAATTTAGGAATGCATGTTGTAGTATAGGAAATTTCTAAGAAGGAAAAATTTCTAAGGAAAAAATACATGGGAGTCTTAAGATGAGTATCCACGAGGGTAAGCATGATGATGGTCAGATTGCCAGTGACGCTTAGCACATAGGTGAGAAGCAGGAAGACAAACAACACAACCTTCAACTCTGGGTTATCCGTCAAACCCGCTAGAATGAACACTGTCACTCTTGTACGGTTTCCCATTGTGGTCCTCTGAATTTTACCAGTTCTGAAGAGAAAAAGAAATAATTTCTCAGTAAAAATAATAGCAATAACCTCTCCTCTTGGCTATTCTTGGCATATACAAAGGCTAGTGACTTGTGGACATTGATTTTATATCCTGCAACATTACTGTATTTTTTGATGACTTCCAAGAGCCTTGTGGTTGAATCTTTCAGGTTCTCCAGCTATAAGATCATATCGTCAGCAAAAAGAGAGAGTTTGAACTCATCTGTTCCCATTTGGATACCCTTTATTTTCTTGTCTTGTCTAATTGTATTGGCTAAACTTCCAGCACAATATTGAATAGTAATGGTGACAGAGGACAACCTTGTCTGGTTCCAGTTCTAAGAGGAAAAGCTTTCAGTAAAATACTCGCTGTGGGTTTGTCATAAATAGCTTCAATCAATTTAAGAAATGTACCACCTATGCCTATACTCCTCAATGTTCTAATTAAAAAAGGATGCTGAATTTTATCAAATGCTTTTTCAGCATATGTTGAAATGATCATGTAGTCTTTGGTTTTACTTCTGTTGATATGGTGAATAATGTTTATAGATTTGCGTATATTAAACCAGCCTTGCATCTCAAGGATGAAACCTACTTGATCCTGATGTATAGGATACAATTCCCTTCACCATAGTCTCAAAGAAAATGAAATACTTAGGAATATACCTTACAAAAGAGGTGAAGGACCTCTATAAAGAAAATTATGAAACCCTAAGAAAGGAAATAGCGGAGGACATCAATAAATGGAGGAGCATACCATGTTCATGGCTTGGAAGAATCAACATTGTTAAAATGTCTATACTTCCCAGAATAATTTACCAATTCAACGCCATCCCTATTAAAATGCTAACATCTTACTTTCAAGATTTGGAAAAAATGATTCTGCATTTTATATGGAATCAGAAAAAAAACCATATAGCTAAGGCAGTCCTTAGTAACAAAAACAAAGCCGGGGGTATTACTTTACCAGATTTTAGGCTGTACTACAAGCCCATAGTGGTCAACACAATATGGTACTGGCACAAAAATAGAGACATAGATTTTGGAATCGAATAGAAAACCTGCAAATGAAACCAACAACTTACAGCCACCTAATCTTTGATAAACCAAACAAGAGCATTCACTGGGAGAAAGACTCCCTATTTAATAAATGGTGTTGGGAGAATTGGATATTTACATGTAAAAGACTGAAACTGGACCTGCACCTTTCTTCACTCACAAAAATTGATTCAAGATGGATAAAAGACTTAAATCTAAGGCATGAAATGATAAAAATCCTCAAAGAAAGAATTGGAAAAACACTGGAAGATATTGGCCTGGGGAAAGACTTTATGAGGAAGACTGTCACAGCAATCGCAACAATAGCAATATCAAACAAATGGGATTTTATGAAACTGAAAAGTTTCTGTACAGCAAAAAAGACAATAACCAGAGCAAATAGACGACGTATTCGATGGGAAAGGATATTTGCATATTTTGAATCTGACAAAAGTCTAATAACCAGGATCTACGCAGAACTTCAATTAATCTACAAGAAAAAAAAAAACCAACAACCCTATGCATCAATGGGGAAGAGAGATGAACAGAATCTTCTCTCAAGCCGATAGGCAAATGGCTACTAACTATATGAAAAAATGCTCTTCATCTCTAATTATTAGAGAAATGCAAATTAAAACCACTCTGAGATACCATCTAACCCCAGCAAGAATGGCCTATATCACAAAATCTCAAAATTACAGATGCTGGCTTGGATATGGAGAGAAAGAAACGCTCTCACACTACTGGTGGGACTGCAAACTAATACAACCTTTTTGGAAGGAAGTATGGAGAAACCTTAAAGAACTCAACCTAGACCTCCCATTTGATCCTGCAATCCCATATTGGACATCTATCCAGAAAAAGAAAAAACCTTTTACTATAAAGACGCTTGTACTAGGCTGTTTATCACAGCCCTGTTTACAATCAGTAAAACATGGAAACAGCCTAAATGTCTTTCAACCCAGGAATAGATTGGTAAACACTGGTATATGTACACTATGGAGTATTATTCAGCCATCAAAAAAAATGAAGATTTTATAGCATTTTTAATAACCTGGATAGAGGTGGAACACCTTATTCTTAGTGAAGCATCACAGGAATGGAGAAGTAAGAATCTTATGTATTCAACTTTGATATGAAGAAAATTAATGACAATTAGTGACATGGTGGGGCATAAGGGAAGGGGAGATCAGACAGAGAAGGACCGAAGGGGTGTGGGAGATAAAAAAATGACTAATTCTCACACAAACTGGATTTAATTTTGATCAATGTATATTACTTAAACATCAATTTTTAATTCAACATGTCAATATGTTGTTTATCATATTGCATCCTTATTTATCAGTGAAACATGTCTGTAATTTCCCCTTTATAATAATATATTTTTTTCTAATTTTTACTATCAGGGGTATCCAGACTAAGTAGAATGATTTTGAAGTATTTCTATTTCTACTGTTTATAAGACTTGGCATGATCTGTTTTTTTGTCTGTTTGTTTGTTTGTTTTTTGTTTTTAGAAATTATTTTTTACTTTTATTCATATATATTAGTCATCTTTTTTTTTAGACTTTGGTAAAGACATAATAAGGAAAAAAATTGTTTGCTATTTGTATTTTGTCGTGTGTATTCTGTAACAAACAAGTAGTAAATGATTATGTATTCAAAAAAAAATAATAACAGCAATAGTTAGTGGCTAAGCTAAAGTTAACAAAGTGCTGTTTTGGATAGAGTGATACCATGTTCATTCCACTTTTAAAGATGGTGATGCCAGGAAGAACAATAGTTTGTATTTCGATAGAGAATTAAAACTTTACTACCAGGGAGCAATCTACATATTTGGTATTAATGGTTCATCACTCTTTTTTTTTTTTTTTTTGAGACAGAGCCTCAAGCTGTCCCCCTGGGTAGAGTGCCGTGGCATTACAGCTCACAGCAACCTCCAACTCCTGGGCTCAAGCGAGTCTCCTGCCTCCACCTCCCAAGTAGCTGGGACCACAGGCGCCCGCCACAATGCCCGGCTATTTTTTGGTTGCAGCTGTCATTGTTGTTTGGCGGGTCCGGGCTGGGGATTCGAACCCGCCACCTTAGGTGTACGTGGCTGGCGCCTTAGCCGGTTGAGCTATAGGCGCCGAGCCTCATCACTCTTATGTGAATAAATTAGAGGGAAATTAAAGGAACTTAAAGCAAGAAAATACTTTTTCTTTCTTGATAGTATGCAAGAGTTTGGATGGTGTGCCATTTTCCTATTCAATTAAAACATTTAATTAAGTAAAATTGAAAAGATTGTTATGCAAACCCCCAAATAATACCCATCATTAGAAGTACATGATTCCATATTTTGCATTTAACAAGTGTGTGCATACACACACACACACACACACACACACACACCCCTCTAGCTATGGTCAACAACCAGGGCTGGTACATCTTTACAATTTTACTCAACTAATAAAATCCCAATACCTCATTCTTACCTCATTTACTTCCATGTCAAGGAGATCCAATTTTAGATAAACCATATTTTTCCAAGTTATTCCCTTAAACATGCACTAGTTTGTACCAGCAACTTTCTGGCAGAATATAATGCATTTCTTATGAAAAAAAAGATTAATGATATCTTTGAAGGAAATTTTCTTCCTGGGTATCTTCATCCTCAAACAGATAAAATAGTTGTTTTTGTGATATGCATAGTATTGTACATACAAGGCAACGTTTATGATGATATTAAGGCAACTATTTACCTCCCTAAACCACACCTTGAAAGAGGAATGCTCATTTACAAACAAATAATAAACATATCAAAACAAACAAGAGTTTCCAGTAATTTCTAGAGAAGTTTACAGGAAGAAATTTGGATTTTAAGATGGCCTTAGAGGGAGATGAAGAAAGGAGACAAGGCGTTCCTCAGAGAAGAAACATTCTGAACAGAAACAAACTGAAGGGCACACGCCTGGCTTCATTACAAACAATAAACAGGGTTTTGCTGTGAGAACCATATGTTAATAATATAGACATCATAACCGAAAGGAAATGACTATCACTTTTCCCTGGACATTACTTTCACATTGAGATACTTGTAGAGCAATCTATCACAAAATATACTAGATTTATACAAAAATTTTCCAAAGGCAACCATTGTAGAAATCTAGAATTTTATCATGTCAAATCATGCCTTTTCCATTTCAAAAGTCATGCACATCAACTGTCCTAACATGCACTGTAAAAATAATAAGCTTTACATTATGAAGCCATTGGAAATTAGGTTTCTGGATGGAACTTTGTTTACTTGTGTTAGGTATTGTGAATATCAGAAAGTTTTTAAAATGAAAAACCATTTCCATTATAAATTACCATCATACTCCATTTGTCTTTTTTTGTCATTTTCCCTAAATCAAAATTTTTAAAGTTGGAAAAAGAAAGGTTAATGTTTTAATAGTAAAAATAGAACAAACATGAGTTACAATATATACAACATGGCACATAACCTTTACTTTTTTTAAATATTAATTAATTTTATCTTTTGAGTACTAAGGCAATCTGCCAAAAGAACCCTTCAAAATAGAAAAATTTATCTTAAAAACAAACAAAAAAACCTTTAAAACAAATCAACACAGATTTATTCCATCAAAATCATCTGTGCTTGAGCCAAGTGCAGTGACGATGCTCCAGTACTCTCTGAATGAATCTCACTCTAGTCCACAATCAGTGATTGCTTCTCTCACCTGTGGTTTGATTAGCTATTTTATTGCAGTCAGAGTAGTGTATTAAGTTTCTCTTCTATTATAATTTATGTAGTTGTTACTTAATATTTGTCTTATTAGTATTACCCACAGTTCCATATACCATTAATAATTCTTAATCCCATGGAGTTTTTATGCTTTCTGTTCCCTGAAGTAAAATGCCTGAAGATTATGACAAATTGTCAGGAGAATATGAGATCCAGGAATATCATTTACCAAAATATTTATTTAAAATAAACAACCCTAAAGTTTGTCTCCAGGGAAATCAGTATACTAATTCATGCTCAATTAATTCACGACTATTTGATATCATAAGTTTTTGCATGAAACTGAGCCTGAAGCAGGGGAATTTGGAATTAGTTACTAAAGCCAGTGCTATGACCAAGAATGATTGAATATTATGAATCTATGGCATCCATCCAAAAATCACTTGAGAAAAGCTTATATTGAAAGATGGCCTTCCTCAAACTGAATGGAGGGTATAGAGAGCAATATGATAAATACGTGGAAGACAAACACAACACACGCTGTAATGAGGGAAGGCAATTTCCAGCCACACTGAGGATCTTAAAGAAGGAATATGACAAATTTGTGGCTTTAAGTTACTAGTTTGACTTATAGACAGCAAACCATGGTATTTCTCTGACTGTCCTAAATGTATTTAATAATAATTTACAAATTTATACTGACAAATGCCTAGGAAATATATGGACAAGAGACTCTTAGGGTAATAGTCCAAAGAGAATGTAAATCTAACTTTACATCTGGATGAGTTTATTAATATATTTCTAGTGATTATGGATTGAATGGAAAAGCTCAAACTTTTGATGGAGGCTTTTTTTGTTCCATTTTTTTGTTCCATTTGGTAACTGTAACTTTGACTCATGAATATTTATCCTAATTGAAGAATTGGCCAAAATACTTCTTTTAATGAAGAAAAATAAATCTAATGATGTAGGGCAATGGTGACATGAAGCAGTTTTATCATATACAACTCACTTACTTGTCCCTTTACTATGTAATTAGAGAAATCCCACAGGAAAATACTTTCTCTGAAATTTTGACATATTCATATACACAAGGAGGTTTGCTAGCACCTTTAAAAAGTATTGTAACCCCTATTCTGAAATGAAGCCTTTCTGAAAATAAGCTCCCTGATTTCATTGGAGATGACGGATCATGGGAAAGCAGAGGTTATGTTTTAGCACCTAACTGATAATGGCAAGTTGGGTGTGGTTACTGATTGGTTAGTAGAGCTAAAGTGATTACCGAATTTGCATAATACACTCTAGGAGTAACCAAACTCCTAGGACTAAAATAAACAGGAAGCCCATTGAAGTCCTGATTGATCCATGTAATTAAAAGAACTCTATGACAGTGGAAGAATGATTCACCCATTATAATGAAGTTAAAACTCCCAAGCTAACTACAAATTTCAGTCTTTTCCTAGAACCAGAACCCAGGGAGAAAGGATGATCCTTTTGAGGAGGGGTCATACACTGATATTAATACCTCAATTTTCCTCTAGTCTTCCTCAAAGCATGTGTGGTGCTTTCCCAAGAAAACTGTCCAGTGAAGATAGAGAAACATGGTGTTTCAGGGATTGTTTGACTTAATTTCTGAGCTAATTTTAATTACAATGACTATAGAATACCAGGGTGTTTACGCAAAATAGTGGAAGATAATTGGGTTGGAAGAAGGTTTATTGAAAAGTTGTCAATATGTGCTAATCTGTATTTCAGTGATTCTAGTCCATGTGCAAAATTTTCCAGTGCATATACTTAAAAAGATATGTACAAAAGGATATATTCAGGACTAAGTAGAAAACCATGAACTATCCTCCTCATTAACAAATAACTCCAAGGCATCATTATATCCTTAGTAATACTTCTGAGCTTAGTGCCACCTTTGAAGACTCACAAGAGGAAGATGCAGGAGTGATGATTTATTCACACACCAGTTCAATTCACACATTACCTCTCCTAACACAGATAAATCTTAGAAATAACAGTGAACGCATAAGCTAAATTAGGTGATAACTTCAATTGCAACTGTCTTTTAAATCATGGCTCATGTATTTGAATAAATCAAAACCATTCTGGCACTAAATATCCAGTTACTGATTTGGTGAATGCACTTCTATAGTTCAATGGCTAACATCAGAAACATATCACATAGTTTGTCATAAAAATAGTATACCTTCTTATTCCAGCCCTTTCTTATTCTTTACTTATTTCATGGCCCAGCAAACTATAGCCCATTAGTTGAATACAAACCAAGGACTGTTTTTGCACAACCTTTCACCTAGGAATTATTTCTTTTTACATTTTTAAAGGATTGTTAGAGGAAAAAGGAGGAGGAAGGAGGAGAGGAAGAAACACACATGAGAGTATGATGATATGCTAGTAGTCATTTTGAAAAGTTCCACCAAATACAGAATCAGAATTTCTAGGTACAATAATTTTAGAAGACACATTAGAGAGAATTATGCAATTTTATTTCACCAGTAGACATATCCAAATTTTCCCTTTTCTACGATGCCAGGTAGGCATCAATAATGTGCTTCCTTAAAGATATTACTCATTATTCTATTTTAAAATAGAAGGTATGTTAGCAAAAACTGACAAAGTAACCAGCTTTGAAAAGAAAGTTGAAATAAGAAATTTGAATATTGATTGTCAGAAATCTTGCCATGTTTTTTGTTACTAAAAATTATGTAGACACATTAAATAAAGTATGCTCAACTGCCCGTTAGAAAACTTGGAAACAAAGTTATTTTAATAGTTTTTTAAATTTTTACAATTAAAAAATATGTGTTTTTAACATTATATAAAAATGAAAAAAATCAAGACAGCTAATTAACATCAGAAAAGATGGAATAATTAATATGATTTCCTCTTAATGGTGGTCTTGCATGTTACTATGAAGCATTAATTTTGTACTATGAGAACCCTTATAAATAAGTATTAGATATAATAAGCCTGGAATAAGACTTTCATATCATTTAACAAAATAATTAAATCATATTTTAAAGTAAATCATTCATATTTTAAAATATGAATTAAATCATATTAATTTAATTATAATAAAACTAATATTTTTATCATTAATAAAACTAAAAGTAATACCCTAAGAAATTAAATTGCTTCTTTGCTATAATTTCTCTTCTTAACTTCTATCTTTATATTAAAATTCTAAAATATTTTATACTGTAGTGAATTCTATAATTTATAAATAAATAAATATACATATATTGTGAATACCTATATATTTTATTGATACATTTTTTATAAACCATTGAAGATGTATACTTGTATAAGGGAAAACTTCATAATTTTTTTTTTGAGGCAGAATTTCAGTATGTCACCCTTGGTGGAGTGCGATCACATCACAGCTCACAGCAACCTCAAACTGTTGGGCTTAAGCAATTCTCTTGCCTCAGCCTCCAGAGTAGCTGGGACTACAGGCACCCGCCATAATGCTCAGCTATTTTTTGGTTGCAGTCCTTGTTGTTTTAGCTGACCCGGACTGGGCTCGAACCCACCAACTTCAGTGTATGTGGCTGGCGCCCTACTCACTGAGCTACGGGTGCCAAGCTGGAAAACTTCATAATTTTTGAGAGTACAGTGATCTCAATGTTTGAAGTTAATTTTTTTTGTTATAAGCATTTTTTTCTCAAGTTCTATATCATTGTACTCTAAATAAATATTGTCTTATTCTATACCATAATCCTAAGTTCATGGTAATATTAATTATTCCCCTTGGACTTCAAAGGATTTTTGAAAGCTTATTTTAAAGTGTGGAATAAAAACTAAGCAAAATGTTTGAGATATGGTATGATAAGATTTTATTGTGTCATAAAATGTAATTATCTCTCATTAGTGCTCAGACACACAACATGTTTATAATGAATATAAAGTTTTCCAACATTTAAACATTATTATTTCATATCATGTGTTATCAAATCTAATTCATTAATTGTTCTATAATAGAAATTCTGAACCTAGCCTTAAATTTCCATACTAACTTCCATTAAATACCACGTTTGAAACTTTTATTAGTGAACGTATTGCCCTTACTTTTATTTCTTCATCCATTGGCTTCTTTACTTCATTTATTGGTTCCTTATTAGTCACTAGGTTAGGTAAAGGGAATGTAGAAGTCTGTAAGATGTAGATTCTATTTCAGTAGAAAATACTATTAATTACATGTGATATAATAGACCTCATCCAGAGCTGACTACAAAAGAATAAGAGTTTGCATATGGAGTGACTAACAAACACTTGTCAACAAGAGCCTTCCACAGGCAGCTCTATATTATTAACTTTAGCCAATGACAGAAATTGTGCAAAGAAGCACAGAAGATTTAGGCAGGGGGCAGAATTTTATGTAGGCGAGAACACACAATTTTTACCATATGCTCAGTGATATGATGTGGTTGAATTATAGGACTGCTAGTTGGAAGAGATAAGAAACAAAACTGGAAAGGCCAGATTATGAAAATATTTGAGGCATTTGATATTATTCTGGAAGCAATAGAATTAGCATCATGATCTATTTCTATTTTAGAAAGTATTCTTCTCACAAATGTGGAGAATGAGTTATAGATCTAAGACTGGAAGGCTATTTCAGACAATTAACATATCTCGAGTCTAGCTTGCCTTAACATTTAGTATATATTAGTGAAATATGAACGTAGTTATTTTTTCTCTTTCAGTTCCAGAGAAAAAAGACCAGGAATGAAATACATAGGAACACAAAAGGAATTTTAAAAGTCTAGCACAATTTCAGAATCAAAAGTTCTCATAATGCAGGCTGCTGGTATTTACATGGTAAACCAGATTACTGATAATTTATTTTAAATGAGTGAAAAATTACTTCAACTAATCATTTCCCATGACAGTTTATACCTAGAGTGTCTTTCTTTTGCATTTGCCATTATCCATTTACAAACTATAGAACTAGAGGGGGAAAAGATGCTCTGCATTCTAAGGAGTTAAATGTGGTGAATATGCTTCTGTGTTTTGAAAAAATATTTATAGTTATTTTTGAATACAAAGGGAAAAGGAGAAGTTATACTCTTTGATCTATATTAAATGATTAATAAATTTACCTACATATTCAGTTTTTAAGAAAACCAAATAGACTTAGAGTTCATATTTAAAGAATAAGTTATATGCCCACAAATGGATCAATAAATTGAGGTATATGTACACCATGGAATATTATGCAACCTTAAAGAAAGATGGAGACTTTACCTCCTACATGTTTACATGGATGGAGCTGGAAAATGTTCTTCTTAGCAAAGTATCTCAAGAATGGAAGAAAAAGTATCCAATGTACTCAGTTCTATTATAAAACTAATTTATAGCTTTCATATGAAAGCTATAACCTAATTATAGTCTAAGAATATGGGGAGGGGATGGAGGAGGGGGGTGGATGAGTGAAGGGAGGGTGATTGGTGAGATCACCTTTATGGCTTATCTTACAAGGGTACAAGTGACTCTTTCTAAAAGTAGAATATAAATGTCTTAACACAGTAACTAAGAAATTGACATGAAGGCTGTTAACCAGTTTGATGAAAATATTTCAAATTGTATATGAAAACACCACACTGTACTCCATGATTGCATTAATGTACACAGCTATGATTTAATAAAAAAAAAAAAAAAGAAGAAGTTATATGCAAGGAAGGTAAGGCAGGAAAAAAAAGAATACATTAAATGATCAATGTGATATCCAGAAAGATAAAACAAATATTACACACAATTGCATTTGGCAGTAACCTAATACTCAGATAAAGGTATTCAGAAGAAAATCTGAGATATTCTGGAGACAGAATTTTTGTCAGATTTAAAACAGTTTGAGTCAACTTTTCTTAAATCAGTTATAAAGTAGAAAATTTTGTGCATATAAAGTTAGGATAATGATGAAAAGAAAGCCAAATGGTAAAAGTGAAAGGACACTACTTTGACATATCATTTTCTGTTTTCAAATAAAATATTCTTCAAGTATTGCAGTTTTATGAAAAGCATTTACATATACATGGTTACTATTTTAAATAATTATTTAAAAGCCTCTATTAATATTTATCTGAATATATAGTTTTAAGGATTGTTACTAAGATACATTACCCAGTGTTTTTTTTTAAATTCCACTCCACTACTGATTTGAATTCTATTGTTCTAATATACTAAATTACCTTGTATTCATAAATCTATTTCTAGTTCATTGGTTTTCAATCCCAGCTTTTTAATGGAGTCACCCAAGGAAGTTTTAAAAATGGACTAGGATCCATCATGGGAGATTCTGATGCACTGAGTCTTTGAACAGAGCCAAAGCACAATGGTCAGAACACTGACTGATGGCTTGGGCTTCCTCATGGTGGCTGGGTCCTAATAGTGAACACCCTGAGGCCAGAGCTGTATCTGTTGTATGACTTAACCTTGGAAGTAGTGTAGCATTACTTCTACTAATCTGTATTGGCTGAAGTACTTACTCACTAGCCTACCCAGGTACAAGGGAGGGGAAGTGTATTACACTTTGTCATGATATCGGTTAAAATTCTGAAATAGCATGTGATACTAGAATAGTGCTGAGGCCATTTTTGGGAAAAGTCTTCCACAATTCTCACACAAAAGCCAGAAGAGTATGGAAATATCACAATTCCTCCTTTATTAATCTACAGGTCTAGCCCTTATTCCATCTATTTTAAAGTTTTAAACAGACTATTTCAAACATATAAAAGAGAGCAATATAATGAACCCCATGGTTTTTATCACCCAATTTCATTGTCTATTACCAACTCATAGCCAAGTTCATTCACACTCACACCCATTTCCCAGGCCATCCAGTTCACATTTAAGTATGTATTAGATGATATATATTTTAGCTGTAAATATTTTGACATGTACCTCTAAAAGAAAGGATCTTTTAAAAACATAATCATAATACCATTACTCATCTAAAAAACAATAATAGGAGTTCCTTAATATAATAAGTCAGTAATTATATTTGCTCAATTGTTTCACAGATTTTCTTTATTTTTCTTTTCACTTTTCCTTTTTTTTTTTTTTTAACAGTTATTGTGTTGGAATTTGCATCTAAATACGATAAATATATTGCAACCAGGTGGCATATTTCTTAAGTCTCTTTTAATCAGTAAATTTCTTACCCATCAAAAACAAAAGGTACTCTGTAAACCCCATAAAGTCTTAATTTTACCTATGATATTCCTTAAATCTATTGAATTCTCTAAAATGATCTTAATGTTCTTTTGCATTCTAAGTGATATATGGGCAAAGATGGACTTTCATTTTATTTTGCTAACAGTGCCTAAGAGGTTGATGGGTATTAAGAGGTCATTTTTTGTCACATGTGGGGTTTTGTTTTGTTTTGTTGTAATTAGCAAGTTATTTAATTTGCATATGAGTTAGGTTTTTATTCATAAACTAACATGGAAATACCTGTCTTCAGAGTTTTGAAGACTTATAAAAATACATTTCATAAAACATGGCATATTACAAGCAATCATGTCATAGCTATGATTTCTATCTGATAAACACAGCGGCAGTAATGCTTTAACCCCTTAAATGCCTTTAATCTTTTTCTGAAATCACTCTATCTCTAACTAACCCTGGTTAAGAATGTGAAATTATTAAGCTGTGTAATTAAAAAAGTGCCATTAAGTTGATTTGCTTCGAAATTCTACTGAACACTGAATAAGAAATGCAGATTTAACATTCGGCATTCACCAATAAAAATAAATTCATTAGGTGTTCAAATATAGGTAGTGTATAAAACTCTATATAAAATATAAACAAATTGAATTCCTGATTCCAGAACAGTGGGGGGGGGGGATAATAACATGGAAAAATTAAAATCCCATTCTGTCTGCCTCTGAGAGAATTTTGAGAGGAAAATTGATAGAGGTACCAAATAAATAGGCAAATGATTTTGACCAAAACGAAAAAATATATTTTCCATGGTGCTTTCAAAATGAGGGAAAAATACAACTGAGAGTTACGCTTTGGAGATTAGACAGGTCCCAACAAAAATTACAAATCAAAAAACAGGTAATATTATTTTGAATCCAGGCATTGAAGAGCTTGGTGACACGGTCCATTCTTGTTTTATTTAACTCATACCTTAACTAGTGTCATTAAAGTGATTCACTTCATTGAGAAAATGTCAATCCTTTTGATTATGTTCTTAAAGGCATCTTTCACTTGTTTGTTTCTCAGTGAATAAATGAAGGGATTCAACATGGGGGCAACAGAAGTGCTGAGCAGAGCTATCCCTTTATTTAAAGACACTCTTTCCTTCGCAGAGGGTTTTACATACATGAAGATGCAGCTGCCATAAGAAATGGACACAACTATCATGTGGGAAGAACACGTAGAAAATGCTTTCTTCCTCTGTTGAGCAGAAGGTATTTTCAGAATGGTCTTGATGATGTTTGTGTAGGACAGAATCACTAACACCAGTGTGACCAGGAGCGTTAAAATGGCTGACAGAAGTGCCATTAATTCTATTAGGTCTGTGTCTGTGCAAGAAAGCTGCAGTATAGGGAAAACATCACAGAAAAAATGATCTACAACGTTGCCTGAACAGAAATCAAGCTGCAGACCCATAAGGAGTGGAGGAAAAATTATTAGGAAACCAGCCAACCACGAAGCAAAGACCAGCAAGTTGCAGACTCTACCACTCATGATGGTCATGTAATGCAGGGGTTTGCAGATGGCCACATAGCGGTCATAGGACATGGCAGCCAGGAGAAAAAACTCAGTTGCTCCCAAGAGAATAGTGAAAAACAGTTGTGCCGCACAACTGTTGTAAGAAATGGTCTTATCTCCTGTGGCCATACTAAAGAGAAATTTGGGAATACAAACAGTTGTAAAAGAGACTTCTAAAAATGAGAAATTTCGGAGGAAAAAGTACATGGGTGTCTTAAGATGCAAATCCAGTAGGGTGAGGGTGATGATGGTTAGATTTCCTGTGACACTCAACATATAGGTGGAAAAAAGGAGAAGGAAGACGACCACCTGCAATTGTGGTTCATCTGTCAGTCCGAGAAGAATGAAAGTTGTCACTGTTGTATGGTTTCTCATAGTTGATTTCTATTTAAAAAAAGGGGGGGGGGGAGAAAATATTACAGCTGAAGGAGAAATGTCTCCATGAGATACCTTTTTTTTTTTTTGAGATCCTCCATAAACATTCTGCTAGGCACATCCAACCTCTTTTAACAACACCCTATACAAATTTGTTTATATAATATGTACTCAAAATTTTACTAACTAAATGCAACTCTTTGAGTTTCTTTTCTTTTCTTAAAGGTCATAAATCTAAGCATTCCAAAGGGATAGCATAGTCCCTTGATGAAGGCATATAAATGTAAAAGCAAACACAAAACTGTCATAATGTTTTGACTTTTAACTCTTCTGTATTTGAATTTTTGTTCCAAAGAATTTACTTGAAATTATTTTATACCATGTAATGATTCATTCTTCTTTGCTAAATGAATCTATCTGTTACTTTTTTCTTTTTCTTTCTTTCTTTCTTTTTTTCTTTTTTTTTTCTTTGTTGTTGTTTTGTTTTTTTAATAGGCTTTGCTCCTCTTTAAGTCAGATTTCAGCCAGGGAAATTTCTTTTTTTAAGTTAACATGAAATTGACTTAAACATCTCTAAGTCACACACAGTGGGAGTTCAATACCCTCACCAAACTTCTGAAAATTCTTCAAGATTTCCAACCTCATGACCACTTTTAGTTCTGCTTTTCTGAATTTTGTCTAAAGATGAATTTTCTTTTATCTCACTCACCTGGTTGTTCTCTTTTCTCTGTTATGTACCCGAGCATACATAAAGCACATCCTCATGCGCAGTGATTGTATTGCTTATATAGTATGTTCACAGAACATTGGTAGTGTCCGAAAAAAGTCCTACAAAACAAACTATTGAACAATAAAATGTTAGCTGGACATCCCAGGTAGTCTTCGTTATTGTCATTGCTCAGCACGTTTCTCCTGGTTACCATCATAGTCTCTTTTTTTCTATATCTGATTCACATCCACCTGCTTTTTTTCTTTTAGTTCAGAACATAGTTAAAATTATGTTAATTTTTTCATTTTACCTTTTTTTGTCTTCTTCCAGACTATGTTTAAGTCCTCATATTTATCACCTAAAAAGTATATCACTAAATTCTTCTTAAAAAATAACAGTACATTCCCTACGAGCAATATTGCGCTATTTGTTAAATTGTATCTGAAGCATATTATGTTGTGTATGTTCCAGTTCTGGAGTTAAAAGAAAAGATACAAACATTTCCAGTAATTATAAACGACGGTGAAATAACTGAGATTATATCCCAAACTCCTTGATTTCGTTTTGCTTACCTTTTTTCTTTCCTTTCCCATTCTCTTCATTTGATCATTTTCCTTAAAAATGTCTATATCCTAGTGATTTAAATATAATCCAGAGATTTTTTTAAATTCAAGTCTGTGGTTTGTATTCCAGGTCAGAAAACACAGGGAAAATTCAATCAAAAAAGATGAGTCATATAAAGTATCAGAGTTTAAAGTCAGAAAGGAATCTGTATGGATGCTCTTCTAGCTTCAATTTAAATTATAATTTTTAAAAAGCTATTATAAACTACTTGATAGCATTAGTTTGCTTGATAGTTCCATAAAAAAATGTTTGCTAGATGATAGTAGAGTTCATATGTTTCCATCACTGTTACAGCTACAAGGGCATCTGTGGCTGTTTGGCTATATGTAGGTAAGCTGAGAGATTTCTTTACATATAAAAATTGGATTTCACATGAAATGTTTAAATTCCATTGAATTTACTATGAATAACTGTTCGATATATGTGAAAGAAAATTCTCAGATTCAGACGTCATTCGTTTTTCAGAGTTATGTTTCACGGTATTCATTCACAGCTACTGTGCACACTAGAGGTATATGCACTCAGAATTATAGAAATTTAATAAAGTGCATTTTTGAGATTCTATCAAATACTGTGAAAAAATTCTGATCAAAACTAGATTTCTACAAGGTGAAGGGTTCTAATGTGTCTTATATCACAATATTTTTAGTCTAATTTTCAAAATGGCCAGCTTAATGCTTGCTCTATTAAAAAAAAAGTTATAACTTTATGCCATAGTATTGCAAGGCTTTTACAAAGAAATCATTTTCTTCTTACAGATTTATGCATCAAAGTTATTCTATTTAAATGAATACATAATTTATTCCAAACCTTAATTTATTTAGCAACAGTTTTTTCCCAATTGTCTTCTTCTGATGTGAATCTCAGAATAGAGGCGATTTCTGAATGTTGCATATCCATCATATATTTCTGTTGCCTAAACTTATATTTCTTTCATTCTCAGCTGAAACTACACTTGCATCAGAGACATACACTCCGTTACAAAAGCTCATAGATTTTATCATCTAAAAAAGGCCATGTTCTCCAATTTATGCTACATTAAATTTGAAGCATATTGTCCTTGGTTATATACAAAATACATATGTGTATATTTCTAGACTTAAATGTGTATAGAGAGATTCATATATATTAAATGTATATAAATCTCTTATTTACATATAAATGTGTATATATTCTTAAGTCTAGAAAGGAGGGGCAAAGGGAAGAGCTCAGTCTTGTTGGTCACTCTAGGATGTTTCTAGCCTGTATGAGAAGCACAATAGCTTGTTGTGTAGTTTTTAAGACTGCAAGAACTGGAATCCTTTTTGCACAGTATGTCTCTTGTCTCAAGAGGATTAACTGACTTACTAATTTTTAAAAATAAGGACATGTTTCCCTGGAGACTTTTTGTACTAGAATGTTTAATATACATTTAAACATTTCATTCAGTAGAGAAAATTTTATAATCCATAAATTCAAGTTTAAAAACAAAACAAAAGCTACTTTTCAAGGTAACTATATATTATAAACTATAAGATCGTTCTAAAGAAACCTAGGTCAGTCCATGAAATGAATACATTACATGGAATGTATGTGCATGTCCATGAACATGATACATTTGGGATAAGAAAAATTAAACTCATCAATCTATAATGAAGACATACTTACAGGAATTACTAAAATTTCAAATTCAGATTGATTCAACAAAAGATTTATATTGTACTTCCCTAGGTGAAGACTCGGAAGTCTATTCGTTTGAGTGGCAGACATAGAGACTTAATCAGGTTTGCAATTCAGAAAGACAAGACAAGGAAAACAGTAATAGGGTTATATTACCATTTCAGGGTAAGAATCATAGAGACTTGCCTGAAGGGAAATAAGGCCAATATTGAGTTTCTCAGGAAGGATACATGAGAGTCAAATATGTTTATGTCAAATATGTTTGTATCGAAATATCTAGATACAATCTATAAAAAAACTTACTGATGTTAATGGGAAATTATATTTCAAATATGCTTACTTTTGTATACTTCCATTACTAAACTTAAACTAATATAAGCTGCTATAGCAGATAAATTCTAAAAATCATCGAGACACTCAAAATTTAAAAAGATTTTAGTGAGGAATGAAACACGTACAGAAAATGAAATTATCCTAACGACAGATAATTATCCAGATGACAGTCTGGTCATCTTTTACAAACTGAGCATCCATGAGAGCAGCACTCAGAAGAAGAAAGTTACCTGTAATCCTGAACACTTACTCCTCTTTCTTTCTGGTCACTACCCCATCAATGTTTATCACTATCCCAATTTCAACACATCAAATGAGTTTTGCCACTTCAAGAAAGTAGAAAGTTATTTGCTTGAAATTTAAAGTCAAAAGTGCAGCGTGGGTGGTAGGTTCTATGTTTGTTTAGAGGAAGGAGATGGGAGTGTTGTCTCTGTGTCTTAGATTCTCCCTAAGTAACACTATGCCATCTTGGACATAGGTCAACAGACAGCAGATGAAGGAAAACTGGAGAATCATCAGGGAGGTTTTTATTGCCAAACCTGGAAGTGATCTTTCATAACTGCCATCCACATTGCATTGATAATTATTCAGTTTTATGACTACACTTAAATGCAAAGAAGTCAGGATATTTGGTCTGGATAGTTGGTCCAGCAGGGAAGGTTTTGTGCCTAAAAGACCAGCATCAGCTACAACTCCCATCGTTCCTATCCAATCTACCTTTACTTTAAAGGACTTAAAAGCCTTGCAAATACTTTTTTGGCCTTCTTCCATTATTCAATCCATCTTCCATAGAGAATCTGAAATTATGTTTTCTAAACTTTAATTCAGAGATTCCAGTTCTGTACTAAAAATAGGTCGTGAAACTGATGGAAATGCAGGTTGCCTTTAGCCAGTAAAACATTTCATGGTATAGCCCTCACTACCTATTCTCACTTCCACTCCTTCCGCTCTTGCCTCATTAAGTATGTTATCCATTTTAACACAGACTTTCTGTCCTTTCCTCAAGCTTTTTGTCACCTCTATTCCTACCTCCAACCTCACTGAACTTCTAAATTCCAAGCTTCAGATTAAATATCACTGTCACAAAAATGTCAATTTGAATAGGAGATGTGAAACAACACTTCCGTTTTTTAAAGTCCTTATGTCAAGCTTTTATTCTTCTGAACACAATCAATATTTTTTTATGTCATTTCTTTTCTTTTTTGCTTTCATCTCTTGGTTCTTCTACAAAATTCTAAACTACATCAAGCAGAAACTTCCCTCCCTGTTCCCTCCCAGGCCTGGCAGTTGTAATGCCCAGGAGGTGAGGTGAGGCTGACCCCACTGCAGATCTGGCTCTCTGAGGCTGAGGGTGTACAATAGCATCCGTCATCCAGCCACCTGGAGCTAGGGGCTGGCAGGACCACCCTGTGCCCACTCTCAGGCAGTGCTGCTGCACAGTCTTAGATGTCACTAACAAATAGTGTATCTTGGTGTATCTAAAAATGTCTTTACTTACCCTTCATTTTTGAAGGATAATTTCACCTTATAGAACTCTGGGTTGACAATTGTTGCTTTTCTTTCAGCATCTTAAAGATCACCCTTTGTTTACCTAATTGTTCAAGTCATAGCTCCTTACTATTCATAATATGTAACTGCTTCTTTTTATCTGGCCATATTAAAGATTTTCTCTTTATCTTTGATGTTTCCTGTTTGATTATATTATGCTTAGTCATTTTTTCATACTTGGAATTAACTTGGCCTCTGTTAATTTGATTCTGTAACTTTATAACATTCATCAAATGTGGGAACTCTGGGGCCATGGATTCTTATTATCAAGTGTCCAAGAGGCCACTATAAAAGGCATTGTGTGAATTCCTATAACCCTAATTGCCAATGTGTCAGTTTGATAAAATTGCTCTTTAAAACTGTCTATGGATTAAAGCAAACAAGAAAGAAAGAATAAATAAGAAAAAAAGAAGATGGGCGAAAGTAAGGATGAAAGCAAAGAGAAAGGAGAAAATAAGGAATGAAAAGAGAGAGTAAAAAAGCCATCAACATTCAGAGATAATCTAGTTGGGGGCTTCAAAATATTGCCACTCATTAAAGACAATAATAAATAAATACTAATAAAAGATTTGTAGTTAATTTTAACAATAGGAAGTTGGTGTGACTAAGAAAAATGTCAGTCAGTTGAGTGGAATATACAATTTAATGCACTTGTCCATTTATTTCTTCTTCAAAATACCTCTTCTTTTGATGTAATTTGAATTTCTATCGGTTCATCAAATCATGAAATCATTCTTTTCTTGGCCATGTGCAATTTACTGATGAGTCCACCAAAGGCATTCTTTTTTTGTATTGAAGTTTATTTTTTGCTTTTAGCATTTTTTTAGTCTTTCTTAAAGTTTCTGTCACAATCAAAGTTACTTTATCCTTCCATTTGCATATTATCTATGTCTTTTTTTAACTTTTAATGCATACCCAATTATAACATCTGTTTCACATCTGATTCTGGTTTTGATGCTTCTATCCTTCTTTAGGCTTTTTCTTGTTTTTTGTTTTTCCTTAACTTTTGGCATGCATTATAAGTTTTTGTTGAAAACTGGGCATGATGTGTTTTTAATAGGAACTAAGGTAAATAAACCTTTAATGCAGAGGTTCTCAACCTGTGGGTTGCCACCCCTTTGGGGGTCAAAAGACCCTTTAACAGGGGTCACCTAATATCAGATATTTACATTATGATTCATAACAGTAGCAAAATTACAGTTATGAAGTAGCAACGAAAATAATTTTATGGTTGGGGTACATCATAACACGAGGAACTGTATTAAAGAGTCATGACATTAGGAAGATTGAGAACCATTGCTTTTTGTGTGATTTTACGTTAATCTGTCTGGGAGTTGGGCTATGCTTAATATTTTCTGTAGCTATGTTTTTCGATAGTTTCCAATTCCTCCAGTGTCCTACTTTGTGGCTCACCTGCTAATTTGAGGTTTTTCTAGGTGTATTTTCTCAAAGAGAATCTGCATCATCCTGCTCTTGCAGTTGTAATTTATTATTATTATTTATTATCTGTAAATTTATGACTAAATCTCAGTCTTTAGAAGGCCAGTATTTTAGAACTGTGATCTTCTAGACTCATCTAGAAATCTAAAGAAGGATGGAGTCTGAGAAATGCCCTTCTCTAGGGTGGGATAAACTTCTCATGAAATCTTATGTCCTCCAGAGTAGGCTTTTGTTGTAGGAAATTATCTGGTCATATTTCATGATTACTTTTCTCCTCCCCATTCTAAAGCCATAAGTAGATTTTTCTTGACTTTTTGCCTTGAGAACTTAGTGGGATTCTAAAAGCAAAACTCATGAAAATGTGGGATCCCCCCTTACGACTGCTCATACTACTCTACAATCAACATCTAACAATGAGTGAAAGCTACCATTGAAAGGTTCCTTCTTGGCTCTGTTCCAGGTAGGCAGATGTAAACTGTGTCTCTCTGGATGAACTTCTCTCTCTAGATGTTGGGGCAGTGGTTTGTCTTGTAACACTGGGTCTCTGATGAGTACTAGTTCTCTGATTGGTAAGACATTGATTTCAAGTTTATTCTGCTTTTCCTTGTTATAGGGTGGAACAATTACTTCTGAGATCTTTACATCTTGGAGGTGAAGATGGAAATTTCCCCAAGTGCTCTGAACTTGTTTCTTAACCCTTCATATTCTCAATTTCACATTCATACTCATGAATCTTGAATACAGATAAAGTGTGCCTGGCATGTCACATGGACACAGTGAATACATATTCAAGTAAGAGATGAATGAATTAATAAATAAATGAACAAAAAATGAATGCATCATGACCTAAACACAGTATGATATTTTGTAAAAAACTCCTTTAGGACATTCTCTGAAAGTATACAAAACATAAGTACTTGACAGGACAAATAGTTGGTTAATTTTGGTAGTTTGTATAAACTTTAAAACTTTCTGGAGGGGGAAAGCAAGACGGCAAACTAGAAGAATCATTTAGCTGAGCTCTCCTAGAACAACTGGGGAAAAAGAGAGAATGCAATCATACCTGGCATGGGGACCTTACCCAGAGTTATAGCTCAGGAAGCACAGTGAGGAGGTGGTGAGATGTATATAGCATATGATCTGGAACAGTGGAAATCTGATGAATTAGGAAAGTGATTGTGACTGGCTGGGATTGGCTGGCCCCCCACAGAGGTCTGGGATGGGAGGAAGCCTTTTCAGAGTTTTCAGTTGTTCAGGGAAGCTGCACATTGAGTGGAAAGCTTGGAAGAGTGGGCAGACTTGAACAGTATACAGCAACCAGATTTAAATGCCAGTTGGAGTGGACTAGCCAAAGGTTTTGTGGCTGGCGAGGCAGCCATACTGAGAAGGTCTCAGCAGTCAGCGGTCTGCCATTGTGGGAAGAACTTATACCCATACTGCAGAAATTATTCCATAAAACTGAGAAGGAAGGAATCTTTGCCAAAATGTTCTATAAAACAAACATCACCCTGATACTAAAACCAGGAAAAGATCCAACTGAAAAGGAGAATTTTGGACCAATTTCACTAATGAATATGGATGCAAAAATTCTCAACAAAATCCTAGCCATAGTTTTGATCTATTTTCTTCATATAAAAGTGTGAGTTGTAAATTGATTACCTAATAGTACTGAGTACAGTGGATATTTTTTCTTCCACTCTTGAGATACTCTACTAAGTAGGATATGTTCCAGTTCCATCCATGTAAACGTAAAAGAAGTAAAGTCTCCATCTTTTTTAAGGCTGCATAGTATTCTATGGTATACATATACCACAATTTATTAATCCATTCATGGGTCTATGGGCACTTGGGCTTCTTCCATGACTTGGCTATTATGAACTGAGCTGTAATGGCACTGATGTAAGCGTTCCTAATTCTGTATGAAATCAGCACATTGTACCCCATAAATGCATTAATGTATACATGATCTATGTGTTTATTATTTAATTTAAAAAGTTAAATAAAAAAAAAAAACAGAAACAAAATCCTAGCCAGTAAACTACATCTTCTCATCAAAAAAGTCATACTTCATGATCAAGTAGGTTTCATCCCAGGGATGCAAGGCTGGTTTAACCTACCCAAGTCCATAAACAGAATTTGCCATATCAACAGAAGCAAAAAAAAAAAAAAAAAAAAAGACCATATGATCCTCTCAACAAATGCAGAGAAAGCATTTGATAAAATTGAGTGTCCTTTTCTAATTAGAACTCTGAAAAATATAGGCATAGGTGACACATTTCTGAAAATGATTGAAGCCATTCCTGACAACCCACAGCTATTATACTGAATGGAGTAAAACTGACAGCTTTTCCACATGGAACTGGAACCAGACAAGGTTGTCTTCTATCACCACTATTATTGAACACAGTGCTGGAAGTTCTTGCCAATACAATCAGGCAAGAGAAGAAAATAAAGGGCATCCAAATGGGGGCAGAGGAAGTCAAACTCTTGCTTTTTGCCAATGATATGATCTTATATAGAAAGAACCCCAAAGACTCAAACACAAGTCTCTTGGAAGTGATAAAAAATAAAAATACAGAAATGTCTCAGCATATAAAATCAGTGTCCACAAGTCAGTAGCCTTTGTATACTCCAATAATAGCCAAGATGAGAAACTAATCAAGGAAATAATCCTCTTCACAGTAGCTTAAAAAAAATACCTAAGAATATATCTAACAAAAGAGGTGAAGGACCATTACAAAGAAAATTATGAAACCCTAAGATAAGAAATAGCAGAAGATATTAACAAATGGAAGAACATCCCATGCTCATGGCTGGGAAGAATCAGCATTGTTAAAATGTCTTTACTACCCAGAGCAATCTAACAGATTCAGTGCTATCCCCATTAAAATGCCATCATCATACTTTCATGATTTGGAAAAAAATAATTTTTCACTTTGTATGGAACCAGAAGAAATCCCATGTAGCCAAGGCAATTCTTAGTTATAAAAACAAAGCCAGGGGTATCACCCTACCAGACTTTCAGCTATACTGAAAGGCCCTAGTGATCAAAACAGCATGATATTGGCAAAAAATAAAGACATTGACATTTGGAACTGAATGGAAAACCATGAAACGAAACTAACCTCTTATAGCCACCTGATCTTCAACAAAACAAACAAGACCATACACCAGGGGAAAGAATCCCTATTCAAGAAATGGTGTTGGGAGAACTGGATAACCACATGTAAAAGACTGAAACTGGATCCGCATGCACATGTTGCCACTTATAAAAATTGATTCAAGATGGATAAAAATTTAAATCTAAGGCATGAAACAATAAAAATCCTCAAACAAAGCATAGGAAAAATACTTGAAGATATTGGCCTGGGGAAAGATTTTATGAAGACTTCTGTGGCAATTGCAACAATAACAAAAATAAACAAATGGGACTTAATTAAATTGAAAAGCTTCTGAACAGCTGAAGAAACAACAACCAAAGCAAACAGACAACCTTAAGAATGGGAAAAGATGTTTGCATATTATGAATTGGACAAAAACTTGATAACTAAGAACTTTAGAGAACTCAAATTAATCAACAAAAAAAGACCAAATAATCCCATATATCACTAGGCAAGAGACAAGAATACAATCTTCTCTAAAGGAGACAAATGAATGGCTAACAAACATATGACAAAATTCTCAGTGTCCCTAAAAATCAGAGAAATGCAAATGAAAACTACCCTGACATATCACCTAAACTCAGTGAGAATGGCCCACATCACAAAGACTCAAAGCTGCAGATGCTGGTGTGGATGTGGAGACAAGGGAACACTTTTACATTGCTGGTGGGATTGCAAACTAATGCAACCTTTTTTGAAGAATGTATGAAGAACCCTCAAAGAACTCAAATTAGAACTCCTATTTCATCCTGCAATCCCATGACTAGGGATCTACCCAGAAGAAAAATAAATCCTTTATCATAAGGACATTTGCACTAGTCTGTTTATTGCAGCTCAATTTACAATTGCCGAAATTTGAAAACAGCCTAAATGCCCACCAACCTAGGAAAGGATTAACAAGCTGTGGTATATGTATACCATGGAATACTATTCAGCCACTAAAAAAAATGGAGATTTTACATCTTTGGTATTAACCTAGGTGGAGGTGGAACACATTCTTCTTAATAAAGCATCATAAGAATAGAGAAGCAAAATCTAGTATACTCTATTCTAATATGAAGGCAGTAGATGATCTAATACTTGAGGATCATAGGGGAATGAGAAAGTGGGGAGTGGGGAGGAGGCAGGGGGATGGGGGGTCATGGTATATGGCACACCTCTTGGGGGCAGAACACATTTATAGGAGGAACTTTATCTAACAAATGCAATCAGTGTAACCTAATTCTTTGTACCCTAGATGAATCCCAAACAATAAAAAGAAAAGAAAAGAAAACCTTTCTGAATATGAAGAATAAAAGAGAAATTTAGATAGCTTAAACTGCCAATATGAGCTAGAATCACAAAATGTCCACAATGGTTAAAACCTATTTAAAAATTACACAAGGGAAGGAGGGAAAAAAAGAGATGTGAACATCAATGAACAAAATCTTTCACCTAAATAATTTAAGAACAACAGTTTGTAAGTTTCAATGTATTTTTCAGATTGATTTATAAATCCATATTTTATTAAAGATAAATTTCTCTAAAAATCTAAGATCATTTAATTTATTTTAATAGCTTTAAATTTAATTATTCTTTCTCTATTTAAATTATTCTTATTAGGCTTGTGGCACATTATATATTATATTTAATGATGGAGGACTGGAATTTGATTTTATTAAATATCACTAATATGGAAAAAATTGTTCATGATTTTTATAAAAAGAGAAATCATTTTTTAGTTTTTAATGGAAATAGAAATAAAAGTGATAGGTTTGTTATACATATTGTAATAGCCTGTTATAGTGAATATGCAGAGAGTCGGTGGAAAGGTGGAAATTTAGTCTGATTTGATATAGTTCTGCTGTGGGAATGACAGACTCTGTTTCTGACTCAAGCAAATATAGTCACTTTAATGTAATTCATTTCCTCAGATTGTCCCTAAGCTCTGACAAAGGTGTTTACATATTAGGAGGATGTTATACTTTGGCATTAATAAACTAGAATCTCTAGAGCTTTAGATAGTCCCTGCAGAAAACTGGTTAATTATTTATTCATTCACCTCCTTTTCACATTCTCTCATAAATTTTAATCGATTAGTGGGATTTAATTCTTATGCATCTTTGTTCACGCTGTTTCTTCTACCTGGGTATGCTTTGTTCTATTTCCTATTCTGTCTTTAATGCCTAGGTGAGGGTCTAGCCTCTCTTAGAAATGTTCCGCGAGTTCCCCAAGCACCCTGAAGTTCTTCTCTCTTAGTCTCCTCTAACACATAGTAAAAATAAGTCCTATTTAACTTCAAGCTTATCACACACTATACATTGTTCTATTTGTGCATTCTTGTCTCCTAAACATCTTGGTAAACTGTATTTGTCAGTGATGTTGTTTTATACTTCTTTAGTTCTTTGGTTTATAATCTGAGTGTTGCATACTCCGTGGACCTACAAAAATTATTTAATGTTTGCTATTGATCATGGAGCCATCAAAGACAAAATTCGCCCTCATGGGGAGAAACTCTTCATAGTTAGGGAGTTTCCTGGTACTTAACATAATGAGACTTATACATTTCCAACCACGTAATCAACTCCATTTGAATTTTCTTGGCTTTTGACTGATTATATTATTTCAGGGAAGCTGGTAATTTGCATGTGTCTAAACCCTTGCTCAGTGACCGATAATCAGAGCAAAAATTTCTCCTCTGTTTTCTCCTAGATAGATAGAAATTGTAGTTCTGCTATAACAAAGCCTCAGTATCAGCCATGAAGCAAAAACCTAATTAGAAGTCACTGTGTTATTTGAAGAAACACTTGGTTTCAATGGTAAGTTGTCTGTTTATTTTCTTCCCTTACCTTCTTTACCTGTTTTCTACTTCTACTTCTTTTGTCTTCTTTCTCTTCTTCCTTTTTTTTTTCTTATAATCCCTTGTTCACTTTATCTTGCATTTTCCTTTATTATTCTCTCCCCATCTTCAGAACTATGACCACAAGAAACATTGAATCTGTTAATTCTGTTTCTGTCAGTTTTACTACACAATCAGAATGATTTAGGCAGAATGGTTTAGTATTGGAATAGGGATAGTGAAAGTGAAAAGTAACCCAAAAAATTAAGAGATAGATATAGGGAAAACACAATGACTTATAGATATAAAAAATCAGAATCATTGGCTACAGTGTACACTATTTGGGTTATCAGTACACTTAAAACCCAGACTTGACCACTATGCGATATACACATGTAATGGTATTTAACTTTTACCCCTAAATCTCCTAGAATAAAAAAAATTATAAAAGAGTGTTATTAGCTGAGTATATATGCCAAAGACCAAACATTTGAAGAGCCATGGTCACGATTATACTAATTTCTTATAGTTTTCATCTTAAGGCAAAAGACAGATTTCTGTTGTCAGTTGCCGTGGACATTGATGCTTCGCTCTTGAATTCAGAGTCAGCTCCTTGAGGCAACTGCATTCAAGTGTCCACGGGACTGTGTAAGCAATGTGATATTTCAACCCTTACGTAATGACAAAAGGAAAAAACTCTATTTTGCATGGATGTTCAACTTTACTTCATCACCACAAGTCTAACCAGAGAAGAATTTAAAGACGATTTTTATAAGATAGTCTTTTTTATTCCTGCAGATTTGCACAAAAGATTTATTATGCTCACTGAATGCAAAATAATAGATTTTGCTAGAGATTATCTTAAATTATTTCAAAACAGTATCTCATTAGTATATATAATCAATAGCAATTATAAAATTTGACATTGTTATCTTTTCTTTTACCATGGGTACCTTTAGATAAGTTTTCTCAACATTTTAACCAGCACAGAAGCAGATCAAGAAGCAGCGATGGAAAACCGTACAACGGTGACAGTGTTTATCTTACTAGGATTGACGGAGAATCCAAAACTGAAGATTTTGCTGTTTATCTTCCTGCTTCTCACCTACTTGCTAAGCATCACAGGCAACCTGATTATCATTGCCCTCACGCTGCTGGATTCTCATCTCAAGACTCCCATGTATTTCTTTCTTAGAAATTTTTCCTTCTTAGAAATTTCTTACACAACAGTCTGCATCCCTAAATTGCTTGTTAGCATGGCAACTGGTGACAAAACCATTTCCTATAACTGTTGTGCAACTCAGTTATTTTTTGCCTTCCTTTTGGGTGCGTCTGAATTTTATCTCCTGGCTGTCATGGCCTATGACCGTTATGTTGCCATCTGCAAACCTCTGCATTATACAACCATCATGAGCACCAAAATCTGTGTTCAGTTAGTTCTGAGCTCTTGGATTTCCGGTTTCCTCATCATTTTTCCAGGGCTCATCTTAGGCCTAAAGCTGGATTTCTGTGCTTCCAATGTGATCGATCATTTTTACTGTGACACTGCTCCTCTACTGCAAATCTCCTGCACAGATACACATTTATTGGAAATGATGAGTTTTACCTTAGCTTTGGTGACTCTCCTGGTCACTCTGGCATTAGTAATTCTATCATACACACATATCGCCCTAACAATTTTAAAAATCCCTTCTGCCAACCAGAGGAAGAAGGCTTTTTCCACTTGTTCCTCTCACATGATTGTCCTCTCCCTGTCCTACGGCAGCTGCATTTTTATGTACATTAAGCCCTCAGCCAAGCAAAGGATATCTTTAATGAAGGGAGTGTCTGTGCTCAATACTTCAGTTGCCCCACTTTTGAACCCCTTCATTTATACTCTAAGGAACCAGCAGGTGAAGCAAGCATTTAAGGACTTTCTACAAAGATTCTGTCTGTATTTAAGATGTAGAATTAATTAGTAAGGACAATTACAAAGTGTCTAGATTGGGACAAAATTTTTCTGTTACACTATCTAATACAAAATCATATTTGTCCTTTCACTTCTTTACATAAACTGTCTTCTAACAATAATTATTTTCCTTTCAAAATAATAAAACATTTTTATTCTATTATAAGCATTCTCAAGTCTGACTTCTTGCTCTCCTCTTATTATAATATAGATATTTGAAATGTTATTTTTATCAAATTAATGTATCAGTTTATTGACACTGTTAATTATTTTCATATGTAAGGAGTATATTCAGTTCTTACATTCAGTTTTTTATAAAACCTTAATAAACTTAACACAATTTTTATTACTGGAGCAGCGCCTGTGGTTCAAGGAGTAGGGCACTGGCCCTATATGCTGAGGGTGGCAGGTTTGAGCTTAGCTCTAGCCAAAAACTCCATCAACAACAACAAAATTGAAAGCAATTATTATTTTGGAGGGATGACAGAGTCTTACTATGTCACTCTTGGTAGAGTACCGTGGTGTCATAGCTCACAGCAACCTCCAACTCTTAGGCTCAAGCAATTCTCTTTCAGCTTTCCACATACCTGGGGCAACAGGTGCTCGCCACAACACCTGGCTATTTTTTAGAGAGGAGGCCTCTCTCTGGCTCCAGCTGGTCTCAAACCTGTTAGCTCAGGCAATCCACCCACTTCAGCCTCCCAAGAGCTGGGATTACAGGCATGAGCCACCACACCCAGCCTACTTTAAAAAACTATACAATGTGAATTATTTGGGATTTTGTTTTTGCCTGAATTTTTCTGTCCTGATACAAATTTTCAGTAGTTTTTCTTTTCAAAGATGTTTAAAAGCTGAAAATTGAAGTTAAAATGTTATTGACTTTTCTGTCTTGAGAATTTTAGAAAATCTCATACTGTATTAGTGTAAAAAAAACCCATACAGTATATTTGTCATATATTATTTGATATGGGTAGATATTAAATCATATGTGTACACTAAGTAATTTGATAAGAAATGAATTTCTGCCAAGAGAGATCACATTTATACTTTATCTGATATTTCTGTTCGTCTTGAAGCTGTGTTCCTTACATTCTACATCTGCAACACAAAAGTAACTAATTATTGATTGGAAGTATTAAAAAAACTACTAGAGTAAAAAGATATGTTAAGTATAAAATTATTTATATTATTGCTCATATTTAGTATATCTTATTAGGAAAATAATGACAATGAAATAGATCACATAAGCCCTTTCTTTAGAAGTACATGATCTAGTTGTACAGAAAAAACATATTTATTACAGAAACCAGAAAAAGAATCAGTATATTAAATCATACCAAGTACTAGTAATAAAAGTGATTAATAAAGTTTAGTCTAAAAATTTGGGGGAGAAATTGTTAGTTGTATATTTTAAAACTATCCAAAAATTAACAGTCCATATGTAACTGCCATTTTATAGAAAACATAAGAGATAAACATGTTAAATTATACCTTAAGAATCCAAACTATGTGATTCAGAATGTGGCATATTTTGTATTAAAATAAAATCAATTACCTCAGCAAACCAACAGCATAGAAAAGAAAGAGACTGGGGAACATATTCTAGAGATTAAGTGGAAATTATGAAATACTTTCTTTAAGTACAATATGTAGAACTCAAATTATTAATACTTTAACCAAAGAAACCTTGAAGTAGCATTTTTTAAATGTTTGGATAATTAAAAATGTGTAGAATGTTATTAGAGTTGTGTTTTTAAGTTCTTTATTTGTTAGGGTTAAATAATGAAGTATTGATGAGTAAAATGGTACAATATCTGCTATTTGTTTTGAAAATGGCCCCAAAAATATTAGGCTGAGATAGACTAAGTAAAAATAACATTATTTATTATAGTCACAGAGATCAGGTGTATTTTATTGGAGATGATTAAGAAAAACAAAATAGGCTATAAACACTGTCTATAAATTTATTGAAAAATATACAGGTTCAGTCTTGATGTGTAAGAATAAGAGGAGATACCAATTACAATGCAAAGTAACTAAATTCTTCATGTTCTCTGCTGTATGTTTCTATGTCCAACATATGACATTCCTTATTATTTCTTCTTGTCAAATTTAATATCTTGTAATTTATAACCATCTCTTTTGTGAATGATCAAGGTGATTCTCAGATAGTTTCTATCTCAATCAAGATCAATAAGACAGTGAATGAAAGAATCATAAATGACATCTAGGTTTCCTTATCACCCAAAAAATGTACGTGAGGTAATGCAGATGTTAAGACAGGTTGAGCCAGTCATTTTGTAGTGCGTGTGTGTACATGTGTGTGTGTGCCTCAAAACATCATTGTGCACACTCAAAGTATAAGAACAACTTTTAAATAAAAGAAATAAAAGAAGGAAACTAAAATTAGTGTTTCTTCTGCATGCTCAATTACGTTTTATTCGTATATGGTTTGAACAAGGTAAGATTGCAAATTAGTTGGAGCAATTTATCTTATTTTTTCTCTATCAGCCATTTTCCCACAAAAGCCCATGAGTTTATAGAGAAATAAATCCAACTTGTCTGAAAAAGGAAATGCATGCCATTATCATATTTATGTTCTCATCTGAAGACCCTTTTAAAAATTCTTCACCCTCTCCACACTCATAGATTACTCATGTCTAACTTTTGATGATGATAATACGTGTATATATAAATATTTTTCCCATAGACTTAGAATATATCTTCCATGAGACCTGCATATGAATGATTTTGACTGAACTTACGAACACTATTTATTCCCTGATGTCTGGTTTTGTGTCTATCAGAATTCTTCATTGCCAAAAAACTGAAACTGACTCTTGCTGATTTACACAGGAAAAAAAAAAAGTTAGAAAAATATTGAGGGAGGCACAGCACAGAAAGTGAGAAGGGAAATGGACCATCAGAACCAGAGTGAAAATCCAAAAAAATGACCCACAGTTAGTGTGCAAACAGATTTAGATGTTGTGGCACAACTAACATATAAATGCACAGCTTAAGCTTGCTCTCCTGCTTAAGCAGGACACAGGGACACACCACTGCCTCTCCTGTCTCTGTTGGATGCTGGGAATCCCTGGCTGCATGGGCAGCCTCACTGCCTCATTGCCTTGTATTATTTCACAAATGTCAATCTGATATCTGAGCTTAAGTTACATGCTCACAAGTTAGCTGCAAGAAAATCAGAAAATAGTTGATTTTGAACACAAACTTTATGGACATCTGTGTATCTAATCTTCACATCTTCTCCACAGGAAATGTCTCTGCCTTCTACTAAGGCATATGATGAGCTCATAGGCTAAGAAGCCGCCATGTGGTTACTGTCCACTACTGTCTGAATAGATTGAACTGTTACAGCACAATGAAAACTCACATGACTTTACAACAAACTTGTGCAGAAATGATTACTCATGACTGATAATAATTTCTTATGATTGTATTGCTATTGAGTGTTTGTGAATTCAAGTTAATGAATAAATGACTACCACATTTGTGGGGTTTGTTTCACAGTTAAAATCCTACCATAACTAATTTTACCCAATTTTTATTCCCTCCATATTTTATCACTCACTGTCGATATTAATTTATAATATGTGTTTATTCCTTTATAATTCTGAAGCATTGATTTTGGCAATGGTGAATTTTGCTTTATCATTTCATTAGATAATTTTATTTTTTCTAACTATCTTACTTAATTTTTGTCTCCTAACCAAATTTAAACTTCTAAGGGCAGTTTTATTTATTGCATTTTAACATGTAGATGTAAAGCAATACCATATTTGGATTATATTCACTAATTCAACTTGACTGACACTGAAATAAAATGAAGATGGAATTTTTAAACTTCATTGAAATATGAACAGTGTTGATTTCTTTTTGTTCTTGCCTCAGTTCCCATAAAAGCAACTGCATTGAATAATGTGTAACCTGACTGATCTTCCACATCTTTAGACACTTAATATTAAGGAGAGTTAGAAGAGATATTTTCAGAATGACTTGTAAATAATAATATGGGGACATACACTTGGAAGCCTATGAAATTTTAAACTTAGGAAAGACATTTTGCAAAATGTTTTCTCACTGCAACCAAAAAGTCAGCCATAGCACCATAAAAACAATGATGTAAATATTTTTTCCAAGGAAATACTCTATAGCAGCATTTCTCAACCTGTGGGTCGTGACCCACAGGAACCGTATTAAAGGGTGGTGGCATTAAGAAAGTTGAGAACCACTGCTCTAGAGTTACTATTAGCCATGAAATTGTTAGATGGCACATATGTGTAATAATAACTCACCAAATAATCTTTTCAATTTTCTCTCTGGACGTAATGATGACACTATTAATTAGCTTTTAGAAATTTTAAGAAAAAGATCAACTTGTAAATTGAGGCTGAAAAAAAATCAAGCAAACAAAAAATGGCTTTCATGAAGACTTTGCATCTCTGAAGCTTACATCAATTTTAATAAAATTATTATTACTTATATATTAAATATAATTAATCATATTATCAATTACATGTCAAAAGTCTTGCAATATAAGTCACACAGGATGTGTAATAGGCTCATGCCTCTTTTACTGACAGAAAGAAATAATTCTACATGTCAATCAGTATATAATATCTGCATAACTAAACGATACTATTTAATACATAGCATCCACTCTACTCTGTAAGAGAATATCAAACACTCAGAAAATGCTTCCTGCAAATCAGAAATATTCATAAGATCTTTTCATATATTACTTATTCTGCTTTATTGCATTAATTTGTTACACACACAAGGGTAAGAAGCCCCCATATGATCACTGTCCACTCCTGTCTGAATAGATTGAGCTGTTACAGTACAATGAAAACCCACATGAACTCACGACAAACCTACTCAGAAATGAGTAGGTTTGCAAGCTCATAACCTACTCGTGAGTCACATACAGCAGGTAGAAAACTCTCACAAAAGAATCTTACTAGATTGTATTAAATGTAATAACATTAATTCAAGAATATTTGACTTAGGCTTAAAAATTAAAAGACTATTAAAAGAAGTATTTGTTTTCTATCTCAAATTTACATTACACACAATAGATACAGAATGTACTTTAGCAAGTCAAAATTAGCCTGAAAGTAACCACAAGTATTTTGCAGGGGCTTTTAACCTTTCCTGAAAATTGACAAAGAATGGTGGAGCTTGATTATTCCTTGTAGAAGATGCTATACAATTAAGGGAAGCTTTGGCTAATGAAGACTTAGAGGAGCATACATCATTGTACGTGTTGCATATCCAAAGCCAATATATGCTTATGTTACTGGAAATACAAAATATTTCCCAAAATTAAATTTGACTCACTCTCATTTTTCTTTTCCATTGTTTTGAAATCCAAATTCCCATGTAGGTGATGACTTTACTATGATAAAATGTGACTAGAGGTTTTTATGTGGTTAACATACTCGATATCAAATTCCAAAGAGTATGAGTTCAAATTATTGTGGCCATCTCTAAATAATTTTTTCCTTGTCAAGTTACTTACATTTTCTAATACTAATTTGTCGTTTATGAAAAATAAAGATATAATAAGATTTATCTCTTGAGTTGCTGCAAACACATGTTTAAATACAATGTCTCAACTAATCATGTTTCCAATTTTTATTACGTTTTTGTCTTACTATGTTGTTTGAATTCTAAGAATAGGGAATTACTAAATAGTTAATTTTTATTTAGCCAACAACCAAAAAAATTCCAGAACTATGTCACCAAATATTAACAGTAAGGTAAATGTATTAAATAATCTTCTTTAGACTTGCAACCCATGTAAAGAATTTGCATCATGAATTCTTGGCATGTACTAAACTCCTCCATTTATACATTTTTCAAAAAGCCATTTAAAATGCATGACATCATTTAACTTTGTATCATATTAGCAGCAGAATATATAGTGGTTTGTGAGGGGTATTTTCATTTACCTTTTGTAACTTTTTTTAACCCTTTTTCATTCTGCTCTATGCTCTAGAATGCTAGCGTTGATATACTTCAACAATCAACATTTTTACCCCTGTGTCATATTTGGTTTGGCAGAGAAGAGAAGCTGGCAATAGATTGGAGAGAGTTGAACCAAATAATCCTACAATGACAACCTTCTCAAAAGAACAAAGATCTTGTTAGGTGATTTTTTTTTTTTTTTTTTTTTTTGTAGCTGTAGCATTCTCCACGTTCCCATTATACTCCTTTTACCTCACTGGTCCAGGCCAAGACATATGAATTTTGCATCGTATGGCCTGTGTGGCAGTTACCTTACTTTGCCCTGCTCTCTCATGAAGAGTCTCTCCATCATCCCTGTTGGAGATGCCATGTCTTTCTTGCCAGGAAGCTGAATGATACCCTGAGATGCATCCACTACCACAAATGACACTGGTGAAGTAAGAGCCACTCTTCCACTTCTTCCTTTTAAGGTTTTCCTAGTGGATCCTACTGGCCATACTTCTTTTAGAAATATCGACATGATAGGATTCAAAACACATCTAACTTCTGTAAGATGTTTCTAGTGATTGTCCTCTTGACTGCCCCTTTCACTTCATTATTCCTTAGGCTGTAGATGATGGGGTTTAACATAGGGGTGATGACAGTGTAGGACAATGACACTAGCTTCTTGCTCTCAGGGGACTGGTTGGATTTGGGCCGGAGATAGGTCAGACTGGCTGTTCCATAGAAGAGGGATACCACGATGAGGTGTGACGAACAAGTAGAGAATGCCTTCCAGCGACCAGAAGCAGAAGGCATCCTCAGGATTGTTGTAATAATGCGGGTGTAGGAAACCAAAATGAGGGAAAAAGGAAACATGATAAACAGAAGCGTGGAGGCAAGTGCTTGCATTTCATATGTGGTTGTATCCTCAGTGACTAGTTTCAACACTGGAGGACCATCACAAAAAAAATGGTCCACAGTGTTTGATCCGCAGAAAGGAAGGGCCATCATCCAAGCTGTCTGTAGCATAGACACGGGAACACCAGACATCCACGAGCCTACAGCCATCCACAAGCAGAGAGATCTGTTCATTATGACTGAATAGCGCAGAGGGTTACAGATGGCCACAAAGTGATCATAGGCCATCATAGAGAGAAGGAAACATTCAGAGCTGCCAAAGAAGAAGAAGAAGTACATCTGGGTACCACAGCCCAAAAAAGAGATGATTTTCCTTGGGGATACGAGGTCTACCAGCATCTTTGGTACCATAACCAGGGTGAAACAGACTTCAAGAAAGGATAAGTTTCGGAGAAAGAAGTACATAGGTGTTTGAAGAATAGGATCCACACTGGTAACCGTGACAATAAGAAAGTTGCCCAACAAAGTGACTGTATAGATGGCCAGGAACAAAATGAAGAGGGAAATTTGCATCTCAGGGTTGTTTGTAAAACCAAGAAGAATAAATTCAGTGACCCTGGTGTGATTTTCACAAATCATATCTTAGCCCAGTTTCTCTCTAAAAATCATAATGTGTGCATCAAAGGGTATTCAAGCATAAAAATAACACTGATAAAACAGATTTCTATTCTCAGTTGTCTTACCCCTTCTGTTTCTCTGAAGGAGAGAGAATGTTCAAAATAAGATAAAAATAAGGAAAAAGAAACATTTTGCATGAATACTACTAATTGCTTATCAGCTTGGTGCAGCTTTTCTCTTACCAGTAGTCATAGCCTGCTCATATTCTCAATCACAGCCATGCCATTTTGTAGGATTAAGTAGAAAGAGTTTAAATAATAACCAAACATAATGAAAATAGAATAATTAAAAATAGAATCAATTTCCTTATTTTTTTTTGCAGTTTTTGGCCGGGGGCTGGGCTTGAACTCACCACCTCAAGCATATGGGGCCAGTGCCCTATTCCTTTGAGCCACAGGCAATGTCCACAATCTACAAATTTTTAAATGATTTCAAAATTCAATAAAGATAAATAATGGGCTAGTTTGAATTCCTAACCTTTGATTATATACATCACTTTTCTACTGAATGAAGTACATTTTATACCATTTTATGCACTATATGCAAATGAGGGCTGTCTGTAAAGAATCCAGCCATGTAATATGGAAAATAGAGATAAACATGGATGGATACTTTCTGGACAACCTTCATCCCTCCACCAGCACACACATGTACACAGCCACACTAGAAACGTAGTAAACAAACATATGACTAAAATTTCAGTGATTTTCTGTAGTTTCCATGGGCCTTTCAATTTATTTATGTGATTTTTCATATTGTCTCTTAAACCATGGTATGACTTCACAGAGTCCCTGTATCTTACCATGTATAATTATAGTCATAATTAAGCTGGACTTAAAAAAAACCCTTCTGCACAAATATGTCTTGCACTAAAGAAGTCATCCTCCTAACACCTATCTCAACTCAGATCTGTCAGAACAGTTTTGCTCGTGACCATTCATAATCTCCAAAACCATGTGATCAGAAGTGGGAGTGAGGAGTTAGTCACTTACTATTGCATGCCTGCTAATATATACACTTACTGCTGCTTCTCAGCTGATCTGGTCATACAAGTAATAATTTAACTATTATGAAGTTAAACACTATATTTTACTTAGAAAAAATATTTTGACCAAGTGTAGAATTACACAAAACTTTCTTCTGTACTAGTCATTCGTTGTAATAGCGCATCAAACATCAGCAATTGTGGGAATATGTGTTGGCAAAATGACTACATAATGCTACATTGGACTTTAGCTGAATAGTTTTTCAAATATTGAGACTAGGTAAATATTGGCTCCATTATTTTATAATACATATTTCTAATTTAATTCAGAAAATATTGGGTACTTTATAGTCAGATATGTTCAAAATAAATTTTGCCTCTGCAATAAAGGTGCTAAAACCCCACAGCATATAGAACCATATCAAACTTACCATTTCTTGATGGTCTTATTCATGTTTAACATGGATTGTGTACTACAGACATTATTACTCAGTACTGCTTCTGGCATTGTCAATATCAGGATTCTGAGAGGTAGTAGTGGTTGAGACATTTTAGGACATACAAAATATTTTGAGTGTATTATAAAATCTTGATCCTTTCACCCACTCATGCAATTTTTTTTATGGAACAAATGACGGAGTACTTTTAGAGTTTTAACATGTTTAGAATTGTTCCAGAATGTTGATGAACATAATGCATGTGAAGTTTTTCATAAATTTGCAAATATATTAGGAATAATGTTACTATTGTTGCTCCTTCATATGATGATAAGGATAGAAGTAGTGAGAAGATATTGGTTACAATCACTGTTATATCTGTTATCTGGGACTTATAGGAACATGGGCACCCTGAGATCACCAGAGTTGTTCCTACCCTTATCCTGTTGAGAACACTAATTTCAGAACTTACAATATGCAAAATAGGCCAGTGAGATGTTACTGAAATATATATCTTTAGAGTAGATTAAAACATAGAATTCTTCAAATGAGCTACTTATTTTAGAACTAGAGACAGTGTCACAGAAAGGACCTGCAAATATCACTCTCAGTCTTTCTATAATCTAAAAAGCCTACAAATTACATTACATATATTCTCTAAACAAGATTTGTCAACAGTAATGCTATAATCAGTACCACAAATTTATTAAGTCTTAAAAAAAAACTTTCAAACTGTTAAGTTGCCGTGATTATTACATAGTTCTAGAGAATATGCTTTTATTTGTTGCATGGTATTTTGATAATCTAATGTCTTGTAATAAGTTCACTAATTTAGTTAGCTAGGTCTTAATGAACTCAAAGAATTTTTTCAGGACCCATTAAGCAGTCCAACTTCGACCATTTTCTTAGAAAATAGACTGCAACTCTCATTCTCACTAGCTCCCTCACAAGTACATGTTTTCTCCTAAAAGTGATTATTGATTAATGCTCTGTATTTGGAATACAATGTGAAATTAAAATTATCATTTTGTCTAAATGGAATAGCACTTCTAACACCCTAAATGTAAATGAATAAATAACTTCAGGATTGAATTTAAAATACTTTGTGTGATTATAATCCACAGCATTTTTTCAATACACCACCATTGTTTTCTAATATTCTTTTCTTTAACATTCCATATAGGACAATGGCCTCATTATTTTTATTTTATTTTATATTAATAAAGCATGAAGTTAATCTTCTTTGTTACTAAACAAGACCAGTTTTTTTTTTCTCAGAATGCTTTTTGTAATACACAGATGCACAAACAAAATCAGGTGTTTAAAAACTTGAGGAAAAAAAATAAATCATAAAGAAATATCTAGATATCTTACCAAATAAAAACACTGTCTTTTCTGAGAAATGTTAACTGCTTTAAATCGATGGACGGCTCAAATTTTCAAAATGAAGTGAACATCTTACATGAACTGACATGCTTTTCATTGGCACTAAATGGTTGATATATTTTAGTAATAGTATTTAAAAGTGTGACTGGCCATGGGGACATGATCCCTAGAACATTAGAAAAGACTACTGTTAATTAAACAACTGTTTTTATCTCATAGGGGAAGATACAGAATATTCATGGAATGGCATATATGTCCTTTAATTCACAACTATAATTCAATATATGTTAATAATGGATATTTTGTGAAGAAACTATTATTAGACACATCAGTCAATTGTCTTGGGATTACAGCTATTCATATTTGTATTTTCGTGGGCTATATTTTGGTTCAATATTGATAAGAGAGATTTATACAGTTCCCTTGAAACTCACATGATTTTTAAATTTTTATTTTTAACTTACTTTAAACAATTTGTTTTAAGCATCTATTTCAAAACAATCTTTTTTAAATGATTAAGTGTATCAAATTAAGTTTATAACTGGCATGTATTTTACTGTCATCTTTTACCTTAAGGAGTTTAGCTACTAGTTTTTTTACTATGAAAACTTTGTAAACAATATTATTCAATGAGCATAGTACTTTATAATGTCTGATATGGTTACTGTCATAGAAAACTAAGCATTTTTTTTCCATTTTTGATCCTTGAAATTGTTTATCCTTGGAATTTTTAAGGTATATTTTAGAGAATGTATATAAATAGCCTCATACTTTGAAGCATGTTATGATTAAGTTATATGGCAGCTAAACTTGTTGCAGAACCAACTCTTAGAAATAAATATAAACTTAAAACAGTTGCAAATTAGCACAATGGGAATAATTCCAAAAGAATTCTAATGAAATCTTTTGGGGAGAACAAAAAGCCTTGGAAAGGCCCCAGGAGTTTCAGGTCAATCTACTCACGAACAACATGAACATGACCCTTACGTCCTTCTAGATAAGAAAAAAGGAAAGCTGGATTCCTCACACCCCTCAAGTCCTGCATTTGAGAAAATTAAATTAAAATTTCTCAACCTTTTCTTAGTAAATGAAATAATAATAATACAATAGGTTAAAATCTTTGTTTAAATCTTCCATTGGGTAGACTTACCCTGAAGACAAGTAAAACAAATCTCTAACCATTTCCAAGAAAAATTCAGCGTTTAAAATGTATTTGACCAGCCTTGACACTCATGAACATTGCTTAGGTATTCTCACCCAGCTGCCATTGTCACCACCACAGGAAAACCCAAGCAGAACAATATCCCACAATCTCTTGCTTGTCAAAGAGGAACTCACCCTGCCCACTGCCCAAACTTGCTTCCAATAGTGTCCTGGAGAACAACTCATTACTAATCATGAAGATCATCCAGCATGAGTTTAGAATGTAATTGTCATTAGAATGTAATGGGACAGCAAAGAACAGGTGCATTAAAGGCACTACGTGCATCCACCCCTTTCCTTCTGGGTTAGTCTTCTGGAGTCAGTCACAAAAGCATCACTAGGGACCTCTCCTTCTCTAAGTTCCCAGTAAAGAAGAGCAGGTATTCCAGAACTTATCTGACAGAAGTATCAGATGAGAAAAAATAAATAAATAAATAAATAAGCAAAAGAACTCTGGCAACCCAAAAAAATGATCAAGTTTGGCACCCTCAAGGGATCACAATAGACCTATAGCACCAAACCCCAAACACAAGGAAATTGTCAAAACGTTAGAAATGAAATTTAGAATATGAATAACAAGTAAGATGAATAGGATTGGAGATAAAAGATGATAGGATTGGAGATAAAGTTGAGAACCAACACACACACAAAAGAAAATTTCAAGACATCAATGCAAAAAATGAAAAAGTCACTAAAGAACTAGCTAACACAAAAATCATGGGAAATTTATTAATTGCGGAAAACTTACTGGTATCATCAGATTCAAATATCCAGATACAAAAGGGTCATGGATCACTGGGAGGATTCATAGCAAATAGGATATCTCCAAGAAACATAGTCATCAACTTAGCTAAAGTCATATGAAGGAGAAAATTCTTCAAGCTGCAAGAGGAAAGCAACAACTAACTTACAAATGAAAATGCATAAGGCTAAGAGTTGATTTCTTACAAGATACAAGAGACTGGGGCCCCATTTCAGTCTTCTTTTTCTTTTAATTTCAAATTAATATGATGGTACAAATTTTTTAGGTTACATTGCTCTCATTTCCAAGGTAAATCTCAAGCTATAGAAGAGCCCTTTACCCAGGGGGCATACTGAACACCCTCATATTGAGCACATCAGGTGAGATCCTGCCAATCACCCTCCTCCCCTCCCTCACCTTGCCAGACTATATTTGTGTTTTATTATTCATATGGGCACGTAATTATTTACATATTGGTTTCATATTACTATTGAACACACTGGGTTGGTTTTTTTTTTTTTCATTCTTAAGATACTTTACTAAGAATAATGTGTTTCAACTCCATCCAGGTAAACATAAAAGATATAAAGTCTCCATCTTTTTATGGCTGAATAGTATTCCATGGTATACATATGCCACAGTTTGTTAATCCATTCATTGGTTGATGGACATCTGGGCTTCTTCCACCACTTGGCAAATATGAACTGAGCTGCAATAAACATTCTGGCACAAATGCCTCTGTGGCAAAATGATTTTTGTTCTTCTGGTAGATACCATTTCAGTCATCTTAAACAAAGTAGCTGTAGTTTAACTCTGATGTTTGTGTATTTTCTATGTGGATGATCTCATTGTTATAAGTGGGATGCTGAAGTTCTCCTCCTTGATGACATACTTACTTTTACCAATGGATTTTATGATTTCATATGTTTTTATGATACTAATTGCCATCCTTTTATTTCAGCTTAAAGAACTTTCTTTAGGACTTTTGTGTAATGCAGGTCTAGTGGTAATAAACTCAACTTTGATTTATCTGAATCTTTATTACCTCTTTGTATCTGAGGGATAAAATTACTGGCTATGTAATTCTTGGCTGGCCTGTCTCTTTCTTTCAGGAGTTTGAATATATCATACCATTCTCTTCTGACTTGCAAGGTTTCTGCCTAGTAGGCCACTGATAGCCTTATGGGAGTTCCCCTGTATATGACAATGTTCTTTTACTTTGCTGCTATCAATACTTTTTTTTGAAAATTTGACTATGATGTGTCATGGTTTAGGTCTCTTCGGGTTCATCTTATTCAGGGTCCTGTGGATTTCCTGGATCTATCTTTCTAATTCTTTTCCCAGACTTGGGAAGTATTTTGTCATTTCTTTAAATGTTTTCTGCTCCTTTATTACTTTCTTCTTTTTCCCATAAACTAATAATGTGTAAGTTGTTTCACTTGATAGTGCCTCATAAGTCTCTCAAGCTTTCTTTTCTCTTTCTTATTTTTTTTCTTTTTTCACCTCACATTGGATGATTTCCAGTGGTCTGTCATTTGTTTTCCTTGGTTCAGTTTATTGTTGAACTTCTCTATTGAATTTTTCAGTTCAGTTATAGTATTCATCATATCTATGATTTTCATTTGGTATTTTTTCATACTTTCTGTCTCTTTGTTTATGTTCTTGTGCTGCTGTCTTGACCTCTGTGAGCAACATTGTGACCATTATTTTAAATTCCCTGTTAGGTATATCACAAAACTGTCCTTCATTTGTATTGATCTATGGAGGTAAACTTTGCTCTTTTTGGAGAAATATAATACAAAGTTTCTTCATTTTCCTTGGTCCTTTGTATTGGTTTCTGAATATTAGATAAGACAACTACTTCTTTCCATCTTGTTAGAATGGTCTTGTGTATGAGAAGGTTTTCCTCAATCTATCCAGACAGATATTTTAAGGCACCTCCACACTACTCTCTCTAATTTTAGTCACCCCCTGGAGCCATGTCTTTTCAGTCCCGTAAGACCAGTATGACAGGATAGGATCTTAAGATGTAGCTAGGAAAGTTGAGTGTTGGATGTGCACTTCATCTTTCTATCTTCACAATGCATTTATAGATACCAGCACTTATCTTCCACTCTCTTTGCACTAAGCCAAGGGGAGACTCTGGAAAACGCCTGTTTTCATACTCAGACTGCATCTTCTAATGCTAAAGAGACAGGTGTTAGAAGTGGGCCTGTTATACATCTGCCTGCTTGTCTTCTGTGGTCCTATATTGATCAAGATCACAAAATCTCCAAGATTTCCATATCTAGGCTTTTAAGAAGACAGTTCCTCAAGAGGTAACTTTAGACATTGTGGCACTTGGTGTGTGGCCAAATTTCTTCCAGAAAGAAAGCATAGGCCTAGATTCCTTACTACCAAGAGACTAGAGTATATATGTCCCCTTCATTCCTTGACACAAGTCCATCAGAACTAGGCCATCAAGTAGTAGCCGCTGAGAGTGTGTCATCAACCCTGTTGAGAGACAGTGATGGCTGCACATTCTTTTCCCTTTTCTGCACTAATCCAAGGGAATGTAGCCCCTAAAAGTGTTTGAAAACCCATTTATAACCATCTTTTTGTTCCTGGTCATCAAAGGAGATTTATGCATGCAGACCCAGAGCTACTACATTTATGCATGCATGCTCCCAGAGCTACTACATTTAAGCTAGAGTCCCTTGAGAGATAGTTTTAAAAATTGGTGCTCCTAAAGTGTGTCTTAAATTCTTTTTTAGGACTACCAGAGGCTGCGTCTATTTAAGCCCTTTCTCTGCGTTATTCCAGTGAGGCTAAGTCCCTGGAGATGTTTGTCCTTCAATTTAAATATGCCCCTTTTTCCTGAAGTCCAGAGAGGCATGTTTGCTAGTTCCATCTGCTCCTGTAACTAGGATATTTAGAATGCAATCCCTTACATGGATGTTGTAAAAGTTGAGTAGAAGTCAGGCTTCTAGGTAGCCAAACTTTTAGGTTGTGTTTTGTAAATCCCTTTTGGGGATACACCAAAACAAAAGGCTGTGTTTTTTTAAGTCTTTTCTCTACACTGTTCCCAAAGGGATGGGACCCCTGAAAGAGCTTGCACATTCATGTAAAACCGCTGCTCTTCTCCCTCATGGTCTAGAGAGATATGTGTGTGTCTGATCTTCTCTGCTCCCATAGTTGGTGAATTAAAAGTCAAACCATGGGGAAAATCAGAATTAAGCCCTATATTGAGTGCAGACCCTTCTCCCCATGTAGAGAAACTGAATGTTTCTTGGGTTTCCTTTCCCAATTTTACAACATAGTAAAGTCTATGCCTGAATGTGTTTTAGCTTTTCCTCCTCCAGTTTCCCTGTTACCCAATGGGCAGGGGTCTCTCAACTTGTCTCTGACTTTCAAAGGGATTAAATCATGGATAGATATTTATTGGTGTGTCCATGGATAAGGGAGCTCAGGAGCAGCTTCCTATTTCCGCGTTTATAAACATGTGATACACTACACCTTTAATCTTTACAAAATGTTAGTGAAGCATAAAATTTATATCACATTATAGATGATGGAGTGAACACAAGGAAAGTTTTCTTATTGTCCAACATCACAATTATTAAGTTGAGAATTAGGGTAAATATTTAAGCATTCTATCCCCAAAGCCCATTCTCTTAACTGCTATATTATGTTGATTCTAATGTGATAACATTATAAAAAAAAAATTCAAAATCATCAAATCCTGATTCTTTTTCATGTATCAGTTATTGGATCAGCTTCTCTTTCCCTTCTCATATTTAGTGTAAATTGCAAGAGATTTCGACACTTTGCTTGAAAATTTCTTCAGCTGAATATCCAAGTTCCTCATATACTAGGATTCCTTCCCACACAACTGCAGGATACAATTCTGCTAAACTTTCTCCCATCATATAGCAAGGATCCCCTTTCCTTCAGGTTCCCAGTATACACCCTTCTTTTACTTCTGAGACTTCACCAGCAGTGCCTTTAACTTCTTCAATTTTGCTAGCATTCCGTTTATGACAATATAGATATTCTCACTATCTAAACACAATTTTTGTTACCGCTAATACTGAAATTTATGTAGAACAAAGGGCAATAAAAGGAAAGGAAATTTATTGTACATTTTGGTTTTATGTGAGATACCCTGACTTTAGATCCCAACGCCACTTCTTTGTACATATAACAACTTGGGAAATTACTGAATGACCCTGTATCTGTTTCTTGGTCTCTATAATGGGGATAACAATAAAAACATTTTCAGAGCATTGTTAAAAAACTTAAATGAGGTTTTATGTACATGATATGTAAATATAATTAAATATTTATTATATAATTATACATGAGATTTCATATATCATTCATACTTACTATGCGTATAAAACGTCACATGTGTATATACTAAACCTTTACGTATAAACATGTATCTAAAAAATGATAAGCACCAAAGTACTAGCAGCTATTATTAAATTACTTAAATTATTAAAATATTAGTTATACTGCTATTACCATGCATTATTACAAAGATGGGCTTAATACTGTTGCAAGTGATGGACGAATCTAAACTCTAACAAAAAAAAAATGCTTTGTAATAACAGTACAGCAAATCTTTATCTCAAATTAAACATTGTAAGCACATGGCTTTAACACAATGAAAGTGCTCAATTATAGTTGTTATACCATAAAACACTCAGTGTTTTTAAGTTAAAATTTCAATCAAGACATTTAAATTAAATTTTTACTATTTTATTTTCAGAATGTGAGAATGAAAAGCTTTATGTTAGACGGCTCCTTCACATCAGCTATTAAACAGGTCCATGATTCTTCCATCTTAAAAATGTAATGAATCACAATAATAATTTTGTTTTACCCTTTCTTGTGCTCTACCTATTACCCTGTCTTCCTCTTGCCTTTCAGGGTCAGACTTCTCCAATATGTTGCTCATAATGGTTTCATTAATTTTTTATAAAGTCTATTTAATCAACAATAATTTAAATCTGGTTTGAGCTCTTCCTTCTCCTTAAAAATTCTTTTTTTATGAAGTCAACAATGGCCAACGTAGAGCTAAAACATTAACAGATAATAGGAAGCCTTTTTTTAACCACTTCTCAGAAATGTTTGCCACAATTGACTATCCACTTCTTAAATATTCTCTTTTCATGCCCTAAAAAATACTACACTGCCATAATCCCTCCTCTCATCTCAAGTTTTTTGTTTCAGAAAAATTCTTCTGGACTGAAGAAAGATATGAGATTTCATCATGGGATCTGGGGTTCACATTTTGTTGTTATTGCTGGTAGTCCTCAAACTCATCTGGCCATTATGTCACCTAACATAGTTGTGTCTTACCCAGGTTCTCAGGCTGCAAGCAGATCTGAAGCAGCATTGAGAGGTCTTTTGTATTTTCTCTTTTAAATACCCCATGTTCAATCATATATCCATATTGTCTTTTAAATACTATCCTCTGATTTTAGAACCAGAATCAGAAATAAACACAATATAGAATCCAGGTGGAGATTGAAAAAGAGAAATGTTAATATATAATTTTTTGTTTTGTAGGTATTTTGCTATAAAATATATAGTGATGTACTTACTCTAAACTAAACCTAAACCATTGTGGGGAGGTTTGCAAAATGTCACTGGTCAAGCATGATGTGATCTTTCACTGCAGGACTTCAGGGATCCAGAACAACACACAGAGGCATGTCTGTCTTCATTCCACTCTCAATGTCATGCATTCATTGCAGCAGTGTCTCCATGCTGGCTAAAGATCACTGTCCCCCCAAATACAAAACTTTTACTTCTCTGAGGCAGCATGAGAAGTGCAAAAAAAAAAAAAAAAAAAAAAAAAAAATTCTAATAAGTATTTTACTAGAAGGGATAGGTATTGTCTAGAACTTTCATCTTTTGGTTGACGTGGTAATCGAGAAAGGAAAAAGATCTAACACAATAATTTCTAAACTGATCTGTCAGCCTCTGCTTTCACTCTTTTTTCTCCCATCCCTGATGAATGTGCCACACTGACTCAGCAAAGGAAAGAAAATATATCCTGATTGAAGCAATGGGGATCATTGCGAATGATTAAGTCTTTCACTTCTTGAACATAGCACAAGGAAAATAAACATTTACAAATGTTTTCCATAAATTATTTTAAATAATTTTATTGTAATTTTGGAACTGTCTTCACTATATCTATTTTTATGCTTCTAACAATTGAATCATTAATGGTGAATAAAGTGTATGCAATCTTTGGGGTTTATGGAGCCTAAGATGTGCCCTGTACTGTGTTTCTAACATCACAAATACCTGAGTTGTTCCTATCCATTTGAGAAGCTTAAGAAAATTACTATGGCATACATCCCTAAAATGTAATAAATATTTCTATTGCATAGTAAATACAATTGGAAACTTTCAGTTTATTCATTGAAATATAAGTTTTGTAACTGACAGCAATAGGTTATCTCTAGAAACATATTCAAAAAATTAAAACTGAATTGCACAATGAATATTTACTTTTGTTGTTTTAAACATGTTCCTCTTGAGAAATATACCATGGCTGAAATCCCTATGGTCTCCAGTAAGAATAAAAACACTGCCTCACTGCCTATTCTATCGCCATGTTCCATAATAACTTGGAATCACAGTAAGTCTAGAAGCCCCAGCAACAAAAAAGCTTATCTTGCGGCTCTAGGTATGTTCTCCTATTCATAATTTCCTGTAAGATTGCATTGAGGTTAAGAAAAGGAGCTTCTGTTGGTTTGGGTTTCCTTCTATCTTAGTTTCCTAATCATTGACTTATCACCAGCCCCATATAACGGAGGTGATGGGTTCAAATCCGGCCCTGGCCAAAAAAAAAAAAACCTGCAAAAAAGAAGTAAATAAATAAATAAACTATGTATATACATGTATGGATAAATGGCTGGATCCTTAAGTGTAGTTTTAAAGAGAACTGTAGAATTTAGAAGACAAAAATATAGCACCTTTATATTTTACTCTATTGAAATAGGTTTTATGTGAATTCTTTACAATTCTAATGTCTTCATACATTACTCACATAACAGCTTGTGAGTATAATTACAATGGTGCCTTGACAAAAACATAAGACTCAGAATGTTAATTAATTTACTTATTTAGTAAGTAAATTTAATTGATTACTTATTTAGGAAGACTGCAAAGAAGAAATCTCGGAGAATAGGTTTGTGTCTCACACCATTGATTCTAGAACTCCTTGGTAGTAGATTCATAGCTGTGTCAAGTGACTGGGTTCCCAGTATGATCTTCCTTCTTGCTGTCTTCACAGATGTCTGAGCCCATGATGGGTGGGAACCAGTCCCTCTGCACTAAATTCACATTCGTAGCTTTTTCCTCCCTCGCAGAATTTCAGCTTCTACTCTTCATTATGTTCTTGATCATCTACTTATTTACTGTGGGAGGAAACCTTATCATTATCTGCCTGATCTGGGTCACCCCTTCCCTGCACACCCCTATGTATTTCTTCCTGGTAAACCTCTCCTTTTTGGAGATGTGCTACATCACCAGTGTAGTGCCTCAGATGCTGGTGCACCTGCTGGTTGAGACCAAGACCATAAGTGTGGGAGGCTGTGCAGCCCAGATGTACACATTTGCCATCTTGGGACTGACAGAATGCTGCCTGCTAGCAGCCATGGCCTATGACCGCTTCGTAGCCATTTGTCGTCCACTTCATTACACTCACCTGATGGGTCCTCGTGAGTGTTTGAAATTGGCTGCAGCATCCTGGGTCACCGGGATAGTGGTGGAGTCAGCCCAGATCACCTGGATCTTCACTCTGCCCTTCTGTGGCACAGGAAAGATTCAGCACTTTTTTTGTGATATCATGCCTGTAGTGAAACTGGCTTGTGTGGATACCTCCCAAAATGAGATTGTGATATTTGCCATTTCCGTGCTCTTCATTATGAGTCCCTGTGTCCTCATTCTGTGCTCCTACACACGCGTTTTCATGACCATCTTGGGAATCCCTTCAGCAGCCGGCAGAAGCAAAGCTTTCTCCACTTGTTCTTCCCACATCCTGGTCGTCACCTTGTTCTATGGCACTGCCTTGTTCACTTATCTGCAACCTCAGACTGCGCACACTCCAGAGACAGACAAAGCAACTGCACTCATGTACACAGTGGTCACGCCTGCCCTGAATCCTGTTATCTATACCTTGAGGAACAAGGAAGCGAAAGGAGCTTTGCAGAGGGTAACACAAAGGAATACTCAGCCATTGTAGCTGAGACTTACGCTATTGTACAGAGGTTAACCAAGACTTTATGATCCCTTTATCAGTATATATTGTTATTAAACCACTTATAGCCAGCAACAAGGTAACACTTGGATTTTTTTTCTGCGTTATCCCATGCTTGTAAGTAAAAGGGGACTATACAATAGGATAATTCAGTTTTTTCATAATTTATTTATTCAACAATATTTCCTAAGTATGTCCTGTGCCGTGACCACCATCTTTCTTTCTCCAGTGGTAATAGGATTAATGTCATTGTGTTTCATACCATCTTAGTGATGAAAATAAAATCTTCTTGAGGGAAAAAAAATGCATAGGAAATAGTACATTTTTAGTATAAAATACAGGGTGTTAGAATTTAATTTATTAAATAGACTATGCTCTCTTAATTACTCTGATCTTTATACTTCTTAATAATCATACATCTTAAGTAGTCAACTGTTAATCAACACTGATAAGTGATGTACATTATGGGACAACTTTAAATATTTAGTGTGCAAATCCAGTGAGTGATCTTGATTCTTTATCTAAACATAAATTCTTCCTTTGTTCTCATCCATCTTTTTTGTTTGTTTGTTTGTTCTTCATGTGAATAAAGTTTTACAGAAACTTATTCCTCTGTGACATTCAAATTTACTACACCTATTGCAAACCCTGATTAAATATATTGGTTTGAATAGGATTTCCTTTTGGTACTGTCCACACAGTCTAACTAGTTAACTATAAAATTTGACTTTCTAAATAATAAAGAACAAGATTACCACAAAAGACTAAAATAAATAACTTACTTTCAGACAACTGTTTTCTTAAGGCAACTTAACAAAAGTGACAAAAATTAAATGTTTATTGACATTTTAGCAAAATTAAACTTTGATTTGATCTTAGTGTTGATATCCTAGAATCAAACTCTAAGACAAATGCAATTAATTTACTGGAAAGGGGCTCAGAAGTGGGGAAATGATACAGTCAAAAAGTAGTCCACTAGTATGTTGATTTACATGAGTGGCCACTAAAATTTAATCTTGTGTGGGCAATTCTGTAAAACATAATTTAAAACATGTATTGTCCTTTAAGTCTAGGAAAGCATTCCTCAAATGTTCATGCTTGAGAGCCCTAACACCCTACTCCTCTGCCCCTGACTGTTGAAGACTCCTGGAAATGCCTTCAGGTACAGCGTTTCAGATGTTTGGCAGCTGGAAAGTTTAACTAGCATTAAACTTTGACATTGTAAGTAAGGGCGGGGGATAAAGAAGGGAACACTGTCAGTAAATCTATAAGTTTACACTATGGAAGTATCTGATGCATTTATATTTGTAAGATTAAAAGAGAGTGGAGTGTACTAATATATGACAAAAAATTGGTTCATATACAGGCTAAAAATTTATATCTCAATGATTTTTTCCTCTCTTTCATTTTCTAACTTTGGAGAACAGAAATTTAATTCCCAAAGGCCAGAGGTAGATCTGTATGAGGTCAGACAATGAATTTCACAAACTTGTCCTAGAAAAAATGCTATATACCTCATTGCTGAATATCACTATGGTCACCAGATGGACAGGAAGTACTTTGAAGGTGACCATAGTGATATTTAGCAATGAGGTATATAGCACTTTTTCTAGGATGAGTTCATGAAGTTAATTGTCCAACCTCTATATCACAGACACACATTTCACAAGCGAAAAATATAAAGTATGTTATATCAATTCCTTATTATCATAGCTTGACCTTCTCTTGAACCAGTGATTTATGCTTTAGATGCCCAACTTAAGGTGGCCTTCACCAAATAAAAAATATTGACATTTTAACACTAATCAGTGAATGGAAGACATTAGGTGCAGGTTCCTATATTTATGAAGAATGCATTTAAACATGATTTTTATCCAAAATTGTGAATGAAACACTCTTCATAGCCCATTACTTAAACCAAATACAATTAGTCAATTTCATTTAGTGCTATGAGAGAAAAAGAAAATATACAGTTTATTATTTGTCAGAGAATTATAAAAATCCTAAGTATTTTGATATTTTGTATAAAATAGCATTATGCCACTTGATTTGTTTTTGAGATTAAACACTTCAAGTATCTTACACTTTTTTTGCACATGGAAAAATATTTTCAGGTCCTTTTTTGTTTGATTTTTACTGTATCTGTTTGGGCCAGGCAGTTTCATTGGCTAGGAAGACTTACGTAACTCCTTTAAATGTTTTTCCTTAAAAAACACTCCCTTTGTATTAAATATAAATGAAATTATGAGGTTTTCTCTATGTAATTCTGTTTGAAATATGCTTCATCTTTTTCTAAATTTCAGAATATTACAAGGGTACACACCTTTCAGTGACATCGTTTGCTTTTGTACATTTTAAGTTAAAATTATAAGTGTGCCCTTCACCAAAAATATATGCATTACACCAGTTAGGTGTGAATTTAACCAGTTCCTCCTTTCCCCTCCCACCTACTTGATTTCCATTGACTTTTACTCCCTGTGTGCACGTAAGTGTTGATGGACTAGTTCTAATTTAGTGTTGAGTGCATGCGGTGTTTGTTTTTCCATTCTTACAATATTTCACTTAGACAAATGATCTCCAGTTCAATGCAGGTTGTTACAAAAGATATTAGACCACCATTTTTTTTCTTTCTTTCTTTTTCTCTCTCTTTTTTTAAAGATAGTCTCACTCTGTCACTCTAGGGTTGTGTGCTAGTGCCCGACACATCATAGCTCACAGCAACCTCAAATTCTTGGGCTTAAGTGATCCTCCTGCCTCAGTAGTTGGGACTACAGGTGCCCACCACAGGGTCCAGCTAATTTTTCTATTTTTAGTAGAGATGGGGTCTCACTCTTGCTCAGGATGGTCTGGAACTCCTAAGATCAAGCAATTCACCAATCTCAGTCTCCCAGAGTGCTAGGATTACAGCATGAGCCACGGTGCCCAATGTAAATCACCAATTTTTTTTTTTTTTTTTTGTAGCTAAATGCAAAGATGTAGAAACAACCCAAATCCCCATTAATACATGAGTGGATTAATAAAATGTGGTATTCATATGCCATGAAGTGCTTTATCTTTTAATATGTTTTAACATGATCTAATAACAGAATAGCCAATTTGTTTGCATTTTGGTAATGCTTATATATTGTCATGATCAAATGTTTCAAGCATTATTTAAAATCACCTAGTGCGCCTGGTGCAGTGGTTCACACCTGTAATCCTAGCACTCTGGGATGCCCGGGGGGTGGATTGCCTGAGCTAAGGACTTCAAAACTAGAGTGAGCAAAAACAAGATCCTATCTCTACAAATAGCCAGGTGATGCAGCAGGCACCTATCATTCAAGCTATTTGGGAAGCGGAGACAAAAGGAATGCTAGCGCCTAAAAGTTTGAGGTGCTATGACACCATGACACTCAACCTCAGGGTGATTGATTTAGACTCTGTCCAAAAAAATAAATAAAATAACATAAAATAAAATAAAAGCACCTAGTGCATGCCCTGACACTGCATAGTCACACCGTAACAGTTTTTGCTAACTTCATTTTTATCAATTAGATTTAATAAAAACCAGTGTATTTTTTTTTTTTTTTGAGACAGAGGCTCACTATGTTGCCCTTGGTAGAGTGCAATGGTGTCACAGCTCACAGCAACCTTAAAGTCCTGGGCTTAAGTGATCCTCTTGCCTCAGTCTCCCAAGTAGCTGGGACTACAGGCGTCTGCCACAGAACCCAGCTATTTTTTATTGCAGTTTTCATTGTGTTTAGCTGGCCTGGGCCAGGTTCAAACCCACCAGCCTCGGTGTATGTGGCTGGTGCCATAACCACTGTGCTATGGACACTGAGCCAAAAACCAGTGTATTTTAAATTGCTATGAAAAATTCATCTGCACTCAGAAATTTATTTTTTCTGCAAGAAAGTTAAATACATTATTAACAATTGTACATCTACTTACAAACATAGTCTAGTGTCCTATATGCCCTGACTTTTAATTAATTAAAAGCAATTAATTAAAATATTAAGAAGTAAGTTAAGTCCTGTGAATATAAATATAGCATATACATAGTTTTGTTTCTCATTTCTTGAGAAAAACTTTGTTTTTTTTGTCTTACTGATTATATAATTATACTTTCCTATAGGGGAACTATCCAATATGCTTATTATCAATTTTCAAGAATGGACAAGAAAGAATAAAATACCTAAAGTGGGCAGAAAGGGAAGTAACTAAGCTTGATAATCAAAAATTGATTCCACATTCCAGGATACGATCAAATTTATACCTATATCATTACTCGTTGATCCTCTGGATTATCTTATAGTCATTATTTGGGGTAAAAATTAGATAATTACACACATCCCCACATAAATATTTGCTAGGCCTAATAAAAATATGACCCTGTTATACAAGTTTTTTTCAAATTGTCTAAATTTTAAATTGCAGAAAGTTTTCCCCAATATTCCAGTATTCTCCTGTATTGAAAGCATATTATGTTACAGAATGATATTAAAAATTATCACTTCAATCAAATTGTTGTTCAGGTTAGTGAGAATAACAACCTGGTTGCAACAGGTTAGTGAGAATAACAACCTGGAGGGTTTATTAATAGAATTACAACCAGAAAAAATATACCTGGATATTTTTAACTCAGTGAAAGTAGTAGCTGAACAAATATATCATTTTCTTGTGACTAAAAAACATGAAAGTGTGCTCTCTCCGGCTGAGAGTGAGTGTTTGGGATTGTACATGGGTTTGTACTGCACCCTAGGTGAAAGAAACTTCAGAATAATGGAAAGACTAAAGGTTCAATAGGCATTGCCTTTGTAATAATAGAATCTCAACTGCTCCAAAGTTGTCTCTTAATTATCTCTGAGACACATAATAAATACCTCACATGTACCTGCATGGATCCCAGAAGAACAGCTGCCAGTCACATCTTACCTGGAACAATAGTTTACTTTCACTTTTAAACACATTCTACTTCGCAAAACCACCTAGAAAAATCCTGCTGTTGTTGTTTACTTACTAAGCTATTATGAAATCTATGATAGAGACAGAAGTAGTATGTCTGAATATTATCATAGTCTAATCACCTGCCATTCCAGAAAGGTGCTAAATTCCCAGAAAAAGAAAGGAAAGAAATTGATTTACCAAACTTGCATCACACTTTAAAGCTTGGACTTCAAATAAATTCCTCCCCAAGTTAAAGGTTTAAAGAATAATTTCCACATGTACCATGAGAGACAAATTAATACTGACTGCTAGTTTACAAGGTGTGACAAGTAAGTTTGCGAGCCACCCCCAAGCAGAACTGACAAAAAACATTACAATTTCATCTAATTATATTATACATAAAAATTGTCAACTGACTATGAGAAGCATAGAAGACAAAGCAAACATCAATAGAGAAACAGGAAAATATTAACTCAAAGTCTTAGTATGGAAAGGTGTGTGTAAAAATGGGTTTTTATATCATGACAACTCACATAGCATTGTTTGTGAGGGAGTTTTTAGCCAATGAACAAATAACAAACACCCTACCTATTCATCTGATCTGGCCCCAGTGACTTTTTTTCTTTACCTGAAGATAAAGGAAATATTGAAAAAAAAATTGATGACATTCAGGACATCAAGTGTAACACAATGACAGCTCAGATGTCTGTTCTAGAAAGAGTTCCAAACTTGCTTTGAAGGGTGGTATAGGCACTGGTATTGGAGCACAGCTTCCCATGGGGAGTCCTTAAAGGTGACCATAATGATATCCAGCAATGAGGTATGTAGCACTTTTTCTGGGATGATTTCATGAACTTAATTGTCATATCTTGCAGAAGAATGTGGAGAAGTTCCAAAAGGCAATCTCAAAAAGTACATTGTTGTCAAATGTATGGAAGGAAAAAGATGTATGCAGATCTGGAATTTAAATAATAAAAAGTTATGAACACCAATGAAACATTTTCCTAATCCATCCTTATTTCTCTGAGAGTTGTTCAGCACTGAGCTCCCTCATGTTAAGACTACTTCACATAACCATTTCCACAACAAAATTCATCTTAAATCCAAAAAGTTTCCAGTAATCAGTATTTCCATAAACCTCTAAAATGATAAAACTTAATATTACAATTCTTATTCCATGTTTCATTAAAATGTTAAAGCATTTTTTAAAATCATGTAATGAAGTCGAGATTATATTCACTAGAACTATAGATTTTAGTATGTGGCAAAGTGCGGTGTGAAGTTTTTTTCACTTGTTTTGCAATTTCAGATGATGAAAAAGCTGAAAGAAAGGAGCACTTTAAATTCTAAATTTGACTGCAAATGAGTAACTAATCATCTAGCAACAACATTCATAAATCTGGTAACAATGATAATTATTCAGAATAAGATTTTATACCCTTGACACATTTTCAACGAATTATATATGCTTTTAATAAAAAGTTCAATCAATTTAAGTTACTAATTTTCCTTATAAGAAAGGAAATAACTATACTAACACCCTACTAATTTGTTAAAAAAAATTCAGAGGCAGTTTATTTTACTGTTTAGGAATAGGGTAATCATTGACAGGACCACGAAAAGCTCCCTAACAGTGCCATCTGGTGGACAGAGCTCATAGTAACTGCATCTGAATGTGTGTCGTGTCTAAATATTTTTAAACTTAAAAAAAAACTGACACTTGGAGACATTTTAACTCTCAAGATAGTATAACAAATGCAATTTTATTAACATTATTACCTTTGTTTAAATTATTTAAAATTTACTACAAAATAAGGTTATTCTCCTCTGCTCTTTCTCTCTGTGTTCTTCGTGTATGACTCATTCACATAAGTCCTTCACATATGACTCACTCTGTCACCTAACTCTTTTTTTGTTTAAAACATTTATAACTTCTGGAATCTCTCCCCCCCAACAGCTGATAAACTTCTTGAGAAGAGCAGTAGCTTCTGTCACAGTCATCAGTGATTTCCATAATATTCAATCCAAGAGGTCCATGGATTGTCCTTCCATCCCTAAAGGAAGACTTGGACAGCAATAAATAAATACTTTTAAATGAACGAAGGAATGAATGAATGATCATTGTGTCAAATTCTAGGTATTATTACATTTGAAAGTCCCAGGTAATATAGTAGAGTAAGTTCAGACAAGTGCCCAGAATTGTGTATGACCATGACAGGCAAGATTCGACTGAAGTCATTACAGAAGTTGAATATTATACAAGAAGACTGATGTCCCTGCTGTTACACATTAAAGGATATATGCAAGAAATTATATTTATTCTCAGGCCAGTAAGATTAAAATTTAAAACAGGAAGAAAATCATAGGAAAGCACCTTTCTGCTCATTAGAAGGAATATTTTTCTAAGAAGCAGAGCATTTTGAAAGTGAAATGGGCTACTTTCAAAAGTACAAAATTCTCCATTGATGAAATTATTCAAGTGTATCTCAATTGATTATTGATTTGGGAAGCATATACATAGGATTCACTTTGAATTATTTTTAGATTAAATTATTTAAGGCATATATACCTCTGCTATAAAAAATATAAAACCTTTTGCCTTGCCTTTGAATGTATTAAAATTTAAAATATCAATTGTCTTTTTCCTCTCCTTTTTCACTTCCTATCTTTAGGTAAAATATGGTTTCCAGTATTTTAGTGGAATATTTATATGCTGATAGAGACCTATAGGTCAACATTTCTTTGAGAATAATCGATATCTGTTCCATAATATAATATTAATCAAAACTACAATTTTTTTATTTAACTAAGAATGGCAATAAAAATATCTACCACTTTAGGCAATACCTTTAAAATTTAAAACACTACCTCTTGCCTAAAATAGTTAATACAATGCTTTTTTTTTTTTTAATTATTCTGAAGATCTAAGCAGAAAGATCTTCTACTTGCACTGCTTTGGGTAGATTATGAACAGATACAGTATTCTTACCATTTTACTCTTTCATTCATATTTACCAGTTTGGGTCATCACAGTCAGGAAATTCCCTTAATTATCTTCCCAGAGTTATCCCTATTGTGACAGGAGGAAATTTTTTTTTCCTAAGACAACTTAGTATAATTGATGTCTTTGAGAAGACTTGGACAAGGTAACTTTTGGTGGCCATTCCTTAAACCCTCTGTATACTGAATTGTTACAGGTTGCTTGTGGGTTTTATGTTTAATTGATATCAACTGTAGTAAGCATTAATAACATTTTTGTTCTGGTGCATGGCTTCTAATAAAGTACTAGCTGAGAATAATGCATTGTACCGCAGTGTAATGTAATTGAAAACAAAACTCTTCAATCCAATCAACAAAACAATGGCCATGAGCCGACATACATGTACAATATCTATGCATCTGATGTGAATTGAAGGAAATAAAATTAAAAGCAATTATTAAAATATTTATTAAAAAATTAAAAGTAACTGAGTGAAGTAATTATTTTAACATGTTTATTTGACTAATACAAATACCTTCTTCAAACACTCCAATAAAATTGTTTATGTTTATCTTGCCATTCAAACTGATTATTTAAAAGAAAAAATATTTAAAAGGCCAAGGAATTGGATAAATTATTGTTTTATATTTTACTACTAATTGAAGAAAAAATATGGTCCAAATTTGTCTGTAGAGAAGAGAAACAGTTTTAGAAAAAGTTTTCATTTTTCCTATTTACTATAGGTTACATCTAAACCTAGCATTAAGTTAAACACAGAGAATAATATAAGAACAACATTTTCCCTGAAGGAATAATAAATGTAAAATAATTCTAAACTAATTTCTGGGGATTAAGGGTGTAAAACTGGGTAAACTAGAACTATAAATTTTTCTTTCAAAAAGATTTAGGAAAAAAAACGATGTATGGTTAAGGGCAGATATAATTCTCCATGGAAAGAACCAGAAGATTATGTTTTCAGATATATTAAAGTTACTTTTAACATTTGGACTGTTTGGGAATTAATCTAATAAGGTTGACATCTGCTCAAGAGATTCTTACAGTGCACATACAGTATATGTCTGTGTAAGACGAGTCTGAAAACATAAAGGAAAGGCTTATCTCTGACCCTGTGTTTTTTAACATTTAAAGCACCACTTAAAACTATTTCAAGCTTGGGTTGCAATGTAATCACCTATTCAAGGGATTTCTTAAAGTTATTTCTAATTTTGCTCCTTACTAAATTCACTTTTTAATAGGGCCCAATGAGACTGATTAAAATTCTGAGTTATGCTATATGGGCTTTATTTAAGATAATTCACAGAAGGATACAAAAGTTTCATTCCACCAGTGGGAATCATCCGATTAACCTGGTGAAATCTGTAGCTAATTATGGCAAAGCCAGATCAATTTGTAAGTTTGAAACATTAGCCTCCCTATACCCCATTTGTACACTGAGACCAGCGAGTTCCCATGGTTACATTAACCTTCTCAAAAGCACAGACCTATCTCTCTTAGGTCTTCCCTAACTCAAATACTTAATTGTGAAAACGAAGTATTATTTTAAGCATCCATAGGGAATCAACACTATTTGGAAACCATCAGAGTAGAGCTGGTTCCAAACATGCTACTTTAAAAATGACTTCACCTTTAATTAAAATATTTGTATAAATATTCTCCAAAGACAATGATGATTAATGGTGATAATAAAGGAGTGCTATGTAAGTTTCTGATTGTTCTCCAGGGATTACTGCATTCAAGATGTAAATTTTTGTCTACTATAAACTCCAATTTAGTTGAAAAATATATCTTGGGGGGATTTTCTTTTATCCCATAATTAAGAGGAGACTTCCTCTCAAGGGGAAAAAAAGTTCATCAGAAAATTTTACAAATGCTAAGGATTAAAGAAGAAAAAAGGTAGTTACTACAATATATTTTTCTCTTGTCATAACTAAATATGAACAAAGTGTTCTGAAAAAAAAAGCAGGAAATTTGAAATAAGAGGAGTTGAATTATACCAATAAGAAGTATAGATATAGGCTAATAATTTTACATTTTATGTTTTGAGTATAAAATTCTTAAGAATTATGGCCTTATGCTTCAGAATCTTTTAAGACTAAATTAAAAGAATCCATTCAAAATCTATATTCCATTCTCCAGGTTGAACCATTTTCAATTCAAATGACCATGATATTTTTTTTTTTTTTTTTTTTTACAGAGCCTCACTTTGTCACTCTCAGTAGTGTCGTGGCATTACAGCTCACAGCAACCTCCAACTCCTGGGCTCAAGTGAGTCTCCTGCCTCCGCCTCCCAAGTAGCTGGGACCACAGGTGCCCGCCACAACGCCCGGCTATTTTTTGGTTGCAGCCGTCATTGTTGTTTGGCGGGTCCGGGCTGGGGACTCGAACCCGCCACCTTAGGTGTACGTGGCTGGCGCCTTAGCCGGTTGAGCTATAGGCGCTGAGCCCAATGACCATGATATTTTAAAGAAAACATTAAGAATCCAAAGCATGAGCTTTGTTAATCTCTTTATATTTCTTACTGTCATCCTATCAAAACAAAATATCATTATTAAACTTAGTCTTCAAAAATTGACATGTTTTTCTTTTTTACCTATTTTTTATTTTAAAACACAATAATGAAATAGTAATGAAAACATCATTTGAACAGCATGGTAAGATGTGTGTTAATTCCTTAAAATATAAGAAGAAATTAACTATAATGAAACTATGTTAGCAAATATATTGGTGCCTTTACGGGCAACAGAACAAGTGAAAAAAATTAATAAGAACATATAGAAAATAAGACATGTTAAATAAGTTTTGTGTTACCTAAATATTAAACAATTTACTATACAAATAAAACGCATTTCCAAAAAATGCAGAGAAAGCTATTAATTTAATGATACATCATTGAAAAATAGCACTTACAATAGATAAATTATGTGGGCTAAAGACTGAATTTTATGAAAAAATTATAGGAAAATAATTACAAAGAGAGAAAGCAAAATGGAATTTTGAATGAAATTTGAAAACAAAACAAACAAAACTTTCTAAAGGGCTCTTAAATCCAATAGCAAAGTAAAAACCTGCAATTTTAGACAATTATGAAATAATTTTATGTAGTTGTATGTATAAAATTGTAAAACAAAAATATGTCAACACCAAAATGCTATAAATTTTAAACATTGTTATGTTATAAAAAAGAAAAAATGAACTATTGAATTTAGGAAAGAAAATAATATCAGGAATAGGGAATTATTTTGGTTTTCATCAATGAACCATTTATTTCTCATAAGTATATATTCCCAACAACAAAATTTCAGAAGTGGAAATAAGGTTTTCATATTTATCAATGTTCTTAGTAATAATAATGTCAATCACTTAACAGAGGATATATTTTGTGCCTGAAAAATACCACATTCCTCATAAAAATACCTATTTATGAACTATGTAGATGTGTATGGTTTTGTTATTTAATTATTTACATCATTATGAACTTATCATCATTACACAGAATCTGATTATAATGGCTTTCACCAAACTTAGGTAAATTTAAGAATCAAAATGGATAATAAAATAACATAACCAAAAAATAAAATAGCATATCCACCTGAATAATAAAGTATTCCAGTCTATACTGTACTGTTTTATTAATTTATTTATTAAATTTCTTTAAAAATAACTGATTAACTTTATATAGGAGAACCATAGTAGAAACATCTGCACTAAGTGATTAAGTGAAAATTATCAAGAAAATGACAAGGTGAATTCATGTGCCACCTGATACAAAGGGAAGGTAGCATTGCTTCTTTGATATTGCTACAGAAGATGTACGAAGTGAATCTAATCATGAGACATTAGATAACTCAGACTGAAGAGACATGACAATTGGATGCAGTATTGGCTTCTAATACTGACCCTTTTACTACAAATTATGTTCTTAGGAAAATTGATACAAGTAGAATAGGGTCTGAGATTTAAATTTATTACTAAATGTAATGACATTAGTTCTCTAATTGTGATGGTTGTATTTAGGATTAAGTAGAATGAACTTTGCTCAAAAATAATCACTGAAGTATTTGGCAGTCATGGTGCAGTGAATTATTATAATTTTATGTAGCCTCAGCATCCACTTTGATTATGAATTGAACTTTTTTAAACCAAAAGTGGGGTTCAGTCACTATTGACACATCTTCATTGTTCTACACTTTCTGGTTCCTCAGTGTGGTCAATACAAATATCTGGTCATTATAAGTAGGACACCAAACCCAAAGGGTCCAAGTAGATATCCAAAGATAAGAACTTAGCTTAGAGTAAGGTGACCAGATTTTAACATTGGTAAAGCGGGACACCATTGATGGGGGGCAGGGCAGGGCGGGGCATGACAACAATGCAAACTTTGATAAGCAGTTCTGGATAATCACTTCTCAACAATTATTTGTTATTATTACAGTTTAACATTATAAAATTAACAAAAATAATATAAAACTCATATCCTTGCGAAATAGCCACATGGCAGCTGAAAACCGTATATTCCCTTACTGTTCTCCCACCCGGTTGTGCATTCTTTCCAAAAATCAGGACTTTTTTAAAATGCCATGGGACGCCGGACAAATTGTTAAAAATCAGGACTGTCCCGCCAAAAGCAGGACGGCTGGTCACCCTAGCTTAGAGTCATCTTTCCCACCCAGCGGACTGGGCTCTCTGCTTTCCTGCTGAGAGGAATCCTTTAGACTTGCCCTCAAATTTAAAGTGACCCACACCCTGTTCTTCAACACATGTTAGTTGCTTCTCTCTCTCCCTCTCTCTCTCTCATCTCCTTGACTCTTCATTCCTGCCTTAATGATCTGAGGACAGAGGAATGCACTCTCAACTCATTGCGCCCTCCTTGCTCAAAGTCTGTAAGCAATAAATCCTTTGAACTTATTTCTTGTTGTGGTAGTATATTGAATTTGCACTCTCCATCTTAAGAACCCAGGCTCTATTCCAGGTCAGGTTTTCCTTGGGACCCCAGAGAAAACACAAAAACAGACAGACTCTCTGAACTGAAAACCCTGGTCAGGAGCCATTATAAGCAAGTTTTCTGTGTGAGAGATTCCTGGTAATGGGTCACACAGGCATTAGGCCACCCACCAGGTAAAAGAATTGCGCTATGAAAAGCCAACTCACACCCAGCTCCCCTTCATTTTCTGTTAAAGCAAGATTGCTAGCAGCTTTGGTACTGAATCCTAATTTAGCTGAGACTCCCCAAGATATCTGGCTTCCTACATTCACAGTTCACTTCTTAAATGGTCTGTAGGGGAAAAAAAGTTCTTTGTACTATTCCTACAAACTCATATATTATGTAATTCTTCCAATTTCCTTCTATTCACTTAATAATATATCATAGAAATTATTTTCTATCTTTTTACAGCATTGTTGTCTTATACTTCATAATTAAGGTTTTATTTTTAGTTATATATAAATTAAAAGAAATTTTAAGTTTGCTTTTATGTCTATCTTCAATATTCACATATAAGATTTACCCATTGGTTATTGTACTTAGAGAGAATATATTATCATTGATGATATACTTTGTTATATGCATATGATATAATTTACTTATTCTACTCTTGATGGACATTTAGGTGACATTCACAAATATCTGTACATATTTTACAAATATATGTATTTCTTTCTATTGGCTTAATGAGAGGAAAATAATTCTTAGTCATAGGTTTTACATATATGTATATATATTTTAAATGGTTGATATTATCAAACTATTATTAAAAAATGTTACTCTTTTATGATTATGTGATGAGATTATCAGGAAAAGAGTAAAGAAAAAAAGGGAGGAAAAATATTTGAAGACAATATGGCTAAATGCTTCCTAATTAGAAAATAAATCAATTTATTAATCCAAGAAGCTAAAAAAAATTTGAAACAAAATAAACAGAAATAAATCTTCTATACACATCAGAATCAAACTGGTGAAAGTCAAATACTAAAAAAGTTTTTAATAGCAATCAACTTTTACATGTTACAAAGAAATGAAGACAATTTAATGTCTGATTTTTGTTAGCAATGACAGCAGCCAGGAGACATTGTAAAGAAGAGGGTGGAAACTATAAGTCAAGAATTCTATATACAGCAAGCTATCCTTCAAGAATAAATTTAAATAAAAATTTAGATATTTTAAAATTCAGACAATTTAATTTCCCATGTCTAGATATAAATATGACAACAATAGTGTAGCCAAAATTTCTCTCTGCCAGGTCCTTGGTCTCAAAGAATGAGCCCATGAACATGTGAGTAAGCAACAGGACAGAATTTGTTGCAAGATAAAAGATAGATAAGGCAGCCTATATAGCAGTGAAGGTGAGGGCCCAAGTGAGAAACTCACCTGTGCCTTCTAAGGGTTCATATAATGCTTTTCCCATCCTGTATGAGGAGGTTTCAGGGGAAATGGAATGTATGTCCAGATTATGTCACAATCATTTGGCACCAAAGACCTGTAGGCAGAATTTAATTTCAAAACTGCCGTAGTGCAGAGGAATAGGTCCTTGAAGTCTTTGCTCCAGGCAAGGTCTTCTCTGCTCTGGCAGGGAGTGGTCAGGATGGTTTTTTATAAACTAGTTAGTGTCCAGAGAATGCTGCCTGCAAAGAGCCTATTTGTGCCTAAAGATGAGGTCTGTAAAGAGACAGATTTCTGAGCTCACCCAGGCCTGGAACATTCTCCAGCCTGAGAAAAAAGAGGTGAGGCCATTGTCATTTCACCTCCTCCAATTGTTCCAATCCCTCCCTTTTGCCCAAAATGACTTCCAAGAAATGTAAAGGGGGAGCATCCTTTCCCTTCCATTTTAGTCAATTTTCTTTTTTTCTCTAGTTGGGAGCCAGACCTGAAAAACTAGGACATTTCAAAGTAACTGCATACATGAGGGAAATTAGAAAATCGCTACACATGTTCAGGAGAAGATACAGGTTCCTAAAAACCAGGAAAAAACTGTAGGTGTTACTTCATGCTAATCCTTGGCACAAAGACAGCCAAAAACAATGAAAAGAACCAAAAGCAAGGGGAGGCAGAGCCAAGTTGGCGGACTGCAGCCAGCGTTTTACAGAGGTTCCCATCCAGAAGGAGGCTTAAAGGACAGAAGTTTAGCAAAGGAGCTGATGGTTTGGAGTGGAGCCAAGAGAGAAGATTGAAGAGCGTACTTCAACCTTCCTGAGGTGAGCTGTAACCCCAAAAATACAATCAAAAGGTACAAAATCCACTACCAAGTGGATGGGAGTCCCTTCCCCCACAAAAGGGCTCACAGTTTACTCCATATAAACAAATGAACAGAGTTCAAAAATCCTCCCACTCTATCCCACGGGAGAGATCCCTAAAAACTAGACATCCTACCCCTGCTGATATGCCATGGCACCCTCTTGCCAGTCATAAAACTGCAAAACTGTATAAAACTGTATATATTCCCCACCTGCAACATTGAACTCGGAGGATTCCCCCACCCCACCCCAAGGGCTGGAGATTTGTTACCTATGGAGTCCAGATTCTAGGGCATCTCTTTGAGAGAAGTGGAAGGGGGAAGGGCTGGTGCCACTCTGTGTTGACTGTGGCACAGGAGTGAGGAGAAGAAAGTTGGCTCAGAGGAAGCCATACAGGAACAGTGGCATCTTGAGCTGCCAACTGACACCATTCCAGATAGGCAAGCCCCATTTCTCTGGGCAACCAGAGGTTCTAGACAGCAGCCACAGGCAGAACGGACTTTGTAACTTTCATAAGTATAGAGACCATTAGCACCAGCCCTCAGGGTAATATAGCTGAGACAAAGGCAGCAGTGGGCAGAGGCTAGAATTGACACCTGAGTGTAAACTCTAATTGCTTGCTGCCCGAAGCTCAGTTTTTTATCAGCTCTAGCATCCTCTGACTTGCAGAGGAATATAGCCGGGACAGAAGGTGCAGGCTGGAACTAGAGAACTTCCACAGCCTAAATTCTTTCCCTGCTGGACTCAGAATTCCCAGTGACTTTAATAGCCTCTGACTTGCAGAGGAATTTAGCCGAGACAGAAGGCATGGGGCTAAAGCAGAGAGAACATCCATAGCCTAAATTCTTCCTCTCCCGAACTGGACTCAGATTTCCCAGTGAGCACATCCCCCTCAGGGGAATATAGTTGAGATAAAGGCAGTGGGTGGGCAGAGGCTGGGATTGACACCTGAGTGTAAACTCTAATTGCTTGCTGCCCAGGGTTGAGTTCCTCATCTAGCAGCCTCTGACTTGCAGAGGACTTTAGCCGGGACAGAAGGCAAGGGGCTGGAACTGAGAGAACTTTCACAGCCTAATTTAAACACACAACACCCCCCCTGCTGAACTCAGATTTATGGGTGACTCTGGCAGTTGTAAACCCCGGGAACAGTTGCCTACTGGAGTGAAAAGCATCACAGACTTGGAGGATTATGAGTGACTGGGTGCAAGGTGGAGAAGGAGGTATTAATCTTCCCAGACTAATTCATTTGCTAAGTGGGTTCCTTTGCCCTCACAGAGCACTGAAGCAAGCTATATCTGAGCTGCAAGCAGACCCCTCTTATCTAGCTGCTGGAGACATTTGAACTCTTCCAACTGAAACTGGTGCTGACTGGGACAACTGATTCGGACCCCTTAAACTGGGCAGACCAGCCAGGGACTATAAAAAGGGGCACTCTGGGTGTATGGTTGAGGGAACGTTTGATTATCCTTGATCAATTGTTGTTTGTGGGGGCAGGGTGACTTAATTACTGGTATTTCTCCACAGTAGAGACATCAACCAAGAGCAACTGAACCACTAGGGTAGGACAGAGACCAGCTGAAAATAAGACAGACCCACTCAGCCCCACCACACCAAGCAGGTCCCCAGTCTCTTAGGCCATAACACTGTATGGGTCCTTGACAAACCTCCAGGGGAAAAGCCAAATGGGGTAAAATAATCATGGGGCGGAATCAGTGGAAAAGCTCTGGTAATATGAATAACCAGAGTAGATCAACCCTCCCAAGAAAGGATGTGGCTGGTAATATGAATAACCTGAGTAGGTCAACTGCCCAAGAAAGGATGTGGCAGATGAAACTGATGATCCTCTGTATAAACAAATGGCTGAGATGTCAGAAATTGAATTCAGAATTTGAATCGCAAATAAGATAAACAGAATACAGGCAAAGATAGAACTAGACATTCAAGGAACATTCCAAAAATTCACTCAAGAATTCATTGAATTCAAAGACAAAACCACCAAAGATTTTGAAACATTAAAGCAAGCTTGCAGCCCTCAAAGATCTGAAAAGTACCATAGAATCTCTTGGTAACAGAGTGCAGGAGGCAGAAGAAAGGATCTCAGATGTAGAAGACAAAGCTTCTGAATATGTCAAAATGTCCAAAGAGGATCAAAAATGCAAAGCAAAAATGGATCATTCCCTCAGAGAGCTCTGGAATAATTCAAAGAAAACTAATATTCGCCTTATAGGAATCCCTGAAGGTGACAAAGCTGCTTTGCAAAACACAGAGGCTCTTCTTTATGAAATTATGAAAGAGAACTTCCCAGATATATCAAGAGATCCTGAAATTCAGATTGCAGACAGTTTCCGAACCCCAGCACGACTCAACCTGATTAAGACATCCCCCAGACACATCATAATTAACTTCACTAAAGATATATGAAAGAGACAATCTTGAAAGCAGTGAGATGTAAGAAAACCATAACCTACAAAGGGAAGAATATGAGAATCACTGCAGACCTCTCTGCCAAAACCTTTCAGGCAAGAAGAGGGTGGTCACCAACATTTGATCTCTTAAAGCAAAATAACTTTCAGCCCAGGATCCTGCATTCAGCTAAACTGAGTTTCATTTATGATGGAGAAATTAAATACTTTAATGACATTCATGTGTTGAAGAAATTTGCCATAACTAAACCAGCTCTCCAGGATATTCTCAGACCTATTCTCCATAATGACCAGTGCAATCCTCCACCACAAAAGTAAACCAACTCAGAAACTATTGATTAAACTCCAACTTCTACACTGGTAAAAGGATTAAAAACGTCCATTGGACTTTCAAACAAGTCGATACCTTATATTTTATCAGTCTTATCAATAATTTCAATCAATGTGAATGGCTTAAATTGTCCCCTAAAAAGGCACAGATTGGCTGATTGGATACAGAAACTCAGACCAGACATCTGTT
>NW_003852438.1:9168344-9185179 GCF_000181295.1 Otolemur garnettii | reverse complement strand
TACCTACCGTTATCTGATCTTTGACAAGCCAATTAAAAACATTGAGTGGGGAAAAGATTCCCTATTTAACAAATGATGCTGGGCTAACTGGATGGCGACCTGTAGAAGACTGAAACTAGACCCACACTTTTCACCATTAACTAAGATAGACTCTCATTGGATTAAAGATTTAAACTTAAGACATGAAACTATGAAAATGCTAGAAGAAAGTGTAGGGAAAACACTTGAAGAAATCAGCTTGGGTGAAAATTTTATGAGGAGGACTTCTCAAGCAATTGAAGCAACATCAAAAATACACTTCTGGGACTGGATCAAACTAAAAAGTTTCTGCATAGCCAAGAACACAGTAAATAAAGCGGGTAGACAACCCTCAGACTGGGAGAAGATATTTGCTGGTTATGTCTCTGACAAAGGTTTAATAACCAGAATCCATAGAGAATTCAAATGTATTAGCAAGAAATAAACAAGTGATCCCATCTCAGGCTGGGCAAGGGACTTGAAAAGAAATCTCTCTAAAGAAGATAGGCACATGGCCTACAGATATATGAAAAAATGCTCACCATCCTTCATCACCAGAGAAATGCAAATCAAAACTACTTTGAGGTATCACCTAACTTCAGTAAGATTAGCCTATATCACAAAATCCCAAAAACCAGAGATGTTGGCATGGATGTGGAGAAAGGAGAACACTTCTACACTGCTGGTGGGAATGCAAATTAATTCGGTCCTTTTGGAAAGACATCTGGAGAACACTTAGAGAACTAAAAATAGACCTGCCATTTGATCCTGCAATTCCTTTATTAGGTATATATCCAGAAGGCCAAAAATCACATTACAACAAAGATATTTGTATCAGAATGTTTCTTGCAGCCCAATTCGTAATTGCTAGGTCATGGAAGAAGCCCAACTGCCCTTAACTCACGAATGGATCAATAAACTGTGGTATATGTACACCATGGAATACTATGCAGCCCTAAAGAAAGATGGAGACTTTACCTCCTTCATGTTTATATGGATGGAATTAGAAAATGTTCTTCTTAGCAAAGTATCTCAAGAATGGAAGAAAAAGTATCGAATGTACACAGCCCTATTTTGAAATGAATTCATAGCTTTCATAGGAATGTCATAACTTATTTATAGCCTGAGAATGTGGGAAGGGCGGTGGGAGAGGGGAGGTGAGGGAGGTGGATGGGGGAGGGAGGGTGATTGGTGGGATCACCTCTATGATTTATCTTATAAGGGTACAAGTGAATCTTTCTAAAAGCAGAATATGAATGTCCTAACTCAACAACTAAGAAAATGACATGAAGGTTATGTTAACCAGTTTGATGAGAGTATTTCAAAACGTATATGAAAACAGCACGCTGTACCCCATGATTGCATTAATGTACACAGTTATGCTATAAGAAATAATAAAGGAAATTGAATGGGGAGGGGGGAAGAATCAAAGGCAAAAACATAAGAACAGGAAACCCTGGGTAAATGAGAATATCTAACTTCCAAAGTCAGAATACTTTTAGATTTAAAAGTTAATTGTTTAACAACAATGAGAACAAAAAATAATCACAAGATATAAAGGAAATAGGAGAGTATGGACAATTCAAAGGGCAAAAAATAATACAACAGAAATTTTCCTGAAAAAAACATAAAAACAAAGACTCTAAAATAATTCTTTTAATGATGCTCAAAGAACTAGGGAAGAAATGAATAAAATAAAGAAAACAGTGAATTAACAAAATGGAAATACTAATAAAAAGATAGATAACCTAAACTAAACTAAATAGAATTTCTGAAACTAAAAAGGAAAATAAATTAAAATGAAAACTGCACTGGAGTAATTTAAAGGTAGATTTGAGGAGGCAGCAGAAAAAGAATCATTGAATTTGAATATAGGAAGAAACTGTTAAATCTAAGGAATATAAGAAAAAAGATTAATAAAAGTGAACAAAGCTGAAGAACCTACAAGACACTATCCAGAAGACACACATATGTAATATAGGGGTACCAGATTGAAAATAGAGAAAGGGACAGAGAGAATATTTCAAAAAAATAATGGCCAAAAGTTTTCCAAATTTGATAAAAGGCATGAATATAAATATACAAGAAGTCAAACAAACTCCAAATATAATGAACTTAAAGATACTCAGCTGAGGAATATTATAATTGAACCATTAAGAGTCAAAGGGAGAATTTTAAGCAACAAGAGAGAAAGGACTAATCACATATAAGGAATCCTCAATAAGATTAAAAACTCCTTATCAGAAACTTTGAAAGCCAGAAAACAGTGGGCTGATACATTCAAAGTGCTAAAAGTAAAAAAGACAGAGAAAAGGAAAACCTGTCAACTAATAATCTTATATCTGGTAAAACTATCCTTCTAAAGTGAGGAAGAAATAAAACATCCCCAGATAAGTAAAAGCTGAAGGATTTCATAACCACTAGAACTGCCCCCTGGAGAAATGCTAAAGTGAATGCTACAGGGTGGAATAGAAGAACACTTGGCAAACCATTGAAAGACACTCAAAACTATATGAAGAAATAAAGATCTCAGTAAAGATAAAACATAGGGATTCTAAAAGCTAATATTGTTGTAACAATGTCAGGTTAACTCCACTTTTTTGTTTTCTACATTATGTATGAGAAAAATTCATCAGAAAATTATTAGTCCTGGTTAGGCAAGGTGTCTCAGGCATATAATCCCAGCATTTGGAGAGGCAAGGAAGAAAGATTGCCAGAGGTAAGGAGTTTGAGATCATCCTAGGGAACATAATGAGACCTTGTTTCTATTAAAAAAAATTTAAAATTATCCAGGTATAGTGGTGCATGCCTGTAGTTCCAGCTACTTAGAAGGCTAAGGCAGGAAGATGGCTTGAGCCAAGGAGTTCAAGGTTGCAATGAGCTATAATGGCATCACTGTTCTCCATTCTGGGTGACAGAAAATTATTGGCCTAAAAACTAGCATTATTGTAATTTTGGTTTGTTTCAAAATTTTTGGTTGGTTTCAAATTTTGTTCTTTACATAATTTAGGAGATTAATGCATTAAAAATTATTAGTTTTTTGATACGCAATATATGAAGGTATAATTTTGTAACATTAACGATTGAAAAAGCATGAAGATGGATCTCTTAAAGATACAGAATTTTTGTGTGCTATTGAATTTGTGCATGTGTGTGTTTATGGGTGTTTTGAAGAAAGTTTTCATCTTTTTATGGCTGAATAGTATTCTATGGTATACATATATCATAATTTGCTAATCCATTCATGAGTTGATGGCACTTTGGGTTGCTTCCATGATTTGGCAATTATAAATTGAGCTGCAAAAAACATTCTGGTGCAAATGTCTTTGTGGTAAAATGATTTTTGTTATTCTAGGTTTATACCTAGTAACGGATTGCAGGATCAAATGGAAGGTCAACTTTTAGCTTTGAGAATTCTTCATACTTGGATGGAATTGAAACACATTCTTCTTAGTAAAGTACCTCAAGAATGGAGAAAAAAGTATCCAATGTACTCAATACTAATATGAAACCAATATTTGAACAATTATACACTCATATGAATGATAAAACATATAGTTTAGCAAGGGGGAAGGATGAAGACCGAGAGAGGAGGGGAAGAGGGGAGAGCAATTGATGGGAGGAAGGAGGGTATTTGGTTGGATCTCAACTAATATGCACAATGCAAGGGTATTCAGCACATCTCCCTGGGTGAGGGGCTCTCCTGCAACTTGAACTTTACCTTGGAAGTGAGAACAATGTAACCTAACCTAAAAATTTGTTTCCTTATATTAATTTGAGGGAACAAGAAAATAATAATAATAAAGAAAGCTCCTTGCTCTGTCTCCTGGATTACAGTGCAGTGGCATGATCATAGCTCACTCCAATCTTGAACTCTGGGGCTCAATTGATCCTCCTACCTCAGCATCCAAAGGAGCTGGGATAAATTTGTGTTCTATTTTTTGTAGAGATGAAGTTTTACTATGTGGACCAGTCTGTTCTTCAACAATCCTTCTGCCTTGGCCTCCCAAAGATCTGGACTATAAGCATGAGCCACCACACTCAGCCTGAATTTTTGGCCTATTTAAGTGTCATGAATTTAAATTGGAGTGATTGGTATCATTTTAGAAGGTTAGGTGTAATCTGCATGGTAACTACAAAGAATATAGCTAAAGAAACCCCAAACACACACACAAAAAAAAAAATCAGAAAGGAATTTAAATATTTCAGTACAAAAAAAAAAAAAAACCCCACAACTAAACATACAAAAAAAGATGCTTCTATGTAGGGTTAACAACTATATTACAGCACATTCAAGTGAAAGTGCATCTTAGAAGGAGGTGCCTAGTGACCTTGCTGATTAAGAAAAACGATACAAAAGACCAGAGGCGATTTAACACGTACACACATTCCAAAGAAATTTACTCATATCACTCTCCACCTTCTTCCTACTTCATCCTCACAATACTAGCCTATCACAAACCAGGACTACATACATAACCAAATCTAGAAGTACCCCTCGTTCCCCCACTAACTATACCTATAAAAACCCCTACCTATTACAATAAACAGCTTCAGCTCAGTCCCTTTCCCAATGTGTCTGTCTTGTCTTATTTGTCAATCCCCTTTCATACGCCGACTCCCCAAACCGCCGCTGCCCACCGGACGGGAGGCGTCACTTCTACAAAAAATAAGAGATTTTAAAAAGCTACATGTCATATAGAACATAAATAGTAAAATTTTAGAAAAGAAATTCCTCTTAATCAGCAACCACTTTAATACTAATGAATTAAATTTACTAATCGAAAAATAAATATTGGAAGAATAGGAGAAAAAGAATAAAAATATAATCCAACTATATGGTGTCTACAAGAGAATCATTTTAGATCCAAAAAGAGAAATAGATTGAAAGTGGGAGTATTGCAAAGAGATGGGTTCTCTCTAAGAGCAGAACAAAGGAAAAAGCCCAAAGCCATGCAGAGGTGATCTTGTCTCTAAAATACATTTTCATGTGTATTTACTGTCCCCACAACATGTCTGATTTTCAAAAAAAATATGAAACATAAATATTTCAAGAAAATACACATTCTGAAGAGACAAAGCTATCTTCAAAAAAGACTCAAATATAACAGATATTGGAACTTTCTAAAAGAGAATATTTTAGAACTATGATTAATATATCAATGCCTGTAATCCAAATAGTAAACAGCATGAATGATCAGAAATTTTATTTTAGCAGAACAATAGGAACTATAATAAAAAAAATAGAAATGAGAAAATCAACAACACGGTGACATATATGAATGCCCTGTATAGACTCATTAGTAGACTTTACATAGCTGAAAGAAGAATTAGTGAAAATGAAGATAAACCCATAGAAATTATCCATACTGAAATGCAAAGAGATAAAACATAAGATAAAAATGGAAAAGAAACATCCACTAACTGTGAGATAATATCAAATGCTGTGACATGTGTATCATTAAAAATACAGGAGAAGAAAAAGAATGGCAAACAAAAATAATGTTTGGTTTTTGTTTTTGTTTTTGTTTTTTTGAGACAGAGTCTCTCTCCATCACCCTGGGTAGAGTGCCGAGTGCCATAATGTCACAGCTCACAGAAACATCAACCTCCTTGGCTCAAGTGATCCTCTTGCCTCAGCCTCCCAAATAGATGGGACTACCAGCTACCTACTATCACAATGCTTAGCTGGTTTTTCTACTTTATAGTAGAGATTTTAGGCTCGATCTTGCTCATGCTGTTCTCAAACTCCTGATATCGAGCAATCCACCTACCTCAGCCTCCCAAAGTGCTAGGATTACAGATATGAGCCACTGTGCCCTGCCACTAATATTTAATTACTAAGAATTTTTTAAATATAAATAACACGCTATACCATAAACCATGAAGCTCAAAGAACAGCAACCATGGTAAACACCAAAATATACCACACTTAGAAATATTGTATTCGAACTACTTAAAATCAGAGACAAAAAGAAAATCATGAAGCAGACAGAGAAGTGGAAAAAGGCATTATCTACTGAAATAAGAAGAGAAAGAGTAGGAATTACTGAAGACTCCTTATCAGAAACAACACATGCAAGGCAGCAATGAAGTAACATTTTTAAACTGCTGAAAGGGAAAAGAACTGTCAAATGCCAAATTCTGCATCCAGTGAAAATATCCTTCAAACATAAAGAAAACAGACTTTTGTAATATCAGTATTATTTATTGTTAAGTTCTCAATTTCAGTATATTTAAATCTTTCCTTTGAGAAATATGAGTTCCTGAAGGATGAGAACTCATGATTCTGACAGCCAAGATTCTAATAGACAAATGGGAGAGGAGTCCTGGGAGATCATAGGTATGTTTAGAATACGCTATTTAGTTGCTTAGTTTGGGTATGAAACCACTCATCTGTACATTGGGTCTCCAAGTCTAGAAACTCTGTTTTATACTTTCTGTGAAATTAATTCTTGTCTTCTGGGGTATAGGAGAAGAATTCATCCAGCATCAAGATGTGGATGTAGAAGTCAGGCAGAAGTAGCATCTTTGTAAGTGTGGCTCTTGAGAGTTATGAGTTTATAAAGCACAAAGTAAATCTGACCTAAATAAGCTATCAATGTATTTCTCCTTTGATACAATGTGGTTAAAAGGGCAGGAATTGTATAGAAGCTCTCTATTCATTACCACTTCCCACTCCAACAAAGGGATGTCATCTTATGGTTCATTACAAATATCACATTGATATTTACCAACTCCTCCTTAGAAAAAGGTAAATATTTTTAATCCAGTGTGGTCCTGTGAATTACGTTGAATTATATAATTTGGTAATGCCGATGTATCTTTTTTATATTAGTGGATTTCATTTTCTAAAATTTGATGAAGAATTTTTGATCTGTGTTCATGAGAGATGCATAGTCTGACAAAGTAACGTTGGCCTCATAATGAGTTGAGATATATTACTTCTATTTCAGGTCTGGAGGAATGCGAGTATAACTGTGTTCTTCTAAAAATATTCTATTTGACGACATCAAAATGTTAACTATTGAGTGATAAATATGACAAATACGTAAGCGCTATACACTAAAAACATTTAGTAGAAAGAAAAAACAAGCCACAGGCTAGGAGAAAATGTTTGTAAAAGTCATATATGGTAAATGATTTGTCAAAATATACAAGAAACTCTTAAAACTTAACAATAACAAAGCAAATAACTCAATTGAATAATAGGCCAAAGAATTTAAGAGATGCTTCACCAAAAAAAGATAAATAGATGGCAATCAAACATATAAAAAGATGCTCCATGCAAAACCCTAACAATACCAAATGCTGGTGAGGATATGGAGCAATAGGAATAATTATTCACTTTGGAGGGAAGAAAAATAGTTAACCAAACATTGAAAATAAAGATGGTTACAAATGTTTGAAAGAAAACAAAATGTTAACAACAAAGCAGAAGCAAAAATATTATTATAAGAATATAGTAGGTAGAATTCTGAGGAAAACCGTTAAGGACACACAGAATGATACTACATGATAGTTTGAATACACTTATATTTCAAGAATACAGAAAGAAATTAATAATAATCTGTGTTCCTCCCCCATTATCATCTTTGGGCCACATGTGAACATTAAACATAATTGATAATAATCCTATGTTTCCCTCCCATCTCATACACCTGTATTCTCCAACCCAAGGTAACATTCTGATTCTCAATAAGTCAGTTATTATCATTTAATATAGTTTGATTGCATATGTATACATGCCTAATTATTTTTATTTTTGTTGTGTTTACTTTAGTTAGAGGTATTGCATAATAATCATATAAATAAGTTTAATACCACATTTTATCATTTATATTTTTAATTTTTATTTATTTTCCTATTACACTGGCTAGACATCTGACAGAATGCTGAACTACATCAAAGATAATGGACATTTTGTCTTCTACTGTATTTTAAAGAAAATATATCTAATATTTTCTCATTTACAATTTATGTTCATTAAGTTTGTATACATAAATTTTTTATTTTTTTGAGAAAGAGTCTCACTTTCTTGCCCCTGGTAGAGTTCCATGGCATCATAGCTCACAGTACCCTCAAACTCTTGGGCTCAAGTGATCCCTTGCCTCAACCTCCCAAGTAGCTGGGACTACAGGCACCTGCCCCAGTGCCCAGCTATTTTGTTTGTTTGTTTGTTTGTTTAGAGATGAATCTCTTTCTCTCTTGCTCTGGCTGGTCTCAAACTCATGAGCTCAAGCAATCCACCTGCTTCAGCCTCTCAGAGTGCTGGGATTACAGGTGTGCACCAGCATACCCAGCCATATACATAAATTTTACCAGGTGATGAAGTTTAATTATTTTATAAGGTTACTAAAATTTTTGGATGGTATTAAAATTTATCATGTTATCCTACAACTTCAGAGATAATAACTTGTTAAATGTTTTAATCAGTTAATATGATTAATGTGACTGCGTTTTGTAACATTAAACCTGGCATAACTACAACTCACCCACAGTAATCAACTTTTATTACATTTAATACATTGTGGATTTCCAATTGATAATACATATGAGACTAGCTACTCTATGCATAAATTTATGGTATATTTTCAAAATGTACTATCTTATAGCAAGCATTATAAGTCCCACCCAAAATAATTTTTGAGTATAAATTTTCTGAACTTAAGATAATAAAACTAGAGGTGGAGTAGGGTGCCAGCCCCATATGCTGGAGGTGGCGGGTTCAAACCCAGCCCCGGCCAAAAACTACAAAAAAAAAAAAAAACCAAAATAATAAAACTAGAAATCAACAATAAAAAGATATTGTCTAAATAAGAAGCCTTAACTGAATAACTTACAGGTAAAAGCAAACATTAAAATTAAAGTAAAATATTTATAAAATAATGAAAATAAAAATAAATTACATTCAAAATCATACAAAAGTTATAAATGTAACTCATTGAAATAAAAATATTCAACATACAAATGCAGAAAAAAGAAAGCTAATAAAACATGATCTTAGAAAAATAAAATAATTATATCAATATGCAGAAGTATATGCAGATATCATATTAACAAATTTAATGGATGTGTTAATTTACTTGCAATATTTTGAATATTCTTAAGCAAAACCAAACAAAAACACAAACTATCTAATAACTATAACATCACGTTATAAGATACCTTAAAGACAATTATATGAAACTCAAAATTATAATGGTATAAAGTCAAACCCTTGGCAAGTTTAATTAACAGATAAAAATAAGAAAAAATTTTCAGCATTAAAAGTACACATAACCACAGATACAGAAAGAATTGAATTATTGCTTGGCTATAAGAACATATTTAATGTATAGCATTTTATTATATAATCCTATTAGATATTATTATTTGATTCTTTTAGGTTATGATATTAATATGTTTTATTATTAATACTTAAGCAAATATTTTATCCATGGAAATAATTTTTCAATTATAGAAAAAATAGAGATTTTTATATCAATATATAACATGCAAAAATGACACAAGAACATAAATAGAAACCAATAAGTTCAATAAACATATACTGATAATTCACCAAATATTTATTATTACAATCCCCATGACAAAAGAGTTTTATAGCAACTATATGACATTTATTTATTTATTTTCCTTCTGCATGAAATCATTAATATTCTGGATGATTTAACAATATTAATGGCATAACATGCCACTAATCCCTTGTATTTTGACATGTTAATGCTGGTAATATATGTTACCATAACGCTTCTCATTTACTAAGATTGATTAATGGCCAACTTGGTTATGATCTGGAAAAACAAAGAAGACAAAACATTGAGTCACGTGTATCTCTATTTTTCCCTTCCCAATAGATCGATGAACATGTCGATGTCCATATGTATATACGACGTGTTAATAAATTTAATGTGTATGCTAATATAGTCTACTGGTAGTACTGTATTTTAGCTACAGTTTTGAATGCAACTAAGCCAAATGAAACAAGAATAACAAAGCTCCCAAGTGCGCATTGACCCTTGAATGGATTAATAAATTGTGGTATATGTATATCATGGAATCTTATGCAGCCTTAAAGAAAGATGGAGACTTTACCTCTTTCCTGTTTACATAGATGGAGCTGGAACATATTCTTAGCAAAGTATTTCAAGAACGGAAGAAAAAGTATCCAATGTACTCAGCCCTACTATGAAACCAATTTATAGTTTTCATATGAAAGCTATAACCCAATTATAGCCCAGGAAAGAGGGGAAAGGGAAGAGGGAGGAGGGAACGTGGGGGAGGATGGGTGATGAGAAGGTAATCGGTGGGACCACACCTACAGTGCATCTTACAAGGGTACATGTGAAATTTAGTAAGTGTAGAATATAAATGTCTTAACTAAGACAAATAAACAATAACTAAGAAAATGCCTTGAAGGCTATGTTAACCAGTTTGATGAAAATATTTCAAATTGTGTATAAAACCAGCACATTGTACCCCATGATTGCATTAATGTACACAGCTATGATTTAATCTAAAAAAAGAAAAAAAGAAGCTAAAAAAATAGCAAAGCTATGTAATACATAGTTATAACGCCATAAAATAAGTATGTAGACACTTGAAAATCTACATTAATTTTTAATGTATTTTTAAAAGACCTATTGATGATAAAAGTGCAAATAAACGTTAATCTCCCAAACTTTTAGATGTCTCTCTATGAAACTATTCTATAAGAAATTATTGACAGTATGCATTTAGCTGATTTTACAGTTTTATCAACAGCTAGAGCTCAATGAAAAGACATTTTTTTCATCATTATCCTTTGTAAAGCATTTTTCACGTCTTTATTTCTTAGACTGTAAATCAGAGGATTTAACATAGGGATGACAAGAGTATAGAATACAGCTATAATCTTGCTTTTCTCTGGCGAGGAGAGGGCCCCTGGTTGGGCGTACATGAAGAACACGGTACCATAGAACAAACTCACCACCGCGATGTGAGAGCTGCAGGTGGAGAAGGCCTTACTTCTGCCCTGCACAGAGGGGATCTTCAGGACAGTGGAGAGGATGTAAGCGTAGGACACCAGAATGACAGATACGGTGGTGAAAATGATGAGGGCAGAGAGAATAAACAGCACAATCTCATTCACGAAGGTGTCCACACAGGAGATCTTGATCAGGGCTGGGACATCACAGAAAAAGTGGTCCAGTCTGTTTTCGCCACAGAAGCGCAAACTGAAGGTGAAGCCTGTTTGTATCGTGGAGTTGATGCATCCGCAGATGTAGGAGCCGGCCACCAGACCAACACAAGCCGGCTGCGACATGCGCACAGGGTAGAGGAAAGGCGAGCAAATGGCTGAGAAGCGATCGTAGGCCATCACAGCCAGAAGGACACCTTCGGTCCCAACGAAGAGAGCAAAGAAAAAGAACTGTGTTGCACAGCCATTGTAAGAAATTTTCTTTTCCTTGGACAAGAAAGTAGCCAGAGTTTTGGGTGCAATGACTGTGGAGTAGCAGAGGTCTAAATAAGACAAATTTCTGAGAAAGAAATACATAGGCGTGTGAAGTCTGCTGTCTATTTTAATGACAACTAACATGCTGGCATTTCCCACCACGATGACCACGTAGAGAAGAAAGAACAGTAAGAATAAAAGTATCTGTACTTCTGGAGAGGATCTGAAGCCCAAAAGAATAAACTCTGTCACCTCTGAGTAATTTCTATTCTGCTCACTCTTCATAGCTTACACCTGAGAAAACGAAGGGATTGGCATGAAGTCTGTGAAAAGCCTGATCAACTTTTGGGCCCTGAAGTTCCCAGTGAAAAAATTAAACTGCCGACACCGATTGGGATTTTCTTGGCAGTGCATCTGATGGAATAGTTCCACACTCAAAAGCACCCAAAGTACAGCAAAATAAGGTTGTCTAGGTGTTTTCCTGATATATTTAGTTTCTATATTATATGAGAAATGTGGCTAGGCAAAGAATGTTTCAGGTAATGAGGTTTCAGTCTTCTTAGGTCATTTGTCAAGAGCTGTGGAGTCAGATGAACTGAGTCCACAGTTTATCTCTTTCAGTTCAAAAAAATCTAAGACAACTACCTACACTTTCAATGCCTCAAAAGTCCTCCTCTTCTGAGGTACTAATAGTTATCTACTTTATTAGATTGTCAGGATGATATGAAAATTACAAAGACTCAAACATCTTGAAAACATAAACCTTCATCACATAAATAAGTAAACAAGCAAACACATAAAGTTCTTTGTGCCTTAGGAATGGAAAATTGGGTGAAAACATTGACAGGTTCCTTTCCCCACCACAAGCTGAATTTAATGTGGATCTTTTAAAACCTTCAACTATATAAAAGATATTAGGAAACAGAAAGCTACAGTTTGATAAGGGAGAATGAAAAACCAGTCTTGAAAAAGGTCATCCAAGGTGATTAGTCAAGCCCTCACCCCTACAGTAACCGAATACTGTTCAACTCCTAGCTCCTGTTTCATTTACTACTAAACTCTAAATGCTAGTGGCCTTCCTTTTGGCAGCCAAACTGCAGTACATTTTTTTTCTTTTTACTGTGTTAGACATATGAATTATTTTATTATGTAGAATCACTCTGGGTGAAGTATAAGATTAACTTCTCAATAAGAATTTTTGTCCCTATATATTGTTAATAAAACACAAAACATTACTGCAAATAAATAAGGGGGGAATTCTGTGTTGCATAGATTCTGCTTTTTGTTCTTTTCTAGCTATTAAACCCTAATATCAAATGCTAAAGAGGTATATAGATAAAACGTCAATCCATTTTAATATATAGGGAAAGTTAATTCAAGTTTAAAAGAGAGATTTTCTTATATTACATAGTTCCATTACTATATTTAGTTTCTGAACAAACAAAAGAAGTTGTTTCAAGAAATTTATTATCATATTTGAAGTTAATCTTTTTGTTTGGAACTTATTTTAAAATTTAAACTACAAGTTAGTCAGAAGAAGTTAAACTGATTTAGCTTCTATCGTGATACTTAGGAAGTCAAAATGTTTTATTGGTTAAATGCATGCTATTTTAATTCACATAAATCTGGCTTTTAATCTGCACTCTGCAACTCACTGGCTGAATAATCTTGAACAGATTGTTCAAATTCAATGATCCTCTGTGTGCCCATCAGCAAAATATGGTTTAGAATGTCTGCTCCATGAGATTATTTTTGCGATAATTTTGAGATAAAATTAAATGACACATATATAAGTTAAATGAAATATGTAGCATCTGGAAAATAGAAAGTACTTAATAAATAATGGATATATGAGAGAATTAGCAGGAAAAAAAGGAGAAAGTTTCCCTAAGTTTCAAAACTATCTTCAGAAAAATTGATAATTTTTAAAAACCAGGTACCTTTCTTGAGATCCAGCTTATTCCGAAGGAAGTCTCACTGAAGGAGTTTAAAAGCATATTGTATTTTAAAGGAAGCTTTGGGGAAAGTGTAGTTAATTACAAAAAATTATTTCACAGTATAAACAGACTTACTAAATTGTCTGAGTACAAAAAACAAGAAGACCTATTTATTTATAAGCCTTCTATATATCTTCCTTATTAGAACCAAAAGAGACTCTCAAACTAGGGCTTCAGATTGACCCTCCAGAAAATATTATTATTTATAAGTCAAAGTCAAAACTAAGGATTTTTCCTATATTCTCTCTGTCATAAATCCTAAGTTCTTTGATCTAGCCAGATAGTTATTCTTAAAACCAAGAAAGTTTCTTGGTTTTATTTTTAAAACCAAGAAATCAAATTAGAAAAAAATATATTAAAATGTGTGGTCTTCTTTTTGAAAAATAAAAAAGGCCCTGGAGGTCAATTAGGTCAGTATTTGCCAAATTTCCCATACCTCAGAGTCATCTGGGAAGTTTTGTTTTGCTTTGTTTTTAATACTGATTCCTGGATAACCCCTTATTCTTAATTAATCTGAATATCAGAAAAAGTCTGTTAATGAGAAGTATTCACTTATCTTTTAAGATTCTCCCCTGACTCTGATAAAATAAGTCCCTGTAGAAGTCAAACTTTGTAGAAGTTTTAAGACCAGTGAATTAGGTCTTTTTCTTGCTTCCAGGAAGAACAGCATTTTCCTTACCCAGTTACTCAGTCATTAATAATTATAATCTTCTGAAAGGGTGTTCCTCACTCTTCTTTGCATTGTTTTACAAATATCACTTCCAGGAATTTTTGTCTTTATTCAACACAAATATGTAATAAACTTAACCCAATTCTTGTTTTCATGTATCAATGGATCCAAAGACAAGTTTAGTATACTTACTTAATGGTAATCACTAACTGTCGCTGATATAAACCAGGCTTACCATCATTCCACCCACCCACCCAGCTTCTTGGGCATTCCTTTAGTTTTTATTTTTTTTATTTCCACCTTATATAATACATCTAGGTTTATCTTGATTTTTAAAAGAGCTATTAAGAAATAGAATAAAGATAGAAAGTATATTTTACATGGAATATGGAGTTGTCTGGAATATTTGAAGGAGCTTCTAAGATTTTGTGAAACTCTGGTAATTACAAATAAAGTTTTGTGCACTTATGTAAAAGATAAGTTCCATGAATTATATCAAATTCTAAAAATGAGTTTTGACTTAAAATTATCAAGAATAAAATAACAACTGAGAATAGCACACACACATGCCCGTTAAGTCAAAAATGATTGAACAAGGAAAACAAAGAGCACAGGTAATTTTTTCCCATTCAAATTGTCAATGTATCTTGTAATATGTATCACTCAGTCAACTAATAGCATAATACATGGTATGAATCTTGTATTATATTCAGATTATTATTTTTTAATTTTTGTATATATTCAAAAATTATATTTTATAAAATACAATAGGCACCAACTACTTTAAAACTCTGTAGCACTCCTACTATACCAATTTACAGTTACTCCATTTTTAAAAATTGTTTCATTTTTTTCAAATTCTTCTCATTTGGACTCTCTCTATACAGCTATTAGTGTTTGGATATTTATATAATCAAGTCTACTAACACTTATAATTGCTCCCAATGTAGGGTATCAAATATATTTAAATTTTTTATTTTTACATGTACTTTCACAGTCTACATTTTTTCCCTTAACTATCCAATCACATAAACACAGGTACCTTGACTGTAAACTGGAGATAACACTAGGACCTAACAGAATTGCCCTATACATAAAAGAAATTAATTTTTATAAAACACAGCACTACATATGCAAGCTAACATTACTGTGTTGCACATAAGCTAAGAAAAAATAAGCTACAATTCAAATAGCGACAGTAGCAATGATATTACCACTAGGAATACTCAGAATAACAATGTGGGGAAAGAAAAGATAAAAGAGCTTGCAAACGAAAGAGGAAAGTTGTAATTTCTTTTTCTGCAGTAAAACAATTTTAAAAGAACTACAACAAAGACCAGTCATCAGTGAAGTTCCAGTCCTATAATACAAGATCTTTTTGGAAGATATAACTATCATATTCTATTTTGTCCTTTATATTGATTTAAAGAAAGCAAATTATTACTGAGGCATGAAAGTGTCTCTTCTTCAAAGTTTAGAATGGCAATGCCAAGTCTCCTGGAAGGAAGAATTGTAGCTTATTGTCCAGGAAAGATGAGTGACAATACCTATCAGGTAAAAAAAATTCATGCCTCTGGATTAAAACATAGAGATAATTAGACTTTAAACATTTCCCCTCTTGTTCTTTCCCTCCCTTCCTTATACTCTTTCTTTCTCTCCTCTCTTTCTCCCCATTCCTTACCTCCCTTTTCTATTCTGTCTGATAGATCACAAGGTAATAGTTATAGATATATAGAAAGATTAGATACATCACAAATACACATAGGCACACACAGATACAAACGCACATACACACTTATGCCCCAAGACACTAGATATCAGACTATGAAAGACAATGACTCCTAGAAGATAAAAAACAAAATGTCATAACTCCAAAGATTGTCTTAGTTTATTTCACCAGAAGCATTTCTTTTTAATGGAAATTATTTAGTTTTCATGACTTTGAGTATGAGATTTCTATTGCCGTTGAATTCAACTTTTATTCCGTATGGTCAGGGAAGATACAAAGAATAATTTCTATTCTTCTAAATTTGTTAAGGTTACACTTGTGTCCTAAGACATGATCAATTTTGGAGGATGATCCGTGGGCTGATGAGAAGAGTATGTATTCAATTTTATTGGGATGAAATAATCTATGTATGTCCATTAAGTCCATTTGTTGTAGGGTCAAGTTAACTGAGATTTGATCAAACTAAAAAGCTTCTGCACAGCTAAGGGCACTACCAGTAAAGCAAACAGACAGCCTTTGGAATGGAAGAATATTTTTGCATGTTGTGAATTTGAGAAAGGCCTAATAACTAGAATCTACAGAGAACTCAACTTAAACAAGAAAAGAGTAAACAACCCCATTTATAAGTGGGCAAGAGACTTGAACAGAAACTTGTCTGAAGGCAACAGACAAATGACCAAAAAGCACATGAAGAAATGCTCATTGTCCCTGATTGTCAGAGAAATTCAAATCAAAACCACTTTGAGATATCACTAAGGTGACCAGATTTTCACATTGGTAAAGCGGGACACCATTGACTGGGGAGGGGGAGGGGGAGGGGCTCTTTATAATTTGGTCTATATGGAGCAACAAAAATTTTCATAGAACACAAAAATAATATTGTAATATATTTTTTAAAATTTCAACATAAGTACAATTTACAAATATAATACATTAAATAAATTATGTATAGTATTATTTTATTCTTTGGCATATTTCTCATTTGAG
>NW_003852438.1:9162245-9168003 GCF_000181295.1 Otolemur garnettii | reverse complement strand
TAAGTCATAAGTGTCACTTTCAGGGCTGGCGCTAGACTTTTTGCCACCACTATAAAATATAAATAATATGAGTAATGTCGCTAAATTCATGAAATAAATAAATAAATAAATTACCTAAAATATCTGAATAGCTGATTTGTTGACATCACTTGTTTAACTAGCACTAGCACACAGTATGATGTGTATCGTCTGAGAGACAGTTATTGCCAATGCCAAAAATGCCATTGTTCATTAGTCCAAACAAGGGTAGTCTAATTCTAACAACTGATCAACAATGTGAACTTTTGATAAGCAGTTCTCGATAATCAGTTCTCAACAATTATTTGTTATTATTAAAGTTTAACATTATAAAATTAACAAAAATAACATAAAATTCATATCCTGGCAAAATAGCCACGTGGCAGCCAAAAACCGTATATTCCCTTCCCGTTCTCCTGCCGTTCCCTAGCTTGTCGTGCATTCTTTCCAAAAATTGGGACTTTTTAAAAATGCCATGGGATGCAGGACAAATTGTTAAAAATTGGGACTGTCCCACCAAAAGCAGGACGTTGGTCACCTTAGATATCACCTAACTCCAGCAAGATTAGCCCACATCACAAAGTCCCCAAATTGCAGACGCTGGAATGGATATGGAGAGAAAGGATCACTTCTGCACTGTCAGTGGGATTGCAAACTAATACAACCTTTATGAAAAGAAGTATAGAGAATTCTCAAAGAATTAAAAACTGACCTTCCATTTGACCCCACAATCCCATAATTAGAGATCTACCCAAAAGACCAAAATTCATTTTACCACAAAGACATTTGTACCAGAATGTTTACTGCAGCCCAATTCATAATTTCCAAGTCGTGGAAGCAACTCAAATGCCCAGCAACCCATAAATGGATTAACAAACTGTGGTATATGTATACCATGGAAAGCTATTCATCCATAAAAAAAAGATGGAGACTTTATGTTTTTTATGTTTACTTGGACAGAATTGGAACATATTCTTCTTAGTAAAGTATCTCAAGAATGGTGAAAAATGTATCTAATGTACTCAATACTATCATAAAACATTATAATCACACACTAATATGAATAATAAAACACAAGTAGAGTCTAGCAGGGGGGAGGGGTAAGGAGGGAGGCGATTGGTGGGAGGAGGGAGGACATTAGGTGGGATCTCACTTAATGTGCACAATGCAAAGGTATATTTCAAAATAACTAAGGGTAAATTTTCAATGTCTGGCATAAAAAAATAAGTGAGATGATGGGCATGTCAATCAGTTTGATTTAAGCATTCTACATTGTATACCATATCATCACATTATGCCCCAGAAATGTATACAGTTGTGATTTTAATCAAAAATTAAATTTAAAAAATCAACAAAAAATGAAAATTATGATTTAAAAGTTCTCCACTGGCCCTCCTAGCCAGTTTGGTTCAATGGTGAGTCCTACTAAACATTTAAGGAAAAATAAAATAATTCTGTAAAAATTTTTCCAAAAAATTAAAACTGAGAAAATACTTCTTAACTTACTCTTTGAAGCCAGTATATTATTGATACAAACCAGACTGAAAGAAAGCAATAAAATAAAACTACAGGCAAATATATGTTGTGAATACAAATGAAAATTTCTAAACAAAATTTGAGTAAATTCAGTCCAGCAAAAGATTAAAGGATAATACACTATGACCAAGTAAGGTTTATCCCAGAAATGCAAAGCTGGATTAACATTCAAAAACAAATCCATGTAATTTCGTATATTAACATACTAAAAAAAAGAAAGAAAAACCACATGTAATCATCCAAATAGACACAGAAAAAACAGCATTTGACAAAACCAAACATTTGTTTCTGGTAACAACTCTCAGCACTTTTCCTTAGGCTAATAAAGGGCATCTAATTAAAACTTCTAGGTACTATCATCCCTAATGGTGAAAGGCTGATTGATTTCCCTCCGAAATCTGGAGCAAGACATGTCTGTCCTTGCCACATATACTCAGCAAATTAGTTCATTATTCTATTCTCTGTATTTTCTCTATTTACAAATGAATGAATAAATGAATGAATGGATGGAACTCAACCTTACTGTAACATGTAAGGAGAGAAAAAATTATGGAATAAGAAAATCAGCATTTGATAGCCATCAAAATAATCCATGGACAAAAATAATGTATAATATTGTGATTATAAAAGGGAATACTGGGCAGTGCCTGTGGCTCAATGGGTAGAGCACTGGCTCCATATACTGAGGGTGATGGGTTCGAACCCGGCCCTGGCCAAACTGCAACAAAAAATAGCCGGGCATTGTGACCGGCACCTGTGGTCCCAGCTACTCAGGAGGCTGAGACAAGATAATAGCTTGAGCCCAAGAGTTTGAGGTTGCTATGAGCTGTGATGCCATGGCACTCTACCAAGGGTGACATAGTGAGACTCTCTCTCTCTCAAAAAAAAAAAGATGATTCATAAGTGTTTATCAATTAGTTCCAATGTAATAGTGAGTATAGGTAGTGTTCATTTTCCCATTTTTGCAATACTTTAGTTAGAAGAATGGTCTCCATCCAAGTTGTTACAAAATGTATTATTTCACCTTTAATATGACTAAGTAATACTCCATGGTATAGTACACATACTACATTTTATTAATTCACTCATGTATTGATGTTTTGTGATTGTGAATTGTGCTGCAATAAACATTTGAGTGCAAGCATCTTTTCAATAAAATAACTTTTTTCCTTTGGCTAAATACCCAATAGTGGAATTACTAGATCAAATGGTAGGTCTACTTTTAGTTCTTTGAAGTATATTCATACCACTCTCCATAGAAGTTGTACTAGATTGCAATCCCACCAAAAGTGGATAAGCCTTCCTTCTATATTGTCCTGAAAGTTCCTTTCTGTCAAAAGTACTCAGAATCTGTCTTGGATTTTGTTATAGCGGACAACCGCCACCAGATGGCAGAAAACTGCACTTGCGTCCAGGGTTTGCTTCTGAGCCAAGACTCCCACGAAATCCCGAGGTTTGCCCATCCTGGATTAATTACATCATTCACTTTACAATAATAAGGTGTTTAGGTTTAGGGAAAAAAATATTTCGGAACATTTTTTATCATGTTAAAGAAGTATTTTAATGTTTTAGGAAATCACATTCATCAGTCTGTCTAAAGCATACCTATTATGACAAAGTTGTAAATATCTCAGAAAAGTAAAGGTGGTTTAATATTTGGAAAGCAATTAATATAATTCACCACGTTAACAGAAAAGATAAAGCTCATTGCATAATCTCAGTAGGTGCAGAAAAAGTACCTAATAAATAAGAAAAATGCAGAGTAAATCCGCCACGAGATGATCTAACTGTCCAAAATTTTAAAATTGTAATTGCTACAACCTGGGGCAAGGATATGAATCAATAAGGCTTGTCACATGCTGACTCAAGTGTAATTTTGAATTACCTCATTAGAATTGATTTGTCACTATCTTATGAAGTTGAGAAACACCTTACAGTTCAGCATATTCAGTCAAATTTATTATTATACCTTCATCAAATGCTTCCCATATTTTAACAAAATATGTATTTTTGCGCTCACATTTTCTTTTGAGGATAATCATCCTCCTGATACACATGTGTCTGAAGCTCCATTGAAATTATATTATTCACTAGTAAAAGCTCTGGCCTCCCTCTTCCATGTATACAATATTAAGTGTGCAGCTATTTTATCTCAGAACACTTATACTATCCTCCTGTTTTCTGACTCACATAACACCTTTAGGAACTCAGTTTTTAGTCTAAGTTTTGCTTTTCTAAATTTATCTTCATTTTGTTTTTCCTTCTGCCTGTTTCTTTTTGCCTTTTCACTATGATACACTCCTGTATTTTTCTTACCGTGTATTTTGTTTGGAAGCATTTTATCATTGCATGCTTTTCATCTTTGATTCTGCTATTTCAATTGGCCATATTGCAAATTTTCTCACATTATTATCTGTGTTTTGTACTTTGTTCACATGTTATCTATTTCCATCTCTTTTGGCTGAGTGTTTGCAAATATGCTAATTATCTCTTCAGCAATGGTTCTTTTAGGTTTTCAATTTGAAGCTTTGACTTAAAGTTTTAATATTGAGTGTTTAACTGTACGTTTTCTAAAATTCTAAAAATGCTATTCATGTGTCAATATTTTCGTGTTTAATAGCATCTTCTTTTTTCTTTTATTAGAGGTAATGTGTTTAAAGAGAGGAAAATTTTTAAAGGAATCAGGAAGAGTTGATAAGGACTTGGAAAGTCTCAGTGAAGAATAACAGGCAGTGTCCACTGAGAAGGCATTCACTTGCCACTGCAGGACACAAATATAATAGGCACGATATATTTTAAAGTGCAATAGAAAGGATTTGAGTACATAGAGGAATATATGATTACAGTAAATGTGATTTGACTTGTAAGGAAAAAATAAAAAACATTTTCTATATATATAGAATACTTGTTTTTAAGCACCCATAAAACTGTATATGCTCATGCTTCTCATCTGGCTATAATTCAATAATATTTTCTGGGTAAAAAATGCTAATACATGCCAAATCATTTGTTTATAGTATAGGAACTGAAAAAATGTGTAATTTTTGTAAGGTTTATAAAACCTAGTACTCATAAAAGATGACTTATAATTATTTACTGAGTCTTTAAATAGAAAGGTAAAAATGTCACACATTTATTGGCTAAACATAGATAAAAAGGTGGAATATAGGTTGATACTTTTCAAAGATAATTATTTCCTCAAAAACAACAAATACGCAAAACAATATAAAGTAGAACTAGAAAAAAATAAGAAAGTATTAAAAATGATGAAAGTAGAAAAAGATAGAATATAACAATGTATGTAAATGAGGTATATGTGTCCTGCACTCATTTAAAGAGAATTATATTTCTGTTGCATCAGGGAAAGTTTGATATAAAAAAAATCACAGCTATGCAATGTTTCATTAAAAATGTTGAAAAATCAATGCATATTAGAGAATGATTGAAGGTACACTGTATTATGAGTAAGTATAATAAACTTATCTTCTTGAAATTCTAAATTATGTTCGATGGATGAAGTTAAATTATGATAATGTCCTCTGTGGTTCCAAATGTACAAAATTATTTAAGAAAATATGTTACAAATAGGGATGGTTAAACAGTCAAAATAGAGGATAAATTTCTATCCTTGAAGACAAGTGATGTGATATAATTTATGAATGAATATAGCTCAAAGGTAAAGCACCAGAATGACTATTTCCTTAACAGTAAAAAAAAAAAAAAAAGATACTAAGTGTAGCAGAAGTAAAGAAAAGTAATCTGGTAAATTGAACATATATAACATAAATACATGGTAATTTTAAAAGTTCTCTGTGGAGAAAACACCAGCTAACAAAGATTGTTCTCACAATGGCAAAGAAATAGGTTTACTAATGTCTGGGCATGGTGCCTCATGCCTATGATCCTAGCACTCTGGGAAGCTGAGGTGGGAGGATCACTTAAACCCAGGAGTTTGAGGTTGCTCTGAGGTAGGCTGATGCCAGCATGCTCTAATCTGGGCAACAGAATGAGATTCTTTCAGAAGAAAAGGAAGAGGAGAAAGGAAAAGGAAAAGGAAAAGAAAGAAGGAAAGAAGGAGGGAGGGAGGGAAGGACAGAAAGTTTACTAAAAATGTTTTGCTTTCAAATATAAAAATTCCATGACATAAAAACACACACATAAAAACACAATGATGAAAATGATGATAATATTAACAATAGAAGCT
>NW_003852438.1:9159539-9162225 GCF_000181295.1 Otolemur garnettii | reverse complement strand
TCTTCCCAACTATACCAATTTGTGTAAACTTCCCACTTTATTTATTGGTATAAATAAAGCTTGATTTATACCAATTTGTGTAATCTTCCCAACTACTAAATGAAATAGGTAAGCAGATAGACTGTATTTAAGTTAAAACCATTCAAGAACTTCTCAAAATTGGGCAGCCCAGCTTGCCTGATAGTCAGAAGTAATACCCGACATTATATACACAAACTGTAGTTTCAGTTACATATAATAATTCTACTAAAATACAAATAGGAATTATTTTTATATTTTTTAAATGCAATGTAATTCTAGAATTCACTGAAATATTTAGTCATATTAGCTAAGAAGTTTTTGAGAAAGATATAGACCTATCAGGCATTAAATCCTGTAATACAACAAAGATGGTAACAGCATAAAAGCAGAAAAATAAAATGGTTGTAACGAACAAATAATTTGAAATAAAAACTAATATGTATAAAAATGTATACAATAAACATCAGAAACCAAAAAAGTTTATTTAAGAATTTTGATGTTATTTGGCCCTATTGAACATGTAACAAGTAATTTCCTGCTTTCTGTGAGACTTATTTGCTTGAAGTAACATTAGAAAATTGAAAACAAAATATCACTTTATTTTTTACTGTTATATAGATTTTTATTCGATATATTGAACTTCAATTACCAATAGTATAATTTTGAAATATTTTCATTTATTTGATTCAGTTTATAAGTTCTATTTTTCTTCTTCAAAAGTTCCTTCAAGAATTGTCTTTGCAACTCTTTTTGTTAATTGAAATATAACAGTGTACGTATTTAGTGTGTTCTAATGAACTGGGACTAGATTGTCTAATTGAACTAAAGCATTGAGTGAAGCTATGAATTCTTGAGAATCCAGAACTTCCCTTTTACCTAACTTTGGCTACTAATACACTGTGAATAAAAAAAGCAAAACCCTGTCATAGTAGGGTTGGAAGAAAGAAATTTTGAAGAAAGAAATAATTTCCTGCTCTGGCCTATTACGCCAAATCATGTATATACCTTTTTAAAAACAGATGATTCACTCCCACTAATGTATTTCTTAGGTTCCTAGATCTATATTGAATGTTCATGTCATATATCTTTAACAAAAAGAAAAATAGAGACAATAAAACAAAAAGTTTCACTTCTCCTATTAAAAAAAGTCAGAAAAATTGGCTAATTGATTAAAACAAAGTACTCAAGTTGGGACCTCAACAAGATCATATGGGAAAAAGAACTGTTATATTAACTATCAATATAAGTATATTAAATTTTAATTATATTAATACATAATATATTGAAAATTAACAATTTAAAAATATTTTTGTGATTTTGAGTGAGCATATGTGATAAATTTAAGAGACCAATAAGTAAAATTATATATACAAAATGTTATAAAGCTCCATGCCAAAAATTAATTAAAATGTTAAAAGAAAGTAGCAACACAGAATAATAATTACACAAGTAATGACAGGAGAAAGATCAAATTTGTTATGACCCAAGATGGACCCCATGTCTTCCGCATCTATTCAGGGATAGTTGTTCATAGGCTGTGTGTGATTACCTGTTCAGACTATTACACAAGCTTTGGAATATGCATTTGATATATTTGCATAATAAAAACTCTAGAGAAATATTAGTGTTGGGTTCTGGCTCTGCCAAATTACTTAGTCTCTAGGTGCCTCAATTTCCTCATCCTAAAAGTGGTGATAAAAACAATATGTAATACATATAATATATGCTCTTTGCTTTTAATATTATATAATGTACACTTTCTATTGAGAACAATAGGGAAATGATGCTTAGTAAAATGTTATTGACACAATTTCTTATATGAAAAATTTCTTCTCACATTATGATTCCCCTTTTTATGAGCACGGTAACTCTCAGGATGACAGTCCCCAGAATGTACACTTGGGTCCTTGGGACCAATGTGCTGTTTACTCCAAAGTGTCTCATGTAATCATTGCTACTACATTTTGCCACCAACACAATGGATTTTACCTTATTAAAAAAGATAAGAATAATATATATGTGCAATGTTATATTAATGATTATGTTACAGCAACTCTTAATAATTACTTCTTAAAGTAAAATTAAAATGAAAACATAATTATCACATAAATTGAGAATATATATGCTTTCAGATATAACAAGCAAATAAAATGATGTATGTACTTATATTATTAGAAATATTATTTTTTTAAATTTAGAGAACTGATATTTCCTATGTACAGTACTATAAAAATCTTTGATATAATAATTTTACAAGAACAAGGGTAACTACGGTCCCTAAAAAACAAACATTGCCACTATATATAATAGTTTTATAAATATCATTGAAAGGGCCATCTCACATGTAATATCCTTTTCATGGCATCTTTCACATCTCTGTTTCTCAGACTGTATATCATAGGGTTTAACATTGGTATTATGAGCGTGTAGAACACAGCTACAATCTTATTTTGCTCTGGTGAAGAGATGGCCCCAGGTTGGGCATACATGAAGAATGCAGTTCCATAAAATAAACTCACTACCACCATGTGGGAGCCACAGGTGGAGAAGGTCTTACTCCTGCCGTGGGTTGAGGGGATCTTCAGGACAGTGGAGAGAATACAAGCATAGGAAACCAGAATGACCGTTGTGGTGGTTATGATGATGACAGCAGACAAGGTAAACA
>NW_003852438.1:9154419-9159422 GCF_000181295.1 Otolemur garnettii | reverse complement strand
TGCACTACAGAGTTGATGCATCCGCAGATATAGGATCCCATTACCAGTTGAACACAGACTTTCTGGGACATGTGCACAGGGTAAAGGAGAGGGAAGCAAATGGCTGAGAAGCGATCAAATGCCATTACAGCCAGAAGAAAGCCTTCAGTTGTGATAAACAGGGCAAAGAAGAAAAATTGGGCTGCACAACCATTGTAGGAAATTTTCTTTTCATTAGTCAAGAAGTTACTTAAAGTTTTGGGAGCAATGACTGTGGAATAGCAGAGATCTAAATACGACAAATTTCTTAGGAAGAAATACATAGGTGTTTGAAGTCTGGAATCCAACTTAATGACAATTATCATGCTGGTATTTCCCATCACAATGACCACATAGATCATTAAGAACACTGTAAATAAGAAGATCTGTAGCTTTGGAGGGGTTCTAAATCCCAGCAAAATAAATTCAGTCACCTCTGAGTAATTCCTATTGAGTTCACTCTTCATAGCTGAGACATACATAGGTGGACCAACTAGAGAGATGGAGAAAAATAAGAGGAATGAACAATTAAAATACTTGTTTTAGTGAAAAATAATTGATGAATCAGCATGGAAGAAAATTTGTTTTAACATATTGTTCCCAGTGTTTTACAAAAAAACAGTGAACATAAACAACAGATTACTCTTTTTAAAACTATCTTTCTCATGAAAAGTTTAATACTATTGGTAAGTGTTTCAGATTTACCTATTTGAGAATAGTGCACGTTCACCCTCTAAACGTGCCTTGGGGAAATGGAGATTCCAGGAGGATGTCTGGAAACAAAAGAGGTTTTTTTTTAATTTATTATAGAAAATAATATATAACATCGTATCTGTCTTTCTTACAAGAAAGTCTTTAGACCTTGACAAAAACGTCATTCTTTTTCATACTAACCTCATATCACTATTTCATGCATTATTTTTGTCCTTGAAGTGACATAAATTCTTAGCGACACCATAAATTTAATAAGAAGGTTATAGTTTCTGCTTATATTTCCTAGCCACAGTGAAATCAGAGTTTTATTTCCTTCCTCCCTCCCTCCCTCCTTCCTTCTTTCCTCCCTCCCTTGTCTCTTTCCTTCTTTCTTTTCTCCCTCTCTCCCTCCCTTCTTTCCTTCCTTCCTCCCTTTCTCCCTCCCTCCTTCCTCCCTTCCTTCATACTCCTTTTCCCATTCCTTCCTTCCTTCTTTCATGCTTTTTCTTACCTTTGCATTTTTAACATGGAAATGCAAGGGGAGAATTTAAGATCTTGAGCAGAGATATTTCCTTTGGAAAGAAAACTAATTACAAATGCAAAGATCTGTGCAAATAAAAGGCAGAAAGTGCAGAGGATAATTTAAAGATAGTGACAAATAAAGAAAGTGAGTTTTATATATTTAGGCTTATGTTTTTACTGACTATTAAATGTTCTTCAATAAAATGCAGTGGAAAGGGAAAGAAAGAAATCTCCATATTCATTTTCTGAATAAGGAAACTAGGTCACAGTAAAAAAATAGATTTAAAGACTTAAGAGTCATGACATTGAACACCAAACGCAACAGTTTGAGAATGCTGTGAGCTGTGAAACTACAGCACTATACTGACAGTGTATGACATAGTAAGACTCTGTCTCAAAAAACAAAAACAAACAAAAAAAAATCTGTCATTGTCTTTTTGCCGCAGCAAGGAAGGCTGGTACTGTCTATGGAGAATGTATCCTGTTCTGTAAACCTCTTTTTCTTCCTCACTAAAATGTGTTTCATGGTTTAAAAAAAAAAATCTACAGTGAAGTAGAAATTGGCAAACAAATTCAACCACTTACTTGCTATAGAAATATCTTTTGTAATAGTATAACTTCATAATTATATGTAGTTGTTTATATTTAAATTATAAAACTCTGATAAGTAAAAATAACAAATTGTAGGCTATAATTATAAATGTTTCAATGTCTCTTTTTTTTATTGTTGCCATTGATGTGGTTTCATTAATTTTGACATTCTTCTAAAGAAGATTGGACCTAAGGAAATATACCAGACTGAATTTGGTCTACGTATAATATTCTTACTTTCCTAAACAATATTCAAAGTCAACAGAAATGTTGACTGATTTTAGAAGGCAGAGGAATGGTCAAAATAATCTATGGAATGGCCTATTAACTACAAAATTGCATCGTATTTTGTTAATTCATGTTAAATTCATAAACAATTTCCTGGTTTCAACAGAAATTTTAGGAAAAGAAAAGAAAGATACATAACTAAAGGTATCTAAAGGAAAGGGATGTTGAACATAAACAAATTAAATATGAAGACTAAATATACTTCTGATCTTAGTAAACACTAGACCGTACATGAAATCAAGTGTATCCAGGATACAAAAATAAGAAAAGAAAGAAGCAAACCTTTGTTTAACAGGGAGTTTTTCTGCAACACAGATTCCATTTCCTCACTGTTCAAATCATGACTTAAATTTGCTAAGATGAACAAATACCATTAAACTAACAAATAGACTTGGAATGGATTCTAAGAGAAATTCTCTCATGGGGAGGGTAACCAGAGTTGTGAGCAATCCCTCTGCAAGATTTTCACCAGAGACTGAATGTCTCTCTCACTAATAACATATTTTCTGTCATAAGGCAAAGGACAAAGTAAGAATACAAATTATTCATTAGTAAACTTATTACAACTTTAGAAGCTTATAAGCACTCTCTAGAGGACATAAGAAATAACCATCTACTTCCAGAACAAATACACTTAGACAAGTACTTGAACCTTCTTTTATTTTCATGATTTATGCAGAGGGATATTCATTATTTTTCATTTGAATGGATTACAAACCTTACCTCTAGGAACTCATTTCCTATCTCTACAGTAAATACATCATGCTGGCGTTAGTCTGGGAAAAATTAACTCAGAGAATAAGCTAACAGTCAATGGAACCACCAGGAAAAAAAAAAAAAATAGAAGGAATATTGAAGGAGCACAAAGCCCAACACTAGCAGGCAGTTATACCATCATCTATTATTTCAGGGTGCAGGAAGGGTTGGTGTTAAAAGATCCCAGATGCTGAGAATTCCTTCAAGAGTCAGCCACAGGGGTTTGTGTACCAGGTGCTAGAATCAAAACGGGAAAGAACCTCAGGGAACATATGGAAAGAGAAAGGAGTTCCCTCTCCTCATATCTCTACAACTCTACCATTATAGTGCAAATGTAGCTATGGACAATAGATATGAGAATGGATGCAGCTGATTAAGGGGTCTAGGCCATAGTTTGCTCATCACTACTCTAAAATATATAAAGTTTCTGCACATAACGTTTTGGGAAAGAAAGACTTGACAGAAAAATTTGCAAGGCCTTTCCACAAACATGTTCTGAAGCATCATAAAATTTCAGTAATTTGCTGCATTAGTTTCTTTACAAATAAAAAAATAAGTTTAACTTGTCCTGCACAAATTTCATGTTAAAAAACTTGAAAATCTCTTAGTAATGACACGACATGGTTCCAAAATGATATCCTCTGAGAAAATAGCAGGTCACCAAATACTTTATTTACAAATAGATACTGAGTTTTAATGGAATGATCACAGATTAGAAGGATAGGAAGGTTCTGAAAATTAAATAAAACATAAATAATTCACATTTTAAGATTTGAGGATTCCTCTAATATTTATAGACCAGTGCTTATCAATGTTAAATATATCATCAGTTCACTCATTTATATTTTAATATGCCCTTATATAAAATTTCTTAATTCCTTTGACAAGTGATTAAAAAATTTCAGCTGCAAAAGAATAATAATACAATAGATATAGTTCATAGTAATGATATCTTAAAACCATTCTGTATCTGTGATGCATAAATCAGTGAGAGATACCATATTATCTCAATTTGAATGCATTGAATACCTACTTATGATATGTTTTAGAACTCCATTTTAATAAATCTCCTGGATTTCTTAGTATGACAATTTTTATTATTTTTTGGTGTTTGCCCTAGGAGCAAATATATTCTCTAAAATTTTTATAGGTGATCTCAGTTAGTGTATCACTTCAAATTACTGTACAACCATTGCAAAATGGTATGTGCATTGACCATATCATCATTGTCTTTAAACTATAGTTTTTATAACTAGATAAATCATAATCTCCAAAATAAGCTTAATGGTTTTGAAATAATTGTATTTCAAAATTTGAATTTTTTTAAATATCTAATAATATTTTCACAAATTTTGGTGCTTTTCAAAATGTTTCTAGAGAGCCTAGTTTATGATAATAGTTCCTTTTAGGCAAAAATAAAAAATGGTCAGCATTTCTTATAGCCTATATTTGTCATACTACATTCTTTCAATTTTTCTTTATCTTAGAAGTTCTTTATCATGCCCTCAGTTTGAAAGTATATCTTTCCTGACTCCAACCTTTTGATTTGGTTTTCTTTTCCCACATCTTTTCTTTTTTTTCTTCCCACATCTTTAAGCACATTAAACATTGTTCCTCTGAGTTCTGGCTTCCATAGTTTCTGATGGGAGGTCCATAAATATTAGAATTGTTGCTCCCTAATATGTAATTTGACATTCTTTGCTGAAATTATACAACATCTTTCTTCCTTCTCATGATTAGGACTAACCCTACAAGTCTTATTATTTTCATTATGTTCAAGAACCCCAATAAAGTAGTAGTCAAAAATATACTACTTCACAAATAATGTGAAGTCATTAAAACTGTCCTACACTTCAGACTTTGCTATATATTTTTTATTTCTTATATCATAATTATGTATACGAATGCAATCATGGGGTACAGTGTTCTGTTTTCATATACATTTTGAAATACTCTTAACAAACTGGTTAACAAGACCTTCATGTCATTTTCTTAGTTATTGAGTCAAGACATTCATACTCTGCTTTTAGAAAGATTCACTTGTACCCTTGTAAGATTAACCATAGAGGTGACCCCACCAATCACCCTCCCTCCCCCCATCCACCTCCCTCACCTCCCCTCTCTCACTCCCTTCG
>NW_003852438.1:9152319-9154311 GCF_000181295.1 Otolemur garnettii | reverse complement strand
CTAAGAAGAACATTTTCTAATTCCATCCATATAAACGTGAAGGAGGTAAAGTCTCCATCTTTTTTAGGGCTACATAGTATTCCACAATTTACTGATCCATTCATGGGTCGATGGGCATTTAGGCTTCTTCCATGACCTAGCAATTATGAATTGGGCTGCAAGAAACATTCTGATACAAATATCTTTGTTGTAATTTGCTTTTTGGTTTTCAGGATATATACCTAATAAAGGAATTGGAGGATCAAATGGCAAGTCTATTTTTAGTTATCTCAGTGTTCTCCAGATGTCTTTCCAAAAGGAAAGGATTAATTTGCATTCCCACCAGCAGTGGAGAAGTGTTCTCTTTTCTCCACATCCATGCCAACATCTCTAGTTTTGGGATTTTGTGATATGGGCTAATCTTACTGAGGTTAGGTGGTCCCTCAAAGTAGTTTTGATTTGCATTTCTCCGATGATTAAGGATGGAGAGCATTTTTTCCATATATCTGTAGGCTATGCACCTATCTTCTTTAGAGAAATTTCTATTCAAGTCCCTTGCCCATCCTGAGATGGGATCGCTTGTTTTTTTCTTGCTAATATGTTTGAGTTTTCTGTGGATTCTGGTTATTAAACTTTTGTCAGAGACATAACCAGAAAATATCTTCCCCCATTCTGAGGGCTATCTACCTGCTATATTTACTGTGTTCTTGACTGTGCAGAAACTTTTTAGTTTGATCAGGTCCCAAAGTATATTTTTGACATTGCTTCAATTGCCCGAGGGGTCCTCCTCATAAAATTTTCTCCCAAGCCAATTTCTTCAAGTGTTTTCCCTACACTTTCTTCTAGTATTTTCATAGTTTCATGTCTAAGTTTAAATCTTTAATCCAGTGAGAGTCTATCTTAGTTAATGGTGAAAGGTGTGAATCTAGTTTCAGTCGTCTACAGGACATCATCCAGTTAGCCCAGCATCATTTGTTAAATAGGGAATCTTTTCCCCACTCAATGTTTTTAATTGGCTTGTCAAAGATTAGATAACGGTAGGTGGCTGGATTCATTTCTTGGCTCTCTATTCTGTTACATACATCTACCTCTCTGTTTTTGTGCCAGTACCATGCTGTTTTGATCACTATCGATTTATAGTATAGTCTGAGGTCATAATTCCTCCTACTTTGTTTTTGTTCCTGATTAATGTCTTTGCTATTTGAGGTTTTTTCTGATTCCATATAAAATGAAGTATTATTTTCTCTAGATCTTTAAAGTATGACAGTGGAGTCTTAATGGGGATTGCATTAAAATTATATATTGCTTTGGGTAGTATTGACATTTTAACAATGTTGATTCTTCCCACCCATGAGCATGGTATGTTTTTCCATTTGTTAACATTTTCAGCTATTTCTTTTCTTATAATTTCATAGTTCTCTTTATAGAGATCTTTCGCATCCTTTGTTAGGTAAACTCCCAAATATTTCATCTTCTTTGGCACTACTGTGAATGGAATAGTGTCCTTGACTGTTTTTCCAGCTTGGCTGCTTTTGGTGTATATAAAGGCTACTGATTTATGAGTGTTGATTTTGTAAACTGAGACACTGCTGTATTCCTTGATTACTTCTAAGAGTTTAGTAGTAGAATCTCTGGTATCTTCCAAATATACAATCATATCATCTGCGAAGAGTGAAAGTTTAATCTCTTCTGACACTATATGGATACCTTTAATAGCTTTTTCTTCCCTGATTGTGATGGCTAAAACTTCCATTACAATGTGAAAGAGCAATGGAGACAATGGATAACCTTGCCTCATTCTTGATCTGAGTGGAAATGATTTCAACTTAACTCCACTCAATACAAGATTGGCTGTGGGTTTGTTGTAGATGGCCTCTATCAGTTTAAGAAATGTTCCTTCTATACCAATTTTCTTAAGTGTTCTGATCATGAAGGGATGCTGGATATTATCAAACGCTTTTTCTGCATCAATTGAAAGAATCATATGGTCTTTGTTTTTTAATTTGTTTATGT
>NW_003852438.1:9137530-9151397 GCF_000181295.1 Otolemur garnettii | reverse complement strand
ATTTGTTGATCTTTTCTATAATCCTTTTGTTTTCAATCTCATTTAATTCTGCTCTAATTTTGGTTATTTCTTTTCTTCTGCTGGATTTGAGATTGGAATGTTCTTCCTTTTCCAGCTGCTTGAGATGTTCCATTAAGTTGTTAACTTCCTCTCTTTCAGTTCTCCTTAGGAAGGCTTGCAATGCTATAAATTTCCTTCTTAGGACTGCCTTTGCGGTGTTCCAGAGGTTCTCATATCTTGTATCTTCATTATCATTTTGTTCTAAAAATTTGGTAATTTCCTTCTTGGTCTTGTCTCTGACCCATCTATTATTCAGCATAAGGTTCTTAAGCTTCCATGTTTTTGTAAAAGTCTACAGATTCCTGTTGTTGCTGAGTTGAACTTTCCATGATGGTCTGGAAGATGTATGGAATAATTTCTACTCCTTTAAATTTGCTGAGGTTAGATTTGTGGCCTAAGATGTGATCGATTTTGGAGTATGTTCCATATACTGATGAGAAAAAAGAGTATTCAGTTTTGTTAGGATGAAATGTTGTGTAGATGTCTGATGAGTCCAGAAATTTAATAGTTAAATTTAAATATAAGATCTTTGCTAAACTTCTTATTGGAGGATCTATCCAACACTGCCAAAGGAGTGTTAAAATCTCTGACTATGATTGAGCTGGGGGAGATCAAGTTGCTCATGCCAGTTAGAGTCTCTTTTATAAATTGAGGTGCATTCTGGTTGGGTGCATAGATATTGATAATTGAGATCTCATCGTATTGAGTATTGCCCTTAACAAATTTAAAGTGGCCATCTTTATCTTTGGTTACTTTTGTTGGTTTAAAACCTATTGTATTTGCAAATAAAATCGCAGCACCTGCTTTTTTCTGCTTTCCATTAGCCTGGAATATAGCTGACCATTCCTTCACCTTGAGTCTATATTTGTCTTTTAAGGTAAGATAAGATTCTTGTATACAACTGATATCTCGTCTGAGGTTCTGTATCCAATCAGCCAATCTGTGCCTCTTTAGGGGACAATTTAAGCTATTCACATTGATTGAAATTATTGATAAGCCTGATAAAATTTTAGGTATCGAGTTGTTTGAAAGTCCAGTGGACATTTTTAATCCTTTCACCACTGTAGAAGTTGGAATTTGATCAATAGTTTCTGAGTTAGTTTACTTTTGTGGTGGAGGATTGCACTGGTCATTATGGAGAATAGGTCTGAGAATATCCTGGAGAGCTGGTTTGGTTATGGCAAATTTCTTCAATGCATGGATGTCATTAAAGTATTTAATTTCTCCATCATAAATGAAACTCAGTTTAGCTGGATACAGGATCCTGGGCTGAAAGTTATTTTGTTTTAAGAGATTAAATGTCTATGACCACCCTTTTCTGGCCTGAAAGGTTTTGGCAGAGAGATCTGCAGTGATTCTCATATTTTTCCCCTTGTAGGTTATGGTTTTCTTATGTCTTGTTGCTTTCAAGATTTTCTCTTTCATATTAACTTTAGTGAAATTAATTATGATGTGTCTGGGGGATGTTTTATTCAGGTTGAGTCATGCTGGTGTTCTGAACCTATCTTAAACCTGAATTTCATGATCTCTGACATAGCTGGAAAGTTCTCTTTCATAATTTCATACAGAAGAGCCTCTGAGTTTTGCGAAGCAACTTCGTCACCTTCAGGGATTCCTATAAGGTGAATACTAGTTTTCTTTGAATTATTCCAGAACTCTCTGAGAGAATGATCTGTTTTTGCTTTCCATTTCTGATTCTCTTTGAACGTTTGGACATATTCAGAAGCTTTGTCTTCTATGTCTGCGATCCTTTCTTCTGCCTCCTGCACTCTGTTACCAAGAGATTCTACCATATTTTTCAGATATTTGAGGGCTGTAATCTCTTGCCTTAATGTTTCAAAATCTTTGGTGGTTTTGTCTTTGAATTCATTGAATTCTTGAGTGAACTTTTGGAATGCTCCTTGAATTTCTAGCTCTATCTTTGCCTGTATTCTGTTTATCTTATTTGCAATCCAAATTCTGAATTCAATTTCTGACATCTCAGTCATTTGTTTATAAAGGGGATCTTCATTATGGTCTGCCACATCTTTTCTTGGAGGGGTTGACCTACTCTGGATATTCATATTACCAGCCACATCCTTTCTTGGGGGGGTTGATCTACTTTGGTTATTCATATTACCAGAGCTTTTGCCCTGATTCTACCCCATGATTATTTTACCCCATTTGGCTTTTCCCTTGGAGGTTTGTCAAGGACCCATACAGTGTTATGGCCTGGGAGACTGGGGACCTGTTTGGTGTGGTGGGGCTAAGTGGCTCTGTCTTATTTTCAGCTGGTCTCTGTCCTACCCTAGTGGTTCAGTTACTCTTGGTTGAAGTCTCTGCTGTGGAGAAATATCAGCAATTAAGTCACTCCACCCCCCACAAATAACAATTGGGCAAGGAAAATCAAACTTTCCCTCAACTATACACCCAGGGTGCCCCTTGGAATAGTCCCTGGATGGTCTGTCCGGTTTAAGGCGTCCAAATCAGTTGTCCCAGTCAGCACCAGTTTCAGGTGGAAAAGTTCAAATGTCTCCAGCAGCTAGATAAGAGGAGTCTGCTCACAGCTCAGATATAACTTGCTCCAGTGCTCAGTGAGGGCAAAGGGACCCACTCAGCAAAAGGGTTAGTCTGGGAAGGTTATTACCTCCTTCCCCACCTTGCACCCAGTCACTCATAATCCCCCAGGTCTGTGACCCTATTCACTCCAGTAGGCAACTGCTCCTGGGATTTATGACTGCCAAAATCACCCAGAAATCTGCATCCAGCAGTGGGGCCTTGCATGTTTAAATTAGGCTGTGAACATCCTCTTAATTCCAGCCCCTCACCTTCTGTCCTGGCTAGATTCCTCTGCAAGTCAGAGGCTGCTAGAACTGATGAGGAACTCAATCCCGGGCAGCAATTAGAGTTTACACTTAGGTGTCAATCCCCACCTCTGCCCGCCCACTGCGTTTATCTCAGCATTCTCCTGAGGGCGAGGTGTTCATTGGGAATTCTGAGTCCAGTCCAGCAGGGGAAGAATTTAGGCTTTGGAAGTTCTTGCCGTTCCAGCCTCACACCTTCTGTCCTGTCTAAATTCTTCTGCAAGTCAGAGGCTGCTAGAGCTGGTGAGGAACTCAGCTCCGGGCAGCAAGCTATTAGAGTTTAGACACAGGTGTCAATTCCAGCCTTTGCCCGCCCACTGCCTTTGTCTCAGCTATACTCCCCTGAGGGCTGGTGCTAATGGTCTCTTTACTTATGAAAGTTACCAAGTCCATTCTGCCTGTGGCTGCTGTCCAGAACCTCTGGTTGCCCAGAGAGATAGGGCTTGCCTATCTGGAATGGCGTCAGTTCACAACTCAGGATGCCACTGTTGCTGTATGGCTTCCTCTGAGCCAATTTTCTTCTCCTCATTCCTGTGCCACAGTCAACACAGAACAACACCAGCCCTTTCCCCCTCTACTTCTCTCAAGGAGATGCCCAAGAATCTGGACACCATAGGTAACAAACCTCCAGACCTCGGGATGAGGGGGGAAATCCTTGGAGTTCAATGTTGCAGGTGGGGAATATATACAGTTTTATACAGTTTTACAGTTTTATGCCTGAAAGGATGGTGCTGTGGCACACCAGCAGGGGTAGGAGGTCCAGTTTTTAGGGGGTCTCTCCCATGGGATAAAGTGGGAGGATGTTTGAACTCTGCTTATTTGTTTACATGGAATAAACTGTGAGCCCTTCTTGTGGGGGATGGGACTCTCATCCACTTGGTGATGGATTTTGTACCTTTTAATTGTATTTTGGGGGTCGCAGCTCACCTCAGGAACATTGAAGTGTGCTCTTCAATCTTCTCTCTTGGCTCTGCTCCAAACCATCAGCTCCCTTGCTAAACTTCTGTCCTTTAAGCCTCCTTCTGGATGGGAGCTTCTGTAAAAAGCTGGCTACAGTCCTCCATCTTGGCTCCGCCCCAGACTTTTCTATTTTTGCAGAACACTTTTACTCATATATTTTGAATCGCACACTACAATGTTAATACTTTTGGTATACACATTCAGAGAAGGCTTTCAAATTATAAAAATGTATTTTATATATATTAAGTGTATATTATGATTTTCAACTCTCTTCATCCCTTTGAATATAACCAAGTTTCATGTATTATAAATTTCTTTTAAGCTAAACAATTTTCCTTAATATTTTTGTGCCCTGCTCTAATAGTAAAAAAACTCTTCCCATCACCAGATAACATTTTACTTACTAACAGTATCTAAGAAAAGAATTCAATGTAATCCACTAAAAATACAAAACCAAAAAATAAATTTAGCAATATTGCAACATACAACACCAACACATAAAAATTAATCTTATTTCTTTTCACAAGCAGTTAACTATTGGAAATTTCAACTTAAAAAATACCATCTATAGTTATAAAATATTTAGGTACAAATCTAACAAAATGTGTATATGATCTGAATACTGAAAACTACAAAGCACTGATGAAACACAGACCATTGTTTGTGAAGACCATATGGAGAGAGAAATTTTGTTCAAGGAGTAAAAGACAGAATAGTGAAGATGGAAATTTTGCCCAAATTGACTCACATATTATAGACCATTCCAATCAAATTCCAAGTAAGACTTTTCATAGATATACACAAGCTGACAGAAAGTTTGATATGGAAAAGAAACTTTGAATAGTCAGAGCAGTCTTGAGTATCAAAAATAAAACTGGAAGCCTCACATTCCCCGATTTTAAAAAGTATTACAAATCTGTTGTAATCAAAATAGCATGGTACTGGCATAAGAACAATGGACCAACACAGCAGGATAGAAAGAACAGAAATAAACTCAAACATTTATAGTTAATTGGTTTTCAAAAAATGTGTCAAGAAATATAATGGTAAAAGTTGTTCTCTTTAATAAATGGTATTGGGAAAACTGGATATTCACATGCAGAAGAGTGAAATTGTATTCTCAAGTCACATGATATGTAAAAAATCAGTAAAAAATAGATAAAAGCTTAAGTACAAGACTTGAAATTTTAAAACTACTATAAGAAATGTTCCACAACATTAGTCTGGGCAATGATTTCTTGGATAGAATTCCAAGAGCACAGAGACAAAATAAAAAGTAGACAAATGATGTTACTTCCACTAAAAACCTCTTCACGGTAAAGGGAACAATGAACAGAGGGAAGAGATAACCCATTTTCCTGTTGTCCAAAGGTTTCCCTAAATAATTTAGTGAGAGTTTTGGTTCTGTTTTAAGAGTAAATACAATGTCAATAAATTCTCTTATTTTTTATTCACTTGAGAATGTCTTTATCTTATCCTCATTCCTAAGGCTATTTTCAGAGGATGTAGAGTTTTTGGTTATAAGTGATTTTCTTTTAGTACTAAAAAGTGTATGAATTCCTCTGACCTGCAGGGCATGATATAAATTAATGACTTTTGCAGCAATGTAAATGAAATTAGATACTATTATTCTAAGTAACTCAATAATAGAATAAAAAGCACCACATGTACCCCCTGACAATTTAGACCTAAATGATGCACACACATGGGAACAGAAAGAAGTAAGTCAAAAAGGGGACAAGGAGAGGAAGGAAGATAAAACCTACCTTACAGGGAGAATGAACAATATGCATCACATTTATAGCTCTGTCTAAAGAATTAAAAATCTATCCATTAAAAGCATTTGTTCCCCTGCAATATTTAGACATGATATTATGCAGAGAAAATTCTAAAGATCCCATTAAAAACTGCAAAAGTTGATGAAAATGTTCAGTAAAGGTGCTGGTTATAAAATCAACACACAAAAATATCAATAGCATTCCTGTACACTAACAACAAACTATTCAAAATGAAACCAGAAAAATAATCTATATTGAAGGATGTGGAAAAATAAAATACTTAGGAGTAAATTTAACCAATGAGATGAAAGATTTCCACATTGACAACTATAAAACAGTGATGAAAGAAATTGAAGAAGGTACAATTAAATGAAAAGATATTCCATGTTCATAGGTTGGAAGAATAAAATTATTAAAATGTTCATACTACCCAAAATGATCTATACATTTAATGCAATCTCTATTGGAATCCTAATATCATTTTTTACATAACCATTTAAAGATTGAAATCAGAGATAGTTATTAACTAGTGGAGAAATTAGGTTAAAGTAAAACTCCTGTGATATTTTTGTCTCACACCCATAAGGATGGCTATTATTAAAAAACAAAGGATACCAGTTCTGGGTAAGGAGCCATAGTCTATGTGCATATACTGTTGGTGAGAATTTACAATGATAAAATCATTATTGAGAACAGTATGGAGAGCATTTCCAAAAAATTAAATACAAAAATCCAGTACTGGTTCATGGTCCAGGAATTGGGGACTGGAGCTATAGAAAATATCATTTGATTAAATTTTTTCTTCATTGGTCAGCCATCTCTGATATCAATCTTTAAATTTGTTCAGAGGGTAGAAACACTAGCAAAAATGAATTTCTAATGGTTAAAGAAAGCAACAATAGAAAAACTAAAAAAATGAAAAAAGAAAAGGAAGCAGAAAGATAAAAGAAAAAAAGGAAAATCTAGAGGGAAAATGTTGAAGTTAAAAAAAAAACCAAAAACCAAAAAACAAAACAGTATATATATCTTGCTGAATATTGTCTGGGCAACAGGTGATCTTCTTGGGTATGAGATGTTAATCACAATGTTGATGCAGCTGTACAGGATGAAAACTGGAGGCCGCTCCTGATTTCTCAAACCCCACAGGCTTGAGAGAATAAATGTCTCCTCAGCCCACTGAAAAACACTTTAAACTGTTATTCTTGACTAAGCAGAGGCTTTCCCAGTAAAACACTGGTCCCTGGGATCTCCCCTGAAGTGGCTCCCCACTTATATAGTATGCCAAAACTTGGTCCCCTGAGGGCCAAGGTTGTAATCTGCCAAACACTGAGATCTCTGCTCTACCCCAGTGTCTCAGTCCCCGCTTTTGGGCAGCTCAGTCACTAGGTTACTCACTCAAAATCTCCCGGCTGATACTTGAGGTCACGTCCACAGATAAGGCCTTTCCTGGTTACAATCTCGCTGTTGCTGTAGTTACAATTGCAGGCATGCAGCCTCCCACTGAACAAATGCACCCACCACTTGCCAGTTCTCCACTGTCTCTATCCTCGTGTGGTCCAGAAGATTCTCGCTGCCTCCCTGTATCCCCAAAGGGATGTCTCTGGTCAGATTCCCACCAGCCAGAGATGCCCAGTCTTCTCTCAGTCTCACCGCACCCAGCTTCAAAGAAGCTGCTGCACTCTGCCAATTTTTTATTCGGATTCTTTTGTGGGTTTGCTACTGAGTTGTAAGAATTGCTTATATATTTTAAATATTAACTCCTTACCATAAATACACTTTGCAAAAAATTTTTTCCATTCTGTATGTTGTCTTTTGATGTTGCTGTTTCCTTCACTTTGGAAAAACTATTTACTTTGATATAATCTCACTTGTATATTTTTGCTTGTATCGCTTGTACTTCTTGTGTCATATCCAAAAATCATTGTTAATACCAATCTCAGAAACCTTTTTGCTACATTTTCTTAATGGGCTTTATAGTTTTACATTTAAAATTTTAATCCATTTTGATTTGATTTTTTAAGCAGTTAAAAAGTTATGGAATTATATATTTTTATTAAGACAGTACCAACACCATTTGTTATAAACACTAGAGTATTCTTGGCACTTTTTTGGAAGAACAATTGATCATGAATGCATTGGTTTATTTCTGGAAACTCTGTGCTGTTCTATTATCAATATGCCTGTGTTTACGCCAGTACCATATTGGTTTGCTTACTCCACCCTTATAATATGTTTCAAATAACAAAGTACAGGACCTCCAGCTTTATTCTTCTTCAAAAATGTTTGGGCCATTTTTTGTGTCCTATGTGATTACTTAGGAATTGTTCTATATTTTTAAAAAATGCCATTGGGATTTTCATAGAAATTGCTTTGAATATGTGCATTGTTATGTGTAGTACAGACATTTTAATATATTAAGTCTTCCATTTCATGAATGTGGATGTCTTTTCATTTTTCTGTATTCTTTATGTCAGTGTTGCTTTGTAGTTTCATTGTACAAGACATTCCTTTACTTAGTTTTTTCTTAAGTATTGTATTCTTTTTTACCATTGTATATAAATTTTTTTACTTAGTTTTATTTTTGAAATGCTTATTGCTCAGTGTACAAAAACACAACTTGTTTTTTATGTTACTTTTGTATCCTGAAATTTTGCTGAGCTTGTGCCTGAGTTCTAACAACTATTTTTTTGTGTGGAATTCGGGGGTTTCTAAATATAAGATCATGTCACCCATCTAAATAAATAACTTCTCTTCTGATTTTGCAGTCTTTTTGTGTGTGTGTACCTGATTTCTCAGACTAGTAATTCTAGACATCCTTGACAAGAAGTGGTGTAAGTGGCATCCATTTTTTTCTCTGCAGATCTAAGCTGAAAATATTTCAGTTTCCCACTATTCACTATAATGTTAGCTATTGTGATTTTCATACATTACCTTTATTCAATGTAGCAATTTTCTTGTACTGCTAGTGTGTTAAGTGATTTTATCATGAAATAAAACTGAATTATTTCATAAGCTTTTGCACATTTATTGAAGTGATCATGTCATTTGCATTTATCATTCATTTCTTAATGTGGTGTATGTCATTGAATGAATTTTTTATCCTTGACCTTGACACCTGGGCATAAATCTTACTTGGTCATAGCGCATGAGCCTTTCTACTGTTAAATTTGGTTTCTTGTATTTTTTGATGATTTTTACATCTATATTTATCAGGGATATTGTGTTGTAGTTTCGTGTGTGTGTGTGTGTGTGTGTGTGTGTTTGTCTAGCTTTGGTATCATGACAATGCTAGTGGCATATAATAAGTTTGAAACTGTCAATTTCTCTTTGTCAATTTTCAGAAGAGTTGGAGAAGGACTGGCATTAATTCTTCTTCAAATGTTTGGTAGACTTCACCAATAAAGCCATCTGGTACTGGAATTTTCATTTTTGGAAGGTCTTTGATTACTCATTCAGTCTCCTCACCAGTTCTAGATCTGTTGAGATTTTCTATTCTTTCGCGATTCAGTCTTAGTAAATGAAGTGTCTCAGAATTTATCCATTCCTTCTGGAGTATCTAATTTGTTGGTATAAGATTATTTATTGTAGTTTCTTATAATCCTTTAAACTCTGTGGTATTGATTGTACAATCTCTTCTTTAATTTATGATATTTATTTGAGTCTTCTTTCTTTTGACTCATCTTTTTAAAAACCAACTATTTTTTTCTTATATTAAAAAAACTTTACTTTTTTATTTCTACTCTAATCTTTTACTTTCTTCTGCCAAATTTGGGCTTAGTTTTTCTTCTTTTTATATTTCTTTGTGGTGTGAAGTTGGATTATTTATTTGGTAATAGTCTTCCTTTTAATGTACTCCTTTATCTATATAAATTTCTATATACACATTAATTATAGCCAGTTGCAGTGGTGAATGCCTGTAATCCTAGCACTCTGAGTCCCTAAGTTGGGTGGATTGCTTGAACTCAGGTGTTGGAGACAAACCTGAGCAAAAGCAAGACCCTGTCTCTACTGAAAATAAAAAAATAAATAGCCTAGCCTGGCATTGTGTCAGATACCTGTAGTTCCAGCTACTGGGCTGAGACAATAGGATCACCTAAGCCCAAAAGATTGAGGTTGCAATGGACTAAGCTGCTACCATGGCACTCTACCCAGGGTAATGGAGTGAGACGCTTTCCAAAAAAAAAAAAAATTTGATTATAAACCTTCTTCTTAGTACTTCTTTTTCTTCATCCCTTAAGTTTGGGTATGAGTTTTCATTTTTAATTTTTGTCTCAAGATATTTTCTACTTTTCCTGTTGATTTCTATTTGACCAATTGGTTGTCCATGTATATGTTGTTTAATTTCAATGTTTTGTGAATTTTCCGGTTTTTCTATTGCCATTAATTTCTAGTTCATTCCACTGTGGTAAGAAAATATACTTAGTATTATTTAAATCTTTTTGAATTTATAGGGAGTTGTCTTATGACCTAACATTTTACATATCCTAGAGAATGATTTCTTCATGATGGAAAATGTGTATTGTGATATTGTTAAATGAAATGTTCTGTAGATGTCTGTAAGGCCCAAGTTGTTCAAGTCCTCTGTTTTATTACTTGAACAATATAATAAACCAATGTAAAACTATCGAAACTAGATTATATCATTTCTTATTGTGGATTTTTTTTAAGGAAAATCCTATCTGGAATTCACTATAATTCTTGAATCTAGATACTGACTTCCCTTACCAAAATTAAATTTTTCAGCTATGATATTTTTATATAAGTTTTCTATCTCTTTCTCTTCCTTTTTTACCTTTTAGAACTTCAAAAATACATATATTGTTTCCCTAGATGGTGTCTTTAGGATTTCTTCACTAGATAATTTTGAATGACCTGTCTTTGAGTTCTTCTTCTGCTTAATGAAGTCTGCCGTTGAACTCCTCTATTTCAGTTCAGTTATTATATTCTTCAGCATCAAACTTTGTTTAGTAATTTTTACATTTTCTGTCTCTTTGTTGTTATTGTCATTTTGTGCCCGTACAGTTTTCTTGAGCTTGTGGAACACCTGCATGATAGTTATTTTGAATTCTTTATTAAATAATTCAAGTATCTTCATTGCTTCAGGATTGATTATTGGAGATTTATTTCATTCCTTTTGAGGGGGCCTTGTTTCTCTGTTTACTTTGCACTGAAACCCTCTCATTTGAAAATATAGCCACCTCAACCAAGCTTTATAGATTGGTGTGTACAGAGAAAACCCTTACCTCATCAACCCTGATGAGATTACAGGGTATGTGGAGCTTTCCTGTGGAGGATATGACTTCTCAGAGCTAGTGCATGCAATTCCTCAGAGACACCTAGCAGAAGTTTTCAAGAGCTTATGCTCAGCTGGACAGCCACCACTCCACCTTTCCCTGGGTCCTACTTCAGCTTCTCCAACTCTTGGGCCAGGTATGTGGTTAGCTTCGGTTAGATAGATGGTCTCCAGCTTCAGTAGATATTAAAGTTTATGTAAAACATAATTAAGAAATAGAGAATTCTGGCTTGGCGCCTGTAGCTCAGTGCTTAGGGCGCCAGCCACATACACAGGAACTGGAGGGTTCAAACCCGGCCCTGGCCTGCCAAACAACAATGACAGCTACAAATAAAAGATTGCCAGGCCTTGTGGCGGGCGCCTGTACTCCCAGCTACTCGGGAGGCTGAGGCAAGAGAATTGCTTAAGCCCAAGAGTTTGAAGTTGCTGCGAGCTGGGACGCCATTTGCGCAACAGCTTAAGACTCTATCTCAAAAAAAAAAAATAGACTGTTCATAAAATTGTTATTTACTACCCATCGTTCTTTTTAGAAGTTAGGATAATACAGAAGCATAAATGCCTATTGCAGAGATAAATAAATGAACCTACAATCTATCTATCTGTCTAGTCACAAGCTTCTCCAACAGGCAGTAAGACTTGACCTGGGTCTGACTGTGCTCATAGCAGCTCTTCTTTATTCTCCTCCACTTTGTATACATCTTTCCTTCCTGGTTCTCGGCTCTGTGGACTTTAAGCACCACCAGCGGACGTGAAAACAACTATATGGAGATTGCTCAAATAGTCCCCACACTATTTAAGAAAAAATCTCTTGCAATATATGGTATACAATATATACTATACTATACACCATCTATGGTTCTAAATAGCTCCAACGCCTCAGCATCTCAGAAAGAGGGCCGCTTCATTTCCCGCTCCCGAGGCTTCCGCCGGAATGTCTCATGGGCCTACCCGGGCCAATGGGAGAACCCAAACCCAAACCCAAACCCAAACCCAAACCCATGAGTCAAGCTGACACGTCACGAGCCGACACACGTGCAGCTGACCAATTAAGGAACCGTGACGTATTATATTCCTCTCTATGAGGCTCACAGGCATAGCAGGGTGTCAAAAGCTCAGAAAAATTATTAAATTTAAAAATAAATAAACTGGTCAACTTTGATCTAGGTCGGAGCTTCCATACTTATTGGAATGGTTGATTTTTGAAGATTGTGATTATGAACTTATTTTGAAGATTCAATGATTGCTTATTTGTGTGATGTGAGTTGTTTTGTATATTTCTGTGAGTAAATCCCAGAGAAACTCTAAAAAAAAAGAGAGAGAGCTTATGCTCTTTCCCTCTTTCTGCTGTCAGTATGTGGTACTTATAAGGCTCTAGTTCCACAGCAGCAAGACTTACTCTGCTGTCTTGGTCTCCACAGTCACAGAGCACTTCTCCCCACCATCATCTTAAGTCAGGCAATACTGACACCAGTACCTCAGGAAGTCTTCCAAATAGCCTGTAAGTGACTGCGCACTTACTCTTCTCCCTCCCTCCAAAGGCAGAAGGTTGGAGCCCTGTGTCTTTTCCTGATCCTGCCTTACCTTGCTGCCACAGCAAACCACCTTCCCGACACACTCTTCATTGTTCTCAGCAGCCCCAGGCATCCATACTATGCTGGTTCTCTGAGTGAAGTGAAACAAAATTCAGTCCCTCAGGCAGCCCTCTAAAAACCCACAAATGCACATTCCATTGTTTTGTCTTTTCCCAAGGAAGAATTCATAAGCCAAGATGCTGCAGAGCATTTATTTGGCTGTGCAGACGCAATGGAGTTGATGATGTGGGTAAAGCAAAATTGTTCTTCTTCCTCATTGTATTGTGGCTGCTCTTGGTTCTGTTCTTGCCTGGGGTTACTGAAACTTTATAAGTGGATTCTGGAATTCTTATATTGGTATCTTGGTCCACATATCATTGTTAATTTGATATTTCTGCACAGGAACTAGGGCTAGAAATTCCTCTTCTGCCATCTTGCTCATTTCACTTTCAGAACTGTATTTTCTATTTCAAAGTCCAAATGTTTGTTGCTAACATGTGGGAAATAAATTGACATTTGTGCGTTAAACTTGTATTCACCAACCTTGTTGTAACCAGTTATTAATTTCAGAAGACTATTTTTTGCTGATTCTGTTAGATTTTCTACATATAGATCATGCCATCTGCAAACAATGCTGGTTTTATTTCTTCCTTATAATCTATATAATTAAAACAAGTTTTTTAGGAATTCCATTAACAACCATCACAAATTGGGTGTTTTAAATGGCAAAAAGTGTATTTTCTTACAGTTATAGAGGCTGGAAGTCCAAAATCTACATGCCAGTGGGGGTTTTCTCTGAAACTTCCCCCCACAGCTTGCAAAATGTTTCCTCTTCACATGGGTGTCCCTTAGCATACATGCACCCCCCCCCCACTGTCACTCTGTGTCCCTATCTCCTCTTCTTGTGAGGACTCCAGTTAGATTTTATTATGACCTACTCTGTAGTCTTATTTTAACTTAATTACTTTTTTGAAGGGTGTATCTACAATACAGGCACATTCTGAGGTATTGGGGGTTAAGGTTTCACTTTGAGGGGATACAATTCTGCCCCATAATACATTTGCTTCCTTATCTCATCTTACTGAATTAACTAGAAATTTCAGTAGAATATTAAAAAGGTATGCTGAGAGAAGGCATCTTTGCCTTGTTCCTGATCATAGCAGGAAAGTCTCTAGTTTCTTGGCATTAAGTATAATGTTAGCTGTGGATTTTCTTTTTTATTTTTTTTTTTTATTTATTTTTTTTTTTTATTGAACGTTAACTATGTACTTTAATGCACTTCTGGGGTACAGTGTGGGGTTTTCACATGCAATCTGAAATACTTCCATCAACTGGTCAACACAGCCTTCATGTCATTTTCTC
>NW_003852438.1:9091544-9135422 GCF_000181295.1 Otolemur garnettii | reverse complement strand
GTGTTCTGATCATAAAGGGATGCTGGATGTTATCAAAAGCTTTTTCTGCATCAATTGAGAGAATCATGTGGTCTTTGTTTTTTAATTTGTTTATGTGGTGTATTATATTTATAGATTTACGTATGTTGAACCATCCTTGAGATCCTGGGATAAAAAGCTGTGGATTTTCTATACAGATTCTACACCAAGGTGAGGAGGCATTCCCTTTATTTATAGTTTCTGAGAGCTCCTGCAAATTTTATGTTGAACCATGACCACATGCATACTTATTTAACTTAAGATTCAGCTCCTTTTTTGCATTCTCCTCGTAGTGATCAGTTCATTGCTTGCGCATTTTACCTACAATCTTTCAAATCTGCCTTTTTCTCATTGACATTGGCATACGTTAAGCCCACATCAATGTCATGAACCATGGCAGTAAGTTCCTTGACTCCAATCAAATGTCCTTTAAATCCATCTTCTACGCAGCCCGAGAAGAGTTTCCCTGATTACCAGCCACCTTTGTCAGCCCCCGACCCTGTGATCTTCATTACCACTTTTGGCACAAATCTCTGGATTGTGGTGTATGCCAGGAGAGTTGACCATCTCACAAAATTATAAACTCCCTAAAGAACTAGGTTTTTGATCCCTGAGCCTAAAATGAGGGCAGTACAAGTATTTGACAAAATTAATCAAATAAATAAATTTAGAGGCATAGATGAGCAAATTTTGGATTATACTCTATTTTGATATAGATTATACTCTATTTGACTCTCTCAATTCTATACTTTCATTAAATACTCCTTAGCAAACACAAGATAAAATTCTGAAGATCAAAAATGAAAGAATGATTTCTAGAAATTTTTTTCAGATTTCTACTGTCCACTTTAGTTTTTCATATTAGGTTACAGCAACTAGCAGTGCCACAGAACACTTCACAATGCTGGAGTATATGATGTTCCACCTTGGTGTATACAGTGAAGGTTAATTCTTTCTTCTTGTTACTTCATCTCTATGTAACACATATAAAATATTTGATCAAGGGACACTTGTGAAAACAGGCTAATGAAACTAGTTAAAAATTACAAAAGTATTTTACTTATTTTTATTTCAAAATATTAAGAGAGTATAAACAAATGCTTTTGTTACGTGGAAATACTGTATAGTATGCTAAAGTCAGGGCTTTTAGAGTGTATGTCACCAGAATAGTGTCCATTGTATACACTAGTAAGTTTTCGTCCCTCACATTCCTCACATTCCCCCCACCTCTTGGTTTCCAGGGTCCTCTCCAGCTCTTTGTAATGTTTAACTTTCACTTTTTAATGAGACCATGTAGCATTTGTTTCTCCATTCATGAGATACTTTACTTAGAATAATCATCTCCACTTCCATCAAAGTTGCTTAGAAAGACATTATGTCATTCCTTTTTATGGCTGAGTAGTACTATATGACGTACAGGGTGAACATAAGGTTTGTGTGCAATTTCCTATGTTAAACTATTTTAATTGCACACAAACCTTATGTCCTCCCTGGATAGATATTGTAGTTATACACCACATTTTCTTTAATCTACTCACAAACTTATGGACACTTAAGTTGATTCACATCTTTAAAATTGTGAATTGCGCTGCACCAATATTCAAGTGCAAAAAATTTGTTAATCACCTATGATTATGTATAGGAGGAATGGGTAACCTCAAAGACAAACACTAGATAAAATTTTATTTTATTAAAATAAAGCAGTAATAAAATAAAATATTAAAATATTGTTCAACAGTATGCCATAAGAATCGACATACATAAATTCAAATGAAGTTATATTGGACACAAGTGGAAGAGCTCATCAGTAAAAATGTTCCACTAATGCTCAAGACATCTACATCCGAGACTTTCAAAATTAATAATGTCTCAGGGAGAAAGTAACCTATGCAAAGGGTATATCACATGGAAAAAGCGACAAACAATATTTTTAAAATATTCAGGAGAATGAATTTCATTAATGGCATCTATACAAGGGGCATAAAACATAGTAGCCATGGAAAAATTGAAGAAAGAAAAATACTCCTCACAGAATAGTATTTTTCTTCTCTAGAACTTTTTTTATGGCCTCTTTGACATCTTTGTTCCTCAGAGAATAAATCAAAGGATTCAACATGGGAGTGACCATAGAATAACATAAGGATGCCACTTTGCTCAGTTCAGGAAATCTGTCAGGAGTGAGATACATAAAAAAGACAGCACCATACAGCACGCTCACTACTCCAAGGTGGGAACTGCAGGTTGAAAAGGCTTTCTTACGTCCCTCTGCAGAGCGCATCTTTAGAACTGTGGACACAATGTACATGTAAGAAACAACAATGACTATTATGGTGGGCAAGATGATAATGCAGGATAAGGAAAAAGATACCATTCTGTGGATAAAGAGGTCAGAACATGATAGTCTCTGAAGTGGGCGAGGATCACAGTAAAAGTGATCAACAGCCCGAGAAGCACAGAAAGATAAAGTAAATGTCATGCTGGTCTGAAGGACAGAAGAAATGCAGCCACAGAAATAAGAACCCGCCACCAACTGAGTGCAGAGACGAGTGGACATCTGCACAGAGTAGAGGAGAGGGTTGCAGATGGCAATGAAGCGGTCATAGGCCATGGCTGCTAGGAGAAATCCCTCAGTGACAATGAACAGGGCAAAGAGAAAGAGCTGAGCCACACAGCCCATGAAGGAGATGGACTTGCTCTCAGACCAGAAGTTGATCAGAGCCTTAGGCGCAATAACAGATGAGTAGAAGAGATCAACAAAGGAGAGATTGCCTAGAAAAAAATACATGGGTGTGTTCAGCCGAGGATCGGTCACAATAATGGCCATCATCCCAACATTTCCTAGAAGAACCATGGCATATACGAGCATAAACAGCAGGAAGAGGAGGATATGGATCTCTGGGCAGACCCTGAAGCCTATCAGAATGAAGTCAGTCATTTCTGAGTGATTACTTGTTTCCTTGTCACCCATGGCAGACACCTGCTGAGAGTCACAAGGCAAAATAAACAAATGACCTCCTGGCTTTGAGTACAGCATTGCAAACAGCCTTTTACACAGTTAGAAATTACAAAGCTACTCTATAATCATAATTCATTTTAGTCTCATGGATACACTATAGTTTATATTAAATCCAATCCAACCAATTAATGTTAAATACAAAGACTGTTTACCTTAATTCCTTTAAGTGGTGGAACTTTGTCTTTTGTTTCTGTATCTAGTACAATGCCTTTCTACCCAAATATCTTTCACATTTACAAGTGTCACTTCTTTATACATTTCCTGCTCATGATTTACAGAGTAACATCAACATCATGAAGCAAGGACCGGAAGAGAGCACCAAAAATTTAGTAAATTACATTTAGGAAGCACGTTAGTAGTCTGGGTTTGGAGATATTTTAGGATTAAGTAATCAAGTTTAGGAAAATTTGGGGGTTCAATTAAGAGAATGAATAGATATAAAGAATTTTTAAAAGAATAATTGGGAAGTAACAACTACCTTTTGGAAGTCATGGAAACTGAATTATAACAAAAGTTTTATAGCCACTAAGATAATGGATATACACAACCAAACACAAAAATTATTGATACTTACCTTTTAGGAATTCTCTCCCAGATAGGCCATCAAAAATCCTTTCATAAGGAAAATTTTCCTGCAATTCCTGAGCCCATGATGCACATCTCTTTAAGAAGAGATCTACAAGTAGTTAAGAGGAAAAGTCACTGTAGAATTCATACTACCAGATAAACATGTGGGGGAATTGTTGATTGCATACTCATCTACTGTGAATATCACCTGATTAACTCATTTGTTAGATGGCTCAAATAGAATTTTTAACTCCTTATATTAACAAAACAGTCCACTTTTTCTCTCACCTCAGAGCTTTATATCCCTAATTCTAATTAGATAAGAATGCTAGCAAATCTTTATGTGACACTTTTTGTAGGCCAGATACCTTTCTAAAGGCTTTTATATAGTTCATTTAGTCCATATCATAATAATATATGGCTAATATATTCCCACACTCACAGATGAAAAATTGAGGTACAGAGAAAAAATGTCTGTTGAGATTCACCTACTATGGTCAGAATCAAGAGTTGAAACCAAAATACCTGGCTCCAGAATCCACGCTCTTAATCATGACTAATAATTACTTACGACACTGTGTCGTCTTTTGATTAGGACGTCTTCCTGTTTCCTTAACTTACTTACTTTTTCTTGTACTTCAGTTAAAGTTTCTTATCTTCAAACTAAATCCTCTAATTCTTCAACTCAGGTCAAAGCATCTCTTTCAAAGATGTCACTATCTTTTAATATTAATATGAAATATTAAGCATTCTTAAATTGACAATAACTAACTTAAGACCAAACTCAACCTGTTCTCCATATATTGCTGGCATTTAGTTCTGTGTCGGACAAATATCAGTCAATATGTGCATAAAACTTGTATTATAAAAATTATGTAGAATTATAAGAAAACATGAAGGTATAGAACACTGCAGTGGCTAGTTTGGGTTTTCACTGAGAAAGATCTAGATTCCAGTTCTGTTTCTCTCACCGTCTAAGGGAACTTTCATAAGATACTTGAAATCTCCGCCACCACATCCTAATGTATAACAGAGTAGGAGGTGAATACAGGATAACCCTCAAAGTATTCTTAGAGATAGAAAAGACATAGGTTCACAAATCACTTAGCACCATTTATGGAAGAATAAGTACTCAATAAATGTTAGCCCTTATTATTTTATTACATTTTTCAGGGCTTGGTTCATCCTATAATGTACATCAAAATAATTAGTACTAACTAGTCAAAAAGTTAATAACATGTATATGGGTTTTTTTTGGATAAACCATTGTAAGTTGAGGAAGGAATCAAAGAAACTATTAATAAAGAAAACAAAGAAATGAAGAGAAATGGAATATTTTGACTGAGAAAAAAGATGATTCAGAAAAACACTGCATGGTGGGTTGTCATTTTTCAAAACTGTATTAAATGTTGAAAATGAAATACTTATAGGCTCCACCAAAAATTAAGCTTGCAAATAATTATGTCATAAAGGAATATGATTTTAACTAGATCATATTAGGAATCTGAGAAGATGGGAGATATAAATAGTGGAGAGCCACCTGAAGTAATCATGAAATATCATTTTTGAAAAATAATATATTTTATTCATCTGCTTTTAATATTACATGGGAGGCAAGTACCCAGGTTATTTTTATTTTCAAGATTTATACTTATAAAACTCATTGTAACATTACATTTCAATTTTAGTATTCAATATTAATTATTCCTCACTTGATAATAACGTCCTCAAGATCAAACTGAAGTTATTCACTGTATATTATCACTATGATATTCCATATCTGGCAAATGAAAATTAGTCAATACAAATTTGTTTCATACATAAAAGTTGATTGATAACTTTTGCAGAATCAGAGAAAAATGTTTAATAAATGTATATCAGAAATGTCCTAACATCAGAAACATTACTAGATTTATGAATGAAAATACTTCTTCCCAGAGTAGTAACAAACTGGTAATCAGTGTGACACTGATTATTTATCAAAAACTTGTGTTTTTCAAAAGTTACTTTTACCTTATACTCTTTGGTAGGTTGTCAGATTCTGTTAAAAATTAAACTGTAGAATTCCAATGTTTTCTTGTTTAATTCTAGAAAGGGTAAACATAAAGTTATTTAATGTCTAGATTACAGGTACAAAGACTGAAAAATCATTACTTTACAATGGAATGAACCCTTTCCCCAAAATGCACATACATTATCCCAGCTTTATATTCTCACCCTACAGAAAACTGACCTCTGTTCTTTTTCCTCTATTTCAAATATTGTCCTTTCTTTCAGTAGTCTATTTCTTGAAAAATTCCATAGTCCTTTTTAGAAGAAACAAGGTGAATTTTCCCAATGTCCTAGCAAAACTGAAATAATTATATTCCACAGTTGTGCAAAGAAAGCCCGAGCATCAATCCACAGGATTATTCTCTGTCCGGCATTCTTGATGCTTTCTGTCTTTAAGGAGGAAGGTTGCATTGCTCTGGATATACAAATGGACACTCTGGGCCATCTGGAATCACTAATAAACTCCAAAATATTAGCAGCTGTTCTCTATAAGGGCTTTGATTTTGCTATGACAGTGTAATGTTTTCAAATAATTGCAGCACTGAGATTTCACTTATCTTCGGGGAGATAGTACCTCTGGGAGAGAAGAAAGCTAGTCAATTACTAAGACATCTAGGTTCCAGTAGCAAAGTCCATGAGGACATCAGAGGCTCTAGATTAAAAATAAATAATTAATAGAAAGTTTTTTAAAAACTATTAGAGGTTAAAGGACACACAGGGGTTTCTTTCTTGCTTCTGTGATTTATTTGGGACAGACCAAAATGAACTTCAATTTTAATTTCTTCACTAACAAAGAATTTTTTTTTACCTTACAACTTGCATATTTATTGAACAAATACTGCTAAAAAGCAAAATTACATCCGGTATTTGTCATGAGTACATCAGTAAAGATCACAAAACCCAGCATTTCAGTAGTGCATAACTGCAGACCTACACAAATGCCACAAATACTGTCCCTTGCTAGAGCATTTGTGTAGGGCATTTGTGTAGGGCTGCAGTTGTACCAGCAGCGGGACGAGAAACCCAGGCCAAAGGGAGAGCGAGACCAGGAAGGAAGAAGCACTGAGCATGTGCTGTGGGTGCTTAACAGTCCAAAGAATAAAAACAGCGCCTGCTCTGTCAGAGGAAGAAAAATAGAACCGTGGGTCTCGGGAGACAGGCAACAGAGACAAATGCCATTCTTATCACATCCTATCAGTTTCCCAAGACTAATTCGCAAATATTCCCTCTGTACCCCCAAGCAAGGGGGTATAATATCTGGCCTGCTGGCACATCCCCGGGTCCCTGAAGATCAATCCCTGACCATGCCAGGAAGAGTGCACTGGTTTGGAGTTGCCCATGAGGTGCCTGAGCATATTCAATGTTCCTCAGGCTTGAGGTGTGGCCCAGATTAATGGAATCACAAGGTAAGCAGTACCTGGGATGGCTGGCGAGCCCACAATCTGAGCAACCCTCAGTCCCCTTCAGGACCCCAAGAGGAAAGGTCTCAGCCCAACTCCCCATGGACGCTTCAGCATGATGGCTCAATTGTTTCTCTTCACAGTTGCAGAGAGGGGAAGGAGAAGGGGAAAAAGAGACTCTGAGTAGAGAAAAACTAGCTTTCTGGCTGTGTCTGTCCTTCTCTCTAGGAAGCTGCCTTTCCAGAATGTTCAGGATCTGGAGTCACCTGGGACCCACCAGACCCTTGTAGCTCCTGAGGTCTGGGCCAAAGTTGGTAGGTGTCTGTGTGGTAGCAAACAAAACAAAGCCCCTGTGGAGGAAAAAAACACATGGTATGGAAAAAGCACTACGGTGCCTGCTATTCCACCCTGGATCTGTGGTGATGGCATGCGCCCCAGGGAGCTTGGAGCCTAGTCCCCTGTCCACAAGAAGCTCCCAGATCACTGACAGGAGCAGCTTGGAGTTCAAATGAGCAGTTAGTCTTTCCAGCAGCCCAGGAACACTCTGACTATTAGAGATGTGAGGAAGGAAGAAACAAACCATTCTACTCACCCTTCTCCCTTGACTCCACGCCTTTCAGGGGCTTATCTCTGCTGATTCCTTGCTTTTTTCTATTCTACTCCACAACTTCTTCCATGGAGTCTCCTAAAGGTTCTGGCACCCTTTCCTCAAACCCACACCTGATCTATCTTTGTCTGTCTGTTCAATTTTACTCTTTTATCTAAAACTTCTTCTCACTGCTATGCTCTGGCAGCTGATGTCTCTGGTCACCCATATTACCTCTCCAAATTGATTCCTGTATCATTTTTAAATGCCCTATATTTTTTTGGTTTTTAAAAACTCCTTACTTTTTTGTATTATAGTATGCTTATGGCTTTTTGGGTGCTCTCTGTACTTGTCCTAGAATCATCCATTGGAAAAAAACTTTTCTAATTTTTCACGATTCCTATTATATAGAATGGTGTTAAAAACGTCAGATGGGGTACTAGGTATTCTTGTTGCTATTAGGGTGTTGTTGCTCCTGGACTTTCCATAGATAGCTAGAAAATATACATGCTAATCCATGTACGCACATATTTTTGTGACTTTTTCCGTCTATATCTATATTAACCTAAAGATGAATTTATATTGATGTCTCCAACTCTGATCCTATTCTACATGGCTCACTCCCACATTCTCATTTGCTTATCTGTAACCTTCCTTTCCAACAGTGAGAAAGCTGGTGGTCTCCAGTTCACCACTTACTCATTTACTTGTTCAATCCCAGTATGAATGTGCCATAGGGCTACTACTATAAAACTGTACCCCTGTGAGAAAAAACATTACCAATCAGAGCACTAGGTTTATGCACTATTTTTATTGTATTTAGTCTCATAGTTTCTAGCCAAAAGGCTGTTTCCCAAAATCACTTAGGCCAGCAACTTCTACCTGCCTTCTTTGGTAATAGTGTCACACATTTATGTTGCAGTGTGATTCCTCTGTCAGAGTGTGCATTTCAATCCAGGATCCCCTGATCTCCTAGTTGATTTCTTGAAAATTGAATACATAATATTTAATCTTTGAGCTGTGAAATTCTATGGGGTTTTAAAAAAACACATGGGGTCATATATCTGCCTCTATAGTACTACAAAGATGATTCCCACCACTCTGAAAATTTCCTGAGACTCCTCTGGTCAAACACTACTCCCCTTTCCCCCAAATCCTTGGAAACTACAAATCTATTTTCATTCCTTAAAGTTTTATCTTTTTCAGAGCATTATATAAATGTAATTATACATGTAGTAAGATTGACTTATGTTGTTGCATGAATTAAAAGTTTGACCTTTTGCTCCTAAATAACAATCCATTGTGTGAATATACCACAGTTTGCTTAGCCATTCACCTATTATTGATTGCTTCCAGTTAGGGGTGATTATGAATAAAGCTGCTATAAACATTCATGTGCAGCTTTTATGTTTAGGTTTTCAAATCAATTAGGTAAATGACTTAGGAGCACAAATGCCAGTTTGTGCACTAAATCTCCATTTAATTTCAAACGGAGTTGCCAAACTGTCTGTTGTACCATTTTCCATCCCTGAAAACAATGAATGAGAGTTCCTCTTGCTCTACATCCTCTCCAGTATTTGATATTGCCAGATTTTTAAAAAAAAATTAGCCACTTAATAAATGTGTCATTACATTTTCAAGATGAAATGTTTTTCTAATTAGATGAGATCATAGTCAAGGGTCCAGCCATCCCCTAGTATAGGGGCAAGCAGATATCCAAAACTTTGTCTGCATTTTACTCCCTATCACATTTTAAATTTACAGAAAAGGCAGGGAGGAGTTTGAAAATGCTTGAAGTTTTCATGTAGCACTCAGTAAGAGTGGACTCTGCTAGCAGATTTTTGAACTGTTCCTGCTTCTTCATTCTGAGAGATGCCTCAGTTGCCACTGAACTCCAAGACTTTTTCCCTGGTTTTTCTCTTCATTCAGTGTGTTCCACTTACCCTTCTGATATATCCTCCTTACTTACATTTGCCAGAGTAGTTTTCAATGTTCTACAAACAAGGAAACCTACCTGGAATACATTCAATAAAACAAATGAAAGGGGGGTGTTTATAGTTGAAGTTCAGATGATTGTGAAATATTAATTGATATACTGGAAATGATGGTAAGGAGTGAATAAAATCCACATTTGCAATTTAGAACTACATTCAGAACAGTACAAAAAACACTTATGTCCTGTGGAAAAAAATGTTGTAGTCTTTGGTTAAGGAATTTTTCTAATTGGAATATGTAATAATTAGAAGAGAAACCTATTTTTATTAAAAGAATGCTAGATACAAGAGTACTTCTGACCTACCATCCCTCATCCCTTTTTATTCTTCCCCTTCTGTTTTAAGCTTCTGAAAAAAGTTAGGCTAATACTCCCTATGATCACTTGGATCTTTAAAAAAATTGATTGACTATGGTGATATGTTTCAGAACTGTAGAAGCATACAAACATACATGAAATAGCACATCTTTTACAACATCCCTTCACTCCTGCATCTTCCTATCATCATTACAGTTTTATCCCATAATACACATGTCATATTTGCAGATTTGAAGTATTTACAATTTGTATTTGAAAGCATATGTTTGAATCAGAAAAATCGCAGCAGTGTGGCAACAGTATACAACCCCCCAAAAATGTAAATGCTCTCATTAAATTTCAGCATCAATACACATACAACAAATGTTTGGAAGAAAAAAATATCACATATAATTTAAATATCAAATATACAGCAATAAAAATTATGAACCTGTAACTAGCAGCTATCAAAGAAAACAGAATTATCTCATACTTAATGGTCAAAGTTGTTTGAAACCTCTACTACAATTTTGCCCCCTCAAGATAACACATCAGTACTAAAGATTTTACCTTTGTTGATTAGAGTATTCAGTTTTTAAAAGATTGTATACAAAAGATTTTTCCATCTCTTTAACATAATAACAAATCACTAACAATCAATACTAAAAATAAGTAACAATAAAATATGATTAAATGATTTACCACGATTTACTGAGTTGTTCTATTAAATTCACGATGGCACAGGAAAAAAAAACTTATATGAAGGTTTTTATTCAAGAATTACAGACCCAGAAGCAAGTCAATGTCATTAGATTTTATAAAAAAATTAAATATTACAACTTAGAAATCATCCTGTCCTGGGTTGGTACTTTGACTATTTGTAAGAGATTATGCATTCCAAATTTAATATCCTTACCAAACCAATTTTTCTGCATGCCATCTCAGCAAGCCCAGAAGAAAAACAGAAATCTTTCTTCCTACTACTATTCTATACCAGTTAAGAATAAGGAATCTATCTCTGTTTATAGAATGACTGCAAATTGTATTCATGTCCAAGATATCTAGATATAACACTGTTCTTATAGAAGAGTGAATGATGGGTTAGTATTTCTCCATTCCAAATTGTATGTAAAATCAGCACATTGTATCCATAAATGCAGTAATGTACACAGTTATGATCTAATAAAAAAAATTTGTTTGCAAAATTGTTAACTTAAAGGATCCTTAAGTGACTTGAGCTTGATCCTCTATGAAAGGCAAATCAAAATGAAAGAGTTGGGTGGCACCAGTGGCTCAAAGGAGTAGGGCACCAGTCCCATATACCAGAGGTGCCAGGTTCAAACCTGGACCCAGACAAAAAAAAACTGCAAAAAAAAAAAAAAGAAAGAAAGAAAGAGTCAAAAGGTTCATTGATGAGAAAAATAAGTAGAATTAGAATAAAGCTTTGTGTTCAATAGGATTTTTCTCACAGCTTGTTCGACATCCTTGTTTCTTAGAGAGTAGATCAAAGGGTTTAAAATGGGTGTGAGCAATATGTAACATACTGAAGCCACTTTACCAAACTCAGGGTTATTTGGAGGTGTGAGGTACACAAAGGAGACAGTGCCATACAGCAAACTTACAACCTCCAGATGAGAGCTGCAAGTGCAGAAGGCTTTCTTCCTCCCTTCACTGGAGAAGATCTTCAAGACTGTGGCCACAATATATATGTAAGATACCACAGTAACAATTGTGGGCAAAATAATGGTGGACGCCAAGCTCAAAGATACTATCTTATTGACAAAGAGAGTAGAACAGGAAATCTCAATTTGATAAGAATCACAGTAAAAGTGATCAATGACCCAGATGCACAGAAAGGCATGGAGAATGTTACACTGACTTGGAGGATGGAGCTGACCCAGCTGCAGAAATAGGAACCAGCAACCAGCAGAGTGCAGAGGTGTCTTGACAGGTAGACACTATGAAGAAGAGGGTTGCAGATGGCACTGAAGTGGTCTTAGGCCATGGCTTCCAATGAACAGAGCAAAAAGGAAGAACTGGGCAGCACAACCTGCCAAGGAGATTGTCCTTTTCCCAGACAGGAAGTTGGCCATGGCCACTGTTACTCCAATAACAGTGGAGTAGTAGAGATCAATGGAGGAGAGATTGCCTAGAAAGAAATACATTAGTGTGTTCAGCTGGGAGTCTGTCACAATGATGCTGATCACGCTCACGTTCCCCCAAAGAATCATGCCATAGACCAACAAGAAGAGGAGGAAGAAGTGACTGGATGAACCCTGGAGCCTACAAGGATGATGTCAGTTACATCTGAATGGTTGCCTCCTCCCTTGTCACCCATGGGAAGAACCTGCTAAGTATAAGACAAGGTTAAAAATAGAATTTCCTATCTGTATCCCCGTGTCATAAAAATATCCCTTATTTGTTGTAGAAGATGATGAAATTTGTGTGTCATCTCCCTTTTGTCACTCAGTTCTCTCAGGGGGTGAATTGCTGTACCCTTTCACAGGAACTGAATGTGAGTTCCACAAATACAAGTTACTAAACTCATCATTTTCTAACGTGTTTGTCCAAACCCAATGTTCTTCACACTATGTGAAATGCCTTTCACCCTTACAGTACTATTTATTTCTTTATACCTGTTTAGCTTCTCGTTTGATTTACATGATAAGTTTAGTATACAGTATCTGAAGGTTTTGAGAGATGTTAAAATTTGTGTTCTCATCTTTAATTGATCATTTCAAATCTTTTTATCTCAGTAAAGCAGCTACTTTGAACAGTAGGATCAAATTAAGAATTATTAAAACTCTACGAATAGACATTAGGTATTTATAGAGATCAATACAGAATTAACTGTAACAGTTTGGAATAGGCTCTCAAGGGATTTTTATTGAGTATCTGGAATTAAAAACTTTAACAACAGGATGCATTGTCAGCTTCTTGAAGCAAACAAAGTTCAGACAGCCTGCCAGGAGAAGTCCATGAATCTTACAGATCTCTACTCAGACACGGCAACAATCCAATTTAGTCATAAATACTTATGCAGCAGGAAAAAAAGAAGAAACTTCAAAACAATGAATTGACTAAATATTTTGGTTAAGAAAAGGATTTATTAGTTTTGAAAGCTAATTTTATGATATGTACATTCAAAGAGAGATTTATAAATGCACTAAAATTCTCACAATGAGTACTTTGATCTACCGGTTCAGTAGTCTGATTTGCTTGTCACATGCCTATAGTGCGTGTTTTCTCCAATAACATGGCACAGTCATTTTATTCTTCTATTCAGACTTTTAAACCAATTGTTATCTTACTGCCCCATTGCTAGCAGATGGGAGAGATTATGTGGCTTATCAAAAGTAGCAAATGACCTAAAAAATGTTATTTTTAGTTTGGCACGAATGACACAGTGGCCATATGTTGCCCGTCATTCTCATCCTCCCTCACCCATGTGACCTTTTTGTTTTCCTTACCTTCCCCCCCTCCTTGAGCTCCTGCTGCTGTCTTCATTTTCCCATCACCGATTGATCTTCTACCTGCACTCCCAATACTAACTTTTCTTAAAAAGTTAGCAATCTAGTTCACAAGAGGAGAAGACTGGTCACAACTTAGATCTCTATCCCACAGCTACCATTCCATATTGAAATTTGCTTAAATAATACTAACTGAATTTGTTGTTAGAAAATTAAGGCCCATGTTCACTTCTGTAAGGATAATTGTAATTAAATATTATTGTTAAAGTAGAGATAAAGGAATGAAGACTTGGAGGGATTTTAGCCCCTCATCATCAGATACATATCAGTAATAAAATAAGGAAAAAATCATAAATTTATAGAGTAAATGAGAAGTCCTTGCTAAAGCTACCAAATTCACACCACACAACTGGATATTTAGCAGTAAGTATTTTAGCAGCAAATTTTCTTTGTTTTATTTCTAGTTCCCAATTTTATTAGCCAAATTACAGAATATTATCTGAAACCATAACTGCCAATATCAAATTATCTGTAAATATTATCTTTAGATTAATTTTTTGATAATTATATGTTGATAATTATATTTATTTAGTAATTCATTTAGTCACTGAACACTTGTGGGCCACTTACTGTATGCCAGTCAGAATAAGGGCATACACAAGTACTGGAAATCAGTTTCTTCCTCTAAAGACAAATGTATCACATTTTTCTTTTTTGTCTACCTTCAATTTACTATGAAATAAACAGTATGTTGTATTGTGATCTACCCTTCAAGAAAAGGAGTATTATTCTTTACTTCTACTGAGCAATTTTCTACTGGAAAAGATACAAAGATACAAAATCTGTTGTATTTAATTCTAGAAAGGCAAAAATGTTGTACAATTATATAAAGGAAATTAAAGGCAATGTCAAAATTAAGCATAATAAAAATACTAGTTTAGCACGAGATATAAAAATCTTGTTCTGAAGTATGTAATTTTCTTTTCAGGTTTAGGGTTTTCTTGTAGCTTAATAATATCCCATACTTCAGGTAAGAATGTCTTTTTTATTTCCTTAGTAGTGTTTTACCTAAAATTCTCCTATAACTATGTGCCTATTTCCAGAGAAAAGAGGATGGAAGAAGTAATCCATTAAGGCCTCTTCCAGGCCTATGAACATTTCTTTATTGAAACTGGAAAAACGCAACTGAACCTGTAGAATCACATGGCATGAGCATGCCTCTTTGTGTGTGGTGTATTTTACAGAACTTAGAATGAGAATGATGAAAGCAAAATAAAAATTTAAGTAGGGCCAAACTAAAATCACCAGCTAATGATGGTGGTCCTAGATGAAGTGTAGAAATACAACAGGAGGAATTGTGCTGTTAGTTAACTCAACTGCAGCTATTTCAGGTAATTATAGCATGGACTGATGGAGAAGGATCCCTCTTGGGGAGCTCAGAATAACTCAATTATGAGGAACAACAATGGAAAGCCCTAGGTTCATCCCAAGAGGACCACACAGGAAGAAACAAAAAGAAGGATAATATCTACACTTTTTACAAGGTACTCACCCTGAATTACCTCTAGGTCATTTTAGAAACAGCTTATTGTTAGAAAAAAAATTGCTTTAGATTGTTATATTTTAGGTAATTTCCATTTATCTTTTTTCACCCCGAACATTCACAATGAATTTATCTACTGTTTCGTTTACATGACAGCTTATAGTCTTGTGTTCTGTAGATTCATTGTTCCTGTTTTCTTATGGGTTCTCAAGCTTTACTGAGTAATTTCTATTTTTGCATTTTATATCATAAAATATATTACAGACCGTGTTACCAGTGTATCCATAATTAAAATTAATAGCCAAGATTCAATTAATAAGCTAATCCATTTGAATATAAGAGACAATTGTTGTCTCCAAGTGTCAACATGTCTGGTAGATTGAATACTATGGTTCTAGCTAGACCACAAGTTTAATGGTCCAGATACCAGAATGTGCCTATTACTCCAGTACAAGAAGTAGTAGAAGAAGTAATGAGTTTTAAAGAAATAAACATAGAACTACGGCCATTCTTAGTGTACCATATACTAAATTTCAGTTATCAACGACTTGGAACATAATGTACAAGATAAAATTACTAAATACAATTTTATTTAACATACTTATCAGCTAGCAATTGCAAAATTAACATACAGAGAGTAACCCCAAAGCCTCAGTGTCATTAACTTCATGTTACCGAGGTCATCAACTAGGCAACCCTGCTAGTCTTGGTAATGAAATCTGTATAGTTGGCCCGTTGAGGATGCCCTTATCTGGGACGATGGTGGCAACTTGTCTCTTCTCTGTATGTGTCTTCTCTTTGACCAGGCAACCTCAAGCATCTTCTTATGGAGATGCTTAAGAGGAACAAATTAAACCAGAAACGCACAAACACTTTTCAAGCTAATATCCCACAGGCCAAAGAAAGTGATATGGCTCAATCAAGGAATAGGGCAGCATCCCACAATTATGATATGTTGTATTTTTATTTTCATTCAGTTCCAAATACCTTCTGATTTTTCTTTTTGACCCATAAGTTATTTAGATGTGTGCTATTTTGTTTTCAAATATTTATAGATCTTGCTAACATTTTTCTTTGAGCCTGATTTGATACTACTGGGATCAGAGAGCATATCTCCTATAACTTCTCTTCTTTTAAATTCATTGACACTTCTTTTATAACCCAGAATATAATCTATCTTAGTAAATGGTCTGGGTGAATATGAAAAAAATATATATTCTGCTGTTGTTGTGAGGAATACTCTATAAATATCAACTACGCCCAGTGGGTTGATAGTATGTAGCATTGTGCACTTGCCAATTTCATGTCTACTTCCTCCATCAATTATTAAGAGTTCTGAAATCCCACACTATGTGGGTTTTGACTGAAAATAGACTATGATAAGTTTATAACGTATACTATTCTCAGACTTAACCAATAGAAGATTGAAAATGTAGTTGTCCCTACAATGGTTGCATCTGTACTGAACATGCAGACCTTTTTTTGCCTTTAGTCCCTAAACAATACATTATAATTATTATTTACATACTATTTATACATATTAGATATCATAGGTAATATAGCAATGATTTAAAGTATACGGGAGGATATGCTTTGACTGTATGTAAATACTATGCATTCATATAAGAGGCTTGAACTTCCGTGGGTTTTGGTCCCCTGGTATCAGAAGGGTCCTGGAATTAATCCTCTGCAGATGCCACGGTATCACTATATTTGCTCATTTCTCCTTAAACATTTATCAGTTTTTGCTTCATGTATTTTGAAACTCTATCATAAAGAACATTAAGATTTAAGATTATTGCATCCTCATGATTAACTGATCCCTTAGTATTATGGAATTGTGCTCTTCATCAGGTCATTATTTTGATCTGACATCTACTTCATAGCCCTTAACATAGCCCTTAATAGCTATTAACATAGCCCTTTCAGCTTAGTCTTGACATGACACGTTGTTAGCATGATATTTACTTTTAACCAATTGGTATCTTTATATTTTAGATGGACTTCTTGTACACAGTATATAGCTACAGTTTGCTTTCTTTTTCTTTCTTTCTTTTTTTTTTTTGTAAAGACACGGACTCACTTTCTTGCCCTCGGTAGAGTGCTGTGGCATCACATAGCTCACAGCAACCTCCAGCTCCTGGGCGTAGGTGATTCTCTTGCCTCAGCCTCCCAATAGCTGAGACTACAGGCACCTGCCACAATGCCAGGCAATTTTTTTGTTGCAGTTTGGCCAGGGCCGGGTTTGAACTCACCACTCTCAGTATATGGGGCCAGCACCCTAACCTCTGAGCCACAGGCGCTGCCCATACAGTTTGCCAATTTTTAATTCAATGTGAAAATATTTACCTTTCAATTCAGATATGTATGAATCTCATTTATATTTATGTTATAATTTATGTGGTTAAGTGTATGTCTATTATCTTACTATTTTCTGGTTGTCATATATATATATATATATCTCCTTTTTTATGGACATGTCATATATGTTCCATTTTGTTCTGCTTTCTTATGGTTTGAGTACATTTTCTTATTTAATTTTCCTTATTTTTATTAGCTGTGACTCTTCCTTTCACTATTTTAGTGGTTGTTCTGAGGTTTATACTATACATTATAAACTTATCATAGTCTATCTTCAGATAACACTCATCAGTACATGTACATCATAACAACTTTATAATAATCTAATTTATTTCTCTTCTATTATTCTTGTCATACATTTTTCTTGTATGTATGTCATAAATCCTATAATGCTTTGCGATCTTTTTTGTTTAAACAGTATGATATACTTTGGAAAGCATAAAACAAAGCATGAAACTTTTCCCATAGACGTGAACTTTGTAGTGCTTTTTTGTAACAAGCACAGGAATGCGAAAAATTCATACGCTCTCCACTAAAAACATTTAAAATTTACAGGATTATAATTCTGTATTCTGTTGTTGATTATATTGTAAAATCTTCTGACTCTGAACAATTCAAACCTGATATCATTTTCCTTTTATTTAAAGCACATATCTGTTGTGATAACTTCTTTCATCAGTTAAATGTTTGAAAATGTCTTTAGACAGTGTAGTTGACATCCCCACTTTGAGCTATTGTACTTTTACCCATTATCTGATTATGAGAGAAATGACTTCATATATTGTTTGTTGATGTAGAAGACAGATTGTGTCCTGAAAGACAGTGGCCCAACTTTGCAATATGATGACACCCAACTGTTCCAACCATGGCTCCGCTCTCCAAACAAGCTTTCATGTGCGTGGCTATAAGACAGTATCACAGTCCACACTGGTCTCAAGCCTAACAAAGGGAGCTTCCAGGAGACAGCATAGAGACTTTGCTCCAGAAGGAAAATCCACAGAGAATCCCACGGGCACCATTCTAACACCCTAGCTACTGGGGAACTGCAGGACCACTTGAGTCCTCATGGGCAGTTCCAGCATCACGACTGCCATCTCTCACATCAAACTATCTGTTCAGGGCCCTGATCATCTGCCCACAAGCCACTCAAAGGCCCAAGAATTGTCTCCCCGCCTCCCACAACAAACTAATACCACTGCCAGCATAGGCTGCTCTGAAGCCTAAAATCATGCATAAATTAGCCCACTGCTTCCACTCCTGGAGCCCAAAGACTAGCTCAGCTGGCATCTAAGTCCTCAGCAAAATATACTTAGGGACCAGTCGAATGTATTTGAATGTGGATCAAAAATTTCTTTCATGTAAAATAGAGAAGAAACCTACCATGCTTCAACTGTGAGAAGGAGAATATCTTCTGAATTTGCTCTACATTTTTTAAAGCTCCTTTTTTGCTGAAGCTTCAAAATCAGGTGTTCTGGATAATGCCCAATCTCTCTAAAAAAATGGCTGTGTATCATCCTTGTATTTCATTCCCCTCTTCACTTTTTGAAGTGAGCAAATTCATCACAAGGCTATAGGGTCAACTCTGGGAAAAAAATCTTTTATACAGACCAATGAATGCTTTCATGATTTTTTTTTTCAGAAAAATAATAGCAAAATGTGTGTTGAGGACACATAACATTGTCTGTCTGAGATGCATAGTTCTTTGACAGTGTATTAACCAACATTTACATTTCAAGACCATTTTGTGCCAGTCACTTGGAGGAACAGAGCTTGTTGCAAGTTCACTCTGGAGCCCATCCCCACCTCGGGATGCCCACCTCAGTTGCCAGCTGGCTCCTCCCTGACTCTCAGGCGTACTTTGGGCATCTGTTCATTTTGCTGCAACAACTGAAACCACTGTGCTCCCAAACCACGAAGTCAGCACCTGAACTCCCTGCCCTGAGATCCCAGGCCCCTTTACAAGCTGTCCCTTAGTTTCTCTTGGCAACATTAGCACACTTCTATTTTGGAAAGCAATCACTTCCAAAGGGTTTAAGGATAACAGAAAAGGAGTACAGAAATTTACTTAAAGTTGGATAATAGACCTTACATTTTTTAAATGTCATCACCTCACTGTGGAATTTGTCACTGCTGTATTTTTGCCCAGAACTCTCACCTCTGCTAATGGTTTTGTTGCTCTTCATCTCACAAATACTTAGTGATCTCCACCTACAGTTAGTTAATCATGGCGTGTCTAGGAATGGAGTAAGGGAGAGAGAGAGAATCGAACTGGTCAACAGAGACCTAACAAAAGCTATTGTGATTCAGAAAAAAATCATTTCCCAATTCTGACAAAGGCAACTCTTGCCAAACTTTCAAATAGCACAGAATCATTTTCAGGTGAAAGACTGAAGAAGCATAGATACCCTCAAATAGGGATCCCATTCTACTACCAAATGTATGAACTGAAACTCTTCCAACAAACCTTTTTTTAATATTTTGGTGGCTAATTTATGGATGACCAAACAGTAAAGAAAGGTATATATGCGCAAACATTTTGTGGATTTTTAGGGGATATTTAGATCCTGTCTCAGAGATATTATGAAATCCGAAGGCCCAGAATGTCACCCAAGCTGCACATCAGAAGGAAGGATTAGAGAGGATAAGACAGGGAATGATGTTTGACTTGTGTTCACCTCCTAGTTGGTACCATGGAACTTTAAAATCCATAGTGTGTTCACCACTTCCTAAATGTATATATAACTGTATTGTGAGGCTTAAGAAACTGATAAACATATACGTTTGATCTGTGACATAGAGTAAGAACCAATGAAGTGATTAGGGTCAAGTGGAATTTAATTGAACCTCTACCAAGATATCATATAAGAAGTGGTATAGGTTACAAGAGAAATAACAGAGAATGGTGCCACCAGGAAAGACTAAACAGATAAATTTGACACTTCTTTTGCATTTATTAGATAGTTTGGCCAGTGAAAAGACAGGGCTCTGGAAATTCGCCTTAGTCTGTTGTAATTTTATCAAATGATGAGTGTAGTTGTAGTTATTAAAATACATGTGATACTTACTGGATCAAAACAATTATTGGTGCTTGAAAATATATATTGTAAATATTTGTCTGAGTAATTTTCTCTTTTGTGCTAAAGATAAAGGATCAATTTGTTTCCCCTTGATAGCAATAGAAAGCCCACCTCAAGCTGTTCTCTATTCTTACATGGTCCAAAAAGGAAGGAAGAAGTGATCCTTTTTCATTAATTCTGCCTCTTTTAAAATAAGGAAAAATAAATATATTTCCCAAACTCTCCAACAGACTATTTCTTATGTCTTATTTAAATATATTTTAATAGTAAGTGTTGCCCTTCCTAAACTATTTATCACTAAAAGAGATTAAAAACATGGTAAAAAAAAAAAAAACTAAAGGTGTCCTGCTGATGGTAGAAAATTTTCTGACACACAATTTGTCAGAAGAAAGAAGAAAATGCCTACAATGTAGCAAACAATGGTGTCTACTACACTACTGGTCCCCCTCAAAACTAAGACCATCCAAGACACAGACCCTTTAGGGATGCAGATTAGAATAAACTCATCAGACATAGAAATCTGAGTATCTGAGATCAAAGGCGAGGGATCAAATATAGAAGATAGCTAAGAAATGTATAATAAGCACTATGAGCTCATGGCTAGTTACTTTCACAAAAGATTATAGGAAGGTTTAAATATCTTAATATTTAATTGAATTGTTTTATGTTTTCTCATCCATATGTAAATATAGATTTATTTATAAATTTTATTATTAATTATAGTACTGATGGCAATAGCTAGACTTACCATTAGTATATAAATTACAGAATATTAGGACAGGATATTCAGCTAATTAACAAAGGAATGGGAATCAACTGGGGATATTAGACTGGTGACTGTATACAGTAGTGAACAATATTTGAGGTCATGTTTCTTAGGGTTAGGGTCGTGACAATGATTTGTGACAAAGACATGAATAGACGTTATGTTAGATGCTAGAGGTTTGGGAATTATGTATATGGAAGCAAAACCATGTAAAATTTGTACAGTAAAATAAATGAATATTTAGGAGAATTATTGAGTCAGTCTATTCATTATCAGGTTTCTCTTATGAAAATTACCCCGATTTTTTTTAGATGAATTTGCTCTTTTCAGTTGTATATAGGTTCTTGCAGCTTCAACTAGGAGCTTCATCCTCCCCAAGAAAATGAATGGACACATGCTGAAAACTGAAACCCTTCTGTCTCATTCGCTGGATGAGGGAAATTTCCAACAGAGGGAAAACGAGTCTGAAATTTAATGAAGGAAATGTTTCTAATAGTGTGACGTTTAACAAGTTTGGATTCTGTTTGGAAATTCTTTTCTGTTTTCTAGCTCCCTGGAATGTTTAGCAGAAACTCTTATTCTCTCTGCAGCCAGAGCAAAAGAATATGTTTACTTCCAAATATTTGTCTGTTGTTCAGGTCGTCCAAAGTTAATTTATGTCGCTATCACAAAAGACACCTAACTATAGGACATCTGCTACAGAAACCAATGCCAACTACCAGAAGGCCAATAAGTGTGAACAAATGGATGGTTTTAAAATGCTGCTAAAAGGACTGGTCATGGTGGCTCACACCTGTAATCCCAGCACTCTGGGAGGCAGGTGGATTGCTTGAGCTCAGGAGTTCAAGACCAGCCTGAGCAAGAATGAAGCCCTGTCTCCACTGAAAATAGAAAAAAAAGTAGTGATCCCAGCTACGTGGGAGGCTGAAGCAAGAGTTAACCCTTGATCCAAAGAGTTTGATGTTGCTGTGAGCTATGGAGCCATGGCTCTCTACCAAGGGTGACAGTGAGACTCTGTCTAAGTAAATAAATAAAGTTCTGATAAAGAAGAAGAAACTATTTCAAAAATCTATAAGCCATATTCTATAAAAGTAAGAAATGTGGAAATCAGTCTTCAGCTAAAGGTTTTGTTTTTAATTCATTCTTTTGTCTTTTTTTTTTTTTTTTTTTGTAAACAAATTTGGAAAATTCGGAAGTGACTTGAAATGAACTCCTTTCTCCATGTTGTTTTCAGGTCGGGACACCCTGCCTTTATCATAAGTCATGTCTTCTCTCTATTCCCTCTCCCTTTCTAGCCCCCAAGAGTAGTTTTGTCATCGACGATATCACTAGGATAATAGTTTATAACACTTAGAATTTTTATTTATTCTATGACCTCTACTGGTATCATGGGATTGGACAAAGTGACATCCTATTGTCAATTTACAAGAGTAAGAATAACATAGTGCTGATACCAAGTCAGCACTAAAACATTTTACAATACCTTATCATCACTATTGCTATTCCAATCACCATGATAATTTTAATCTAACAATAAAGAGTTGAAACTATCTTAATGTAAGGCAAATGGAGCAAGCTTTTGGTGGTAGGACACAATGTTTAATTTGGTAATTTTAACTTAGATTTGTGAAGTTTAAATTAGTGCTTACTTATCATTTGCAACCCAGTCAAAAAATCTTAGCATTCTGGCAATGAAATGAATTATTATAAATACCCTCACCAAAGCTCTGCATTGATACACTAAATATTAGCAAATATCAACAATACACCAAATCCAAAGGCAAAGTATAGCCCACAGTGTTACAGAACAATCAATATTATGTTCATGCACAAAAAGTTGTAACCAGAGAAGATGCAACAATGCAGGACAAATAAGGTCAGAGTGTTTAAGATGCCTAATACAATCTCCAGGCTCACAAAATCATCATACAGCGTTAAAAGCCTTTTGACAAGGATTTGGGTACATAGTTTTAAACTCCCCTCTAAACCACAATTTGTGATATATAGGATACAAAATGGGATCTCAGACTGTCTTGAATGTAGCAATATTCCAAAAGCAATCCTTTTTTCTACCATAAAGAAAGAAAATACTTTGTCTGAAGGCTTTGTTGACCAGTTTGATGGAAGTATTTCGGATTGCATGTGAAAACCCCACGCTGTACCCCAGAAGTGCATTAATGTACATAGTTACCATTCAATAAAAAAAAAGAAAAGAAAAGAAAATACTTTGTCAATGAGAGCCAATAAAATGTTGGTATGACGTTGGTTGTCCTAATGGAATCTTGATGGCACGAGGAACAAGAAAGTTATAAATGAGGCACCACTTTTCACGGAAAGCACATGAACCCTGAAAAAATGTATCAAGGAAAATGTTTATGGCAATTAAAAGGAAGCAGGACATAGCTGAATTTAATACCTCTGAAAGCATTCTGACTTGGACTTCTGACTTTTCCAGATTTCTTTGAACATCTGGAGTGGTTTAGCAATGCCACTTGTGAGGTTATACACTGGAATACTGTATCTCTCATGGTTACAAAGCGGGAGAGTGGCAACTACGCAGTTCACCATGTTTAAAACTAAAGCAAATGGATCTGGGCTGAACTTCCATACAATCTGTTCGTGTCTTTCCCAACAGTCCTTAATAATTCACACTTGTTAGATAAATTAAAGAATAGCAATGTAAGGCTAAAATGAGGATATAAATAAAACCTAAGCCTAAAAAAGGAATCTTCCAAGTAAATAATCATCTATACCAAAGACCCTTTCCCCAGATGAATTGCTTTCTTATTTTTTCTGTTAAACAGTATTTTGATAAAATTAAGCATCAAGAAAAATGATAGATTGGCAGGTTAGGGATGCAGAGATAAATATAACCTTGATTTAATAAGTCTCTTGGCTGCTCTCCTTACATAAAATAATTATCCTCAAGTCCCTTTTCCTAATAAAATGTAACCTCCAAAGGTGCACGATGCTGCTGTGAATTCCTCAAAGGAGGCAAAAAACAAATTAAAAAAAAAAAACACAGGAAAATCTAATCAAGGATCGCTATTTTAGGTTTTCACAATGCCAAGTTATGGACAAAACTGGAAGTTGTATTTTACATTTAGCTTTAGTTTTGTCTATGATGACACTGTCTAGACTTGGGGCTTGTAATTGTTTATCTGAAGCAATACTTAAATCTCTTGCAGAGCAGTAACTCCAGCACAACTTTCTCTTAAACTTGGATTCCTGAGCAGCACCTGTGGCTCAAAGGAGTAGGGCACTGGCCCCATATGCCAGAGGGGACAGGTACAAACCCAGCCCTGGCCAAAAACTGCAAAAAAAAACCCCAAACCTGGATTCTCTTGGACCTGTCAAAGCTGTAGAAAGGTCTCTCAATTACTCTTTTCTCAAATTGACATTTGACTTTTAAGGCAAGCCTCATTTTTTATCACCTGTAACCAAAGTGGCACCCACACACATACACCCACAAACACGTACATGCATACACACACATGCACACAATGATCTAACAGTTCATGAAGGGATTGTGAGGTCTGGTAATATTTTTAACTGAGACTTTCGAGCTGATTTCATTTTAATATAGAAGTTTTACTTTGCATATTTAAACCAATAATTGATATTATCCAGAAGATAGAAGCCATGAGCTGAAAAACACAAATATCGTAAGCTGTTTTCATTACATTAGAGTAATGCAGGGATGGCTGCAGTTTAGAGAACACTACACAGTACGTCCCGATAGAAAATCAAAGTGTCTTCCGCTTCTTTAATCGACACAGAGTGCTCTGGTTATTTTTCCTTTCCATTTCTTTTTCATCACACACATATGCTATCACTCTTTGGCATGTCATCAAAAACTAAACACAACACCAGCACTTATACCAAGCCTCAGTTGCATACAAACCAGTTGGAACACACAGTTCCCAAGTAAATCATTGTATAAAGTACTTTCCCTATCAAATGCTACTTAGGCATGCACAAAGAGAAACAATAAAATGTTACACTTCTCCATTCCCCTAACATATTATTACCTGAGGAGGAAGAAATAGAGTGACAAATACATAACTGTTTGCAGAAGCTCAGCAAATTTTTCATAAATGTTGAGAACATTCAAATTTAGCATTGCCTCAAGAAATAAGCAAGTAATTTATTTGGAGCATACTTTATAGGAAAGTATTCATGCTGTAGAACAGAAAGGTTAAGGTGTTTTTCTTTTTTAAAAAAATGAACTTGAAATACCTAAATCTAGAAGATAGGGCAGACAAAATCAATTGACACAAGAAACAGTAAAGCAAGGAGAAGCAAATTTAGAGCAAAACTTTTTTCTTCCCTAAGACTTTTCTCACAGCGTCTTTAACATCCTTATTTCTTAGAGAATAGATTAAAGGGTTCAACATAGGTGTGAACAAAATGTAACATACTGAGGCCACTTTACGAAGCTCGGGGTTGTTTGGAGGTGTGAGATACACAAAGGACACAGTCCCATACAGCAAACTTACAACGCCCAGGTGGGAGGTGCAAGTGGAGAAGGCTTTCTTCCTCCCTGCACTGGAACGGATCTTTAAAACTGTGGACACAATGTACATGTAAGATACTACAATAACAATGATTGTGGGCAAAATAATGAGGACAGCCAAACTAAGTGACACCATCTTATTGATGAAGATATTGGAACAGGAGATCTTTTCAATTGGGTTTGAATCACAGTAGAAGTGATCAATGACCCGGGAGGCACAGAAAGACATGGAAAATGTTACACTGATTTGAAGGATGGAGCTGACCCAGCCACAGAGATAGGAACTGGCCACTAACTGGATGCAGACGCTCCTTGACATACGCACAGGGTAGAGGAGTGGGTTACAGATGGCAATGAAGCGGTCATAGGCCATGGCGGCCAGAACAAAGGCCTCTGTTACCATGAATAGTGCATAAAGGAACAGCTGAGCCACACAACCTGCAAAGGATATGGTCTTTTTCTGGGACAGTATGTTGACCATGGCTTTGGGTACAATAACAGTGGAGTAGGAGAGATCAATGACGGAGAGATTGCCTAGGAAGAAATACATTGGTGTGTTCAGCCGGGGATCAGTCACAATGATGCCAATCATGCTAAGGTTCCCCAGAAGGACCATCCCATAAATAATCAGGAATAGCAGGAAGAGGAGACTGTGGAGCTCTGGACGGACCCTGATGCCTACAAGAATGAAGTCAGTCACGTCTGAATGGTTGCCTCCTCCCTTGTCACCCATGGCAAATTCCTGCTTCGAAGTATAAGACAAAGTCAACAGGTAAACTTTCCACTCTTTCTCTATTATCACAAATATTAATATTAATAGTTCATATTACTATTAAGATTTTATAGTCACCATACACACTCATATCCACTATTCCATTAAGTTTACACACATGAGATTGGCCTAAGGGAAGATAACTGGTTAACAATGAAATATGGACTCAAGATGAAGTGTTTTGTATCCAGACTAGTGGTAATCTCAACACGGTATAGTTCAATACTTCTTTATATCTCTACCCTGTCATACCCTACCTTGTCATATAAAATGGTTTATGAGATGCCATTTGTGATTGAGTTGGTAATTTCAAAAGTATCACCTGTTAAATTCCTAATACTAAAAAAAGGTACTTGCTTGCATTTTAATTTATTATTCAATATTCACTTTTCTTTGAATGACCCTTTGCTTCAATGTAGCAATAAAAAGTAAAGAAAAAGAAAGCTAAAAGTACAATCTAAGGTAACACGAACTTTCTACCAAAAGAGCTCTTACAGCTATAAATAAATTACCAGAGTTAATTGCATTACTTAAAGATCTTTTAAAGTGCAGTAACTCTCTAGCTCCTGGAACTAGTATAATTTTATTTAAGCAAAAAAGTAAAATGTGAATTATGACTTTATATATGTCTGTGTGTTTGTGTGTGTAAATATAGAAGTATTAATAAGCATTAACTTCTCTAAAACATCCAAATTATTTGGGTGTTGGGTGATTTGGGTGACTTGTTAAGCAACGAAAACAACTTTGGATTACTTTGGATTTGGGTGACTTGTTAAGCAATGAAAACAACTTTGGTTACTTTGAAATATTTCTGAGGATTTTTTTTTTTTTTGAGACAGAGTCTTACTCTTTTGCCCTAGGTAGAGTACCATGGCATCATAGTTCACAGCTATGGACTCAAACTCCAGGACTCAAGAAATCCTCTTGCCTCAGTTTTTCTATTTTTAATAGAGACAGGGTCTCACTCCTGAGCTCCAGTGATCCACCTGCCTCAGCCTTTCAGAGTGCTAGAATTACAGGCATAAGCCACTGTGCCCAGCCTAGGGTTTTTTTTTAATTTTTTATGAAACAACAGAGTCATTATAAATTGTCCAATGATTTGGATGGCCCTACCATATATTTTCTTCTTTGGTAGCATTTATACCAAATGTCATTCATTTTTTCTAAGTTATATGGAAATTAAAAACCAGCAAATGAACCAGAAACTCTTTGCCAAAGCTGAAATAGGCAGTGAGCTAGCAAGCAAAGTTAGAGAGTTTTCAGAGTTTCTCTGTGACTCTCCATCCTCCCTCAACCAGAAGTTTACTTCTTTTGTTTTCCTGAGTTCTACAAAAGTCCCTCAGTTTGCAAAGCCTGCATGGCCCTGTTTGCATCTGTCATGTGTTACCTCTCTCAACATCTTCCTCCAGAAAGGTCACAAAATCAACAGAAAAAAAAAATGGTTGAACATAATAATACTATTTCAGTCCCTATCCTCACCCTAATCCCTTTATGATGCCTATCAATCCATTCAAATAAATGTATAGTAATTTAATTTTATTGGAAGAGAGGAACTAGGTCTATAGGTTAGCATATCTGAGGATAATTAAAATTTCTTCTAAAAGTAATAGAATGAATCTTTGAAGGCATAAAGCCAGATAGAAATAGTTTCATGTATCAGCCATTATTTGTTTGTTTAGAATGGGAAAAGGAGGTCTGTTACAGAGAATAGGAAGGACTTTTAAGACATGCTAAAGTAATTTCACGCATATCTCTTGCTTCTCCAATGAGTCAAAAAGCGTGTGACTTAATTAGTTTGAGTGTGGTGATCATTTCACCACAGCAGCAATGTATATGTGCCCTGAAACATCAGGATTTACACCTGAAGCATATACATACAATTTTCATGGATCAAGGGTATCTCAATGAAGTTGTTTACAATGTCAAGCTTAACAGGCCTTGTCATTTTTATCTTACTTAAGAAGATAAGAAGGAGGAAGACAAGGAACAGGAGGAGGGAGAAAGGAGAAGAGGGAAGAGAAAAAGTTTGAAGTTCTTATTCCAAATCAAATGCTACCTTTTAAAGCCTATATCAAAGAAAGCAGCATATTACTTTTTCGAATCTAATCCATTTCCATCTGTCTGATCATCCATTAATGTGTTTAGCCAATATTTTTAAGAATCTATTCTGTGCCAAGTATAGTGTTTGATACTAAAAATGAAACCAAAAAGAATTAAATGTCCCATTAACTTATGATAGGATGCACGGTATCATATTGTGTCCTGATGTTTGCATTAACAGTAGAAAATGCTGACAATGTACCTGTGAGGATGAGCTGATGATTCTAATCTGGAGCAATGGAATATATAACAGTTAAGTAGTGTCATATCTTTCATGCAAAAGTATAGAACATAAACTATGAAAAAGTTTATCTTCATAATAAAGAATTTTAAATAAAGAGCCAATTTAGGTCTGAAAAAATCGAAATAGAGGTAATAGAGAATTACTGTGACAATAAGGTTTTCTAAGCAGTGAAACAAGAAAGATTAAGATTATAGAAAACTGTCAACATTACCAGAACTATATTTTAATCAATTATCACATTCTTAGCCACATTTAGCTATCTATGATTTTCTGCCATGCAATGAAAGATAAGTTACTGAGGTTTATTTCTACTGTGATATTCTTTCATTTATGGTATAGCACATTTTAAAACTCAAGAAAAACATTGTAAGGAGATGGAAAACGTTCTTGGCTATCTTATTATATGACTAAAATAGATATGATTGTTTTATAATTATTCTTACCTGAATTTATGTTTCTTTTCTGTCTTGTGAACTTTTTCACATGAAACCACAGAATACCAAATTAGTTATTTCACCCTAGAAAAGAATAAATATTTGAAAAATAAAAACTATCAATGAGAATGCCAAAATAAAATGTCTCAAATAACCCTCAATGAAATAACAACCTTCCTAGACATGGCATGACCATGTTCTCAGTGGGTTTGCCTAGAGCTGCAATTTCCCCTTACCTATTATTAAAGTTGATGCTTTCTTTAATGTAATTTTGTTTGAAAAACCTGTGTAGTTTTGTCTTCCTGAATACAGGGTGAAGATGATGGACTAGGAATCTCTTCAGTTTTCTCAGAGAAGTATGGCTATTCTTTACCAGAACTGAAGAAGCACCAATGAATCTATGAAACAAAACTACATGAAAATCTCTTACCCCAATGCTGACATGTTTCATGGGCCCTAGAATGAAGATGGTAGCAAAATGGAAATTCAGGATGAACATAAAGATTCCCTGATCCCTGATGACCTACAAAAATAGAAGCAGCCAGCATCCATGGTAGTCTTAGTTTTTCCCAACCTCATGAAACTATTTCAGACAATTGCAGTAAAAAGTTTTTTAGAAGTTTGGAGAAAGACATCCCTCTGAGAGAGGACTGAAAAATAAGTCAATTATAATTTCATAACAAGGTTAAAATCCAGGGCCATCCCAGGAGGACTATGCGAAGAGCAAAGACTAAGTGTGATTTCTTCACTTGTTGAATACTCTCGGGACCATCACAAAGTTATTTTGGACAAGACTCCTTATTAGAATGTTTTTTTCTTTATATGAAGCTCAGGCTTGCTCTTCTGTAATTTCCACTCACCTGATTGTTGGAGCCTCTACTTAAATTTCTGCTTTCTGAAGCTGCACTATCTTATCTTTGACATCCCTTCAAAATTTAAAAATTCAAGTATATATTATCCCATCGTCTTCAAATTTCTGGATTCAACATCTTTAATTTCTGTTAGACTCTTTCAGCACCAACCAAATTATTTGTCTTTCTAGAATCTTTGTCGGAAACTGTGCCGCTACAATTGGACATCGGCTAGATATAATCTATCCAGCTGAAATATCAGCATCTAATTACTTGCAATTGCAATTGCAAATAAGACTTAAAAGTTGTTTAACATTGTCTCTTATTAATCTTGTAGTCAAAAAAGGCCTTTAGTTTGGTCTCCATTTGTGTTTTCTTTTGGTCTCAAGTGAACTGCTACTGTTAGATGGTCCCTATTCTTGCTCTATGATTTGTCACATATCATCTTGTCTCTAACTACTCTTTTCCAGTTTTATATTTAACTTTTTCTTTTTTTTGCAGTTTTTGGCCAGAGCTGGGTTTGAACCCGCCACCTCTGGCATATAGGGCCGGCGCCTTGCTCCTTTGAGCCACAGGTGCCGCCCTATTTAACCTTTTTTTACCTTTTAGGCTATTACTTTTATACTATATTTCTGTGTCTTGAAAATAAGTGTAATATATTCGTGGGATCTTCATGTTTTATTACTGTGGGCTGAGTGGATTGGGACACAAGCAAGCTTATGATATCACCAAGTTTCCAGTGAAATAACTACTAAACAGAAATGGGTCAAGCTTGCTTGATAAACCATACCTCCAGGTGAATGAACATCAATTAATCCACTTAACAAATGTATAGTTTTTGAATAACTGTAACTCTAACCTTTTATTTACAAATCATATAAAACATCTTTATAAAAATAAAGGAACATTATATGACAAACTTCTGAATGACTTCCACTTTAATCAGAAGAAGGGTTCAAGCCAGGCACAGTGGTTCACACCTATAATCTTAGCATTTCAGGAGACTGAGGTGGGCAGATAGCTTGAGCTCAGGAGTTTGAGACCAGCCTAAGCAAGAGTGAGACCCTCGTCTCTACTAAAAACAGAAAAACTAGGCTTTGTGGAAGATACCTGTAGGCCTAGCTACTTGGGAGGCTGAGGCAAGGGGATCTCTTGAGCCCAGGAGTTTGAGTTGCTGTGAACTAACTCCATGGCACTCTACCCAGGGTGACAGAGTCAGACAACTGTCTCAAAAAAAAAAAAAAAAAAAAAAAGATAAAGGTTTCAATTCACATTTCCTGATCCTAAACTCACCCAATTACTTTGTGAAATCTAAGAAGACAGTGGAGTAAATTATCAGATATTCATTGGTTCCCAATTTCCCATTTAGCAAATGTGGCTTTCTGTTACTCTTGAAATTGTAACCTCCATGCACTCAGATGAAATGCCTCACTTTGGATCCATTCTCTTGCTCACTGTAGGTTCACTATCCTGATTTGTATAACAAACTGTACCTTCTTCTTGAGTCTAGTTCTAAATCCTACCAACACCTAAGGTCCACGTGGTATCTCCTCAGAATTATCATTGCCTTGCTACAGAAGCCACCTTCGGCACCTCTTCTTCATACTCTCTTTCAATATAATTACAGTCATCCCTGAACGTGGTAGCACCTGCTTATACTTGGACTAATTCATGAATGTCATTTCATATTTCCAACTGAATTTTCAGCTGCTTTAGGATGAGATGTATTGCTGTGGGACACCCTACCACCCTTACTACAATTTGTAGTGCATCATTAGTGCCCTTTTTTTTTTTTAATTGATTGGTTTCATGTATAGCTTCTTATTCTAACAAGACATTGGGACCAATTTGCAGCAACAACAGTGGCAAAATAATCTATTAAATTTATTGAACACTCAACTTGTGTCATGCATTTTTCCACTTCTTTACATGGATTGCATCTTTTAATCCTCAAAAAAATTCTATATATTAGTCTCAAAGTCTTAAGTACTCATCATAAAGATGATAATACAGAATTACAAAAAAAATTAATATCAAAGGGTGGAACCCAAGGGTACATGTGAATCTTTCTAAATGTAGCATATAAATGTCTTAACACAATAACTAAGAAAATGCCATGAAGGCTATGTTAACCAGTTTGATGAAAATATTTCAAATTGTATATAAAACCAGCACACTGTACCACATGACTACATTAATGTACACAGCTATGATTTAATAAAAATTAAAAAACAAAAGGGGTGGAACCCAAATCCTAATCCACGGTTATGGCTTCACAAATAATATTCTTACCCACTAAGCAACTGTCTAATATTTAGAATTTGCAGAATAAAAACCACAATGTCACAAAAACCAATGAAAGGACAAACATCATATATTCTGACTAGAATATTTGCTGTTATTTAACTTGAAGAACCCTCTTTGTATTTATGACGACCAGGGCTGACTAGAAAAGCACTTGTTGCATTATTTTATTTTATTCTATTTTTATTTTTTCACTTTCTGAGCAGCACATACTGCTCATACTTCTAATGTCTCCTTGAATATGTTGGTTGCAAAATAAAGAAAAAGAAAGATCTTCAGATAAATGAAGATCTGAATGAATGGGACTACCATAAATTTAAAATGAATAATATACTTAATATAATTAAGTAAAATATAATTAAATATAATAATATACTTAATATAATTAAGTTCTATTAAACTTCAGATTGACATCTGATGTGACAGAAGGCTCTGAATTGTGGTAAATATAAAATGCAAAATGAAGCCCCAAACAGGACAGATACCATCTCTGCCTCATAGTAGGAAATCACCAAAGGTTTATGTAATTAACAATCCAAAAAAATTATGTCATATTACCCAATTCGACCCACAACTGAAGTAAAAGGCCAACTAAAAAACACAGAAAACTAACAATAAAAAGTATTATAACTAATGAATTAAGTTAATGAAAAGGTTAAAATTTTAAAATCTATATATGCTGTATAATCTGCTTCAATTTAAGAAAAATATTTAAACAGATATACACAGAAACATTAATGTTAACAACACATGTCTAAAAAATAAGCTTACAGGTATAATTTGTATTCTTCATTTTGAGTAGAAATAATTTTTACACAAGAAAGCTATTTAATAGTGCAGGTGCAGCAATTGAAAGTATGAATTATTTAAGAAGCTAAGGAAAATTACAAACTTTGACATTTCTGGGCAGATTTATTTGTGATATTATCTATACATAAATAAAGCTCTACAGATTAAAAGATAGGATTAGTATATCAAGCTACTGTAACAATATTGCAGCTTTAACTAGAGCTGCTATTGGCCACATATCCAGGTAAGTGGTAGACCATGATGAGAAACTCACTAAGGTGGTGGGTAAACACTGGCTCACAATTTATAACACACCATTAATGCATACAGATTGCCGAAGAGATGACATTTGCAATAAGAGAGTAGGACCAACATTCCTTTCTCTCTTTCTTTGGCTAGGAATTCTTCTCTCTCATCTTTCTAACCTTCCATAATTAGAATACAAGAAGGAAAAAGGAGAACAGGCAAGTTCCAATTTAAAGGATACTGTCATTAGGCTCTAATGTCAGTGATCTCTTGCTAGGTGATCTTAAAAAGTGACTCTTTCACTAATGGGTTTCTGTAGGTTATTCAAAAACCTCTCCCAATTCCTGAGTCTCTCTTCCTATTGGTTCCCTTGGTGATAATAATTACCTTGAATTTCTCCCAGTTACTTAGTTTTTCTTTGACATTTAGAAATCTTACAGTATCACCAGCTTCTCTCCATTCATGTCTAGCATGAGCTAAAACTGCCACATTGTGGTGGTATCTTACCCAAAAGTCAATTTTCATCTACAGCAATAATTGTATCTAGTCTTTACATACTTATTGTATAACACAGAAAATCAAGAGTTTTAAGAAAAAAAATCATTTTATCACAAGGGACATTTGTACTTGATGTTTACAGCAGCTCAATTCACAATTTCAAAGAGGTTCAAACAATCCAAACACCCATCAGCCCAGAAATGGATTAATAAACTTTGGCATATGTATTCCATGGAATACTACTCAGCCATAAAAAAGATAAAGACTTTACAACTTTTGTATTTACCTGGATAGAGTTAAAGTATATTCTTCTTAGTAAAGTATCTAAAGAATTAAAAAGAAAGCACCCTATGTACTCACAACTAGCAGATGAACAACTATAGGCCTACACAAGAGAAATCAATGGTATATTACATAAATATCTTAAATGTTTTCAATTTAATTCAAATTAAATTCAAGTGAAAGGAAAGGGAGGAGGGGGCTCATTATACCTAATAGGTATAATGACTCAACTGCAACTCAGATACTACCTAACAAATGAAAACAATGTAACCCAATCATATGTACCCTTATATTAATCTGAAATTTAAAAATTAAATAAATAAATAAAACTATGAAAGATAGCAAACTTTAAATTAGAAATTGATGGTTCTCTCTTTTTTTAATTATGAAGAAGAAATATTTTTTTTCTTTGAATCAGAATGCTATTATTCACATTGAACACATCCTTTAGAAGTCATATCAGAAGAAGTGGCTAAAATAAACAACTTCATGCTGCAGTCATTATGTAAGTGTAGTGTCAATAGAGATAGCCCAGGAGCTTTCTCAGTTTTAGAATTGGAGATGAGTTAGCACCAAAAAGTCACTAGACGCCAGCCTGGTGGTCCATAAATCATTCTGAGCATTTGACTTGGAACAGGAACTGCACAACACAGAAGAAGCCAGCCTCCCAGGCACTAGTGTTCTTACAGCTTCTTCATTTGATCCGTTAACATTTGCAACTACAACACAAAAACTTCATTATCAGTCCCATCCAACAAGCCCAGAATCTTCCCACTGGGATTTATTATACTCCTACTGTTTTCAGACAGAAAATAGTTTGCCTTAAGATTTAAATTTAATGAATTTCTTAGTAACTTTTTTTGTTCCACTTGGCATGGTGCCTTGCAACTTACTCAAGTTGCTTCCTAATTGTCATTATATGTAAAAGTAAAAACAAACCCTCAAAGACTGTGTTGAAGCCAACATTTTCTAGGAAAACTTTTCAATCTGCCATTAATTTTTCATGTTGTCTTCTTTTCACAGAGAAATTGTGGGAAAATGGATTTACTTGATCTTTAGAAAAATGGATATTTCTTTTGAACTTAGAAATTTCTACACCATCTCTATATTTTTAATTATATGGATACATATGCCATTTTTATATGTTTAAAAAATCAATATCATTAGGGTATCAAATTTCCCTAAAATTTATGTATGATTTAACATGATCTCAATCAAAATTCTAATAAGATATTTATGTAATATGCCATTGATTTATACTACCTAATTTTAAATCTCACTATAAAATCACAAACACCAGACTAAGACATAGAACTACAGTAATTAAAGCATCACTGTAAGAGGGAGGCACCTGTGGCTCAAAAGAGTAGGGCGACAGCCCCACATGCCAGAGGTGGTGGGTTCAAACCCAGCCCTAACCAAAAACTGCAAAAAAAAAAAAAAGCATTACTGTAAAAGAGTGATTAACTAGAAAAACCTGGCAGAAATAAACCCAAGTACATATAGGCTACAGCTTTTCAACAAATATTCCAAGACTGCTAAATGGAAGACTTAATATCCCTTTAAACAATTTATGATGAACCCAGTGGATAAATATGTAGAATAAAATTAACTTTGGTCCTTACTTTATACCATATAACAAAATAATTCAAGATAGATAATTAATCTATATCTAAAATTAACACTGTTGAGCCTCTGGAAGAAAACCTAGGACAATAGCTTTGTGGTCTTGTGTCTGTCAAAAATGTCTTAGAATTTTAAAGGAGTATTAATTATTAAAATAAATTGTGAATTATAATTAACCAAAATAAAAATCTCCCGCTCTTCCAAAGACACCATTGATGATATATAAATGCAACCCACAGACTAAGAGAAAATATTTATTTCTGACAAAGAACTGACATCCAGGATATAGGAAGAAACTTTTCTACAGTTGCTATGGTTTGGATATTTGATCCCTGCAAAATTCATATTGAAATTTGTTTCCCAGTGTTGGAAGTGGGACCTAATGATAGGTGTCTGGATCATGGGGTAGAGCCCTCATGAATAGATTAATGCCCTCTCTGGGAGTGAGGGCGAGAGAGTTCCCACAAAAGCTGGTTGTTAAAAAGAGCCTGGCACCTTCCCTCTCACACTTGTGTACTCCATCACCATGTGATCTCTGCACATGCTGGCTCCCCTTCATCTGCCACTGTAAATGGAAGCAGCACAGTCCCTCACCACGTTCACATGCTGGTCCCATGCTTCTTGTACAACCTGCAGAGCCATAAGCCAACATGAGACTATGGTTTAGATATTTGACCTCTCCAAATCCTGTGCTGAAATTTGATTCCTAATGTTGGAGGTTAGGCATAAAAAAAGATTGTTGGGTTATGGCTGCAGAGTACTCATGAATAGACTAACATTCTGGGATGGGCAGTGATTTAGCTCTCCCTCAAATAGTTCACACAAGTGCTTGTTGTTTAAAAGAGGCTGGCACCCCACACACACTCTCTCTTGCTTCCTCTCTCATCATGTGTCCACCCATGCCAGTTCTCCTTCACCTTTCACCACGTGGAAACAGCAGGAGACCCTCACCAGATGCAGATGTTTGCCTCTGCTTCTTGTACAGCTGGCAGAGTCATCACCAAAATAACCCCCTTTTGTTTTTATTAAATTATCCAGCCTCAGATTTTTCTTATAATAAAAAACTAAGACAACTATTTAAAAATAAACTGTATATAAACCATACACATATCTATTTGATTGCAGGGAAATTGTATCACTGAAGAATAAGCCTTACGTAACAGTGTGCAATATGAAACCTTCTCTCTGCCTTCTCCAGGCAGACATGCATCACTATGGTAGAGTGAGAGCCTAAATGTGAAAGAAATTAACTATTCCAGCCCAACTGGGTTCCTTATCCTCTGCCCAAGAGGAAGCCAATAAGCTGAGACATCAAGTGATATAGCAGAGAAAGGGTTTTAATATTGCAGGTGCTGTGTGAAGAGATAGGAAGAATTTCTCAAATCCATCTCCCCAAAAATGTCAGAGAAACAGTATTTAAAGAGAGTTTGGCAGACTAAAGTCTAGGGTCTGCCAATTTGCTGGGCTCAGGGCAGAACCATAGGGGTATAGAAATTGTCTTCTTTGCTGAGTTGGTTCTCGAGGGAGGGAGTGATAAGACAAGTTGAGTTAGTATCTTGATATGGGCCACTGGTCTGGGTGAGTCAGCGGCAGGCCCTGAAAGATATCTCAGAAACCACCCTTAGGTTTCAAAAAAGTGATATTATCTACAGAGAAAGTTAAGAATCTTTATGACCACCAGCTGTGACTCCAAAGTAGCAATTATAGAGCAGCAAACAAGGAGACAGTGGCTGATTATTATCAAGTTAATGAGGGGACAGTGACTGATCGTTATCATCATGTTTAGCTAGGTCTGTGCTTTCTTGGAATTTTAGGGCCTTACGCCAGTTCTCGCCTTGTACACCCCTCTAATGAATTTTAAAGGGAAGCTTCATAATCAAACATTCTTGGACATTATCAGATACTGCCTTGTAATTACTACAAAATCCTGAAGGCACAAAATATGCCTGTGTTCCATTAATCAGATTTGGGGTTATGAGGTGATGAATGATGTTTTGACCGATATTATCTTTTTATCTTCAGGGGGACCCTATAACTATCCAACCATTTTCCACAGTCCCTAAACTATTAGAAGCAATACCTCAACTACTGATAGGAAAAAAACATTCTAATCTTCCTGTGCAGATTAGAAGATTATTTAAGACAAACTGGAGCAGCATAGTTTTACATATGTAAAAAAAGAAAACACCTCCTGGCTTCCAAATTTCTACAGGCAGCAACCAGGCTAAAAAAGCTACTCAGATGTTGATAAGGGTCCATTTTGCCAAAAGTAGCTGAGGACTATGACGAAAAAAAAGAGATGTGTCAAAGGATGGAACTGTGGACAATAGTATGACTGTTCTTCCTTGCAAGGTTTGACTAGTGGGATTTCAGAACTGCTCTAGACCAGTGATGTATGGGCTTCTCATTCTTTCCCTAGTCAATGGAGAATGTTGACGCTGTCCCTGCTTTATTATTGTACGTTGAATATGTTGGGTAGATGGTTCAAATACATTGTTGTTGTTACTTAATAGGTTTGAAGATCAAGAGACTACAATTTTTCAATTTCTCAAACTTTCAACCTCATTATATAACCACCCTTTCCTTAATAACGTCACAATTTCAACCACTAAAGAGGTGAAGGCTATCTCTGTACTAAACTTATATAAGATGTGATATAACTTGGAAAGCACTTCTTTTTGCTTTTCTCTGCTTTTGCCATGAGAACATGCCTGGGGGAGCCTGTTGTTGGGTAAAGTTCATGGAATAGAGGGACTTCATCCAAGTCTTTCCAGCTGAGACCATTCAAGATCAATGAACCCGTAGCAGACCTCCAGTCAAGTGAGTAAGCCCAGCCAAGACAAGGAAAAACCTGGCAGAATCCAAAAAAAAAAAATTGCTGATTTATAGTCTCTTGAGTAACCAAATGTTTATTGTCTTAAGCTTCTCAATTTTGGGATATTTTTAAGAAGTATTTTACTGATACAAAATTCCTTGATATTTTTGAAAAAATCGAAAATCTAAATGAAAGCCTAATCATTAAAGACTAAAGACTCAAAATGGAACTGATACAAAAGATGCTTTTTTCTTAGGCAGTGACTATGGATTACTATAGATTTTATCAAGGAATAAGTCTAATTACAGCTACTTTGCATAAATGTCTCCTTACAGGAACAAAACTCACACTATCTAATATGTAGCTATTGATCTATCTTATGCTTAAAATTTTCTTCTATTCTTCATAAGTAGGATATACAGGAAGCAGTTTGCTTTTATGTGGCAAAGATAGCAATAAACTTTGATGGTTCTACTTTAAGAACAGGTCAGCTCCTTATGTGATATTAAAATTTACAGTTTGTAGGAACATTAACTACTTCACCTTCAGAGAATAACATGCTAATCCATTGTGTTGATGATATTAACTCAAAAAACTTAGACATCAAAAGATATCAGGAGGGCTTTAGAAGTCCTGGTAAGATAACTTTTCACCAAGTTAGAATTAGAGCCTCTAGGGAAGAAGTAGGATCTTCCAACTCCATAAACTTTCCTGAGGATTTGTAGTATGCCAAACTATAACATCCAAACTGAAAGAACAAATTCTTGAGTCCCCTAAAACTGAGGGAGAAAAGTGTTAGAGGGCCACATGCTTAGATCAGCCATTAAATGGCTCACAGGGCTTCCACAGAAACTCAAAAGTGCCCACCCACAATTTTAATTAACTGAAGAGAGTGAATTTTGCTCAAGATGCAAAGCTTGTTAAGACACAGTGACTTTATGCTGAACAAAATGTTTATGGCTCCTCTGATTAGGGCCATTGGATCTCCAAGGACAAAGATTTAGCAGTAAACACTCCTATCCTACCCTATTTTGTCCAGAGCCCTACCTTGGCTTTATCAGACTTTGAAGAAGAGATATGAAATAAAAATAACGTGAGTAAATATATTTCCGAAGTATATAAACCAGTACATTAGCACCTATATTTCTAAAGCAACATTTGTAATGTACCTAGATAACTGCCCAACACACACAAAAATCACTCACTATACGTTAACTCTGTTCATTCGTGTTGGTACGATAAGAATTTACTGAGCGCTCACTAGCAGTAAGTCATTGTGTAAGAGACACTCTCTGTCTAATGTAAAACATATGGAATGTGGTATGAACAATGAATCTTCTGAAAAGCAGTTTGGAAAAAAATTATCTCACATGTGTGATAGAAATACTTTTATCCAATGTTAAAGAATAGTTGGCTTTAAATCTCATCAATTCATGAATCAAATTAATTTTCACTTTAAAATCACATGCTTTTATAGTATATGTAGGTATTATGTGTGATCACTTATAGACAGAGTCATTAGAAACAAGCCCAAGGATAGATACTTTATTCTAAATTTTCTAAATATTAAGCAAATGTCTGCATTCCTCTGGGAGAAACTAGCAACATATTTTATTAAAATAATCAGAAATTTCCCAGTAAACTAGTGCAGGAAGATAGCTGAGACTACCACCAGGTGGCAGCACATCCCCATGCTAGCACCACCAATACTTGGACTAGTGAGTGGTCAGAAAGAAGTACCGTGAGTGGGCTCCTGAGTGAGACGTTCCCATTAAATCTTAAGTGTTCAATACAGAAAGAACCTCAGGGTAGATTTAGCACAATTTTCCTTTTATATTCTAAGGGTGAAACTGAGTTTCCTAAAAATCAGATGTCAAAAAATAGTGATAGAACTAAAATTAGAATTTGACCTTCTAGTTCCCAGAGCAGACTCCCTAACAGTATCCTAAACCTTCATTGCATCCTCTTCCTACCCCATACCCTTTAGGGATTGTTATTGCTAAGAGAAATGATACTTTGGAATGATAAAATATAACTGAGCAGTGAGCAAACTTTTTTTCTTAGGTCCTTCCGACCGTTTTCTAGTTCGAGTTCTCCCTGACCAAACACTCTCCATTTAGTACCTTCCCATTTTCCGACCTCTCTCCCTCAACAAAATAGGAGAGATTCTAAAACCAACAGCCTTATTCATATTTTGGCTGAACTTCATTTGTGCAACTATAAAATGAATGGTTACCTTCCCTGTTAAGGTAATATCAGGCTACAGAAGTAGATAAACCTTTTACTTGACTTCAAAGTGAGATTCTCCTTAAGGCTGCACCCATTCAGATGGTTAACTTTCAAGATTTCCCTGGGCTTGAGAGGGGTCCCAGAGTGCAAGACTTTCTGTTCTAAAGTAGGTGAAATCCTGCCCTGGGCAATCAGCATGGCTGGTCACCTTAGCTCATTTATATGGGCCTGGGAGTTGTGACCTGATGTACTGTGTGACGGACTAGACAAAATAAAATGTACCAGATTGCCTCTTTTCTCTCTCTGGCTTTCTGTCACTTCACCTCAGCCAACATATACAGCACTGCTGTCTATAAGACATTGCTATGGTTCCAATACTTATCCCCTCCAAAACTCATGTGCTGGAAACTTAATCACCAGTGCATCAGTGTTGGGAATTGGGGGCCTAATAGCAGATGCTTAAGGCAGGGGAGTGGAACCCCAGTAAAGAGGTTTTTGAGGAGTGGGTTTCCCTTCTGCTTCTATGCTGTGTGAGGAACAGCATTGCTCCCCCACCCAAAGGAGGGTTTCATCTTGAAAGCAGAGACCCAGCCCTCACCAGACACTGAACCTGCCAGCAGCTTGGTCTCGGACTTCCCAGCTTCCAGAACCGTTAGAAATTAATTTATGCTTTTAATAAATTACCCAGTCTCAGATATTGTGTTATACCAGCACAAAACAAACGAGACAGAAATTGGTACCAGAGAAGCAGTATGTCACTGTAACAAATATCTAGAATATGGAAGCAGCCAAAAATGTACAACTGGGTAATGGAGTAGAGACTAAAACAGATTTGAAGAAAATGGGAAACCCTAAATGACTGTGAACAGAGCATAAAAGGCCATTGTGGGGAGGGCCCAGAAGAAGAGGAGAGCTGTAGAGAAAGCCTCACTCTTCTTAGAGATTGTGTAAGTGTTGACGGAAATACAGACAGTGAAGACTATTCTGACAAGTCTCAGATATACATGAGAAACAAGGTACTGGCAACTGAGGGAAAGGGCGTCCTTGATTCAAAGTGGCAAAGAACTTGGCTGGATTATGTTTCTACCGTCAGGCTTTGTGAAAGGCACAATTTAAGAGTGATGAACAGGCTCTCTGGCTGAACAAATATCTAAATATTGAAGAATGTGCACAGCTTCTCTCAAATGCTTATAGTAAAGTGAAAGATGACAGAAACCGTTTAAAGATGGAAACAAAACATAGCAAATTAGAAAACTCTCAGCCTGGCCATGTAAATAATTTTAAAAGAACACATTTTAGAGAGGATTCCAAGGGTGTGGCCAAGCAACTTTTTGATAAGGAGATCAGTCTGAATAGAAAGAAGTTAGTTGCATCTTATCAAGACAAGGCAATTGGAACATGACCCCTAAAGGCATTTCAGAGATCTTCCAGGATGCCCCTCCAAATATAGACTCACTCAGGCAAAATGGCTTGGGGGGAGGTGCCCAGGGTGCCAGTGGGCACCAGTGGGACCTCAAGTCCTGCTGCCCAGAGCTTGGGTCTCTGCTCCCACATCCCAGAGCAGTGTTCCCCAGCCACTCCAACTGTACCTCAGTCAGGCTCAGGTGTGGCTCAGACAGTGGTAAGCCTTGGCAGTATTCATGTGGTGCCAACCCTGCAGTCTCACAGATTGCAAGAGCTGTGGGGCCATGGTTTCCTCCACCTAGATTTCAAAAGTATCACAGACAGCCTCAGGGCCCAGGTAGAGGATTCTTACAGGGGTAGAGCCTCTATAGACAGCCCCAACTAGGGCAATAACTAGCCGAACTCTGGGGTGAGAGCTCCCCCAGAAACCATAGAACTGTTGAGCCACCAGCATAAAATTTCAGCCTGGAAGAGCTGCGGCCATACGACTCCAACCCCTGAGAGCTGCTGCATGAGTTGAGCCCTGCAAAGCCAAAGAGGTGGAGCTGTCCAAGGCCTTGGTGACCAAATCCCAGCACAGAGTAAGCAGGCAGGGTGACGTGGAGTCAAAAAAAGGTTATTCTGGAGACTTAAGATTGGACGTTGTTTGCTCTCTTGGGATGTTTCCCTTTTTTTCTTGCCAAAGTCCCCTATTAGGAATGGGCGTGTCTGTCTTAAGCCTGCCCCACCATTGTATTTTGGAAGTAGATAACTTGTTTAATTTCCCAGACTCACGGCTGGAGGAGAATTTGCCTCAGGATGAATCATACTTTGAGTCTCACTAATATATAATTTAGATGGAACTTTGGGCTTGGACTTTTCAGTTGATACTAGAAAAAGTTAAGACTTTGGGGACTATTGGGATGGAATGATTATATTCTGTATATAAGAAGGACATGAGTTTTGGAGATGCCAAATGTAGGATACTATAGTTTGAATGTTTTTGTCCTTTCCAAGACCCATGTGTTGAACACTGACTCACCAATGCAATAGTGTTGGGAGGTGGGGCCTAATGGGAGATGTTTAAGGCCTAATGAGGGCTCCACTTTAATGAACAGATTAATGCTGCAAAAAAAGGGCATTGGGGAGTGGGTTCCCTCTTCTGCTAAGTGAGGAACAGCATGCCTTCCCCAAACCCCCTAGAGAAGGAAGCATTCAAGGTCCCACCTTGAATTAGTTGGATATCAAGTCGAGGCTCATCAAATGTCAAACCTGCCAGCACCTTGATCTTGGACTTCCCAGCCTCCAGAATTGTGAGAAATAAATTTCTGTTCTCAATACCTAGTGTCAGGTATTCTATTGTAGCAGCAGAAAATGAAAATGAACTAAGGTGTGCACTGTGCCAAACCATGGGAATTCAAGGATGAAATATATAACAGTTCCTCTACCCCAAATAGCGTAAGAAATATATACACAAATAAGATTCCTGGGAAATATTTTTACTGTATCTCACCCAGAGAGGCTCTTGTTCTAGAACTTTCTGCATTAATGAAAATATCCTGTGTCTGATGTCCCATATCTTCTATGTCCAAGAGAGTAGCCACTAACCACATGTAACTATCAAATATTTAAAATATTGACAT
>NW_003852438.1:8949919-9091157 GCF_000181295.1 Otolemur garnettii | reverse complement strand
CTATGTCCAAGAGAGTAGCCACTAACCACATGTAACTATCAAATATTTAAAATATTGACATATGCAACAGAGGGACTGAATTTTAAATTTTATTTTTTAGTAATTAATTTTAATTTAAATACTTACATGTGTCTGATGGCTCTTATCTCAGACAGCACATGCCCAGGTCTGTATTATAACACATGGTATACTAGAGAATAGCCCCCACTACAAAGAAAGGAGAACGAACATTAGTGGAGGCTGTTTGGGCTGCAATCCCCTCCCATGCCACTGAACCAGCTGTGAGAATTACAGTAACATTTTTTTCTTTACACCACTCTGAGACTCATTGGTCTCATCTATAAGATTATAATTATACCAGATAATTGCTATAAATTTTAAAGAGGCACAGTACATGTATATAGTATTTGGGACTAATAATCACTAAACATGTTTCATTTGCTCCTTACAGATCTAAAATGGCTGGGAAGGAAATTGCATGAGCTCCACTTAGCTCCACTGAGCTTCCGATATTTGACAATCCAAGACTGACTGTATCTCTCCTATTGTGATGTAATTTGGTTTCTTTCTTTATATTCTTTCTTTAAAGTTGTTGTTAGGATTATAAATAGAATGACAGATATAAAATACTCTGCAGTTATCTCAGCGACCAGAACATGGTAATGCCCAATAAATGATTTTTTCTCCCCTCAACTACTTCAGGTAGGACTTAAATAATTTGTCTTTTAATGGGGGGGTGTGGTGGGGGGAGTAATTTACCTTTACTTCCTTGAGGTTAAAGGATAACAAATTCTTGCTGTTGGCTGGGGTATGTTCAATAAATAAGAGCTATATTGTCATTTGATAAATGAATACATGATGGAGTTGAAAAAAAAGTGTGAAAGTGCCTGGAGGGTGATGTGAAAAGGCTAGGCTCTAATTTTATTTTTATCTTAATCTGCTCTGTGGTAAGTCACTTTCTCATTCTGTGCCTGGATTTTCCATCTTGGAAGTGGATAGAATCACTTCAAATCTTCAAAATTCTGTTGTTAGGATTATGATATTTGATTATATGAATACTCTTATTGGTATAATTTATATTATCATATTAACAATCTCTCTTGATCAATCTAGCACAGCACCATACATTGTAGAAAGTATTTTAAAATACTTTTATAAACTGTAAAGAATTGATCATTCAATTCCACATCGTTGTACCAATGTGGAAATAGATTTTCAACAAATTGACTCATCAAACCACACTCAAGTCCAAAATCCTCATCCACACAATCACTAACATCATCACTCTCTTTTGGAGAAACATACTAAAACCAATCCACAGTGTGTTGAATGAAATTATTGATAGTAGGTTTAGCCTTTCACAAAAGTAACATGATTAATACCTCGAAAGAACTTTCTTAAATAAAAAGTGTTACAAGTCGTTGGACTCTAGTTGACTGGGGACTGATCAGGGAGGGTGGCTGGTAGACTGGCTGGCTGATGCCTGGTTTTTTGTTCTATTGGGTTTTGTTTTTTTCCTGGTCTCTCTCCCAGCATCCTGTGGAGGTTGAGGAACGGATTTTCCAAGGTGCAGTTCCCGAAGGCAGCCACTAGGTGGACACCCAGTCTGATCCTGCCGGGCTGGTGAAGACCGTGGAGGACTAAGGATTTTCAGCGTTAATGGCCCCAGAGGGAGGGTAGTGGGCCAGGGCTGCACGTGAGCAAACAGCTTGATTAAGCCCTGGGACTTAATCACTTGCTAGAAGCAGACTTGGAAACGAAACCATAGCAGACCCCCGTCCTTTCCACAATCCGGTCATTCCCACCACTGCAGGATCCTTCACTTGGACCCCAGAAATACAAATTTCAGAGGCCCCTCAGTGTCTTTCCAGCCCCAAAACACCAGCCTTCTAGAAATCCTGAGTCAGAGTCTCAGCCTGGGCCTGAGGGAGGTGTGGACCCCTTCCCAGAACTTGTGAGATAAGAAAAGACCCTTATGTGAAGTTACAAAAGGAGGCTGACCGGGAGGACACAGCAGGGACCAAGTAACCAGCCAAAGGCTTCTGAGGAGGGCAGGAAACGTGGAGAATATGACTTTGTCCAAGTAACAAGCTTTTCCAAGCTTACAAAAGCCTGTCTATAAAATAACCCATGATATTTATTAAGACACCATCCTTGGATCTTCTCCTCCACCCCGTAAGAAGGCCTGAGACTTGCCTTTCCTGGATTCCCCTCAGTGGCTCCCTCCTCCGACTGCTGCTGCTGCCCAGGTACACGTTCCCCTCACAGCCTCTGCAGCCCTCTCAGCAAGCTGTGGCCCAGGCTGGGGATCTCTGCTAAGGGGGGAGGGAAGAGAAGGAAAGAAGAGGCTCATTCTGAACTTCACAGAAGTAATAAAGATTGTAGACATTTGGTTCTAATTCAAATAAATATGTATGGAACAGATACCATGAGTAAGATTTTTATAAACTGGCCCCTACCCTTAGCAATCTGAAGTTATGCCCTTAAAGAAGGAGTTAGAAAAGACTAGAAATTCATAGCACTTTACCAATCAGTCAGTATGTTGGATAGCTAGCTGGAAATCTCAGCTCTCCTGGGCAAGGAGGACAAAGGCAAGGCCCACAGACCCCTATCTTGGTTCTTCCCACCTTAATTTTGTCCCAAGAGATTGCTCACACTGGGAAGGAGGGATCACCCTACCGAACTACCAATCAGAACTTACATGCCAACTGCAAAAAGATAAGAGGAGGCTCCAGCCTAACAAGGAGTGCACAGTCTCGAAGGTGACCCAGAACATCCTTAAGGCTGATTATCATGTCATTAGCTTAAATCTACATTGTGGGCCATATTACCCAACAGGCTCTCAGAGAAGCTCATGGAGGTCCACCTGCACAGTTAGACTCTGGTTCCAAGGTGACCCCTGAACCAGGAGGTAAGCCTGATCCAGACACTATAAAAGAGAACTGCTGGCCATAACCTTTGCCTCTTTGCCTATTTGCCATGGCCGTGGAGGCCCATTTGCTGTCTGTAGTGAATGTAATCGGCTTTGCAAACTTTCTTATTCTGTAAGCCTATGTTTCTCTTCCTCAATAAACTTGATCTCACACTTCCTTACTTTGAGGTGTCTGGTCATTTTTTTGATCAAGAGCATTCCAAGAACTAAGGATCCAGGCAGCCCCCTGACACCCTAACTTTTTAGGATGTAGGCAGAGGCTTTGAAAACCAACAAATACATGTTAAAGATCAACTGAATAAACCTCTTTAACTTTATATATGAATAAATTAAGATCCAAAGTTGGATGATGAAGAGATAATTCAATTCACTATATACGTGTGTACGTGTATGTATATGTGTGTGTGTGTACAGGGTGGGCATAAAGTTTGTGTTCAATTTAAAATAGTTTAACATAGTAAATTGTACATGAACTTTATATCCACTCTTTATAGTAAGGAGGGAGGAAAGTTCTCTGTCATCCCCAAAGGCCAACTCAAAATAAGGCAGATTAATAACAGAAAGAGATTACAAATTTATCTACCATATGCATAGGGAGAATAACAGGGTGATTACCCAATATCTCAATGAGATCCAGAAGTTTATATACCCTTATTTTAGAGGGGAAGGGGAGATAGGAATACAGGTAATTCTCTTAGGGCAATAAATGATTAGGGAGGGGGAGGATGAATAGATACTTGGGAGAATGAATGGGTGGAGGGGTAGAAACACATTGGTTTGTAAAAGATTCTCTTTGGGCATTAAATTAACCTGAGAGATAGGTATTGTCTTTAAAATTAGTTGGTTGGGCCAGATCTGGTTGAAGTCTTGATCTTCTTTTCTGTAATATACTGAGATAACAGGGAGGGGAAGGAAAGACAATTGTTCTTCTTGATGGGTGTGTCTGGTTTTTAAGATATCTGTCTGGTTTTTATCTGATATCTTGAAAGAAGAGAAGGCCCCTTCCAAAGTCGATCGATCTCTAAGTCTTGGGGGTCGGGGTTCCCCGAACCCAGCTGACCTGGTTTGATTACTCAGCTGAACTAGAAAGTTCAACCGAGGCATGGCAGGAACCAAAAGCAAAAGTGAGTAGAAACCAAAAGTAAAAGTGGAGCAGAGCCAGCAGCATGGACAGGAAGCAAAAGTGACTTGCACAAGCCTTGCCAGGGGGAAATTCTACCTATGAACAGAGAGAAAGCTCAGAGCACTTCCAAGGTGAGCTGGAAACAGATCCCTCTCATGAATGAGAAGAGGTGCGAGAGATGGAGACATAAAAGCAGTTAGAGGTATAAATACTCTTTGTCTCAGTTTGAAATTGGTTGCAACCCTTTCATTGGCCTCTCTGCACTATTGCCCTCTTCTATTGGTCTTTGGTTTCTTAGGTCACCTCATGCCCACATTCTTTTCCCTTTTTTGGTGAAAGTTGCTGAGTAGTGAATATTCCTATGGGCCCTCCAGGCTTCCTTGTTCAGCAGACTGGGCTTTCCTCCCATCTCCTTTGAAGCCCCTTTCTCTGTGTCCTTTCTTACAAAAGGTCAAATGCTCTATATGCCAAGGACTCATACCCTTCCCTTGTAGAATTTGTGGTGTAAAATACAATAAATGAGGGACTATTTCCACCACTTTCATGCTGATATCCTTAATGCTAACACCTGCATTGATGTATTGAGGATCACTAGCTATGAGATTGTTCTCTTTCAGTTTTCAGAGACTCAGAAATATGAAATTCTTCCCAAACAAAATTGTCTGTGACCTAGGCTAATAATTATATTGGTACGCCCTCATCCTTTATTAGCCTGAGCCACTGCCCATCCCTCTTGGTCTCTCTTCTGTTTTCCTATCCTGTCCTCTCTCAGGCATATGTGAAGGGCCAGAAACTGCCCTCCCCAATTGCTGTCCACACTGGAAGAAAATGAATAGGAGAGAGCAGAGCTATTCCCCCAGGGCTCCACATGGCTGATTTCCATAGGAAACAATCAACTTGACTCTGGTCTGATTGTTCGGGTGTTTAAGAGGCTGGATGCAGGGAGGTGGAGGTAACCCTGAAAGGGGCGGCCCTGCCCAGGCTCTAATGAGAGTCAGGACTGCAACTGGGATCATGACAGATGGGCTATGAATACCAGACTGGCACCTTGAAAAAGTTTCTCATAGGCCTGCAGAGGGATAGGAGTGGAGTCCAGATCAGGGGACAGAACACTGAGCCATCCCCGTCTCCAACCCACTCTTCATTCATCAAAGAGGCAAAGAGCAATCGTATCTCCCTACCCTGGTTTTGGTGAAAATATGCCACTGTTAGGACTCAACGAGCTTTCCTCAGGAAACCCTGGTTTGCTAAGAGCGCCATCACCAGAATGGATCACTCCCAGAGGCAGGATGCAGCCACCACACCCTTGACATCGTTCTGTATAAAGGTATCACAATGTCTCCCGGAGTCAGCAGGACCAGCTACAAATGTCTTAGGCTGATTCTATGTGGTCATAGTTTACCTAATCGCATCTTCAACCAGCCTCTTCCACGTGCACCCAATGTCTCCCAATCCTCTATACAAATCCCTTGGAACATTCCATTCCCAGGGAAGCCCAATTTCTTCCCAGCTTGTATTTCACCCTGCCATACTCACTGCATGCACTGCCTTTTTCCTATTTTCACTACTTATGTAGCACTTAAACTGCTTAATGTCTTTGTAATGTCGTCTTCTCTCTGTACAAACCTCCTCATCTGTGTCAGAGAGTCCTCAGTCAAAACTTACATTGTAGCAGATAACACATTCTTTCTGTGGTTAAGTAATGATCTGTTCTCTTAAAAGACAGAAATCTCAGGCAGTGCCTATGGCTCAAGGGAGTAGGGCGCTGGCTCCATATGCTGGAGGTGGCGGGGTTCAAACCCAGCCCCAGTCAAAAAGTGCAAAAAAAAAAAAAAAAAAAAAAAGACAGAAATCTCCTTGAAGGATTCAGCAGGGTCTTATGTCTTTATTCTAAGACTTGATCCCAGTGACAGTTTAAAAAATGCCTGTAAAATTGAATTTTTTTATTACAGCCGTCCCTAAAGATTCTAAGTATGTTTGAAACATGGGTTGTGCCATATTTTGAATTCTCTTTACTTTCAAAGCATAAGGCAGCTTATACAGTGGATGGTTAACAACTATATTTGCTTGCAGGCTACCATTTGCTTGGTAACTTCAGAGAGTCAGCTGTTTTATGTACAGAGTACAACCTTTATACTCCAAACCATCCTGTGAGGGTCATACCTCTCACAATTTACAGATGAGAAAAACCGAAGCATAGTGATGGAGCCTGCTTCCTACCACTCAAGACGTGACTATTAGGAGCATTTTTCACACTAAGAAAATGCCATGAAGGCTGTGTTAACCAGTTTGATGAAAACATTTCAAACTGTATGTAAAACCAGCACATTGTACCCCATGATTGCATTAATGTACACAGCTATGATTTAATAAAAAAAAAAAAAAAAAGCAGCAGCAGCATTACTGGAACCCTGATTCCAGCACTTTGTCCACTGACCCCCTGTTCTTACTAAGGTCATAGATTTACTAAAGAATTTATTCTAGGGCAGCACCTGTGGCTCAGTGAGTAGGGCGCCGGCCCCATATACCGAGGGTGGGGGGTTCAAACTCACCCCCAGCCAAACTGCAACAAAAAATAGCCAAGTGTTATGGCAGGTGCCTGTAGTCCCAGCTACTCGGGAGGCTGAGGCAAGAGAATCACCTAAGCCCAGGAGCTGGAGGTCGCTGTGAGCTGTGACACCAAGCACCCTACCAAGGGCAACAACTTGAGACTCTGTCTCAAAAAAGAAAAAAAGGAATTTATTCTTCACTTTCTATGATTGTGCTTTACATATGCCTCAGACAAAAGGGGGAGAAAATGTGAGGCTTTTAGTGAAATTTCTGATTGCTTTGAATAGCATGGAATGTTACATGGAGGAAGAAAACAAATGAGGACCAAATGTCCCGCCTTCACACTGAACTCTTTCTGTACAGGACAGGTAGATAAGTTGTAAGCACTGCAAATTTATAAGCTGTTAAAAAGTAACCAGAGAGAATATGAATTATGAAATAATTGTACACAGAGAGGTATATGAAAAGAATCCTGTCATGGGGTAAACGGTTGTATGGTATCGCTTTTTCATAAACACCTTGTTAAATATCTCATAAATTCATCTTACCCATCTTTCTCTACAGAAGGAATTCAACCAGATAAATTTATAGTAAGCCTAAATATATGACTGCTTTAAGTTCCAGGCTATTATATTCCAGTTACCTCCAATATATATTAACGATTTTAAAAGGGGTGATTAGAATAGCCTGACCTATATGTAGTAAGCATTAAAGAAGTATCTTTTGGAAGAATAAAAACAAAGGTAATGACGATAACAACTGATCCAAGTAAGTGGAGGGTACTGGAAAGTGAGAGTTATTTTGATGTTTCCTTGAAGAAATTAAGAGGAGTAAACAAACTTGTTTCAACTAAAATAGAAATATTTGGTGTTGGGTACCTATAGGGAAATGTGGCTGAAGGGAAATTCAGCAGAAAGAATAAAACAGAAGTATAGAGAGAAGGAAAATAAATTCTATTTCAGAGTTGCCAGAGCACCTGTAGATCCAGGGTCCCTATTCCCACCCCAGATTCTCAGGATGGAAAGGACCTCACTGTATGAAAAAGAAAAAGAAACCCTCTCACTCTTAGAGCTTCCTAAAATAAAGAAGAATAAAGAAGGTTAGATCCTCATCTGAGCCCTATTTTCTGCAAAGCTGGATGCATTAGACACTAATCCCCCAGGCCTTAGGGGGCTGCCAGGCTCAGTCTATGACCCCTAATCCCCTCTTTTGGGTCCCCTAGAGTAAGTGATACTGTGCTAACTGCCCGGATGGGACTTTGGCCACATCTGGTCCCAGGCCCCTCTGTTCTGCATTGAAACAGAAGGATGGCTAAACAATTTGGACTTTCTCTTATTCTCCCTTTGAAGGGTGCAACCTTATTACACAAAGTGCTGGGCTCCTGCCTCAATTAGTCTGTTAATGTGATTATATGCTAATCTGGGTTTTATTTTGCATCTGATTTTCATGTTATTTACTTGATTTTAAAATAACCAGTGGCTCTCCCATCCCTGGATCCTACTCCCTGATAGACTGCACCAGTCCTTACACCCTGCGTGACCCCAGTGCTCTTCAGCTCGAGTCAGATTAGTCTGATGGGAGTGCCCTTGTGAAGGTGCAGGTCTAACTCACTTTTCTAACATTTCATAAATCCTCAAAACATTGGTTTAGTCTCTGACATATATGTATCTACTGAAAGAAGAAAGAGAATTTTTACCCATTAAAAAAAAATTCTCTAAGGAAATGTGGGCACACGGTAATGGATTATGCATGACCACTATAGATTTTTTAAATGTTTCTGGTTTCGATAATGTTTGACAATAATAGTAATAAATACAGTAGATGCATGTCACTTGCTATGTACAACATATTCACAAAAGATCTATAAGAAAGATAAAATTATTATACCCATTTTACAGATAAGAAAACTGAAGCATAGAGAAATCTTGTATGCTCAAGATTATATTGTTAGTAAGAGGCAGAGTTGGGGTGAAGGATACCTCTTATGACTTGTTTAAAGAAAATCAAATCTTTAAAAAGTGTACAAAGATGTTAGATATCTACTGCTCCCTAAACCTGTATTAAAGTAACATTGGCATATAGGTGGATGAATATTGAAACAGTATCGTCAAAATTCATATGAACTTCAAGAAAGCCAAATATTGTTATGGGTATCCCCAGACTTGTACTTTAAATTAAAGTATCTCAGGTAAGAAGAATTGTAGGTAGATCAAAGATCAAGGGAAGGGTAAATGACATGGCAAAAACAAAAAAAAGAAGAAATCTTCATTTTCTAAAATTTACTTTGTTTCTTAATTGGATTGCCTAATGTTGTCTTTGAAAAGGGAGATCAGTCAAAGAAGCTAGAAAGAAGGGCAACAATGAGGCCAAAGCAGGCAGAGAAAACAATCTCTCGCAAATAGATGTTTATTCTTCTCCATAAGCCTGTATTTAATGACCACTATGCTAATTAAAAATGGGCTTGGTGCAGAAAATATAGAATAGAGATTAGTAAAAATTAATCCCTGAAATTGAAGACTTGATAGTGTAATAAAAAAACATAAAAGTGAGTAAAATAAGTAGGCAAATATCTCTAAAGCAAGGCAGAATATGATAGATTTCATTGACAGAGTTGGGAAGTGCAATGGATCCTTAGGAAAGAAAAACAGATCACACTCTGCCCAAGCCTTCTGAGGATGAATTCTGAGGAAATACCCTTCCTTGGACCTTGAGACACAGACACAAATTTGCACCACAGACACACAAGAAGAATGAGTGGCCGTGAAGCTCTTTGGCAGAACTCACTGGGGTTCCAACTGAATGAGAGTCTCCTCAAAATCCCGAGGACAGGCTACCCATTGTCAAATTTCACACCATTTAGGAAGAAATGGAGGATTAAAGGTGAGCATCCAGGGGGCTTCATAGAGATGCACAATTCAGAGCCGTGCAGGCTCTGGGGACACCTGAGGTTCCTCAGAGAAAGAGGGAAAAAAATCCAAGTGAGATTTCTTTCCTCTAGTCCTGTAAAAAAAAAAAAGACAAACTCTAACAAGTGAACACTTTTCCTCCTTTAAAAAAAAAAATCACTGATATGAGTACTGCTCTTTCCTTGTTGTTTCCTGTGAGGCTCTGCCCATCCCCTAACGGCAGACCTTACTAGCACAGATGGGGCCTTTCAATCCAGCCCGAGTCTCTATTCTCTGGCTAGCACCAGACTCCAGCCAACACAAAACTCCCCTCTAATTGTAATTGAATCCACACTTTTATAGTTCATTACCTCTCTGATAGATTAGATTAGATAGGCTGAAGCTGTGGTCAGTCCGGCCCTGGGCCTAGGTTGGAGCCCAGGAAAAGGGGGCAGGCTCAGAGAGAAAGAAGGCACCTGACAGAGTGATCTGTCTTTCTTCCCAGCCATTAATCCATTTCTCTCCATGACAACGACCCCCTCCCTGCTGCACTCCCTACCCAACACACACACACACACACACACACACACATACATACATATCCACATCCACCCTTTGGGTATCAAAGTTTGATGCTCTATAAAATCAGATAATGAAGGAGATGCAAAGACCCTAAAGATTTTCTACCCTTAACCACTGTGTTTTATAAATGAGGAAACTGAAGCCCAGACAAGGAAAGAAATTCCCCAAAGGCAAACGGTGAAGAACTGGGTTGTGGTGACCATGGAGATGCACCACTCAGATCTTCCGCAAGAGAACTTGGGCAGAGAGCACAGTTGACCAACAGGGCCAGCATGGCTTCCTCTGGACCTGCCTCTACGCATACAGCGCCTGTGCGACTCCCAGCCAATGGCACAGCATGCAGGACTCCTTTAACAGACAATTTTGGCTTAGGAATCCCCACTGGCATGCCCAAAAAGTTCTCAGAACCATGCCGCAGTCTGTGTCTCTCCCTGCACAATCTTCTTCCTTCCTCTCTCCTTCCTATCAGACCTGCATGATGATCTGAGGACTTCCCCCTGCCTGCTACACCCCCTCCTGTATCCTTCATAGGCATCTCTCCCCACAAAATCTCTCATTTGTCTAATCATACTTTGGTGTCTCTTTCTCAAATACCCAAATTAATATTCCTTGCCTCTTGCCTCACAGTTGAATAAGACCCTTTCTTTCCACACAAACACAACCAATTTTGTATTTTGTGATTGGCTTTATCATAAGTCTTCTCGATATAGATCTACATAAAAATAATCTTTTCTTCTTTTTTTAATGTTCCCTTTCCAGATAAAATTGTCTGGAAAGTTATGATCATTTTTATTTTTGCTGTCATTTCTCAGGGTCACATGTAAGGTAACTACAAATAAATACCTCCAGACACAAGTGGAAAGTGGCTGTCTCTAGACTCCTTCAGCCACAGGAGCCTTGAGTCAAGCAAGAGTTATCATTCTAACTCTTGTGGGTACGTTTACAGCACTATAGTCAGCCTGTTTCACCCCCTTTCAACTTCATAGTAACACACAGTCTTCCATAGAGATTGCTCTGATTGCAATTACTGGAGTGATTAGGTCAGAATTTAAAGAAAGGATTATTTCTGTACAAATTCTGATTAAAATGGGCTCCCCCAACCTCAGCAGGGAAGATTAACAACTGCCCAATCTCCTACAGCCAGCAAGTCTTCGTAAATAACTCCCAATCTCTCTACTGTTAGTTTATCTGCCAAGGATTAAACTGAGAGGCTGCTCCCAAAACCTGTATTAAAATAACCACAAAGTATAGCTCTCTCGTTCCTGGCAGCTGTTGAGCTCAAAGCAAGGGACTGAGAAATCTTTCTCTAACCAAGCCTGGAAGGATGGGCGTACAGGCTAGGTTGGGAGGAGGGTAAAGGGACACTGCCTAAATTTGATGGCACAGGAGAAATGTGAGTTCTATTTAGTTAGTGGGTACAATCGGGAAGATTGGGGGAGCTCTGTCTTCATATTACTTTCTGGAAAATACTCCAACATAGTGGGAAAAAGAGGAAACTTGTAATCAAAAGACCTGAATTCAAAACCAAATTCTGCCACTTGTCACTTACGTTCTAGTTTTCCCATCTGAAAGTGAAAATAATACTGACTGTATTACCTGTCTCAAGCTGAGAAGGTGCTATGAATTTATGTGCCGGCTTTTGGAAACTATAACCTGATTGTGTAAAGATTGCCAACGTCCTTTCATACCTGTTGTTCTGTTCTTATATGATGTACAAGGTGAAACAGGCACGTGGGTGCTCAGCAGCCCTGCAGGTACGTGGTCACTGACCGAGCTCAGGTGATTGATACACAGTAACTCACAGGACATAGTCTTGTACTGCGAACATGCCCACCCTCTCCCCTCTCTGCCCTCCTCCCAATTCCTGTCTTTCCAGCTGGAATGTGACTCTGGGAGTAACTTCTAGTCTAGACTAACCATCTGCACAAAAGCCTCATGTTTAAGATGGCAAAAAAAATCAGATGGAATGATCCTGAGTCCCTGATAACTCTGTAGTTATCCTATCATTCCTGATTACACTTTCAGGACTTTATGTAAGAGGAAAATAATTTATTGTGTTTGTGCCACAATTACTTTGCTTTTCTTTGATTCAATAACCAAACAGATGTTCTAGTACCCTAACCACATCAACACTTTGTAAATATAAGTTATTATTACTATTATCCCTGCGCATGAGCAGGGACACTGAGGGCCCTACAACCTACATGGTACAGAAGTAGAGTTCCAAGTTTTAGCCTCTAAGGTCAATGGCTTCCACTAACCAGAGCACTGTTTTCATTTTAATTCCACTTTAAATCAAAGGAAAACGTAACAGCATGATTTTGAAGTGACACTGCATCCTGGGCACTTTCCCATAGACAGGGACGGTCACGTCCCTTCACCTCACCTTTTCACAAGTGGTTCAGCTCTTTAACGCCCAGAATCCCCACTTCTCTTCTCATATAACTGCATGTCTCTTCCCTCCTTCCCCTGTCCTCTGCTGGTAATGAATCTTCCTATCTTTTCTCTACTTTTTTCTCCTCCAAAAATTATTTTAATCTGTTAAATAAACCTCAATCTAAATCCTTAGGAAATACGATGCAAGATGATTGTCATTGAGGTTTTCACCCAAAGTGCATAGCCAAGGGTAGCCATGCCTACTAAAGAAGAATCTGCTGATATGGCCCTTGGCCCTGCCCCTTTGCAAGCTCTCCCACCCTCCCCACATGAGCACATAAGCAGTTCTGATGCTTGCTAAAATGCAAGCACTACTGAGATCTCGGAAAGCCATCCATAAGTATTTTCCAATTCTGACTATCTAAATGTGAGACTGTTACTGAAAAATTGTAGGCTTGGCGCCTATAGCTCAACCAGCTAAGGCGCCAGCCATGTACACCTAAGGTGGCGGGTTCGAATCCCCAGCCCGGACCCGCCAAACAACAATGACGGCTGCAACCAAAAAATAGCCGGGCGTTGTGGCGGGCGCCTGTGGTCCCAGCTACTTGGGAGGCGGAGGCAGGAGACTCGCTTGAGCCCAGGAGTTGGAGGTTGCTGTGAGCTGTGATGCCACGGCACTCTACCCAGGGGGATAGCTTGAGGCTCTGTCTCAAAAAAAAAAAAAAAAATTGTAGGGGAATATTTTGCACACAGTATTGGGACCAGGGAGAAGGGTATGAGAGAGGGAGAGCATGAAGCAAGGAAGTGGCATCATTAGCAACAAATCTCAGATGTTTGACCTCATGAAATCATACCAAACAAGCCTTAGGTAAAAATGTTTGTCCTCACGTCTAACTGTAGTGCCTGCCGAGGCAGTCTGAACACGCTCCTTTCTGATAGCCCTTCCACCTGACAAAGAACAACAGGTTACTCTTTGGGCCTTAAAGGAGCTCAGAGTTGCTCCCAGGCCAAAGGATGAGATGGAGAGGCTGGAGCTGCCTTCTGGACGTGCCCTCAGAGGCAGATGCCATTTCCTCTGGAAGTACAGCACATGTGCTGGCAAAGGAAACCTCCCTCCAGGGCAAGCAAGGGAGGACAATGGAGCCATGTCACCACCCACCATCTGTCGTGAAAACAGACACCAGCTGACAGGGAGGGAAGCTCAAAATCATGCTCCCACCCCCACACCAACGTCAGCAACCTCACTGCCTGACCTCCTGAGATGGTGGCTGGAAAGAGAGGCAGGGATTAGCCCAAGGGCCTATCTGGATCAAGTTCGGGGTCACCCTGCCCAGATTGCTACAATTCTTTCATCAGGGCCCCAGAATCATCAAATCTTCACTCTCATCTGTGAGATGAAAGAATAAACCATAGCTGATAAGCAGAGATCAGTGTACAAGAGCCCAGAAAAGCAATTCCATTTCCGGTGGCCAGACAGTCTGCCCTGTCTCTGGATGTCCAAAGCCCCAAAGGGACACAGAGACACAGGGAGACAGCCTTGAATAACTGGCAACAGGAACAATTTAACACTGGCAAGGCAACACTTGAGCTGAACGGAGTATAATATATTTACGTTATAGAAGTCCCAGAAAAAGTGAGTTCCAAGTGAGAAGGCACTTCAAGCTGCTTCCAAGGGAAAAGGCTCAGCTTTTCAGTGAATGTTTTATGCATCATTGTGTCGTAAAAAGAGGCAGGAGTCCTAGGTACCGCTGCCACTACTTAAGTAGGCCCAAGGACAACTTCCTTACTCAAAAACTAAGTCTTCTCTTATATAAAATTATGAGGTTGGTCAAGATCACAAGGGGTCTTCTCTGAGTCATGAATGACACAGACAAATGCTCAGAAAGTAGCTCCCAGAGTGAAGAAAATATACTTGAAAGGGCTGAGACAGAGACAAAGAGCTCAAAAACCTTAAGACAAGAGAACAATTTTTAGTCCCTCCAACTGGTATAATAGTGCAGCGCCTTCAACTTACAAAGCAGTCAGTGATCTGATGAGATGAGCCCCCTGCAGTAGATGTCTAAAGGAGTAGAACGTGGCTGTGACTCTCACCCGTCCTGAAGGATGCTAAGAAAGGTAAGTAACATGGCCACGCCTCCTAGTGACTAAGAGAGGAGCTGTGTTAGATGGAAGCCAGCAGGACTGACACACCAAACACAGCAGGTGCCCCCGAGTCAGGGGTGATCCAAGACCTTGACAAAGAAGACCTTAACATCGCACTCAGGCCGGGTGAAGTGACTCACACCTGTAATCCCAGCACTCTTGGAGGCTGAGGCGGGTGGATGGGCTGAGCTCAGGAGTTCGATGAGGCAAGAGGATCATTTGAACCCAAGAGTTTGAGGTTGTTGTGAGCTGTGACACAGGGCACTCTACTCTGACTCAAAAAAACAATTGCACTCAGCTCAAGTACACTTCAGACAGGCTTCTTCCTAACTTTAGCTCCCTGACTTCTTTATTCTTATAGCATTTTGTTTAGAAAACAAAAGTCTTTCTCTGCCCTTTGAGATATAAATCTTTTCTATTTCAAGTTAATATGAGGGTACAAATTTTTAGGTTACCTTGTTTTCAATTCTAAGGCAAAGTTCAAATTGTAGTTAAGCTCTTGTCAGGGAGGGGGCGTGCTGAATACCCTCACACTAGGTACATTGGTGCATTATAAATCTTTTTGAAGTTCTTTAGGCAGTTCTTCCTCCTAGAATGTCTTTCTCAAGAGTCCTGGGAACCATCCTTCTAAATTATAACCATCACGAAGATAGTGTCCCTATCTCCCCATCTCTGTGGGAAGGTAGGAGCAGCTTGCTTGCTCCAAGTTGTAAAACTGTCTACTTTCTTAAATATGTAAAAAGCTTTTTTATTCCCTTTGGAAAAATTAGCAAGCACAGATGATTTGTAATGTCCTCCTATTTCCCAGTCTTTTTCCACTAGCTCACTACAGGGCTTAAAACCCCTCTCACCCTTAGCTTCAGAGGAGTTGAGCTCAGACTGAATTCTATTCTCTCTCCACTATTGCAATAGCCTTGAATAAAGTCTTCCTCATCTTCCTTGCCTACTTAACTTTGTTCAGTGAAATTTCTGCTTTGAGAACCTCTCCAATATATTTGCTGCAGAGAACTCCATTTCTCTTACATTGAGTTTATAATTTGTTACACAAATAATATATGTAAATTTTCATTTGTTCAACAAATTTATGTTAAGCATCTAGTATGCGTTAGACATTGAGTTAAATCCTAGCTTGGCTGGTAAAATAAAGCATGTTGAAGTAATTGTGAGTGTACTCTATGACAGATTCTTTAAAGTTAGGCCAAGATTTTCACCCCTTAGCCAACATGGACAATGCCTAAAAGCCCATCTAACCAGTATCTACTGAATTCAGAAATTACAAGTTACTTCTTCTCTGCACCATGCTCTGTGTTAGATACAGACGTAAATATATGAAAAAAATAATACTGAAGCACCTCTCTGTCTTGCAAGTGCTCACAGTGCAGAAGAATAAACAAATATAGGTGCAAATCTCTTTAACCCAAGGAGAGACACTAAATGCTAAGTGGATCACAACAATCTCCTCATTAACATCTGGCAAAATAATTGTCACTCAAAATGTGGAGGCATCTAGGTACACAAAGAGCTGTTCCAAACTCTGAGCCTGCTCGCTGAGGGTCAGGTGAGTAAAGAGTGGACATCCAGATAAATAAAAACATTAAACTGTCTTGGATAGATACTGTATCAAGCTGTTTGTTTCGCGGAGAATTCAGGGGCTAGACTAAGATTTGAAGAAAGGCTAAAGGAGTCTTGTGTATAAAGTGGGAATGGGGAGTAGAAAGGAGGACGTGAGAGATGGCCCTCTTTTATCAATTACTTTGTAAATGTGACCTTTTCTCAGCCCTGTGGAGGCTGGAGTCTGTGGAAAGCACAACATTGATATCCCTTCTGTGATCTCCTGGTTGAAACTGTGGTCATGATGTTTCAGCTGCAGAACCTGAAGGCACCATGAGGTGCACTTTTCAGTTCTCGTTTCCCTAATCCACTTTCTTTGGAAGATGCAACTTCCCACCCCCTATTACATTACCAGGTGGCTGAGAGGAATTTAATCTTAGGAAAAACGTGTACTTTACGGCTTCATTAGATTTCTGTGTGTGCAAGTTGTGTCCATCTATTAAACTTACTTCAAGTAAGCAGAAAAGAAATATAAATATTTCCAAATGCAAACATTTTGGAGTACCAAATATTATAAGAAAAAAAAATGAAAGAAAGCAAAGATATAAACCTGGGATCAGGAGAGTCTTAAAGAAGCACCACTGTATAATCTACAGTGAATGTAAGAAAATATAGAGCACAAATTTCCCCCAATGATCTTGAAAATGTACTTTTATGTCCCAGATTTCTGTCTCCTATGTATGTATGTTAAGGAATAGAAAAACATGACATTTTATAAATGATATCAAAAACCCAGAAGAAGTAGCAGATTGGTGGGAAAAAATGGCTAAGAGTCTGGAAAGGCTTATGGGGTCAGGTGAAAGATAAAGAGAGAAGAAAGGACTGATTCTTTGCAAACCAGAAGGAAGAGGCAAGATGTGTATGTGGTGTATGTGCATTCCCATACCAGCTAGGTTGTAAGTAGAGTCCAAGTCCCAGAATGAGTCACAAGATAGCAATGTAGTAAACTGACAATCAATAGCTACACAATTAACTAATTAACTGGTGTCCAGGTGGCTCCAAATTTCTGATGAACATCCTTGGAAGTATCTGGCACTAGTTTCAGAGCCACTGTGAGTATCAGGGGAATGAAATTCCAGACACGAATGTGATCACTGTGGAACAGAACAGAAAACTTACATTACTAGAAATTTGGGTGCCAGACAGAGGAATTTGAAAACAGGCGAAAGGAGGGAATTCAGTTATAAAAATTAAATCCAACTACTCAAAGCAGGAAAAGCTCAGAAACCAGAGGGTCTCCAGGAAGCACATGCAGAGGATCTGTTATTGTTCTTGCCCCCCACTAGACCTGATCCCAGAGAGGAGAGATTGAGGACCCTATAGATGAGCATTATATAGACAAAGATGCTCAGGGCATCTCTGAGAGGCAGAGAATCAGGTAGACCCTCACATGAATTAGAAGTCAGGGGGCGTGGTTCTAACCCAGCCTTGACTAACTGTGTGATAGTCACCCCTTTCTTTGCTTCTCTAAGCTGAAGTCCCCTTCCAGCTCTGATATAGGATTGTAGCAAAAGTTTATGAGGGCTGTTACCAACAAACACCCTAGAACTGAGATGACTCTTTTTTAAATCTCTTTCATCTTTAGACAGAAAGCCTAAAGAAAAATATGCAATATCTAATCTAAACTCTAGAAAAAAAGAGTTAGAGACATTTATAGCATAGTGAGAAAGTGTCACAAAATAATCAAACTCAATCAGAGAGGGCTGCTATGAAAAATACAGAAGCCCCCAATTTGATAAGTCCCCCTTCAAAGGACTGACCTTCTTTGAAAGGTAATAAAGATATTCCCCCAGACAATCAGAGCAGATTGATTTTAATTCACATAAAAGAACAAGCCAGAAAACAAAAATACATTGAACTATTCCTGTTATCAATGACCAAAATAAACTTAGAAAAATTACATCCCCTTTCTAGCCCTTAGCTCCATCACCTGTAAAATAATATATATCGTAATTAGTTTCTAAGACTCCAATACAATCAGGAGACATCATCCTTTAATTTGTTTGCCATCATCATTAAGTCATAACAATGATGAGTTGCAAATTGTCTGCTAGGTGCATTAGTTTACTTATTCATCATAATAGATTTTTGAGGGAGGTACTTTTTTTTTTCTGAGGCAGAGTCTCAAGCTGTCACCCTCCATAGAGTGCTGTATCATCACAGCTCACAGCAACCTCAAACTCTTAGGCTTAAGTGATTCTCTTGCCTCAACCTCCCAAGTAGCTGGGACTATAGGCACCCACCACAATGCCCAGCTATGTTTTGGTTGTAGTTGTCATTGTTGTTTGGCAGGCCCAGGCTGGATTCAAATCTGCCAGCTCCAGAATATGTGGCTAGCGCCCTAGCCAATAAGCTACAGGCGCCAAGCCTGGAGGTACTATTATTATGCCTATTTCACAGATGAGAAAATTGAGTCCCCAAAATGCTAAATAAATTGCTTATTTCCTACAACCAGTAAAGGGTAGACTCAGGATTTGAACTCAGGAGTTCTTATGGCAGACACAGTGGCACTTCTCCAAGGTTGATCTCATGGAAATGACTACTCTCCCTGCACCACACCCAGTTTGCAGATTTTACTGTTTGCCTGAATGCAGTTAATTAGCAGAAAGCATTCAGTGAGTTCGGGACTGCCTACTTTAACCTATGCTTCAGGGAGCACAAGTCAGGGCCTCACAATAATGGTGGTCACACCTGATCCGGCATCCCTACGTCTAACTAGTTTTATATCTTACATGGTACTTTCTATATGTCAGAAAGCACTCATGGCAAAATTTGAAAGGGAAATAAATTTTCTAGAGGAGAAGCTAGAAGCACTGAATGAAATCTGGTCAAGGTAGATAATGAAAGGGCTGAAGCTTAGTGTGAGAGAAGATGCAGAGCAGAGAGGCTGGGGAGCCTCCCCCCTGCTGCCCACAGAGGTGCAGCTGCCATGGAGCCAGCCTGAGAAGAGTCCTGGACATTCTGTCTTGCCCAAGTCTAGACCTAGCCTTTCCACATACCCCTAAAGTATCTCTGATCCTAAACAACTTGAGAAGATATTCATTATGTCCCCCATGAAATAACCCCAGTTAGAGACAGAGGTAGAGTATTATTTCCTGGGGGAACTCAGTGCCATACAAGAACCGTAAGGCACTGTCTTGTGCATGGAAGGGCAGAAATACAAAGGAGACCTCATTCATGGCCAAGGATATCAGAAACTAAGCTAAGCTCCCCACGGAGCAGTGTGCCCAATACTCCAGCCATGATTCAGTCAACAAAGTAAACTAAGCCAACTGCTAAGAGTTGAGGGGAAAATACCAGCCTAGGCAATACCAAAACCCCATCCCATCTCTTAAATTAGCCAGGCCTGGTCGTGGTGCACACCTGTAATCTCGACTATTTGGAGGCTGAGGCAAGAGGATCTCTTGAGCCCAGGAGTTTGAGGTTGCTATGAGCTAAGATGATACCACCGTACTCTAGCTGGGGTTACAGAGTGAGACCCAGTCTCCTCCAAACCCCCAAAAAACATTAAGGGAACGTAATTACAATCAGTAAAGGGAAGAGGTGAAGAGAGAAAGTGGGCTATTATTCATATGCATAGGACCAAAATGACCTCTCCCCCCTCACAAAAAAGAACCTTAAAATCATTGCTGGAAACAGAGAAGAAATTCAAAGATCTCTTAAATATCTAGATAGAATATTATCTATAGTCTGCCTCCTTTTTGGTTTAAAACACACACAAACACACACACACCCCCTACACACTAGATATCTGCAATGGGTATTGGATTAAAAGGAACTTTTATTTTACACATTTCTTTTCTTAATTATTTACAATAAAATATGATATTCTCATTCTTATAAGACCACACAGTTGCACAAAATACTTTAAAATCTGAAATCATTCTAATGTCAATAAAAAAGCAAGTCAAGGATTCAATCAAGATTATAAACCTCGTATGTATCAGAACAGGATTTAATTCTAAGAGTACAAGTCCCAATTCCAATTCTCCAGGTTTACAAACAATGTAACAACAAGGACCCTTTGAAAATCTCAATTAAAAACACAAATATGATATTTGGAATAAGGTGCCTGTACTTAAGCTTGTTCACAGAACAGTACTCTGACTGCTGATACCGAGCAGGAAAAAGGGAGAGAGCAAAAAAGGAAGTTGAGAATGTGCTCAGGTTCACAGAAGAATATGAATAAGAAGGTTCATCAAGTGTGGCCCAGATGTGGTGATGCCAACAAGTAGCAGAGAGAAGACAGAAGACAAAAGTCTGGAAAATATAGGAAAACAAATATTTTAAAAGTCAAATTAAAACTCATGCTAAGATAAAAGACTATCAGAGTGCATTGTACGTTAAAAGAACTCAAGCCTCAGAGATAAATGACTATGGTAGTGTCAAATGAAGGTAAAAATATGTAAGAAACTTTGGGGATGATAAAATATGACCACATTTTTTTCCCATTCAAATTTCCTTTATTATTTCTTATAGCATAACTGTGTACATGAATGCAATCATTTTTTAAAAGAAAAACTTCTGTAATGTACAGACGGTGATCTTGCCTTTATTCTATAAGAATCTAGAAAACTGAACAGCACAGTTTCAAACTCCCATTTTCCTTCACATCCTGACTCATTCAATGTTTCTCACTCAGCTCTCGAGGAAACCAGGTGTGTTTGGCTTTAAGTCAGCAATAGCCACGTTTTACTCTACTTGCCCAGACCTCAAAATACAGAATAAAATACAGCTAGAGCTTGGAGGAGTTCTCATTTTTGGAATAAAAAGTTTACATAATTTAAATCACTATGGGTCAAATTAATACAGCTTATTAAAATTTCTGGGTAAAACAATTCCCAAGTAAAAAGGTTATTCTATAAAAAAAAAAAAATGAATGGTTTACCATACTTTATAAACTTTGAAATGATTAGAAGCTTTGATGAGAAGTCAGTCTGGCAGATGCTGTCGGTTGCCTACTCCGCAGTCATTCCCAGTCATGTGAAGCCACCTCAGGTGACACAGGGTGAAAAGTACCAAGGACTCATGTTGCTGGTCTCTCTCCCATCTAGAGTGGGCAAAGGATCCATTTGCAACAAATGCAACAGAAAACAAATGCTAGTAGTTAGTTTCCTGGATTTTCTTAAACTAATTAAGGAAGAAATAAGACAGTGACACACAAGAAGAGCACTGTTTGTCACCAACACCCCCTTTCTTTCCTGATATTGGCTAGAATTATGGAGAAAGTAAGTGTTTAGATGCATGCCGGCCATCTTCTGATCATCCCAGCAACAAAGATTTGATCAAGACTCACCCATATCAAGCATTTTGGTTGTGGAGGAATAGAGAACTAGGCCAGGGAGGAGATTATGGCTCATGAAATATCAGGAAACTGGTAATTATTTTGAAATGCCTGAAATCTATGGCATCGTAGATGGCTTAACATACAAGGGCAAACCAGCCTGTCTTAAGGGACAAGCACACACATATTCACACACAAAAACATGCTCACATGCTCACGCACCTGTGAAATCAAGAGTTTTAGGATCCGTCTGAAGGATGGAGTATATCCTTGTTTAAAAAAGAAAAAAATTAGATAAAGAGGAATTATATTGGGTTTGAGAGAGAAAATGCAGCCTGTAGCCCTTTCATGAGAAAGTCGCTTTCCTCCATCCTTACCTAAATGCCTTTCCTTATGTTTCTGGGGGGTTTTCTCCCTCAACAAATGTGCATAAGCAGTAATTTATGTCATGTCTGCTAAACTCTGTGAAAGTGGCAGTCCAAATGAAGGAAGGATTGCCTCGCCTTCTCAGGTGCCTAGACCGGGTAAAGCAACCACCTTTCTGCTCTCCCACCACCATTTCCTTCTCTCTAACACCTGAATTCAGGATCTAGGAGTTAGAGAGAAATCTGCTGAATTTAAACTCAGCTTACTATGTACAAACTTTTGGGGAGTAGACTCTTTAGTGTAAATTTTATAGCTCATTTATATGAGATTATAATTCATAAAAGTTGATGAGTTCCTTTTTCAAGTCTCTCAAGATTGAAAATCATCCTAAGAGGATGTGGTTAATTGCTAATAGAAGAGCTTTTGGGTGTTTCTTCTGTCTCAGGACTGTGGGCCAAGCATAGAAAGGAGAAGATTCTTTGGATGGGAGATCGTACCCAGAAATAGGCTATACATTGATATCAGGGTAGAAAGTGAGATTTCTTTAGCTATATTTATCTTCAAAACTAATAAAAAAAATGTTAACTCTAGCAGAATATACATTTCCAACTTATCCACAAACCCTCTGTCTAACCCGTCTAGTCCTTCTTCCCTTCAAGGTCTTAACCTTTGGAGGAGAAAAAGGGGGAGGCAAGAAGAGAGATGAGAGAACGTTTACTATATCCACGTTACCTGTTAATGGTAACACATTATCACTTTTAATTCAGATTTTAAAAAAGAACTCTGTAGAAAATGTTATTTTTATCCTTATTTCACAAATGAGAAATTAAGACCAAGAGAGATATTGAGTGAATTTTCCCAAAAATGTACAGAAGGAAAATTCAGAGGCACACAGCAATGTCTTTCTCACAGTTACACCTAACTAGAAGAGTAACGCGCCAGAACCTCTTCCTCATTCCAACTCCTAGCCCTCCGGGTTAAAGGAGAGTGGCTCATGTCTAAGTACTTTACTGAGCCATTATGGGCTGTATTTTTTCCCTGAAGGTAAAGTTGCATCCATTAATTAGATATTGATGCAGAATTGGACCTGTTTCTTATTGGCATACCCGAAGGGACCAAATTTTAAATGTAGGTATGGTCTTCCTGATGATGCTGGCTTCTATTCTCTGAGAATTCTTTCTTACATGTCTTATGAAATGTGTGTGTGATATGCTTGTATGAGCATATGTAACTTGTATGGCACAGTACCTGTCCCACAGTTAACTGCTGACAATCAGAAGAATTAAAATTGTATCATAGCACACACTCCTAGGAGATTTTCGTTTTGAAGTGTGTTCACCCTGAATATTGTCAAAAAATCTCCATGAATTGACTTACTGGAGACTGACTTAGGGAACTGTGATAGATTCAAAAAACTAGAACTGGCTTTTTGAGGTATGCTCTTACATAAGGAAGACGGATCCCAGACTGGGATTGGCCCATGCTGGTGGAAAAAGGATGTGTAAGGCTGAGCTCAGAGAAGAATTCTCCTCACAGACACAAGCAGAGCAGAGGACAAGCTCAGAAACAGGGACCACTGAGAAGGGGGCATCCAGGGCAAGCCTTTGGGACACTTTTCCTGTAGCCTATGAGAACACTGTTTGGGTGGATAATTTTAATTTTTCTTTATCTAACGTTATGTTAATTTATCTCAGATCTTTAGGAGGCGATCTTAGGAGAATGGTGTGGTCTGGGGCACATTACGGCCTCTCTGATATCAGTCTGGAGGAGCAGACACAGGTGGTGCTGAGTACAATGAGCTGTGAATTGAGAGACTTGTGCTTCTAATTAATTTTAATACCACTTCGCATTTCTTTACGTATATGTTTAATTATTACTGGACCAGTTTCTTAGGCAGAGAAAAACAAAGATTCATCCCCCTCCCTTCTTATTTTCCAGATATGGTTATTAAGGCATAGGAAAATGATGCATGTATAACCCAAATCACCAATCAATCTTACTGGAATAAAAACATTTGGAAAGCTATATTAGGGATATTACAAATATATAGGTCTGGTCATTTTAAGAAATAATTTTAATCATAATTTAAAAGTAAAGAATCATTCTTCAAAAAGAGAAAAACATGGGATCATTATTGAGAGAGAAAAAAAGAGAGAGAAATAAGAGTGAGTTGCTTTTGAAAAGTTTGCATTCAAAAATGTTTCAATAAAGAAGTCATTCAAATGTACGTTAACTGCTACCCATTAAAAATATAATTTGGTTTACAAAACCACATTTATCTACACTACACTGGGGCAGGCATGGGAAATATCTGAGAGAAGGGTTATACTTAGGGACTGAAGCTAGGGAAGAGGCCAAGGCCGCTCTTAGCTGGGGTAGAGATACATTTCCTCCTACCCGGAACCCCTTGCTACCAGCTGTTATCTATCTTTATAACTCCTCTTTTTCCCCAGGGGATCAACAAGTGGTCTATTTCTGACCTCTGGGGATATGATTCAAATCTGAGACTGGAAACTGAACATTTGAGTCTGTGAGCCCAGATGAGGCAGTAGCCTTCCTCAGAGGACAAATTAGAAAAGAGTTTCCCAATTAGCTGCGTGGCTATCTCCTTGAGCCAAGAGGAGTTTGTAGGCGGGACTAGGACCCTGCAATCCCTTCTGCTGAGACCTGGAAGAGAATCACTGAGATCAATTTCCTGTTTTCGTCACTTCCAGTGGAAAAGAATGACATGTTCATTGCATTTCATTTTTCCACATCCCCCACACTCTGGTCTAGTGTCCACGATCTTGTGGTATCAGATAAGGAGCAAGAAGAATCATGACTAACTGTCCAGAGTGCAAGTTTAGAGTTGAGTCCTGACTGGCAACCTTATTCAGACACATTAGTGCCTTGAGGAGGCTTGGAGTAAACAGTTTATAAACCAGACATATTTCATGGGTTAAATCCATTTTAGCAAGTATCACTTTTGCCAAATAAAAAGCTCTGTGAGATTCAGAGTGCAGGGTGATGTAAAGGATAGGATGAACATAAAATGAAAGTGTAAAACTTGTTACTTAATGACAAGCATGAGAATCACTTATTACTTGGCATTGGAATTGCTGCATTGCAGGTGAGAAGGTGCGAGTGTGGAGAGTTTAAATGAGAAGCGAAAGAATAAAAATAATGATCTTTCCATTCATGAGATACTTTACTAAGAAGAATGCATTTCAACCAAAAGCAACTGCATACCCACAGGAATGATAAAACACAAATAAAATCTAGCAAGGGGGAAGGGGGAGGAGGAAGAAGGGAGGAAGGAGGGCAATTGGCGGGATCTCACCTAATGTATACAATGTGAGGGTGTTCAGCACACCTCCAGGATGAAAGGCTTAACTACAACTTGAACTTTACCTTAGAATTAAAAACAATGTGACCTAAACATTTGTATCATCATATTAATTTGAAATAAAAAGGATTTTAAAAAATGATTTTCTTTTTTTTGTTTTTTTGAGACAGAGTCTCACTATTGTCACCCTCAGTAGAGTGCTGTGGCATCACAGCTCACAGCAACCTCAAACTCTTGGGCTTAAGCAATTCTCTTGCCTCTGCCTCCCAGTAGCTCTGCCTCCCAAGGCACCCGCCACAATGCATGGCTATTTTTTTGTTGGTGGTGTCCTTGTTGTTTAGCAGGCCCTGGGCTAGGTTTGAACCTGCCAGCCCCGGGGCATGGGGCCAGCACCCTAGCTCCATCCAACCCTCTAACTTCTTAGATCTCTACTTAATCTACCAGCTCACAAATTTCCTTTTTCTTTCTCAGAATTCATAAAAAGATAAACAGTTTTCCCTCTTGTAATTAGGAAGCTCTTCCTCATATCTAAACTTCACTATTCTCCCATTCAGTCTGTACTACCTTTAGACTCAACATTCTATTATAAAGTTTAGTTAAATATTTAACAAACTTCAGTAGAAAGATCAGGTGATATAAAACCACAAAAATCAAGTCTTGGGTCTACAATTTGTTGGCCATATAACCCAGGGCAAATAATAAACTCAAAAGCTCAGTTTTCTAATCTTTAAAATGGGGATAAGCTTCCTGGGAAGTGTTATTATGAGGACCAAACCAAATGAAATTATAAGGGCAAACTTCCTGAACTTAACTGTCAAATAGTTGATGTTCGGTATTTAGTTTCTTTGTGTCAAGCATGCAACTGAGTTTGCTGGGTACCACCCACCAAGGCAATGAAGGAACAGTGGGATCCATGCTATACAAAGGCATACACAATGTGCTGAAGGGGCCAATAAGGGCAAAGCTGACCCTGTAGTTGAGAACGTCTACCTTGTGGAACAGAGCTTTGAATGACCGGATCAGCTCAAATGAGGCAGCAGTGACAGTTTTGCAGAGGGGGAGTTAAGAACAGTGGTCCTGAGTTGGAATTTGGCATTTCAGTACACTGCTCTCAGGGATTCGTAGCTAATAGCACATAGGATGTCTGCTGGAGAAGAGATATGCAGAGGAGTGCAAATAGCCCAGAGAAAAGAGCAGACAGACCGTTTTCTCTGGTTTGCCTGCACCCAGCCATGGTGCAGGCAAGATGCTCACGGCTGCTCAGCCTTCCCCCGAGAGAAAGAGTTAGGGTCTGTGGGAGAGGACAGGGAACCTACGGGAAGAGAGAGGGGGGTGGTGATAACAAGCCTGGCTGCTGAATATGCCAGCACCTGCTAGGGATGCCCTGGGGACGCCAGGCCTGCCCTGCTGGGGCCCAGCTGTCACTCGGGTCCTCCTGACATCTAACAATAGGCTGTTGAGAGGTCAGGAGGGAATAGGGCAGGGAGGACAATGAGATTCCAATGCTATAGAAAGAGGAACAATTGGGACAGAGGGAGAAAGAAGGCAAATGTTTTGGAACTGTGCAGGATTTGGGGGTGGGGGAGGCAAATGTGAGGATAAAATTAGAATGACTGGATTTTTATGGGGGCACCAGGGAATGAGGAGGAGTGAGTCTATCCTTGATTATTCTGTTCAGAGCAGAAAAGGTCAGGCTGGCCAGGGAACAGGCTCTTTTGTTCCTGACCTTGGGCTTGGTCTGTCAGTAACACTGATCTGCTCTGCCACACGAGTCTGATCTTGTCTAGCTCAGTCATTTATTCTCCTGTCCACTCAATGAATATTTATTTAACTCTTGCCATATATCAAGCTCTTTGCAAGGTACTTGGGACAGCGATGTGTAATTTATCTCCCTGCTATTGATGAGCTAAGACTTTCAAGAGACAGATTTAGAAACAGTACTTCAGCAGAATGAGTTAAATGCTCCATTGGTAGAGGTGTGAGCAAAGTGTTTTGTGGGGTTGAGCAAAGGAGCTATTATTTCACAGAGTAGGGGAACCTCACCATGCCTGGGAGATGTGTGCATTGGGAGCAGAATTAAAGAGGCCTCTCAGTGCAAGTGGCATTTGAGGTGCTTCTTGAAACGCTAGTGGGAGTTTGACAGGCAGCATGAGAGAAGCCAGGAGAGCCGGCAGGACATTCCAAGGAGAGAGAATAAGTTAGTTTGGAATCAACTAGGAAAATACTGGTCCAATAAGGCTCTGGAACTTCCAGAGGCTCAGGCTGATGCTAAGGGTGAGTTATTCAGGGGATCTTCAGATTCAAAATAAAAACTCTAGTTTGCGCATTATATGGAGAACTATTGCTTCCTGTGTGTTTGCAGGAATGGGCATCCTCCTGGTCTTTGATAGTTCTTGACAGAGAAATTCTTCAGCTATATTTTTAGAAGAAACAAGTTTCTTTGTGTCAGTTCACATCTGCTGCAAAGGACACAGGTGTCAGCGCAGCAAAAGTGACTTGATCAGGCCTTTTGGGAAAATCAGTTAAAATCTTAAATACATTTCAAAAGTGAATCGCCCCAATTTATACTTAAGCCTTGGGGGAGGCATATTACGAGAAGAGCACAGATTGGGGAAAGGAAAGCAGAGCTGCTGGGATGAGAAGGGCTGGGCGTGATGCTTCTGAAGGGCATCCCTTCCTCCATCCTACACCTGGTCATTTCCTCGGAATTCCCATCTAGATCCAGAGGTGGACATCACCTTCTTCTCGGATGAAGGGTCTAAGTTCTGCAAGAGACTGCCGAGAGTCTTCTGTCCTGAGGGATACTGAGGAATGTCCAGGCTCAGTGGGAAGAAGACTCACACTTGATTCCTGACGTGTGTGTGGGCAGGGACAGAGAAATCGGTGGGAATTGTTTCCCGTATTTCCCATCCCTGAGTATACATCCCACAACTTTCAGATAGTAAATAATGACAGAGTCCCCAGAGGTAAAGCGATCTGGCTCTTTGGAGAGATGATGAAAAGGTGTGCTGTCCACCACCTAGCACCTAGCCATATGAGGTTATTTAATTTAAATTAATTAACATTAAATAAAATTTAAAATTCAGTTCCTCAGTTGCACTAGCCAAATTTCAAGTGTTCAGTGTTATAGACCATTTCTGTCATGAACAGCTGCTGGACAGCTCTGGGTGAAGGTGATGGATAAAAGTGCAGGCTCCGCAGCCAGACTTCTGGGATTAAACTTCAGCCCTGCCTCTTGCTAGTGATGCAGCCCGGTAGAGCCACTTGACCCCTGTGTGTCTCAGATCTCATGACACTATAGCAAGAGTTACTTTATTTTACAGACGTAAAAGCTTAAGAACATCTCCTGGCACCTGATCAGTGCTCACTTGGTGTTAGTTATTGTGGTAATTGTTGGCCCAGGTTTATGTAGCAATCTAAGGGCATAAATGGCTAGTAAGGTCCTGATCCCCAGTCCAGCTCTTTCTCTGTGCCCATCAGCCTGCTCTGTCATCCCATACACCTCTCTCTTTGCCCTGTTCCCTTATTTCTGTGCAGTGGAATCTCCCTTCCTGGCAACCCAAGGTATTATTCCGTGCTTGTCTCTCCCTCCCCTTTGCTCTGCCTGATGCCCACTTTCCCTGGGAATCCAGGCTTCTAAGAACAGCTGCAGCTGCTAGCTCTGCCTGCAGCTGCTGCTCAGAAACAGGGCAACATGGTTCAGCAGTGCCCCCTCTCAGGACTGATTTTTTTTTCATTTATCCTTGAAAATCTTGTTGGACTGTGCCAACTGTAGGCACAGTATCAGCTGCCCCCTGTCTGTCCCTAATGCTTCTGCTTAGGGACCCTTTGTACTCAGACTCCAGCTGAGTCACACACTCCATATTGCAACCCAATAATTCCTTCCGATGATTTGAGTCGTCATCCAGGACTGCTTGTGCCCTCATGGGTCACCTTTCTCATTACTCTGTCTCTGCATTAGTCTCTGTTTCCACCAGCTCGACGTGGGTGATGGAGATCTTCCCCATGTACAATGGAATGATGTTGATGATGATGAAGATACTAATGACTACCAATTACTGGACACCAATAAGGAGTCAGGCTCCATGCTACATGGATTGTGTCAATTATATTTACTGCCACAAAACCTTGCAATGTGCTGCTGTCGTCATTTTGCAGATAAAGATTTTGGAGTTCTATGAGTTTATGAAACATCACCAAAGTCAAGGGTAGTATGTGGAAAACTTAGCGTTCACACAGAGTTTGTTGGATTCACAAGCCCAAAATAAGTCATAAGACTTCAACTGTCTGTGGAAGCTACAGAAATGTTTTCAGCCACATCATCATTAAACAGTGCTTTATTTGCTTTTTAATGAAGCTATATCCAGGGACCAAATGGAAACTTTCAGGTTGCAACATAAGTCTTCCAGTGAATGGGAGAACTGGGGAAATTTGCAGTCATTATAGTGATTTTCTGTTGCTGTGAAGATAATCAAGGGCTATCCTCAAGCAGGCATGGAGGAGAGCATGGAGGTGCCCAGGGTTTGTGCAGCAGGAATCAAGACATGCAGCTCCCATCAAGAAATAGGCACCTTCCCCTCACTGTCACAGAGTCCCCTGGCCCTCTCGGACAGGATCAAAAAATGCTTGAGCTGTCCCAGCTGAAGAAGTTGCACCCACAACCCCCACAATTTGCCTTGATTCTGTTCTTCTTTCAGACTTCCTCTTGTGGCTCTCTGCCACCTCCCTCCCTCTCACTAAGTCTCATTCAGTCTTGACATTGGCTTATTTTTACTTTTCTGGTTTCACCTCTAAAGGTCTGCTTCTTCAACATTTTTTACTTGTTTCTGTATTTTGCTCTGTATTATTTCACCTGTTTCTAGATAGAAAATGTTTAAGCTAAGCTTTTGCTGTATTCAATAGTTTAGTGAATATTGGGCAGACAAAACTCATGGAATGTGTAGGCTTTTTCATTCGTACATATATTAGTGCAAAAATTACTCTGACCAAAACACAATCCTAGATAAGATTTCCCATCCCTCCTTCTTATGAATTGAGTAGACTCAGACATTATCTGAAATTCTTTATGACCTCTAAAATAGGAAAAAAATCTACTTTTCTCCCAAGTTTTATGAGTTTGTTAAAATGTAAAGTTAACATCACAACTTCCAATGCACATTTAAGTGCTCCCTGAGCCCCTGACCCCAAGATTTTCCTTATCTCTTCCTTACCATATACCCAGGATTGCACAGGGAGTTGTCAAAACAACAAGGGGATAAAGCAGCCTCTCTTCTCAAGGAACTTACGAACAAGTAGAGGAGACAGACAGCTTCATTCTTAGAATCAATTATCATGATTCCCTTCTTCTCTAAAGAAGGAGGCAATAATTATTGTGAGAATCCTCTGTAAAGGCTTTACCATGGAGGACTCTCAGCTAGGCCTCAAATGATCAATACTGTTTCAGTAAGTGAAGATGGAGAGAGCCCTCCAGGGAAAAGGCATTGCCCAGAGCAAAGGTAAAGGGCAATTTTGCTTTTTATTGATTACAAGAGCAGAAATCCATAGGGGCTACCCAAGGGTTTATATAAGACCACAAAGAAGGGAAGGGGAGTGGGCTGGGTGGCGTCGGATGAAACTGAGAGAAGAATTAATAGTATATATATAGAAATGTAGGCCAAGACCACACTGTGGCAAAGGAGGTTAAATATTAGGTTGAGACGTCTGGACTTTATTCCATAATGTTCAGAGAACCAATGCAGGTTTTTGACCAAAGAAATGACATAGTCAATGGCTTTATTTTAAGACAGTCAATCAAGATGGATTTGTAAAAAGAAAACACTAGGTGTGAAAAGATTGGAAGTTTGGAAGAATGCTCTGAGTCCGGACAAAATAGATGCTGAAAGCCTGAAGCAGAGCAGGGGCCGAGAATGAGAAGGCGCAGCCATCTCCGACTCTCTATACCGGCCTTTCCAAAGCTCTGATTCTCCTCAATTCCCTTTCCCTCAGGACCCTGTGGCCAGTGCCCTTTCCCACATGGTTCACCAGCACTAGGGGAAGGACTAGATCCTTTCTTCCAGAGCTTCTGTTCAGGTGATAAAACAGCAAGCCACTGACCTGCTTAGAGAAAGGAAACTTCAGGACTGCCCTGCAAGCCTGGCCCAGGGAGTAAAGCTCGTCTCCTTTGCTCCTGCGATACTGAGCAGTTCTGAATCCCCCTGGTCCTCCATCTGTCTGCATGTGTCCTAGATCTCCCTGGGCAGGGATTAAGTAATTGTGCCATTCCCATCAGCATGCCCAGGGGTCTAGCAGGAGGGAAGCTGCCGGCTGGCAGCAGTGGGCTGAGCAGGAGCCAGGGGATACTCTGCCCCAGGAGTCTCCGAGCAGCTTGCGGCTGTGCCTGGCCCTCAGTGGGCCAGCCACGTGCATGCCTGCCTGCCTGGATCCGCCTCAGCTCAGAGGCCAGCTCTCAGAGGAGGAGGGAGCACAGACTTAGACCCGGGAAGAATGTTTACCATTGTCAGGCTGCCCCTCCAGGGCCAGCCTAATGGAAAAACCAGACCTTCCCCCCAACTCCCTTCCTGCTTCTCTGCATCCACTCCTCTCTTGGAGCCTAACCTTCTGGTTCAGTTATTGACATTGAGACAAAAAAGAAAAGCATCTAGCCTACAGATTTGCCAAAAAATTAAATGATCCCGAAAGTATTGACTTCAGAGTGCATTCAAATATACATATATGTGGGTTCTACATGTACCAAAAATATGTGTTCAAATATTCATACCTTCAAACATGTATGCACAAGTACACACCAACACACACACATACATATATGTTTGTTCAAGTATTTAGACATTCACAGGTGTATTTACACACAGACAGACAAAACACAAAAATTGGGAACATGTCCACCAGCAGGAAGAAACAGCTTTATATGAAATATTTTTCTGCACAGTCCTCAGCAGAGATTATTCATAGGATGACTGAGAATATACTGTGTTTGTAGTTGAGTAAACAATATAGTAAGCATGTTCCTGTTCCTTCCCATTGAGGAAGAGAAAAGGGCAATTGCACAATTTCTTAATTTGACTTTTGATAAATTTTTTTTAGCTCAATGTACATTATGGAACTTTTAATTGCTAAACATATTGCAGTAGTTGTCTCTAGAGAATAAATTCATTGCCTAGAAAGTTGCCTTCTAAACTGATAACAAATTGAAAGTACCCCAGCTCTTTAGAGATAGCTGACCCGCAGGTGTGAAGCCGCACAGCACCCAACATGACCTTGATTTTAATGTTTTATGGTCTATTCTTGCTTCACACATCAGCTTTTGTTCAAATTCACTTATTTTTTTCCCAAAATACGTGCATTTTTTTCTCTGTCAGAGCAAAAGTGAACATCAGCTGCTCATGGGACTATGAAATATTATGATAAAACAAGCTTCAGTAGTCGATCTCATGGCACAATCATCGCACTTTATAGACAGAATTTACATGACTTCTCCCATATTCTCGTATTTATTTACACATTCCTATATGGGTTTCTACAACAGAAGGAACCTACTTCAATGGTTTATTTTAAAGATTAGAGAACTTTGTGACATATACATGGTGAGGAAGGCCAATAAATGGCACTTTCCAGTTTTTAGCTTTTGTTTTCTAAAATTTTCTTCTCTTCACATTTAGTAAATTAATATATTTGCTACAAATATATGAGCTATTGACCAAACATCGTTATTGTCATGAAAATTATTACAGTCACGATGGAGTGCCTTTGATTTTATGATCAACCATCTCCCTGGCTTCTAAGCATCTGCAGTAAGCCTTGGTTATTTTCTTTTCTATATTTAATGTGTATAGTAATTTATTTTAGCAATTTTAGCAAAGCAACTCAGTCTTTGCAAGTTTAATTAATTTAATCAAGGGTATTCAATCATTGAGTTATCCAGAACTGTCATAATAATCCATTGATCCCATAAAGCAAGAATTTACTTATCTAAAACAAACAAACAAAATTACATTAGCACCGCATACTCGGTGACTTAACTCCTCACTAATTGCTTGACCTGTGAGTCAGTAAATGTCTCTGAATATCGGTTTCCTCCTCTGTCAAACAGTATCTGTAATACTTGAACCACTTGGCCCACATTGCTGCCAATATTGAAAGATAACGGCAGAAGACCATTATGAATTTATAGTCTGACTGTAAACCCTCAGTACAAGCTCCTATATTCATTTCTATAGAGGTATTTCCAGCGCTTGGCTTAGTACCTGGTCCACAGTAAATGCTCAAGAACCATTTGTAAAATTGAATTGAAATCAAGAACAGGAAGTCACTGAGTTACAAATAAGATAGGTTCTGTGGATTTGGTCTCAAGTTGAATTTATATATAAGCTGGAAAAGTCACATATACCTATTACCTCTAAAGGTCTCTGTAAGTGCCAGCTATGTAAGTCGGATGTTTATAACTTGGGGACTGCTTGTAAAGAGTATCATATATTTTGAGGTAATTCTTTTCTACAATATCTTAAGCCAGAGACAGCAACAAGGCACCAAAAGGCTCTTTTTAGCTCTATGCCAGTTTCTAGAAACAAAGCAAATTTCAGTGTTTTCTATTTTCCAAATTCAGAACGTCTGCCTTTGGGACTTTCTGTTTAAGTTGTTCCCAAATGGCAGATCCAATGTATGAATTACTGGTCAAGAGTCTTGAATTTTGGCTCAGCGCCTGTGGCTCAAGTGGCTAAGGCGCCAGCCACATACACCTAAGGTGGCAGGTTCGAATCCAGCCTGGGCCCGCCAAACAATGACAGCTGCAACCAAAAAATAGCCGGGTGTTGTGGCGGGCACCTGTGGTCCCAGCTACTTGGGAGGCTGAGGCAGGAGACTTGCTTGAGCCCAGAAGTTGGAGGTTGCTGTGAGCTGTGAAGCTACAGCACTTTACCCAGGGGGATAGCTTGAGGCTCTGTCTCAAAAAAAAAAAAAAAAAAAAGTCTTGAATTTTGGTGTTGGCTCAAGTCAATGACTCACTCTATAAGTTCACTGGTGTTCTCGCTCTGGTCTTCAGTTGCCTCATCTGTTCTCACTGTGCTCTCAATAAAAATAATAACAACAATAAGAGTGTAGTGCCTCCTTGCTAGCGGAACCTGAGATAAACACTTTGCTGCCATCATCATCACTTTTAATCTTCATAGAAGCTCTGGGTTTGGTGGTATTGTGTACCCCTTTTTACGGAAATAAATTGAAGCAGAGAAGTTAAATGAATTGTCTAGGGCTATTCAGCCAGTTAGCTTCAAATCTAAGTCTTTCTGATTCAAACTGAAGAACTTCTAAATTGAAGAATTCTATGGCCTCCCTAAATCTGCTGCTGTCACCCTCAGCACTCCCCCAGTCATATATTGGAGGCAAAAAGAATAGTTAACATCTGTGTAATTAAAGTTTCTCATTATGAAATTGGAACTAATTGGTCAACATTCGCGTGCACATATGAAAGTAAAACTTGGTGGAAGTTAAGCAAGTGGGAGTGGAGAAAGGGACAGGTGAGATCACGGCTAGCAGGTCATGCATACTGCCTGGGGGATGGGCACACGTATTATACCTCTGACTCAAACTGTACAAAAGCAGTTCATGTAGCCAAAACATTTATACCCTCATAATATTCTGAAATAAAAAGAAAAATTAAAAATTTTTGTAAAGAATACAGAATGGGGCTCAGCACCCGTAGCACAGTGGTTATTACAGTACCAGCCACATACACCTAAGCTGGTGGGTTTGAACCCAGCCCAGGCCACCTAAACAACAGTGACAGCTGCAACAAAAAATAGCCGGGCATTGTGGCGGGCACCTGTAGTCTTGCCTACTTGGGAGGCTGAGGCAGGAGAATCAAACTCTCTTAAGCCCAAGAGTTTGAGGTTGCTGTGAGCTGTGATGCCGCAACACTCTACCGAGGGCAACATAGTGAGATTCTGTCTCCAAAAAAATATTGGAGAATAAGGAATGGTAACATAGGTGGTAAAAATTACCACTTATCAAATACTTGCTAAGTGCTTTGGATGTTATCTCAACTAATTCACCATAATAACTCTGTAAAGAAGGCATTATTCTAATTGCTACTTTTATTTTGATCATTACATGTTGTAATACATGTATCAAAATATCACTCCATATCCTATAAATAGGTGTAATTATTATATGTCAGTTAAATATAATAACAAAAGGAAAAAAGTGAAAAATTATATTAGCACGAATGAAATGCCTTTTTTAAATTTCAGATTAATATGAGGGTATAAATGATTAGGTTACATTGTTTGTGTCACTTTTTGTTTATAATAGCAAAGGCGTTTGAGGAAACTGAAACTTTGCAGGTTTAATTAATTTAATAAAGTTATTCAGTCGTACATAGCATAGCTAAAATATCATTTATCTGATTCTGATGCCAATAATTATAATTACTGAACCAAACTATAATTCAAAGTTATATGGATTTTTAAAAAATCTTGAAAATGTTTGTATGTTGATAGAAGATGTTATTGTTTTACATTTCTAATTTCTTGTTAAAACATTTTTTAATGGCTGGAGATACATGAGATGACAGCATGAAATAGACATAAGCCCTCTGAAGGCTGAGCACTTCCAAGCAAATAGGCACTGGTCTGTGTGACCCAGCCTAGAACTATGTGGTCTACACAGGCAAAGCTCAACAGAAAGGTTCAGCTTCTGTCAACAGAAAGAAACTCTTCTTTCAGTTTCTACTTCAGTGGGTAAGTAGAAACCCACTGAACCATCTATGGACCAGTGGGTCATAGATGCTGCAGGATGTCACACGTAGAGGACAATTTGAAGGGTTTTCAGCAATAACTCCACTTTCACCAGCTGTGGCATTACACAGATATGATATCCTCACGTGTCTACCAGACAACCAACCCCTGAGAACCATTTCAAATCTCGTTGGTAAATCAATTAGTTCAAATTCTGACTCCATCACTCACTTGCCATGAGCGTGGAGAGATTATTCTGTGCTTTAGCTTCTTAATCTGTAAAATGGGAAGAGTAAGAATAACTACCTTAAAGGAGAAGGGTTAGGATTGAAGGAGCTAATATGTGTAAGTCACTTAGGAAAGTGACTGTACTAGTTAGCGTCCAATAGCTGCTAGAAGGGATTATTGTTATCTGTCAGTTTATTTTTGACCCTCTGAAACATTCTTTGCAAAGTAAAAATTCTCTGAATACGTGCCAAAGGATAAGTGCACCTGACTATTCACTCAGTATTGCGAAGGATTGAAAAAAATCTAAATTATGTAATTTAATTTCATAAATTATGGTATTTTAATATAGAGTGCTCACTAGCTATAACAAAGAATTAAGAAACTTTTTGTTAAATATCAAAACACCCCATGATTTGTGCTTAAATATAAAGCAAGAATATGCAGATCTATGTCATATTATCGCTTCCAGAAGAAAGAGGACAATGTACCTTAATATTTGTGCCTAATATACCTTGTATTTGCTTATCTATGTATAAAAGGTCTCTGGTAACTAAAAAACTAAAAATTTTCTTAAGTAATTTCTAGCTAAAAAGCAGGAACTGGCAGATAAAGATAGCAATAGGAAGATGACTGTCATGCTACATTTTTTGTTTCTGAACTATTTTAAACCAAACCTCTTTCTTGATTAACCAACTCTTACTTAGGTTTTTTATTATTATTAACATCATCATTATTATTTTTTTATAATCAGCACTTTAATGATAGAGAAAACTGAAAGAAAATCTTTAAGAAAAGAGGTACCAAAGAACATACTTTATGATTTTGTGAAAAGCTGGAGAGACCACCTAAATTTGGGATAATAGTTCATTTTCTCTTGGTGATAGTTTAGGCTTCGCTTATAACTCTAAGGATTTCTGTAAACTATAAGACTTTGTTTCTTAACTGTAGATTCTATGTGAATTGGCAGTCATTCCCAAGCTGCTAGCTACTTAGTTTAGACCTTTCAAATCTTCCAGCAAGATCAATTGAAACAGGGGATGTGTAAATCCTCCTGGTAGCCCAGCTCGTGATCTGCTAGCTGCCTGTAGGACACAGAGCCCAGGAAAATGAATAGAGAAAAGTGAAGACAAGTTTGGAAAACTAACAACACAGCACAATGTCTAGTAAGATGCATAGCTTTATTTCTGCTAAAAAAAAAAAAAAAAGGAAGAAAAACAATCACTTTTTTAAACAAAAGATTTAAACAATTGCTTTTTTAATCTAAAAATAAGGTCTTCAGAAGAACAAGGAAATTATCCTGGGTTGGAGAGTAGGCTCTTTCCAAGCATACCGCATTCCTAAATTCAATTATAAAGCCTTCTATACAATCCCAGGGAGGCCTGGTTCATGGGTACTATATTCTCCAAAGGCGAAAACAACAGAGTTCCCACCGAACAACTCTGGCTCATTTTAGACAGAAGGAAAAAAATCTAAAAACATTAACTTGCATAGCCTTTCAAATTATTGCTGCTTTTTATAAAATTTCTATAGGTAACTCTTTACTAATGTTCTCTTTTCTTTTTAGAAAATTTTCCAAAATTCGGGGCTTTCTTACAAAATTATGAGCTACTTTACAAATGAAGCTTTAGGAAGGTTTTGCAAGCACATCTATGGGGGTATAAGGAATTTGCATGAAAGGAATGGAGAAATAAATTAAATAAATAATCTCTAATAAATAACTCAGGCAACATTCATTATCTACAAACTTAAATGCCAGAAAAGTCTAACTTCAAGGGCAGATTCCCCCACAGTCTTCCATACATCCAAGTGCCAGTATACCAGGGGTCCTCAAACTTTTTAAACAGGGAGCCAGTTCACTGTCCCTCAGACTGTTGGAGGGCTGGACTGCAGGCCCCAGGACGAGTTGGCTGCTAAGCAGGACAGGCAGCTGTGGGAAAAACACCCAGCAGGCCGGATAAATGTCCTAGGCGGGCCATAGTTTGAGGACGCCTGCAGTATACCCTCAGAAAGCACTTAGGACGGTATTTAAATCTTTTTACTCGCCTATTCCCTCTGGAGTAGATCATATAAGGGGAACCACATTGGTGGCCAGTGAGTTTAAGATCTGCAAGGTACTCTCAAGTGGATTACAAACCAAGGGTGCAACATAATGGCAGGGTAAGCGCTGCAAGCAAAACGGGGAGAAAATATCTTAGACTCTGAGGTGATAATAGATAAGAGGGATAAAAAACAAGATATGTGTATAGTTAGGCAGATTTTAGGAGCTAGCTGAGCTGTAGAAAATGATATACTAATCTGATTTATCAATGTTATTCATTGGCCTATTGGTGAACTCTGCACCCAGAAGTAATCTCTCTGGCAGGAACAGAACATGACCCCCTACCATGAAGGCTCTGGTGTGACTAAAATAATCATCCCTGCAAATTGAAGAGGATAATAAAATTTCTCAGATCTCATTTCTCTGACAAAAAAGATGAATTTGACAAAATTAGTGTTGCCATAAAGGAAAGAGGAGTTACATGGAGAAAAATTGCAAAAATTTCTACAAATTGGATTAAACCCATGATAAAGACATAGTTGGTAAAATTATTCACTGACTTTGGATTCTATTTCTGCATCCCTAAGTCCAGTCACTTGAAATTTTATGTACAATATGTAATAACATATTATACTTTAGAAGTGAGAAAGAAATAACAATTGCTGGGCAGGAGATATAATTGCATATACATTGGAAAAATTCAAGCTTAGTTAGTAAATTGATTGGTGCTGTGCTTCTAGAAAATATATTGGTGTGGAGAGAGGTCAGTAGTTTTAACCATGTATACTTTAACCAAATGAAATTCATCATGCTAAAAAAAAAAAAAATCCAGTGGTTTTTCTATTGGCAAGTGTGAACTGGAAAGAGTTTCTGAGCTGTAGCAGTTAGTACAAACAATAGCTATTGTATTGCTCTTTAATATAAACCTGGGTTGTGTGCTGATTCCAACAGCAGCACCTGAGCTTCCTCAGAATTTCCAGAATCTGGTTATGGAAGCCATGAGGGGTCTAAATGACTTCTCTATGTCCCATTGGTTACACACATACAACTCTGAATGTAGGTGACTTGCTTGCCCCACTTGTAGTATTGAGAAAACTGCTTTTGAAATATTACCAGGAATAAAGTTGGCATGAGGCCTGGATCATGGACCTCAAATCACGAAGGAAGAAATGTTCAACGCTCACTCCAGTGAGAAACAGAGCTAATGCCTGAAAGAACGTGCTTTGTTACTCACAGTGACAGCCAGGTTAGAATTTTAGCCTCTGGAAGCGGCTATTAGTTAGATGCAAAGAAGACCTGGCAGTAAGTTCAAACAAACTGTGCATTCGGTAAAGCAAGAGACATATACTCTATGTTCCTTTGAGCAACTCCATTTGATCATTCCACATATAGTTGTCTGTTTCCTATTATTGCTCTATTCTTTCAGTTTTAACAAATTTATGAGTGATCATCAAAGTTATAGAATTTTAGAACTGTAAAACAGTTTAGAAAACATCTAGACTCAGAACAATTGCCTCTTGCCTCCTATCACCAGTAAATAAACAAATACCCCAAGTGGAAACCTAATTGGCATAAATTATTCAGTAAGTTTTGGCACCACCGGAATAGGGCCCAGGTCTTCTGTTCTATTTCCATATAGTTGGAAGTCACCATATAATTTCACCTGAAGACCCTCTAGAATCAACAGAATGTGAGAAGTTGATGAGAAAAGAGGGAGACAGGTGAAGGAGGGCCCACATGGATTAGGTCTATTGTGTCTTATATATATCCACAGAGTTCCTTTAAGGTCATCGAAACTTCAGCTCAACTATTGAATTATAGGAAATGTGTCCACATCATTTTCTGAAATGATGATCTTACTGCCCTATTCAGTAAAGATTGTATTGAGTTGTGATCCAATACCATGGTGGGGGTAGGAATCATAGGACATGTCTATGGGAACATCATAGCGAGGAGTACCGGCCTGAAAGGGAGCTGAATGCACATGCCCTGAGTTTAAGCTTGCAGAAGGGTAATGTGGCATGAAGGTGTAGGATTTTTCTAGGTCAGGAGAGCCATCTTGCTTCAGGGAGAAGTTCCCACTGATGCTCAGGGGCGGAGTGAGTGGGCCCTCATAAGGTGGGGTACCACAGTCAGGTGGGTGGCTCCCAAAGGACGATTCTCCCAAACTCTTGAATACTTGAGGCTTAAGATGAAGAAGATGTGTTTCCATATGGCCATAAGGAGGGCTGGGGAGCCCTGGAGACTGATAGTTGAAGTTGTGGACTGAGATGGTAGAATCGCAAATAGGAGATTTCTCGTCGTGCTTCTCCTGGAGGACAGACTGAGGGCCCAGCTGAAGGCATCCAGCCACCAGGTTGCTTGTAGGCTGAGAGAGCCCTTTACAAAGCATCTCCACAAAGCCCTTCCCTTCAGGTGTCTGGCCAGTCTCCAGGACTTCAGACAAAGCCCAAATATAGTTCCTGGCCAGTCTGAGGGTCTCTATCTTGGAAAGTTTTTGTGTTTTAGAGTAGCACGGCATGACCCTCCTCAGGTTATCCAGGGCGTCATTCAGCCCATGCATCCGGGTCCGTTCTCTGGCATTGGCCTTGACTCTTCGAGCCCTGAATCTCTCAAGGCGTGCTTTGGTCATCTTCTTTTTCTTGGGACCCCTTCTCTTAGGTTTCTCTCCGTCTTCCTCCTCCTCTTCTTCCTCCTCAATACTGTCATGCTCTTCAGTTAAGCTGCCAAGTAACCCATAAGCACCTGGTCTTCTCTCCTCCTCCTTCATCTCATTTTGAGAGCCGAGACCTTTCTCCATCCAGGATGGTGTGTTGACCAGCTCCACCATCTCCTTGGATTTCACATACGCTTTTGCCATTTCCAGATTCTAGACAGGGAAATATCAAAGGTTAATTCCCATGATTTAATTTAAAACTAAACTTTCTTTTTAAATCTTGGCTATAAAGCACAGACTTTGCATTGAGATTTAAATAACTTAGAATTATCTTGTCCCAGTCTTCCATTCTAAATGAGTAATGCAACATTCAAAGAATTGCCCAGGGCACTCATTCATTTATGGTGTGTTATAAGAAAATCAAGTACAGAAAAAAGAAAATTGACTATTCATTGCAGTGCTGGTGCCTAAATCTTTTTATTCTTAGGTTCTTTATCTCATGTATATTTGATACAAAAATAATGAGCATACCATTCCAGACATATATTTTTCTTTATTGGCATAATTCACATCATAAAGGGGCATAAATAAGATAGAAATATAAATTATTTTCCAAAAAGAGAAATTTCTGAAACAGAGTGTTAAAATAATTATTGTAAATTTTATACAATAATATAATATGTTTTATATAATAATTATAAAATAACCCTAATACCAACCCTACAATTATAATACATAAGTATAAAAAATATGATTATATAATTATGTTTAATTACATGTATTATATATAATTAGATATAATTAAAATATATTCTATAATACATAATATTATATAATTAAATATAATAATTATTATAACCTATATATAATTATTATATAATACATATATTTATTATTTGAAAATTAAAAGGATATCAAACCATTAAATAAGTAAATTACTATATGTTTACACAATAAAAGTAATGAAAAGTTATAGCAAGGTCATTTAGACTACCTTGTATATACTCTAAAAAGGACTCCTCAACCTCTATTTAGAGGTGTTTCACATAAATCTATTATACAATATCCCATGTTTCCTACTGATACTGCTAACTGGTAGTGTCCTGTATCTCCTTCAAGTTAGCCATGGTAAACGGGTGGGTACACCACACGATCATCAAACGTTTCTCTCAGCACTGGCAGAAGAGCATTTTGTTTTTCAGTAAGCACATTGTGTTCTGTCTAGTGATAGTGGTGTTAGAGGTGTTAGCAACATGATGTCTTTAGAGAATCAGGAAAAGAAAGGAGCGTTATGCCTGATCATCTTTCAGATTTGCTCAGACATTAAAGTGAACTCTTTTCACTCTACACACATCTCGCACCATCAAACAAGACCACAGTATAAGCCAGTGGTCTACCAAACCCATTCCAGATTATTTTAGTGCAACTATTATGCTCATGCTCTACTAAAAATGAAAAATTTAAAGTAAGTGCTAAGGTATACAGAACATAGTGACTGCAGTCTAAGTCAGGACTACTTCGGGCAAACACAGAAATAGCCTGACTGCTTTAATTCACTTGCCTAACAGATACTATGTAATCAAAATTTTCCAAACAAACCATACTATTTAAAAACTATCTGAAAAACCAAAAGAGACTAGTGGGTTAGTAAACATTTTCCATTCAATTCTGGAAGAATTGAAATTGTTTTAAAATTCATCGAGCTATTTGTAGGTACATAGTTTACCAGATAAAAATACCTGATAAGCTTCATTGAGACATCCTGATTAACCGGCAAGTCCTCAAAATGTTAAACCCTCTATCCCTCTTGATTATGAGAAAGAAGAGAACATGATAAATATTCTTTGATCTTTGAAGCTTGGGCCTCAGATCAATCAATTCAGGAATTAGTATGTAGCTTTTAAAAATACAAATATAAGATTTGATTTGTTTGTAGTAATTGGAGCTTGTTTTCCTTGTAACCTCATTTACCTCTTATAAATAATTAATGTTACTGCATTGCGAAAACAGCCTAGGTTTCATATTAATCAGCACAGAAATCATGTCAGCTTGACTTACTCACTTAATAAGGCTTCCTGGGTAAGCAGCTTTATTGAAAACACACATTGGAACCTATTGGTCAACTTGGCTGCCCAGGCCAACTCAGAAAATCCCACTTTTAATATGGATGATGGAGCTTGTGTGCTGAGCTGCACTTCTAACTCAGGCAGATATCCAGAGGGAGGGTGGAGGACCTAATTAACTTTCTGTTAAAGCCACACAGATCTTCCAGAGGCAGGTGCACTCTGAGGCCAAAGAGGATGGAATGGGCTTGGGAAACCTAATGCTCTCCATGTAATTATAAGAACATTTGTGCAGCATTTTCAAGTTTACAGAGCACTTTTGCATCCATTCATTCATAGGTTCCTTAAAGCAAACCTTTGAGGGAGATGGGGATTACTATGCTCATTTTATAGTCAGGGTCACCGTGGCTCAGATACTTTAAGTGATAGAAATGCAAAGATACAGAGCTGGTAGAACACGACATAAATTCAGTTCTTCTCATTCCAGACTTTAGGTTATATGTTTTGTTCTCTTTTCCATTAAAGCTACAGGAAGGAAAAAAATGCACTTTGACATCAGGAGATGGAGATCAGCAGAACTAAGTCGGCAGGAGTGAGCGTTCTCTAAAGGGAGGCTGCCCTAGATGTTCTCTGAACTGTCTGTGGACTCTCATATTCCAGGATTCTTTCCTCTTCCAAATTTTCTTTCTAATTGCTTTCACTTATTTATTCCTCCCACTCCTCACCCTCCTTTTTCTCCTCCTCTTTCTCCTGTCTTCATTATAATCATTGATAATCATTATCATCAAGGAAGAAACTAGAGAGGAGAGTATCCTGGCTCTGACTTCCGTCCTGGCCTGGGTTTTGGGCCTTCTTTGCTATACACATCTTTGCACCTCTGGACTCTCATCAAGATCTGAAATACTCACCCCCATCAATGAGTTAGACCAGGAGGAGAGAACAGACCACCCTGTACCTTTAATATACTTGACCCATGGCTCTTGTCACAGTCAAGGGTCTGCTTTCAAACCAGATTGACAGTAGGTATGAAAGGAAAGAATCAACTTTAGCTTTAGCCATGACAATGAAGAGGGCAACCAAGTTTCACCTTTGTTCTCTTACTAATCACAGAAAGGACATAGACGGCTCCAGTTTAACTTCCTCCCTCCCCTTAAGCACTGGTTCATTAGCTCTAAGAGAATCCCACAAGTACATGGTGTGGTTCCAAAAGAATGGTAGCTGGAATAAAACAGATGTGAACCACATTCTTCTAAGTCCTGTGTGTTGATTCCAGACACATTATGTAATCTCTTTCTGTTCTTTCATTTTCTCTTTGATAAAATAGGAATAGATATATTTTATGTGATTCTTGTAAGATAAACAAAAATATAAGAAAGGATTTTATAGCTTGAAATCCTACAAAACATTATCCATGTATATGGACATATGGATATGGATATATATAGTGTTTATTCTTGGGTTTTCTTATCTAATCTGTGGGCACATGTTTGCTTATTCAAAAATAAAAATTGTTTCTCACAGGTGAGTAATGAAAATGGTCAGTACTAACTTGTGATCTGGATGTTACCTCCTCTGATTGGCTCAGAAGGTCAGGTGACAATTGCCCGGTAGCCTGCCCTTTTCCCCATGGCACACTAGAGAACACAGACTCTAGTATCAGATTACCTGGGTTCAAATTTCAGCTCCACTACTTCCTAGATATGTGAACTTAGGCAAGTTTCCGAATCTTTATCTGCTTTAGTCTCCTTCAAATGATAATAATAACAGTCCTACCTCATAGGATTATTGGGAGCATAAAGTGAGTTACTATATTTGAAGTACTTTTAAGAGCACCATATATCATAAATTTCATATAAGTGTTAGTACTATTATTCCTAAACTTCACTGTAAATTTTTCTGACCACTTAAATGAAAACAGGCATAATTATACTCTATTCATAATATTGATTTCATGTCAACAAATGCCAATGGCTTCACTTCAACACCCACTTCAAAAAATTCCCTGATATACTTACTCCCCCAACCTCCTAATGAAAGTAAATACCAAAGGCCCCGTCATGTTGCAAAAGGTGAGGAAACCAAACTCTATCGCTGCCTCCATTAGATTGACTAGAACTCTTTCATCATATTCAAGAAGGAAGTTAGCTTCCAAACCTCCATTCTGTTTTATAATTGGGAGAAAACAATTGGTTGGACACTCCTGTTCAGTTACATACACGTTCGGGTTCATGAAGCTGCTGGTAGAATCCAGGCAACCATTGGCATGTGAACTTTTTTACCTTTGATCAAACAATCCTAGGAATATGATTTTCCCACCAGTACAAATAACAATGATCTGAAGAGACTATGAAGTGTCTCTCATATACAGGCAAAAGCCAAGACTACTCAAACATACAGAATAGAAAAGTTTCTCTGATATTTTCAACCTAAATCTTTTCAAGGCATCAAAAAGGTTAGCAGAAAAAAGGAGAGACGAACATGCTGTTTTATATTTAAGTATTGGGAAATGTGTGTGGTGTTGTTCTGAGTTTTGGTCAGAGACACCAAGAGGCTTCTCTTCTGAACAGATACCTAAATCTAACATAGCTTGTTAAGGACCCATCTCAAAGGTGTACTGGAATAAGCATAAGTCTAAGGCCTTCTTCCATCACTCACTTATTAAATGAGCACAGAAAAATTATTTTAATTCTCTTACCCCGAGGCAAAATGAAAATAATATTTTTGTCTTTTCTATTTAATTTAGAAGTTTTCATGAAAAGCAAACAGGTAATGAAAGTACTTTGTAAAATTGCCCTGCAGATGCAAATGGTGGTAATTGTATAGAGCTGTGTGGGAACGCCTGTAGAGCTATCTCACAACGTATCATGATATACCATCTTTAGGTTTCCTCAATTTCTAGGAAAGAAATTAACTCGCAAAAGATATGGCAAGCAGACTCCAATATGACAAAAATCAATGGATACTAGCCCTGGAACAGAATCCAGCCCTTTCTCCCTTCACATACAAACACATTCTGATCTCATAAAGCCCATTTTAGTCGTTCATGACAATATTTGGATTTTCTTATGTACCTATGTGATATGACAAATTTTCCTCTTTCTTTAGGATCTTTAAGTGAAATTTCAAGTTGAACCTTTTCTCTTTAACTCAAAATATCTCTCCCACTTATTTCATTTTTTAACCTGTTCTAAAAGTATTTGCTTGGTAATGATTGTGACTACCTAATATTTTTACCCCTGGGCCCAAAGTCATTTGGCATTACTACCATGTGGAGCTGTTCTGGAATTCTTCCTACACTTTCACTCATTTTTTATTTATTATGGAGAAGTTTCAACTGATGAGTAAGTAAGGGGCATTCTTATGGTGTTTGTGGTGGCTGGACAGGGTCTTTTCTCTTAAAAGCTGATGATAATCTCCTCACCTCCAGATTCTATGACTCTAAATACAACAGGAAAAAAGAATACCCAGCCCAGGTTGGGGGAATCTAAGGCCCAGATAAACTAATCTTTTCTCAAAGCCGCACAGTCTTTGCACTGAAAAGACAGAACATAGCCCAGGGTGCTCACAAGTTGCACTACTTGGAAAAAGCCAATTGGGCTTTTCTGTACTCTTGCATCCAATTTTTATACTCTATTAGCTCTACCTCCATTAATATGTGTGCACTCTATTAATATGTGGGAGTACACACATCTTATCCAGCAAAACCACGTCATACTTCACTTGCCATAGCCAGATCTTAATAGTGGGCTTTGTAAATAGAAGTTACTCAGTCTTTCAATGCTCCCTCCATGTTCTCCAGCAGTTCAGCTCTGGTCCCTCTGTCAAAACATGAGGGGGTAAGGGACATTGTACATGTGTTAGTATTTTCTGCATACACTTTTTTATGTGTAATTGATGAGTGTGAGGCAGAGAAGGAAAGAAATATCTTCGACAATCTTTCTTTTCTGATTTCCCACCTGGAAGAGCTAGAGAAAAGGAAATTTCCCCCACCCATCCCAAATATTCAAAGCATTTTAGCAAATGGGTAATGGTGAGAATCTACCCCCACGGCTTTCCCAGATCTTACCGTGTTCTTGATTCTATTTTCAATTCCTTTCCTCCTCCTCCTCCATTCATTGCATAGCCCCAAAATCCTGTGAGCAGAGTGGTGGGTTGGGTCAATCCCTCCAACCCCCTTGCTGGGCTGCCTTGGAAAAGCAGTTAACCTTTTGGATGTTTAGCATTAGTAAAAGGAAAGAGTGAGCTTGACGGGGATTGTGGAAGGGTGATAATCATCTGTAATCTCCACTTTTTCAAAATGATTCAGTGTATCTACAAGTTTCATTTTGTATGGCAGGTGTGATAAAATTAAATAAAATTATAACAAATGTTATATCTGTCCCTAAGTGTTATAACTCCCTCCGCTTCTACATTCAAGTTTCCTAAATCCCACTCCCTCCTCTTTAGCCCAAAAGAGACTTACCTCACCCCAATCTCTTGTGTATGTCTGTGGGAACTTCCCACAGAAACTTTTTAGAAGCCCCCTCACCACCCATCTGCTGGCTCACCTCTGTCACTGGCCGCTCCTGGAGTGCTCTCTGTGAATTTGTGTCCTGGAGGACAGTCAGAGAACCCACGTCCCCCTGACCATCCAGACTGACCATCAATCTCCGTGGGAGAAAGAGGTCCTTTCAGCCATCCATGTTAAACGCGATGGCTCCCTCTTAGAGCTTCCGCCGGGTCTGGTTTCTCTGACTGCTACTTCTGCTGTCTACTCCTTCCCTGGAGTTCCCGTGCGCTCCTTAAGGACGCCCTTGGGCTGCGGCGTCCGTTGCAAGTGGTTTGTTGGGTCTTCAGTACCTCTTCTCCCCGGTCAGCTCCCTGGAGTGGCGCTTTCAGGACCACGGCTCTGGGCAGCTCCTGGGCTCTGCCCTGAGCCTCGGACTCGCAGCAGTTTTGATTGCTCTCGCAGCGGACCGGGGAGGAGCGAGGCTGCCAGAGCCTGACTCCTCCCCCTGCCCAGCCGAAAGACACGCCCACTTCGGAGGTTCTCCTCAGGCCAGGTCCAGCTTTGCACCGGGTCTGTCTGTTTGTTAAACAGGGATGGGAGTTGCTGGAAGGGGAATTGGGGAGAGAGTTGCTGACGTTAAGGGGTAAAGAAAAAGGACTTAAACCTTTTTGGTTAGAAAGGTAAGAAATGATAGTGGAGCAGAATGGGCAACATAGGGAAAGAAAATTGAGGATATAGATTTGGAGAGAGCTAAGATGGGCACATCCCACATCTGAAAATAATCAAAATTTGAGCAAGGCACATGCCGAGGACACAGCACCGTTGACTGCGACCTTATACGTTGGGGGTTGGTGTCTTTGGCTTTTAAATTAGAGTTCTAAGAGTAGAAGTATCTGCTGCTCCCTTTTCAACACATCAAACGCATTCCCATTGAAGACTCTTGTTTTCATTTGTGAATATAGATGAAGCTGTGTCTATATTTGTTGTCCTGTCCTATCAACTTTCTATTCATTTGAAAGTTATAAAAACAAAAAGCAAAAGAATAAAACCCTTCATCTTAAGGGCATTTAGCTCCTTGAATTACAAGCTGGGATCTACTATTACTTTTCAAATCACATCATTAAGCGTTTCAGGTAGAAAAAGTCTAGTTGAGTAGTTATGAGCTTGGAAGAAGAGAGAAGGGTCATAATAATTCTTAAAATCAATTTGGCATTATGAGGTGAAATTTAGTTGCTAGCAGGTAAAAAGAAAACCACACCTGGAATAATTTAAAGTAAATATATGAATATTCACTCTAGCTTATAATATGACCAAGGAGAAATAAATTATTGTGAGTTCATTTTAAGATGTCAAGGATTTTGTAATTGTCTACTCTTGCCAAGAAAGAGTGATTGGATTAAGCAAATGACTGAATAATTTTGAGTAAGTCGACTTTATTCTGGGCATCAGTTTTCACATCTGTAAAACGAGTTGATTGCTTACATGTTTTTATGAGTAGCATGGTAGCATCCTGAGTCCAAGCTCAACTTATTTTTTTTAATGGACTTGAAGGAAATGCCACAGGCTTTTGGAGAAGCTTTAAACAAAAGGTAATTTTACTGCCAATCAAGTTGAAAGAGTATCTTATGTCTGAAATAGTATTTTTTAATTCTGATATGGTGTCATGTGACTCTTACTCTTCACAGAAAACCAGAGAATAAAAGTAACACTTTTGTTTCCATGAGAAGTTTTTATTTTTAGCAAATATTTAATCTCTTCCTAATGTTTTTGTATCTCTAGCCAGAAAATATCTGCTCAGCAAAATAAACGTCATTTTCAGAATAATTGAACAGCACACAATAGGAATGATGGAATTCTACAAACAAATCAGAATCCACTCCTCAGACACAGGAAACTTATCTATGGGGTCGTTTGTGTCCAGGACACAGGTGCATAATAGCTGTTCAATGATCGCTTATAAATGAATTGATCTCCTGCTTTGTGTCTTCAAAGCCGTGTCCATGGATATTTAAAAGTTGATGTTATTGGTGGTGTTGGCATCCTGCCTGTGAAGTTTTTAGGGGCAAGGAGGAATAGTGGATTAGCCGAAAGGTGAACATATTGAGACAAAGATGAGGGTGGGGACAGAACAGGGCTCCTTGCTTTCTCTGACAGATGTAAGAGACTGGACACAATAGGATTAGCCTTCAGAACACATTCAATTGTGTGTGTGTGCGTGTGCCCGTGTCTCCACACTCTCTCAGTCTTGGGAGGGATTTGAGGACACAATTTTCTTTAAGAACTGCCTTTTGAAGAAGGATAGGTGGAATCTATTTCATCAAGGCCACCCTTGTCACAATTCCTTGAGTAGTGTACAGTTGGATCCTGAGAGGTCAGGAAGGAGCAGGAGTTGTGTATGCCGTCAGCAAAGGGAAGGGGTGGTGGCTGCCCTGGAAAAGGCAGCACACACATTTGCATTCATTCTCCTCCCCCATGTGGTTCCTGGGCCAGAGGGCCAGTCCCTAGCCTTCCTTCTTTCTCTGCTGCTCTTTGTAAAACTCTGAACTAACCTGTTAGAACCATCTGCTGAGTGGGGAAAGGGAGACCAGTACTCTACTGCTGGCCCACAGGCCTGACGCCCGGGAGCCATTGAAGCAGAGAGAAGAGAGGCAACAGGCAGATTTATGGGCAACAATCTGTTTCCCCCCTCCAAGGCCCCTCTGCCAAGAGACAGCCTGATAATCCATCAACCCCACTAATGAATTAATTAGTATTCCCAGTAATCCTGACCCCCAAAGGAGACCTGCCTGTGGGCTCTAAGAGGAGGGGGGATTGGGTAGAAACTGCCTTCCTCGGCCAGACACTGAAGACCTGGGACCAATGTCTGCCTTGAGGCCCCAGGGTGCTAAGCCGCACGCCACAGATCCTGTTGCTAAGGGTCCCCAGATGTCTCTCTTTCTCACCTTCCCTTGGGAGATCACTAGTTTCAGCTGAATTAAAACCACTACCACCAACAAATGGAGTCCGTAGGCATAAATCAGGAACTATAGAGAGTGGGAAGGTAAACTTCAAAGAAAGAAGTGATTCAAGCTGCCCATATTCAGTGTAAAACTTGAGCATATCCTAAAGCTGCTCTCCAAGGTTTAGGCACGGGGACCTGGGCCCGGGGTGGGAGTGAGGGCAAGGGGCGGGGAAGAAGATAAAGAAAACACAGTCTCTGACTTCAAGATGCTTGGGGCTTCAGTAGGGAAATGATACAAGTTGAAATCATAATCATGAAACAATTAACACAAAGTGATTTGTGACATGAACCTCTCCTGAATAAAGACCCAAGTAAAACACAGAGGTGTCAGCTGAGTTTCTGAGCTTTCAGGAAGATTTGATAACTCTCCCCTAGACCTGCAAAGTGCTTCATTCTTTTCAAAAGCTCTGAGATGCAATGGTGAAGAAAAAAGAAAAGTTTAGAAGGAAACTTGTGTTCTAAATCTAAGTCTGCCCGTATGTGGCCGTGATGTGGTCTAACTTCTCTGGGCCTCATGTTCCTCATTCATCAATGATCATATTTGATTATGATCTCTCTGTATGTTCCAGCTCTAACAGTCAGTGATGATGACACAGTTAAATGTCATAATTCCTGTTTGAGGGTGAATAATCCTGGCCTATTCACAGGTACTGCAATAAAATAGGTCAGTGACAAAAGTGGAACTAGAAACCAGGTAATAACAAATTTGAGCATCCTCTTTCCACTTAGATCCATGTTGAGAAGGACACTTGATTCCATATTCTTCTGCCCTATTCATTCAAGGTCGGCATGTCTAGGCCCTCACAGGGTGTTCCCTGACTCATTCCAGCTACGAAACTACCTGAATTTGTTTAATCAGCTGGGAAAATTCTGGGCCTTTGAAAATTCTGTAGGATCTGAAATTCTTGAGGATCCTGCTCTGCACTTACTGTCCCCAGTTCCTAAGATCAAAATCCTCTAGGACTCAGCTGAATTCTAACATTGCTGCTTACTAACCATGTGACTTCAGACACGTCATTTATCTCAGTGTCTCCATCTGTAAGTTGTAAATTCACCTGTAATACATGCAAAGTACCTACTACAGGGCCTGGCACTTAGCAAGTGACCCAGAGACAGTAATGATTATTGATTGATTATTGATATTTTGTCTTAAACATTGAAGTCTGATTTTTTTATCCCTTAGAAATCAAAGAAAAATGAATATCAGGATTTCCATGTAGAAAGCCTGTCTCTGTGCTCCTCTCTCAATCCAAGGATTCCTTTATTATAATAATGATAACACTATTATTAGTTTATCCAACAATTGTGCTTTATGAATATATAAAGTCCTAGGCACTGTGCAAGAATCTGGAAATAAAGAACTGAAGAAAACTTCTCATTCCTAATCGACTCTCAGGATAGGCCGGGTGCAGGGGCTCATGCCTGTAATCTCAGCACTTTGAGATGCCAAGGTGGGTGGCTTGTTTGAGCTCAGGAGTTAGAGACCAGCCTGAGAAAGAGCCAAAACTCCCATCTCTACTAAAAGTAGAAAAATTAGCTGAGTGTTATTGTGGGTTCCTATAGTCCCAGCTACCAGGAGGGTGAGGCAAGAGGATAGCTCAAACCCAAGAGTTTGAGGTTGCTGTGAGCTATGACACTACAGCACTCGACCCAGCATGACAGAGTGAGACTCTCTCTCAAAAAAGAAAAAACCTCTCAGTATAGTGGCAGAGGCAGAAATATAATCCCCAAATTCAAAGTCTCTGTGTCTGATTTTCCAACTTTTCCAATCATATGTGTGCCCAAAGAGCCATGGTGGGACAGAGATGTTAATTGAAGCATTGTTATTAATAGTGAAAAAGTACATTGTCAATATATTGAGTAACCAACAGTTACCACTTAATTTTTAAGAGATGGTCTATATACACTAACAATAAATATATGTACTAATATGCTGTGGGTGGATATAAAATACTTTGTAGAAACACAGGTTCAGGCTCGGTGCCTGTGGCTCAAGTGGCTAAGGCGTCAGCCACATACATCTAAGGTGGTGGGTTCAAATCCAGCCCGGGCCCGCCAAACAACAATAATGGTTGCAACCAAAAAAAAAAAAAAATAGCCAGGCATTGTGGTGGGCGCCTGTGGTCCCAGCTACTTGGGAGGCTGAGGCAGGAGACTTGCTTGAGCCCAGGACTTGGAGGTTGCTGTGAGCAGTGAAGCCATGGCACTCTACCCAGGGGGATAGCTTGAGGCTCTGTCTCAAAAAAAGAAAAGAAAAGAAAAGAAACACAGGTTCAACATAATACACTTAATTTCCTAAATGTACACACATGCAAATAATACATATATTTTAAAGATATGTATCTGATTTTATATATATATATATATACACACACACACACACAAACTGATAACACTGAGTCTATATCTTGATATATCTTAGAATTGGGATAAAGCAGTTTGAGACTGGGTAATTATCAAAGGATATTGTTTTCTTTTTGTACAAGTATAATCTATTCATATATAGCTGCACTTTAGTATAAACAAGGAATTGCTTCCAGGACCCCCGCATCTATGGAAAGTCACACATACCCGAGTTCCACCGCTGGCCCTGCAGAATTCACTCATGTGTATGAAAAAATCCATACATCTGGGATTCACATCCTGTGAAGACTCTATTTTTGAACTAATTTTAGTTGAAAGAAGCCTGTGCATAAGTAGACCCACACAGTTCAAGCCTGTGCTGTTAAAGTGTTAGCTGTATAACTTGTGAAAGCGAAATGGATTTTAAAACACAATTAAGATATGCTATCTTTAAAGTCCCATTCCTCACTCATAGCCAAGCTTATTTTCAGGAAGAGATCTGGTAACTGCAGTGCACAGCACCAGACACTGGAGCGCACATGCTGGCCTGACTGTCCCATGGAAAGATGACCACACGAGCTCCACCCTCATGCACAGAGCACCAGGAGCATTTTTCCTAGTCTTAGGAGAAAATTTTAAGTTGAATTTACCAAGCTTCAATCATATGATTCTTAATTCCTGGGAAATACCTGAAGGAGGACAGGGAAAACTCCCTGAGAATTTAAACTTAATGTATACCATTGAAAAAAAAAAAAAGTAGGATAAAAAGATGAATAAAACCAAGTAGTAGGCTCAAGATGCATTCAGTGCCCCGGGGGGAGAGGGGGCACACAGAGCACTGCCCTGAGCACTCCCAGATCACAGTCAAAGATCTGCTACTCCAAGTGGGCCCTATAGTGTTACGAGGACAGTCGTCCCGTGCCAGGGTAGCTGTGAGTGGTCTGCTCCATGAGGCCAACACTGGAGTGAGGTCACTTCTCCTAGGCATCCGTCACCGAGTAAGGGAAGAACCACTGAGAAGAAACTAATTACAACTCTAATAATTATAGCTAATCCTTATACAACACTTACCATGCGTCAAATGTTGTTTTAAGTGTTTTGCATGTATTAATTTACTTTATCATCACAACAGCTTTATGAGTCGGGTATTCTTATTTTCTCCACTTTACAAATAAATTAATGGAATGCAGCGAGGTTGATTCATTTGCCCAAAGTCACATAACAAGTGATTACCGGTGACTGGTGGGTGCTTGGGTTTGGATACAAGCAGTTTACCTCCACTACACTATATCGCCGTCCTAAATCAGGTGCCTAATGGTTCACTATGAATCCAGAATCTATTCTCCAATGTTCTGGTGGGAAGACTGAAAGTGAAGGGATTAACAGGGTCTTTCTGGTGATTTGGCCTAGAGCAGCTGGCCTGCACCCTCCTCTGGCTCCCCATTGCCCAGGATACATTCAGAAGTACCATGTTTTGTCTACAATATGCTTGCCTGAGATTCAGTTTCCCAGAAGACTTTTTATCACCACAACTGATAATGCAATATGGGGAGATAGTAGTATCTTGGCCCCTAGAAGCTCTAACAACAGAAAACATATCCTCCCACTTATCTGACCTTTCCTGAGCCCAACCTTACCCCAGATCTCATGTTCTAAGACGCTATATTATGAATCGAGAACATAAAGAATAATCTCTGTCATGAAAATGGAATACAAAACCTTTTAGGATTTGGGCCAAGCAGTGTTGAAAGGAGTCCACTGTGGAAGCTAGCCCAGAAACAAACAATATACTGGTCACCAGCCTGAGAAGCATCTTCCACTATTGCCCCACTATTGTTTCCTATTGTCCCACTAATTTTAAGAGAAAAAAATAGCAAAAGAATATGAGAAATGTCTGCATAGCCCAGTTCTCCAACTCCACCTTGCTGCTTTTATGATAAGTCATTCTTCAACCACAAAGGTCTGGTTGAAATTCTCAAGCAACTTCACCCTTCTTCCAGCCTCTCATTCAGGCTTAACTATGGCACTCTGCTAAGAGCCTCCTACGACAACTTATAGACACCTTCATTTCTAGACACTTCACTGCCAGTATGAACTAGGAAGGCAGGGAGTAAGACAACACTGAGAATATAAAACTGTGCTAGCCTGTTGGGATTCAAAAGTGAATATTTTAAAACACCAGAATTACAGTGTGAGGAGAAAGGTAAATGAGGAAACCGACATTAGCTAAGAGTCTGTACCACTGAGTTGTTGCATCAATAGTCTGCAAATGCCATCTGCTTTAGAAACACTTACAGCCAGCACTTTGTGAGTTTCTACGTTAAACCGAGCACATTACTTCATTTATTTACCTGCATTACCTCACTAAACTGCTATGACAACTCTTTGGGATGGGTGCTATTATTGTCACTTTTTTTAAAAAGGGATGAGGAGAATGAGGTCCATTAATTCATCCAGTCAGTTAATATCTGAGGGCTTCCTACATGTAACAGGCAGTGGGCAAAACAGAAACAATGAGTGAGGCGTTCGAGATCACACAGCCAGGAAATGGATGGTACGCTATGGGGCTTATTTCCATCCCCCTTATTTTGTTTTGATTATTATTCTATTCCTTTTATCCTTTCAGTAAAGAAAGGAAAGACTTGAATAAAATATAGTAAGTTAATACCCCACTCCTGAATAATATCCCATCACCTCCAGGGGGTAACATTGATTAGATAAATGGTTCTAGACAGTTACCACACCGAGGGATTCTTCACGGCAAGTTCTCCTGCCCTCTCCCAAACACATCCACACTCACACAGGGGCAACACATAACTGTGGATTATGTGCTGAGTTTGTCACAGCTAGAGTGACCATGAGTTCAGGTTTGCTTAGTATAGTCATTCTTTGCACCCATTGTAGATCAATTAATGTCTGTTATTTTTAGAGCCTCTTTCCCACTTCCGTGTATCACAGCTTGGACGAGCATCACATGGTCACCCTACTCACCTTGTTCTCTGAAGCATCAAATTGGCCCATTTCTTGAACTTCAGACCCCACCTTTCCCTTGTTCCTTCTAGTTTACTCTACCATTAAAGGAAAAAGACCTCTCATCTTTCCTAAGCTGGAAAGGAGTAGCATTCAAGGGGTGAAGAGATATTGGGGGCTCAGGGTTTCATAAACAAAAAAGGACTAAAGTGAGAACTGGAAAAGATAAAGTGAGGGAGGGGAGGTAAAAAGACAAAACAAAAACAAAACCTCCCTCTTCCCCCCCTGGTGACTCTGAATATATACTCCCAGGCTCAGCCTCTTGACAGTAGCCCCTCTCCCTTCCCTTGGATGAATCCCGGAGTTAGAAGCCCAAATCCAGATTTAGGGGTGAGAGTTGTTTTTTCCCCAGGCTAGAAAGGATTTAACATCTTTAAATTAGGGCCCTGAATATTTTCTGTGAGTGCCAGCTGAGGCCAGGCTTAACTATGGCACTCCTCTAAGAGCCTCCTACAATAATTTGTGGGGAGATGTTACCACTTACTATTAGGGCTACCAGTGGAGTCTTTGCCGGTACATTGTCCTCCAAGCCCCATACACAAACACAGAGTTATTTTTTTTGCAGTATGAACGATTTGGCCTTGCCTAGACTCGTGAGAATGAATGAAATCCCCAGTCAAGCCCCCTGAGGCCTTCCCCATCCACATCTTCCCCCTTACTCTCCAATTGCTTCAGAAAAACTGCTTGGGATGTGGCTTCCTTTCCTTCCCTAACTCCTTCTTTCTCTCTCCTTTAGACTCAAAGGGCTCTCTCCCCCTCCATCCCAGCCTCCTCCCTGCAGTGTGCCCCTCCCCCTTCCCTTCTCGCCCTTCTTTCCTGCACATGTTACTTGATTTGATTTACTTCTGTACATTGTGTGGCTTTGCAACGGTTGGTCCTCAGAGAGGGCTCAAAGGGACGACTCCATCTGTCAGCCTCTCAGTCCCCCTCCCTGGCCCCCAGCCACCGGCCCCTCCCCTTCCCCTTCCCTGTGGGCAGTTTCTAAGGGAGCTGAGGAAGATTTGGGTAAACTTCCTTTTCCCCACTTCATCCCCTCTCAGCCCTCACTGGAGGCCTCTATTTTCCCCTCCCTCACTCAACTTCATTCCTGCTGTCCCCTCAAGGAAAGCCTTTGAAGTCACATAAGTCAGTGAGAAAGTACAGCCCAAGGAAGTGGCTCCCCTAGTAGGAGGATGCCTGGTGCTACGTAATTAAGACCTACTGATGGAACAGCACAGGGGTTATTGGTAAATTTAGGATTAGGCACACTGATGGCAGGGAGCAATGGTGCAGAAAATATTAATCAGCAGATAATCCAAAATTATATCCCGTTCAACAAATATCTATTTGTTCAAATCCTATGAGATGCTGAGGACACAAATGTGAATAAAATAGGACACACTCTGGGGATTCCAGAGCTTCATAGTCTAATGGAGGCTAGCCCTACATATGAATAACTTTAATAGAGGAAAAAATATGAGTACAAAACGTGCTGGGACTCTAAAGAGTTGTCTCACAGCTCAGGGCATGGTTCCATTAGGACGCGGGGTTTGAGCTGTGCTTTGAGACAGATGCAGCTGTGGACCGTACTCCCATTAACTCGGTACCAAATATGGACCGAGTTCGTGGCATTTTTCTCTAGTTTCACAATAACCTATTTTACATACCATGCATAAGGAAACTCACGGGGGCTTCGTTAAGATGAAAAACTTAGGTGTTTTTATTTTTATTTTTGGAGTGGGGGATGGTGAGAGCTGGGAAAAGCCAGCAGATTTGCTTGTTCTATCACTTTGACTGGAGTTGACTGATAACACAAAGACTTGTTTTCTGGGAAAAGAACTGCGGAATAGTGCAGGCTTTTAAGGTTCTATTTTGGAGCCATGGAGAATAGCAAACCCTTATTTACAAGGAGCTCTGAATGTCTTCCTTATACTTAATTTTTCCCCCTTGGGCAAAAAGTCCAGATTATTTTGCAGATGGGAATAAAAGAAAAGATAAAATACCACAGTGACTTAAATGAGGGTACCCGCTAAGGTAACCTCACTCACGTGACTAGAGCTTGTCTGGAAACAAACAAGACTGAATGTAAGTCACTTTAGAGTTAAGATGTGACTCTAATCCTTTGATTCCATAATTTTACCTCACACACTTCTACTTCATAGCTGAAGAAACCAATCCATGTTCTGAATTACCCTAGTGTACAAGTAAACTCATCCCTGTGTAGGGAGGAGAGATTTGGGTGAAGAGCAGGAGCTTAACACTTTGTATAAATTAAAAATAAGAAGTAACCAAATGAAATCATTAATTCAATTTGTGTGAGTTTATAAAATCCATCTTTGCAGCTTTTACTCACAGTAATTGCAGTAGATATATGCAGCACAGAAAATGTCATAAAGTAAATAAAAATAACATAACATACAATATATATATATTATGCATACATAACACATAAAATTATGATCATAATTACTTACAATGTATACTAAGAATTAAAACCTTTCTAGGCTCGTACAACTTACTGTCTATACTAGCAAGGATTCCAGAAAGCTCTTGCCCAGGAGAAAAAGATGGCTTAAGTAACTTTATTTTGGGAATTTGCCAAAACAAAAAAATCCTTTTAAGTCAGTGGTTTTCAACCTTCCTAATGCCACGAACCTTTAATACAGTCCAAAAGGGTCATGGCCCACAGGTTGAGAACCATTGTAAACATCAAATGACTGTTTACCATTCAAGACTCTTCAAAATTCTTACCTCTTACCTCTCTCGCTCCTAAACTATTATCATACTTACACAATCCTGCTCATTCCTTATATTGAAAAATCTTTCTGGGAGGTTGAGGCAAGAAAATCGTTAAAGCTCAAGAGTTTGAGGTTGCTGGAACTGTGACACGGCAGCATTCTACCCAGGGGGACATAGAAAGACTCTGTCTCAAAAAGAAAGAAAGAAAGAAAGAAAGAAAGAAAGAAAGAAAGAAAGAAAGAAAGAAAGAAAGAAAGAAAGAAAGAAAGAAAGAAAGAAGGAAAGAAAGATCTTTCTTAACCTGTGCCTGCAAACCTTATAAATACCTGACTCCTGTCTTTCTTCATAAAAAGTCATGGTAAGACTCTAACAAGATAGTGAACTCTCTTTCCATAGTAAGCAAGAAATTCAAATTTGTCTTGTCAATAAGTTATTTTAGTACAATTTTCAGAAACTTTACATTTGGAAATATACAAAGAAAAAGGGTGGGAAATAAATACAACGTTTTTTTTAATGCTTATCACTTAGGCTTCTGGTTTTGTGTGATTTTTCTAATTTTTTTAGTATCTTTTTAGTAGAAAAAGTATCTTTTACCAGTTTAAGATAAATTAATAGTCAACTGTATGATTCCAATGAACCACCTGCAGGTTCCTTGAGAGGTAGTCCATACCCTTAAAGCACAGAGAACATTAAACTCATTTTGAAAGCAATCCAACATGATGGTGCAAATCACAGAATTTGAAATCACAATTCTATCTTCCTTCTGTAGCTCTATACGATCACCTAACTATATGATTATGCTCTAAAGCCTTCTTTGCAAAAAATGATGATATCCAAATATGTATCTCAGCCTAGATAACACCCTAAACTCAAGACCCATATATCCAACTGCCAACTTGATTCCATCAAATAACGATGACAAAGATATATTCCAGCTTAGCATGTCTAGAGCTGAGCTCCTGCTCTTCACCCAAGTCTCTCCTCCTCAAAGCTTCCAGATCTCAATTACTATTGACAACCTCCTCTTCCCAGGCCAAGAACTTGAGGCCATTCCTGAGTGCTCTTTCTCTGACACTGTCAATCCATCAACACATTTTTGTTGGTCCCACCTGCAAAATTTAAGAATCCACTAGTTTTGCTATTGCCCTTTCTGAGCCACCATCATCTTTCCGCTGGAATATTCTTTATGGTCTCCTGACCAGTATCCCTGCTTATGATTGATTCTTTTAGCCTATTCTCAACACAGCAGTGATAGTGATGTTTATGTCCCCCTTTTGCTCAAAAAGTTCTAACAACTTCTTATTTTACACAGAGTAAAAGCCAATGTTCTTACAATGACAACAAGACTCTACACATTTTGTACCCCTCCCCTCCATCATTCGGACCTCATCTTAGACTCTGTTTGTCTTGCATACTCTACTCCAGAATCACTGACTTCTTTGCTGTTCTCAAAAATCCTGATCCTATCTCAGGGCATTTGCACTTGCTGTTCACTCAGCCAGAAATGCTCTTACCCCAGGTAGTCACATGCTCCCTCCCTCATCTCCTGAAGCCCTTTTTTAATCTCCAAATGATATTCTAATTAGATTATTCTGCTTTGCCACAAATACTTTTCATTCTCTGTTAAAATCCCATTTTTTTAACTTCATACCAGATCCTCAATAATTTTCCTTCCCAGGCTCAATCAGCCTTCAGTCCTCTAGTAAGTGAACAGAGCACTTTTTATTTTTCTCTCATAGCATTTGGTGTGTGCAGTGTCATCACAATTAATGTTGTTTGTTCATTTCTCCTACAGAACACAAACTCTTCTCATGCTGGAAACTTGTCTTACTTTTCAATGTAGTCTCTCCAACACAAAAATGCAAAGCATTTATCACACATGTTGAGCAGAACTATGGTCATCTTGACAATCCCCACATTATTGGTGTGACATCCTGATGTCACTGCTTTTACATAAGAGTTCTTATCATCAGGCCCTGGGAATCTAGTGGGGGAATGGGACTTACAAGTTTCTTTCCAATTATGTAATATTATTTATGATTATTTATGTTCAAATGAAATGTAGTGTGGAAATTCCTCAAAGAACTAAAAGTAGGCCTGCCATGTGACCTAGCAATCCCCACTACTGAATATTTACCCAAAGCAGGGAGAGGGGAGTCATTTTATCAAAAAGACACTTGCACTAGAATGTTACTGCAGCACAATTCACAATTGCGAAGAGGTACAATCAGCCCAAGTGCCCATTAATTCATGAATGTACTGATAAAATGTGTTATACATACACCATGGGGTGCTACTTAGCCGTAGAAAAATGAATTAATACCTTTTGCAACAATCTGGATAAAACTGGGGACCATTCTCCTAAGTAAAATATCACATGAATTGAAAAACAAACATCATATGTACTCACTATCAAATTGGAACTAACCGATCAGCACTCATGTACAGAGGGAAGTAAAACTCAGCAGAAAGCAAGCAGGTGGGAAGTTGGGGGAGGGGGTGGGTGTAATCATACCCAGTGGGTACAGTGTGCACTATCTGGGTGATGGGTACACTTAGAACTTTGACTCCAGCAGTACAAAAGCAATCCATGTAACCAAAACATTTGCACCCCTATAATATTCTGAAATTACAAAAAAAAAAAAAAAAAATTCAGAAGGAAAGAACACACACACACCAAAAAAAACAAACAAACAAACAAAAACACCTAGAAGACATTTCACAGCTTTTCTCAGGAGAAAAATCTGATATTTAAAGTCAGAATGTTCTAATTTGGTTTCAGCCTGTTCTAGATTCCTCCCATGATGGGAGAAATCCTATTTCTCTTTTCCAGTGAAAAGTTCTTGTTAAGAATACTTTACTAAAAATAAATATCTTTTTCCCAGTCTCAAGGAGTTTATGACCTTAAAATGCTTAAAATACTGTACAAGCAATTGGATTACATGCGTTGTAAAGCGTATATAAGTACGGCAAGAGAAAACTGAGAGGATGAAGAATTCTACAGAGAGTTAGCCTAGAACACAAAAAGGAGAAAAGAGCAGGGTGTAAAATAGGGAAGACAGAGGTAGGAAAGGAGACGAAGTGAGTTCTTCCCTCTTTGTCTTCTCTAGAGCACTCTCATTAGCCCCCTTGCTTCTCCTGGAAGTTTTCCTCCCTCCAAATCCCTCTACTCCTCTCCACACCTGCTCTTGGATAACTCATCCTCCAGCTGGAATAGATATATGTAAGGGGAAGTGGCTAGAAAGAGCAGTGAAGATGCACAAGGAACCGGTGATGAAGCAGCCAGTCTAGTAAATGGCTCAGGCCCAGGGCAGCTTCAAATTTAGGCAAGAACTACATTGTGTGTTCCTTTCTTCTATCCTGAAAGTAGTGCCAGTTGTGTGAGCACATAATCATCTTGGCTGTTTTCGTAACTGTTTTGTTGTTGTTGTTGCAAGTTGCTGTTATATTTGTTAGCACCTTGGAAGGCAGTGCCCCCACACATACTTTTGGCAGCAGGGACTGGTTTCATGGAAGACAATTCCCACTCCCCTCCACAGACCTGGGGGTGGGAATGGAGTGGTTTCAGGACGATTCATGCACATACTTCTCCATATCAGATCACCAGGTGTTAGATTCTCATAAGGAATGAGCAACCTAGATCCCTTGCATGTGCAGCTTACTGTGGGGTTTGTGGTCCTATGAGAGTCTAATGTCACTGCTCATTTGACAGGAGGTGGAGCTCAGCCAGTGATGTGAGCAATGGGGAGCAGCTGCAAATACAGATAAAGCTTCACTAGCTCCTCCTACCATGGTGAGCCATGGACCAGAGCTGGTCTTCCGGCTGCCAGGCATTGGAGGAAGCAGTTGTTAGGTATGTTCTTGTGGAAATATTTTCAAACTGCTTTTAGTCCATCAGTAAGCACTGTGGGCCTGCTCTGAATCAGGTCCTCGGAAAATGGTTACAAAAGACTCCTCCAAATCATCTTTACTCTTAAGGAAATGAGAAAGAAAATTGACGAGTCATGGGCCAATTTCACACCATTTTCTAATTTAATAATCGATATAAACTGTGAAGAAACATCATGGAGTCTTTTCCAGTAAGGACCCTGAGGAGCTGAGAGGAAGGTTAATGACTCCAGGTGCACACCTGCTTAACACTATGGCAGGACCCTAACCTTGTCCACCTGACTGAAAAGTTCGTGATCTTTTCATTACTTAGAGCAGTTGGGAAGATAGGTAAGTGAGTGAGAAAATGTTTTAAAGACAGCATAAAAGATAAAAATATGCCCATACAAGGTATGTGCTTAGGAAGTTTCAAAATCCTCAAAAGCTATGAAATTCCATACCTAGATCACTTCATTCTGACTATCAGTGATTTATTCTGAAGAGGGGCCTTAAACACAACTCTGTTTGGTCCACTATCTCTTTCTCAGAATAGTGGTTCATCCTCCTTAGAATTATAATACCAGCCTTGTGCAAAATTTAAAACTGTACAAGGGAGCTGATTGGACAAGGGTCACAGGAGTCTTTGTGTAGTACAGGTTTTATGAAAAGACCAGTCCCCTCTGAAGGGACCTAGGACAAAACTACCCCCAACAGGAACACTTAACCTGGGGTATTGGTGAGCAGATCTTATCAGATCCTCTCTGGGGAAGGACCTTGGGGGTACAAGGAAGGTGAGTTAGGAGAGTCCAAGTTGCCTCCTTAATCACCTCATTCTCCATCTCTGTGCATCACTGCCCTGGAATCCCCAAGACTCAGAATAATTAGGCTGCTGCTGCCAAGTACTCTCATGCTGCTTCACCTCCCCTACCAGCTTGTAGTAAACCCAGACTGCTAAAGAGTTCTGTGAGTCTTTCTCTACCACCCACGAGATGCTCCCCCAGCAACCTTACAGGTAGCTAAGCAGGGAGAAGTGAAGCCACCTGGATGGGTAAGTGGCATGGACGTAGGTACAATACTTGGTGGCAGAGTTTTCCTGTGCTGAATGTACTTTTCCATCTATTCATCCATCCAGCGATCTAAATCCAGCACTAGGCCAGCTGTTGTGCAGAGAGCTAAGAATATGTGGATAAATAAGGGAGAATCTCTTTCAGTTGGAATTTATATTTCACAGGGAAGTCCAGAGATGATGCCTGTGCCCACTCCGGGAGGGAAGAAGGGGGGGACAGGAGAGTCATTTCCACCACTGAGGACAGGGAAACCTCCCACTTTCCCATTCCAGCATCACACTCCCTAACGCTCAGGCCCGTTTTTTGTTTGTTTGTTTGTTTGTTTGTTTGTTTGTTTTTATGGAGGTCAAGGCAGTATGTGGCAAATCCATAAGCATAATATAGGCTCAGCTAATATCAGGATAGGTAACCACAGAGCCTGTCACTGATCCAAAGACACTTCTCACATCTCATCATTCACCACTTGGCTTTTGAATATTTTTCTCCACAGCTGCAGGAAATTCTTCACGCTGCCCTGACCTACTCAAGCCTTTCCACACCTTCAGGCCTCTTCTCACATTATTTCTTCAACAGGAACATCTTCCCATAAATCGCTCTTTTAGATAATTCTTATTAGATTTTCTGGATTTAAACCTTAGTTCAATCACTCCCACCACCTCTAGGAAACTGCTGACACACCTGGGAAGAATGAGTCCCTAGTACAAGTTAAATTCTGAATTGTGTCCCCCAAAGAGATACACTGTCCTAAAAACCTTCCCTGTTCCACCTGTTCATCTGTCCCCCCTTCCAACTAGGCTATAATGTATTATTTGAAGACATATCAGTCCTTAATACATTCTTAGCACCTTAAAATGTAACCTTATTAGAAAACAGAGTTATTGTGGATGTAATTAGATAAGTTAAGATGAGGTCATGCTGGAGTTGGATGGACCCCAACTCAACAAGACTGGTGTCCTTAGAATATAGAAGACGACCACAGGAAGACAGAAGACACATACAGAGACTCCTGCATGAACACAGGTAATTGAGGTGATGCATTTGTAGGCCACGGAATGTCAAAGATGGTCAGAAAACCACCAGAAGCTAGGAGGAGGTAAGGAAGGATTCCCCTACCAGCTTCCAAGGCCAGCTAACACCTTGATTTTGGACTACCGGCCTGCAATAAGCAAGCTGCTGGGTTTGCTAATGGCAGCCCTCGGGAAGGAACACAATGTCCCTCCACTAGGCTCTCTGTCACACTCTTTCTAATTACCTATGTATCAGGTGCTCTTCCTTTCCTGTGGACTGAGCTCCTCAGGGGGAAGGACCCCCTCCCCATTTATCTACCCTGGGCCATGTCTAAAATAGTGCTTGATATAGAATAGTACTTGATAAGTGCTGAAAAGTCAGCACTGGATAAAAAAGGAATGGATGAAGAGGCAGAGAAGGTCACTGAGTGTACGGAGAACATCAGAGATCCAGGCAGAGGTTTTACTTGGTGCTTGGAAATTCTACTGTCAGAATTTTTTGCTTTGTTTTTTGGAAATATTAGATTCTTCCTTCCTTAAATGTGCTTCCAAAGGAAATAGTCACACAAGCATTGGACAATTCTTTATGGGAAGGATTGTTACAGTTCAATTCAAGGAGGGAAGATGATAGCAAAGAAAAGGGCCCTAATTTGAGTAGCTCAGGTCTTTTGGAAACAGATCTGATCTCCCTCAGCTAAGAAGACAGGAATGTGGAGCCCACAGAGCTCCAGACATAAAGCATCCCTGCGATCCTTGAGACGCATCTCTGGCTGCTCCTTTTGTCTTATCCCTCATGCTGGCACGTCACGGAGTGCCACGCCTTTCTTACCTCTTATCTTCCATCTCTCGGCCCACAATTTCTGTCCTCACTTTACTGGCCTTCTGAGCAATGTTTCCATACTTGACTCCAGGCTCAGGTCTTCAGCAGAGCCTGTCCTGATTGTGGCCCAGCCTCTGTGCCTACGCAGCACTCTGCAGGTTTCTTGATTTCTGCACATCTACACACACCCATCCTGAGGCCCAGCTTTACCACAGCAGGAATCATGCCCTTACATTCTTTAACGCTCATCTCACTATGTGACATACCATAAGTGCACAGTAAATGTTTGTGGAGTAAAGACAACTTTGTCTCTAGGCAAAGTGAAACTTTTACTATGCAACAGCCATAAATAGGAAAAGATGAAACTGTGCTGTGTAAGGAGAGTCACCTTCTATTCCGTGTGAAACGGAGGCAGCAACGATCACTGCAGGGCAAGTGGCAGTGAATATTTGGAGGAAAGGAAGGAGGAGCTCGGGAGCCAGCAGGGACTCACGAAGGTGGCAGCAGATTCTCAGTATTAAGAGTCACCTGCCATTTCCTCTTCTCTGGCCTGATGATGGAGGCCAGGCCCAGCGGAGGGAACCTGCAGGAAAATGGATGGAATCTAGGAGGTTCCTTTGAGTAACCTGGTCTAATCTAATTCAAGGGGCCCAGATTGGTTGGGGAGGACCAAACCACCCAGGCAAGAGGACTCAAATGTCCTCAGCAAATATTGGCAGAGCTCATTTACTCTTTATTGGCCCCATACCCCAAAGGTGGGGAAGACAATTCCAACCCAGAAAATATAATTAGTCAGCCCGCTGGTTTGGGCTCTAATTTAATCTGGGCAGCTGTGCCAGGAGCTTGTATTAGCATGACACTGGGAGGTGGAGAATATAATTAGGGAGCAATAGAGAATGGGAGGAGAAGTGGGAGGGTGACAGGGTGTGCCTGTTAGAGGATGGAATAGGGGGAGGGTTGTCAATGCAGGGTGAGGACTCCCTTGGGAGAAGGGAAAAGGGAAGGGGCCCTGGCAGTGGATGGACCGTGACTTGAATTTGCTCTGGAGAAACTGTGTGTGCAGTTTGTGTGTCTGAGGGGGTGTATGAGGGTGTGTGTGTTTGTCTTGATGTGTGTGTCTGTTGAGAGGGGGGATTTGTGGCTTCGGCCACTCTGCATGACAAAGGTGAGTTTGGGACTTGATGGATGGGCTGTGTGGGTTGCCTGGAGGGGATGGGAGAGGAGGGTTGGAGGAGGTTAGGGCTGAATTTGGGACAAATATCCTTAGATACTTTTTCAGTGGATCAGTCTAAATGGAGGAAACTCTATAAGGATTGGAAATTTGCACACCCATATCTCCTTTTTGTTTCAGGCAGAGGAAATGTGATTAAAAGAAGACTTCTTAGGTGATTTCATTCATACTGAAAAGCTACCAGCTACCAATTTACTCCCAGGGCACTTATTTTGAACTGGGCTCTGGGTTAAGCAGCTTACACTTACTGTCTCCAGTAGTCTTTACGAAGCTCAATAAAGTATTAGGTAGTATAATCCCCATTTAATGACTGAGGAAACTGAGGCTCAGAGAATTCAATAAAGTGCCCAAAGTCACGGAGCTAGTGCATGTGAAAGGTAGGATTCAATCCAGCCCTGTCTGACTCTAAACGCTATGCTATTAATCCCCAAATTGGTATCACTCTGTCCATACGTGGGGAAGCTGAGGCTCAATGTGGTAAAGTAATTGGTGATAGCTCAAAATGTGACTGAGTATCGAAACTAGAAACAGAAGTTGGATCTCACAGAGTCCTTCCTCTTTGCTGGAGGATATATGAGGCAAAAGAACAGGATATTGTTTGCCAGGGAAAGAGCTGGATATCCAGGAAGAACGCAGATTTCTCACCAATGCTCTTCCACTCTAAGTGGGAAGTGTGATGAGAGCTGGATTCTCCCCACCTCCCACTGCACCTGACTCGCCCCCTTTCCTTTCACTCCACATCACTTTGAGATAGGCTTTGTCATTGTCCCCTGTTGTGTGAGAAGACTGAGGTTTCAATGCTGTGTAACTTGCCCATACTTAAATAACAAGTTAAGGACAGAGCAGGGGTTCAATTCCAGACAACCTCCCCTCTGTCACTGCCCCTCCAGGCATTATCACATCCCTCCAGGTGTTCAAAGGGACCTGCAAGCTCTGTCTGCCATGAAGTGATAGAAAATCTCAAAAGTCCATAGCAATGCTTCCTTATGTCAAGCTAAGCCGGCCCCCCTCAGCGGTCTGCCTGTCGTTTGGAGAGTGGGTACACTAGTGGAGGTATGTCGGGCATCTTTTCCTTACCCTCAGAGTTCACTTTCCCTGTGGCTTTTGACCTTTTCCTTCCCTCGCAAAGGCCCACAGAATCATTCTCTGCCCTGCCCTAGCTGTCTCTTGTCTTATAAGAAAGAGCAGAGCTTCTGGCCCCATTTTTTCTTTCCCTTCATACCTTGAGTTTCTCCTTCAACTCTGTTTTTCCCAGGCAAAAACCTTCCTCTGGGGCTGCAGAGCCACTGGGAGTAAGAGAGGAGCAAAGCCAGTTTTCCTTTCCCAAAGGAGGACAGGAAGGAGGCTGCGCTCAGGCCTCGGGACACCTGAATTAGCTGGAGGAGAAGGCCTCGCTGCCGGCCCGTCCTGCTTGTTCAGCTGCTCAGCATCTGCCCTGCACTCGGGAGTGGGCCTTCTCTAGGGTCCCTGCCAATCTCCTGGGCTCTGGCAGGAGGAACCGAAAAGGGCGCAGATGTGTTCTGCAGCCTGCAGCCTGCAGGCTTCACTGGGCAGCCCTCAGCTCATGGCCAGGAAGCCAGAAGAGGCATTTTGATTTCACGAGTCTCCCCACCCCCCAACATCCTCCACCCCATAGTTTTCACTCCTTATCTCTTCTCCCTCCCTCCCCCAAATCTCCTTCACTTCCTCCAAGGGGGGAACTTGATAAAATGAGAAAGCTCATTTGGCTGAAAGTCAAAAGGCTTGGGTTTCCCGCTAGCTGTGAGGACATTTACCTTCATCTATGAAATGAGGCAAATGGCATCTGTCATGAAAGTGAGAAAAAATGTACACGGTTATCTCAGTTATGACAACAGTTGCTCTTAGTACTGTCATTGCAATCAGCGGACAGCAGAAACGATAGAGGCTTCAAAATCAGACTGATCATGGTTTAAATCCTGGTCTCTACTGAGACTGCTGAACCTCAGTCTCCTCATCTATTTAATGGAATGATGGTGCCTGCCTTGGAGGGCCGCTGTGAGATTAAATGAGAAGACATACAGAGAAACAACTAGAAGAGGGAGGGAGATGTGAGCAGTAAGGGCAGTAGGAGTTTCATAGATGTTTGTTCTCCACATCCAATCCAGAGCTGCAGGTCTCTGCACTCACAGCTGTGCTGGTTGAGCCTTACACAAGAGTCCCTACCCAAGAGAACAAATACTAGTTTGTGATCCTAGACTGGGCTATATCTGCCTGGAAAAAAGCCATATTGTTTCCTCCCTTTTCTTAGTAGATTCTTGTTTGCTAAGTTCCATGTTAAAAGATTCCCTAGAGCAAGTTAGAACCACAGTATTAGAGTCTGGGCAGGAGGAAATACTACAATGTACAGCAGGTAGGAATAGTACACACCCACACACACGCACACACACACACAGCTTCCAGAGTGATATTTCTGAACATGGCTCAGCTTGTATCCTGCTTAATTTAATATATTGATATCAAAACTAGTAGATGAAAGTTGAACGTTTGATAAGGAATAGAATATTTCCATACTTTTAAAATATCCTAAAGCACTTACTAACTTAAAAAGAAAGATTATAACTTTATAGTCAAACAAAAAGGAGAATATCACCTTATGGTCCCAATAATGGGCAGAGTGGACCTGACGCAGAGAGCAGAGCACATCATCACATGTAGCAATCTTTACAAAACTGTCGAATCCAAACTTAATCACATGAACCGTAGAGAAATGAAATCGAAGGGCACTTGACAGACTTGAAGCACTGTACTCTTCAAAAATGTCAATGTCACAAACCGTAAAGAAAAGTGGAGAAACAATTCCAGGTTAAAGGAGACAAAAGAGACATGAAATGTGTGTGTAATGTGTGATTCTACACATTACTGGGACAATAAATGAAATTTGAATAAGGTCCGTAAATTAGATAATATTGTATCAATGTCAAACTTTTTTGTTTTGGCAAGTGTACTATAGTTATGAAGATCATTGCCTTTGTTTTTAGGTAAGGGGGGAATAAGCATAGTATCTATAACTTATTCTCAAAATCTTAGGGGGAAAATGGTATAATAAAGCAAACTATTAACTTTAAATGGGAGTGACAGGTATACAGAAGTTCTCTTTATTCTTCTTACGAGTTTTCTATTTGAAATTACTTTAAAATAAAAATTTTAAAGTTCAAACGAAGTCCAAACCTCAAAATATGACATTCAAGGATTGCTTAGCTCTGACCTCAACTTAAATTAACTGTCTTAGGTCTCATTCATTATCATTCTGAAATCACAGCATAGCCATGCGAAGCTACCTGATTTTTCCCAGATACACTCTATACCTTTGCATCTTGGTATTTATGCTTACTCAGGTCTCTCTGCCAGGACAACCTTTTTACTCTTTAACCTTTTGAAATCTCACTGAACCCTGGACATACTTAATTAAAAATAAGCAATGTAAGAAAGAAACTCCTAGTTGATCATTTAGTCCCTAAATCCGTACAGCCTCCTGTGATTCAAATCAGACAAATAGCGGTGGTCTAGATAGTCCACATCTGAGTTAATTCATTACTCCGGGTTAGGTCAACCTTCAGGGCCTCGGCTACTCAGATTTCCTCCTGTGTAACTGAGAGCTTAGAAAATGGGCGTAGTCTGCCCTCTGGTGGTTACTAAGAGTACAGTTATGAACCACGTACACTTGTTGAGAACGGATGACATACATTACTGTGGTCCCATAAGATTATAATGCAGGGAAGAGGAAAAAGAGGGGGGGCGGGGCAGGAGGGAAGGTATTTGAGGAGACCTCACTTAATGTGCCTGATGCAATGGTACATTTCAAAACCATGAAAAAAAGAGTATAATTGTGATGGGTGTGTTAATCAGTTCAATGCAAGCATTCTATGTTGTGTATCAAATCAGTACACTGAACCCTATAAATGAATCAATGTAAACAGTTACGATTTAATAAAAACAAAAAAAAAATTTAAATATTATAATTCAGTTGAAAAATTCCTGCTGTTTAGTGACATCATAGCACAGCACGGTGCTGCCAGTCATAGAAGGTACAGCACACAGCATTATGTACAGTGCATGGCACTTGATAATGACAATGACTATGTTACTGCTTTGGGTATTTACTACACTATACTACTATACTTTTATCATTACTTTGGTGTGTACTCTTTCTACTTAAAAAAAAAATTAATTGCTAAACAGCCTCAGGCAGGTCCTTCAGGAGGTATCCAAGGAGATGAAGCCTCCATGCCTGTTATGCCCCCGAAGAGCTTTCAGTGGGACACTCGGAGGTGGAAGACAGTGATATTGAGGATCCTGAACCCGTTTAGGCCTAGGATAATGTGTGTTTTTGCCTCTTACTTTATAATAAATGTATAAAAAATTTTAAAAAATAAAGTGAGCAGTGCCTGTGGCTCAAAGGAGTAGGGCACTGGCCCCAATATGCTGGAGGTGATGGGTTCAAACCCAGGCTCGGCCAAAAACTGCAAAAAAAAAAAAAAAGCAAACTAATTTAAAATAGAAAAATAGTTATAGAGTAAGGATATAAAGAAAGAAAATATTTTTGAACAGGTGCACAATGTGCATTTTAAGCTAAGTGTTACTACAAGAATAAAATTTTTTAAAAAATTAAAATGTTTATAAAGTAAAAATGTTACAATAAGTTAAGATTGATTTATACCTGAAGAAATAAATTTTTCTATAAATTTAGTGCAGCTGAAATGTACAGTGTTTATAAAGTCTACAGTAGTGTATGGTAATGACTAGGCCTTCCCGTTCCCTTGCCACTCACGGACTCTCCCAGAACAACTTCTAGCCCTCATGGGAAGGGCCCTCTACAAGTGTGCTTTTTTTATGTATGCTTTATTTTTTTCTGTACTTTTTCTATGGTTACACATGTTTAGATACACCAATACTTAATCACAGTATTGCAACTGCCTGCAGTCCAGGTCTGTGGCCAAGGAGCAATTGGCCACACCACATAGCCTAGGTGTGTTGTGGACTATGTCATCCAGGTTCGTGTGAGAACACTTTGTGATGTTTACACAACAAATCGCCTAATGATGCATTTCTCAGCGTGTATCCCCACCGTTAAGCCATGCACGACTGATGTCAATTTGGAGTTTATTCGTGAGCACAGAGGTTTGCAGGGCAAGAAAACATCAGAGAGAGACACAATCTCATTTCATCCTTTTGTGTACAGATCACAATCCACTTTCTAATTTTTTAGGAGTTAAGATATGTTAATATTTTCACAGAATACTTAATAAATGGTGGGTAGTAATATTCAAAAACATAATGTATTTTACTGAGAAGAACCTTAAAGACCATTTGTTTTGATTTCAGTGTTACATGGTTAAGGAATCTGAAATCCAAAAGAGAACCCGAGCAAGATCTAAAGTACAGGCTTTTCTACTCCTCGCCCCCCATCACACTTCGGTCAGAAGAAACAGGTGCGATGTCAGTATAGCATAAATTCTAAGGTAGGCAGGACAGGCTGGAGGAGGTGGGTGGCTGTGGCCCAAGCAGGTGCCTGAGAAAAATAAGCTGTTTCCTCCAGGGGGTGGACCAGAGGCGTGGTCTTTGCACTTTGGGTGGGTGGTTGCACTTCAGTTTCACTTTCGCTTGTGTGTGAATCACTTCCTTTCAGATTCTTTCTCCGTGCTTCTCTCTGATTCAGTCTCTCTTCTCTCTTCTCCTCCCCCAGCTCTTCATCCTTCTCCTTCTCTAAACCTAGCCAAGAGAACTCACCTCACCTTGAAGCTGAAACCCCTGACAGATGAAGCTCGGGGGTGACACATACACCATCTTCCCTCCTGAATACACCCCCTGATCAGAAGATGACAGTTGTCCCACTTCCTCTGATTAACTGACACAACACTGAGGAAACCTTTCATGTCTTCCCAGAAACCCTGGTCTGTTTTCTGCCGTTCATCACGGGCTTCCGCCCCACGCCCACTCTTGCCCATCTAGGTCCGCTGCGCCCCCCAGCTCTCTCGTCACAGGGCAGTGCAATCTAACTTTAACGGAGTGGTCTCAGAGCATTAGGGAGTCCCTTTTGTGGAGATGTCAGATGAACCTCGCCTTTAAAAAAAGTTTCTTACCCTGCGCAGTCACTCACAACTGTAATCCTAGAACTCTGGGAGGCCAAGGCAGGAGGATCCCTTGAGCTCCGTAGTACAAGACCAGACTAAGAGCCATTCCCTGTCTCTACTAAAAATAGAAACATTAGCTGGGCCTTGTGGCAGGTGTCTGCAGTCCCAGCTACTTCAGAGGCTGAGGCAGGAGGATCACTTGAGTTTGAGGTTGCTGTGAGCTTGGAGGAGGCCAGGGCACTCTAGCCTGGGCTCCCTGTCTTCCTCAGTGAGTGCATCAAACACTGAGCACCCACCATGTGAATCTCACATGAGACTTCAAGGAGGCCTCGCACTTCTGAGTTAAGCCGGCTTGATCAGGAGAAAGAGGGAACACATGCTTGCCAGGAAGTCAAATGATCCTGTATTCATAGCCACCTGGGTATAACAAAAGATGTGAATGTCATTATTTAATCTAGATAAGATCAAATCGATGTGTTGAACTGAAGAAAACTTTCCCAAAAATAATTTCCTTGGGAAACTCTCAAAAAGCAAGAAAATACATAGACATTTGGGAAGTGCAGTAGGCCCTTCTTGTGGGAGGGTCTCTAATCACATTAGCTTATTTAAAGCCCCAGAAAGCTGTGGCTTAAAGAAATAGGTTTGTATCTCTTTAATCCCGCATTTCTCAAAATTACTTGATCACACTAAAGGGTAAGCCCTCTGAGGGATAATACTGTATATTTATTCTCTTCATATCTCCCCTCTCTCGCCCTCCTATCCCTCTTCCCTGCATCTAGCTCATTTCTGGCACTTAGAATTTACCTAATAAAATCCATTGGAATCCAGGTCTCCAAAATAACAGATTGTTCTTCTGTTCCATTGAACTTTTTAAGTAGGGAGGATACAGCCAAACAGAAGGAAGAACTTCCCAGAATTGAGTGGCGTGATTCAGGAGAATGGGTGTTCTAAAAAAGTTAGAGAATTTCCTTTCTTGGAATCCTTAACATTCAGAATATAGAAATGGAGAGAAAGACAAGATGACCTCAGACGATTCTTGTCTGCCTGGGGACAGTTCAGAGAACTCCTGATGAGTTAAACCACTGCTTTCTCCCCTGCAGTTCTATCCACTTTTTCTCCCCACTTTTGTGCCTTTGGTCCAAGGAGAAAAAACTCACTCAAGCTCCCCCATCAGCAATTTGGAGGAACAGACTCCTGAAAAAAAGGTGGGGTGGCACTAGGTGGCAATCCTCCACCTCAGGATCTGAGAAGAAGGCTGAGAGCTAAAAGGGAAGCAGGTGGCCCGCATCTGGGCCTGGGCAGAGGGACCCAGCTGCTCGGCCCAGAGCAGAGGCTCTGAGCAGCAGCTTCTGTGCCATGGGACAGCCTCTGTGGACAGCTGTCCTGGCTCTGCCCCAGGTCTGGGCAACCTGCCAGCTGAGCTCTCAGTTCTGCAGCTCCAGAACTTGTGCCCAAACTCCAGCCCATCTGCTTGACAGGCACATCAGCACTCAGAAGCTATTCTTATCCATCAGTCTTACAAGGTTACATGTCTGCAGGATAGTATCATTCAAAAGCGATTTTCACTTGGCTTTCAAATAGAGAAGGGTCTTTTAAAATATAGTTTCTATTACCTTCATAATGACTTCTTAGCAAATATCTGTCACTTAATATATTCATCTAACATAATAAACCACATGAAGTTATAATAGTGTAGAAAAAAACAGTCTGTGTAGATGTTACAGATTTCTAAAGCCAGAAGAATCTTAGAAAATATTTTCCTATTTGTTGGAAGAGGAAACTGATACCCAGTGAAGTTAAATAACCATTATACAATTAAAGTCAAAGGACCTTTTTACGCTCAGTTCAGTGTTTTTACTAAATTCCGTGAAGTACAAGGGACGGGAAGGAACAGTGGAATGAAAACAAATGAGGGACACGACGAGGCACCAAATGGCTGAACTGCAGTCAGCAGAGAGCTAACTCATTATCCCAGTCAGGATAAGGGATTTTACTTGTAATCTAGGAGAAAGAAATGAACAAGATCTCACAAAAACTTCCTGAAGCACTGAGCTGCATCTAGCACACAGAGGACAAATGGTTATATTTTCATGAAGCACATAGACTATATGATCAGAGAAGTTCATGTGTCGAAGACACAGAGGGGCCTAATGTTTTCAAAGGATGGGGAAGGGGGGCTGGGCACAATAGCTCACGCCTGTAATCCTAGCACCCTGGGAGACTGAGGCAGGTGGATTGCTTGAGTCTAGGAGTTTGAGGTTGTTGAGAGCTATGATGACACACAGCAGTCTAGACTGGGACAAAGAGTGACAAAGAGTGAAAAAGAATGTGGAAGGGAAGATGAGAAAGAGGGAGAGAGGAAAACAGAAAGACAGAGAGGGGGGAGAGAAAATAGCACACAGCTGAGGGAGAAGACAAACAGGGCGCCACCCCAGACCTCCTTCCCCTCCTCCTAGGACTCCTAGTCTCCATCTCTGTCTTGCAGTAGCATTTCCTTGTTAAAAAATTACAAACAAAAATTGTTCTTTCATTAACAGCACAAAAATATCTCTAGCAATTTCTCAAAAATGGCTTCTTTAATGAATGAGGTAATTTTGAGGGACACATAACACACCAGATAAATTAAAAACATTGTATTTCAATCTTTAAAAAATGCTGTTGAGCATTTTCAGTGAGGTGGGTCTTCAAATTCCTCACACTCTTTTATTCTCATTCTTCCTCTCACTCTTTTATTGTCCCATTTTGCACATTAGGAAACTGTGGCCCAGGGATGTTGATGTGTCCAGTACTGTGGGCCGCTCAGCCAGAGTCTCACTCCAGAGCCTCACTCCAGAGCCTGCTCTTCTAACTGTGAAACCATCAGTGTTAACAAAACGCTTGCCTGCTGAGCAGGGTTATTACTCCTGATGCTGAATAACCTTGTGCCTTTGAAAACACTCGGCATTGCTGCCCTTCAGGCACCGAGTGCCAGTACCAGCTCCCCATCTCCTGGGAAATTAAAAATTCCCTCATATCTTTTCAAGCTCCTTGTAAAGATGACATTCTCTCTATTCCAAACATATCAAAAACAACCATTAAAGGAAACACCAAATTGAATTGAATTCTAGAAACGTGGGGCTCAAAAGAATTCTGTTGGTTTAGTTTTTACAGTTAATTTGCACAGAGAAGAGAATAAGGAGAACCAAGGACTGCTAGGTTGAGTTTTTCACTTATTGACTCTGAGGTCAAATAAGTTTAAAACCCCACACAGTTAGCATGTACTATGTACCGAGAAATATGTTAGACATTTTCATCACTGTGTAAAAGGAACTCGGTGGGAGAGGTGAGAGAGAAATAGAGAAAATTATTATTTTCCTCATATTATGTTTGAAGACAGTAACATTTACAGAACTTGACTTGCCAAGCAAGAGTTTTATTTAGGCTTCTTTTTACAAGCATAGCTGTCCTGTGGATCTTCTGGTGACTGGAAATGGAATTTGAGAACTTGGTAAGAAAAATAAAAGGATTGAACTACAGTTATAGCCATAAAATTAAAAAGAAGAGAACACATGAAAATCAGTCACTACTAATATAGTAAAAGCGTGTCTTGTAGAAAAAATGTTGTGGCAAATATTTAGAAATAAATGATGCCGAGGAGGAAGCGGACTAGAATCAGGAGAGCGAGGCAGGAGATGCCGGGAGTGGAGTGGGAATGGAGGCGGCCAATAGAGATGGAGGAGCTGGGGGAGAAGGTGCTGGACAAGTGGGGGCGAGGTGGTCCACCGTGCCCACTGCCCCCGATGGGTGAGAGGGACTGACGGTGGGGGAAAACCCTCTTAGAATTCAAGGCAACTTCTTGGAGTCGAAGGCCAATGCACTATCAAACATCTCCAAGGTGTAACAAATTTTGAAAGTCCAGTTTTAAAAACTTTTGGAGAAAACAGTCATTTGTTAAAAAAAGAAAAACCTTGAAGTGGTTGGAACGTAAAAGCAAAGTGTTAAGAAACTAACACGTGGGGAAAAAAGTATGCAGTATTTGAAAACAAGCTTCTGGGGAATTTACCAGCATGTGAAGGAGTTACGAAAACAGAGCAACTTTGGCTCAGAGCCCTCTCAAGCGTGTGATGGGGCTGTAAGCATCTTCTCTGAGATAAATGTGAGATAATTGTTGAGAGTGAGCCTTCCCGTATTTAGACGCCTCTCCTCCTGAGGACAGAAAGCTTTATGTGCTGCAGTAGGCTCTGGTTCTAGGGCAGGAAGACTCTGCTGTGCGCCCATTGTTAGATGGACTGCACTTCCCCTTAATAGGAAAAGGTCTCCAGTTGTTTTGGAAAGACTGAGGCAGCTCTGGGACGGGAAAGGCTCCCCAGTTGCGGGCCCGGTAACTGCAGATTCTTTGTTCGTTAGTCAGTCTCCTGAGCTGGAGCAAAGGATGTGGCTGGGGCTGGAGGTGGGGACTGTGTGCGTGTGTGTTCTCACTTCCGTTTCCCCTTTTGAGCAGGCAGTTGAATGAGGACAGAGAGAAAGGCACAGTCCACAGCATGACGCTTTCTCACTGCCCTCACCTCTGTCTCCACACCTGGGAAGGCCACCGCCCAGCTTCGAGAACTGCTTTGATTCAACAGGTAAGTACACATTATCCTCCCGTTTTAAGGCTGTACTGATTGAGGATGATGGTGAGAGAGAAGGAAACAGGTCAGAGAAGGAGAATCAGGCTGCCAAGAAAAGAGAAAAGGCAGGAGATTTCCTCCCTGACTCGACCCTCAGAAACGTGGTCATTGCACCTTATGGGAGGGGAGGCTGCTCCTCTGTGTGCTTCCTCCCCCCTGTACGAGAGAGATTATCTTTCTAAGGTCACAAAACTGGTTCCTTTGATGACTTGAATAAATACCTGGCAATTTTTAACCTTTGTCACCTGAGAAGTTTCTTTCTGTGTCTTACTGAACTCCTTGTTACTGCAATTTCAATCTAATTCTAACTTGGAAAAGTTCTCAAGGAGAAAGTCTTCCAGTGTCATTGCAAGTCCTCTCCTGGAGTCCACAGCTCCAACTATTGGGACTCCGTAGCCTCGATGAATTTTGCTCTCTGTGGGCATGAGTGCTTTCCTCGGAAGCTTAGAGGGAAGCTGGTGACATAAACTGCAGTGAGATAGACTGGGGTCAGCTGGGAGGGAAGATTTGCACAGTTGGACGGTCCCAGGCCAGATTAACTGGGAGACTCAAGCTGGATAATTACCTGTCAGAACTGGTTTTGGGGCTTCACATCTCAGAGAGGGATAGATGGATATGTTGATCACTCACTGACCTACATAACACTGGAGGCATCGATGTTCCTCCAGCAGCCCTTTTCTCAGTGGTAGCCAGGCTGAGCGTGCTACCACCTACATGTATTGGGGGGAGGGGGGAGAGGTGGAAAGGTCCTCTACACTGGGGCTCTCCCTTACTCCTGCTGCACAGCTGAGCTCACCACCAGGTGGAGAAAAGGTGGGTCCCCAGGGCAAGATAAGAGAGTTCCACAGAAGTGTCTCAACAAGATTGTGAGGGTTTAGAAGAGATATCGTGGGAAGTATTAGTGCCTCTACCACGACGACTGAGTAGAAAGTAAAGGAAACTTTCTGGACAGTGCCGGACAATGAGTAGGATAGGAGCTTGGAGGTCAGAGGCTTTCAACTTGTGTGTCCAAATTTCAGATTCAACAATTGCTCACTTGCGGGCTTAGAGACAAAGATCTGGTATAGTTCTCTTGCAGCGTGTAGCATGAGTGGGAAGAGAGGAAGGCAGGTGTATTGTCTATCTCTGAGAGTATTGTCAGAAATAAGGAGCTGAAGATAGAACAGAAGGATAGGAAGAGATCTAACACACACACGCTTCTTACTCACATGCACCCCAGGGAGTCTAGGAACTGTTTACAACTATACTGATAGCATAGTCTCATAACTCTCTGTTGGTTCTCTGAAAGTTAAGATTGAATCCTGCAATTAAGTGTCATGGAGCAGACGTGGAAGCTGAATACAGGCATTCTCAGTCTAAGGCAAGGGTCCTCAAACTTTTGAAACAGGGGGCCAGTTCACTGTCCCTCAGACCGTTGGAGGGCCAGACTGCGGGTTCCGGGAGGGGTCGGCTGCTAAGCAGGACAGGCAGTGGCGGCAAAAGCACCTGGCGGGCCAGATAAATGTCCTCAGTGGGCTACATGTGGCCTGCAGGCCATAGTTTGAGAAAAGCTGGTCTAAGGCTTGCGATTTGGATCCTAGTAGAGAATGAAAGCTTGCTGTGGGCTCCAGTAAGAGAACGAGATTAAGCATTTATTTCCACTTGACAACTGTTTTGTTTTCCACCTAAGAAACAAGACCAAAGTGGGTGTTCCAGTCCCACCGTACCCTGCCCTGCCTCACCCAGACCCAACGCAGAATGGCTTCAAGACAGGTTTGGGGCTGAGCGTAAAGTTTAACCAAATGAGTAGAGGGACAAGAAGAAGAGTTTGTGTAGATACTGAGAGAGAAAAGGGACAAAGAATTAAAAATAAATAAATAAATAAAGAGCACATAAGGGAAAGAGTTTCATTACCATGGAATAGAACTGAAGGATTAAAGATGTGACTTCACAGAGCTAAGTCAATGGTCAAGAAATCTCACTCTTCCTCCTATCGCCAGATGAAACCATCTATAAGCCAACCCAGATGAGCTGCTGTTTCTCATTCATGATGTCTTTATTGCCCTCCCAAATGAAAACATTTGATGTTTTCCAGTGTTGAGAACACAGGATCATTCTTTTCTAAATGCAGAACTTTAATATTTCCTGCAGCAGGTTACAAGCTGTCCATAAGGAGATGTAAAGAAGAAAGAGAAGGAGAAAAAAGAGATCTTAGATGGTCTTTCAGTATTTATTCAGGTAAACCTTTTTGTGAGAGGGAAGATAGGGAAAGGGCAGGGAAAAGGAATTCTGCTTATTAATTGGAATTTTTCTTGCTATTTCCGAATAACACCCTCCCTTTTTCCTGCAGTAGATGATAGAAGTTCCAGAATGCTCCCTTAGATGACTGAAGTCTTGGAATCCTTAAAGGTTCTACTCAGGATAATTTTTGTTCTGATGACCCTCCAGACTGCAGGGACATGAAAGGGGGGTGGAAACAAAGCAGGCGCTGCTTATCTATGAAAGAATGTGAGAGCAGTTACAGGTTGGGGTATGGAGAGTAGGGGACGGTCCACCTGGCTTGAGGTGGGGTTTGTCCAAGCTGCAAACTGAGAAATGTTAGTCATTGTGGGATTTCCCGCAGCCCTTTGCAATGGTGGCAAATGTGCATCTTGTCTGTGGATGCAGAAGGTCCCACAGGCCACAGGATGGAAACCCCGTTTCCTTTTTTTCTCCTCCCACGCTGGGTGTCACTCTCAGTCCCAGTTCTCAGGCACTGTTTGGGGCATAGGTACGATACGGACAGAAGAGAAGAGAGTGTGTCTGACACAATCGTACATGTCCCTGAGAAGAGGCCCAGAGCACTGGAGACAAACCTATGCTGGGCCTTGGAAACCAAGAGTGGCGAGAGGAAGGCTGTAGGATACAGAGGGAGGGAGCAACATCTGGGACCCCGAGCTTGTGAGTTTCCGTCCCATTTACAACCACTACGATTCTTTGTGACCCCAGACAAGTTTCTCTTTCTCTCCTCAACTACAAGACGAGTGTCCAAGATTAAATGATCTCTCTGATCCCTTTGGATATTAGACAAGAATGAAGGATTTTTTCATTGCTTAGCTTTCATCTGTTTTTAACAGCAACATCCCTCTTTCACCATCATTTTTCCTTCCTTATTCCTTCAGACATTCCAATTCTAGTGAACAGCTTAGACTGAGGGCCCATTAGCAGTAATTATACCTGTCATTTATTAAGCCCCTCCCTAATACATCGGGAAATTCATACACATTACCTACTGTTTTGACTACTGTTTTGCATAGGAAGAAACTTAGGTACAGAGATACAAGCAATTTTACCAAGGACAAATGTGCAGTAAATAGGCATAGCTGATTCCCAATAAGGCTTATTCAGATTCCAAGCCTGGGTTCTTTCTATGATTTTCCTTCTTATAAACTCTGGACTTTAAAGAAAAGGAAGCATTGACCATCCTTCCTGGACCCTTTAAGTACCTTAAGGTTATAGATTTTTCCCCATAGTGAAGTGTGTGTAACCAGAGATGACATTTGGCTCATACTTGTTAAAAGAGTAAACTATGTCTATAGTAAATTTTGACAAATATGCATTGTTCCCAGCCCTCTGAGTGCTTCTCACCAGTCCAACTCTCTCAGCTCTTCCCACAGGATTCCCCAGACGAGTCCCAAAAATTCAGTGCCTCACCAGCCACGCATGAACACGGCCCAGCCATGGCCGATTGCTCTGTGCTGCCTCATGACCATTGCTAAGTGCTCTCAGGGCCAAGCAATGGGAGCATAACAGGCAGGTTTTCTCATCTCAACTAGAACCCAGATGACCCTTGCCAAAAACCATTCTGTAAGTCTAAGGAAAGTTAAATAGCTCCATCATCACCTAGGTAGAGTCAAGAAGAAAAAGCATGCCAATAGCACAAACAAAGCAGCTCCTCCTTCACTGCAGTTGTCACAAAACCAAGTATGTATCACATGGGCCTTATGCCGTCTCTTTTCTAAACAACGCCTGTACGATGGGGAGTTTATAGAGCATGTAAAATTGAGAATTTACTAAAACAGTCTGTCCTTCTCTTTATCCCTGATTACCTTTACTGCTGACCCTTGGATGGCTCAGGCCATTTTCTTATTCTATTAGTCAGTGAAAAGACTAGAAAACATGAACTGAGATCAACTTGAGTTTAAATCTTAACACTCCAAAGTCCTAAATATGTAAATTTGGACAAGTCACATATCTCTTTGAGTGTCAGGAAACAATAATTAGTTCAAAAGTAGTTGCTGTGATTAAGTGGAGTAGTTTACGGGAAGGCTTTCTGCATAAATATGTAACTCTATACATATCCATTATTATGAGCACCTATCGTTCTGACTCACCCACATCAATGCATAGTAAATCTCTGCCTCCCTCAGCAGAGACCAGAAGTAGGTCATGTTCTCCGTGTACTAATAATTTTTTCTGCGACCACTGTGGCTACAGCTTCTGCTGATAATTTTTGTTGAGAGATACTCTTTTCACTGCTTTTAAACAACTCTCTAATCTTAAATCACTAGAGGACATTTTTCTCATCTAACTTGAATCCTGTCTGCTATAATTTCTGCTTTTAACCATAGCATCCTCAGAGCAAGGAGAATTCTCTCCTACTCTACTAGGTTGTAGTCAGATTCCAAAACTGTCTGTAGATTGTGGAGAAGGATTTAGGGAATAAACCACTAAAGAAGGGAAGAACAAAGGACAAAGAGCTGGAAATGGGAGCAGAGGTGTAAAGTAAGGCTTTGGGGCAATGTGAGCAAGAATTAATATAACCAGTGTGTGTGGAGAGGATGTTACATTAATAAGAAAATTGGAGGAAAAATATACACAGGTTGCAGACTTTCATCCCCATGAAGGATAGATTAAGTTATGGAATACAAACCGGCACCCAGAAAGATGGTGGCCAGATTCCAGAAGAAGCTTTTTATTAAGAAATAAATGAAAACTTGGAATGAAAAACTCTGAAAAAAAAATGTGTTAATGATAGAAGAATTTGATAGCTTAAACTACATAAATCCAGTGAGACTTGGGTGACCTCTATGTCCTACCAACAAAGAACTGGGGAGACTATGCCTCAAGCATTGTTCTTCTTCACTACGAGCTGTACAAAATAGGTACATCAGATCTAAGGCCACAAGGAGGGGAAGAGCACCTGTCCTATGCCACACAGTAGTCGGGGATAATAATCTCCAGCACCAACATGTTTCTTGCTCCTCTGCTGGCACAGGAGTATTCACTGAGCCGCTTCTATTGCAAAGCACGGTGCTGTGTCCTGTGATGGGTTCAAGGGAGAAGGTGCAAGGAGGGTCATGAAAACAGAGAGGTAGCTGTTTGCTTTCTTGTTGGATACGTGGTGGCATGTGTGATAGCTGCTAGAGATGGGTCAGAGAAAGGAGATGACCCGAGTAGGCCTTTACAGGGCAGATAGAATTCGTTTGGAAGGAAGATGGATGAAATTGGGTAAACTGAAGCAAGAATAAGATTCCAAGCGGTGCTGGGGGCCAATGAGCAATACCTAACTGGCTCCCTCTCACGTGGGTCCTTATCAGCCTCCCTTGTTCAGTCTCACCTCTTTCCTGGATCAGTGAAGCCTGCAAATCCAGGAACCCAAGATGTCTGTGTTAATCTAAAGGGCAATGTGCAAAGCGGGAAGTCACTCTGGAGACCACCACACCATCTCCTAATTTTTATGGTGAAAACTATTTAAATGCATATTCTTTTATAAGTACTATTCCCATACATATTTCAAACTCAGCTAAAACGTATAAAAATAGGTATAATGGCTGACACCTGTCATCCTAGCACTCTGGGAGGCCAAGGTGGATGGAGCTCAGCAGTTCAAGACCAACTTGGGCAAGAATGAGTCCTCATCTCTACTAAAAATAGAAAAATTAGCCAGACATTGTGGCAGGCACCTGTATTCCCCAGCTACTCAAGAGGCTGAGGCAGGATTGCTTGAACCCATGAGTTTGAGGTTGCTGTGAGCTAGGCTGACACCACAGCACTCTAGCCTGAGCAACAGAGTGACACTGTGTCTCAAAAAAAAAAAAAAAAAAAAAGATTAAAATAAAATAAAATGTATAAAAATAAATTCATAAACATTCATATTGAAGGTAAATTTACATAACATTGAATCCAACCAGTTCATTTCCTAAAGGATGAAACTGAGGCCCAGATTAAAAACCTATTGATTTGCCAAAAGTCAATTCACTGGACAAAAAGTTTGGAAAATACCCAGTCTTCTGATTTCTAGGCAGTGCTCTTCTCACTGCACTGAGGTCTATTGTGTTGGACGCCTGGGTTTCCATGAAGCTCACTCAAGGAAACATCTCCAAGCCTTTCTATTTCAGGAACCCCAGACCCACAAAACGGCTATCTTGACAGCGGTGTGCACCCGCCCTGCAGTTCTCTCTAACGTGCTCAGCCACCCATGTGATTGTCTGATAGTCATTTGCCGCTTCCTGCACATTTCCACAAAAAATACCCAGGCTCTTATCTCCCAGCAGTACAGCTTCCTTCCGTCACTACTAAGCAGACACTTCTACTTCTCCCTGCCTCCTAGTATTGCTGTACGTACAGTATTCCCACACAACACCGCACAAAAGGTCTTTACAACCCAAGTGTGACAGAGGTTGGGGAAAATTCATTTCTTCAATTCCCCAGTCTTGAAATCATAGTTGCCTTCTTTTTCGCTTTCTTTTTCCTTTTCCTTTTCCTTTTCCTTTTTCTTTTCGAGACAAGGTCTCACCCAGACTAGAATGCAGTGGTGTCATCATAGCTCACTGCAATCTTAAACTCCTAAGCTCAAGCCATCCTCCTGCCGGAGCCTCCCAGAATGCGGGGGTTACAGGGAGAGCCACTGTGCCAGATTCTGTTGTTGCTTTATCAAGTAAAGAAATTCTCACTCAGATTGCCCCCAAAATGGCTGTCCTTCTCGGTGAACTGCCCCTGTCTAGCCTGCTTGTTGCTATAACTATACCAGCCATTTATTTGCAAGCTTCCTTGGGACATCTCAAGCATGAAGGACTGTTTTTATCGTGCTTTTCCTTTAGGTATTTACATCAAGTAAAATGTCTGTACCTGACACATAGAGACAGCCAGCAAATAGGCACAGTCAAGAAACTATAGCTTCTGTTCTCAGTTATAGGAGTTTCTAGAGTAGAAACAAATCATAGAATAACTCTCTCTTTTCTCCCATTTTCAGCCCCAAACATTTTTACTTGGTTAGTAAGCAGGTGCTTACACGCTTATCACCACAGTCATCAGGCTGATCTCCCTCCATGCATCTGTCTCGGATGGCTCTGGAAGGCAGTGGGCTCCCAGGAGGAACAGTCACCTACTAGGCACTCATTGATTTAGAAATAAGCATTTGTTAAGGGATCTCAATTGTTAGGTTTTGTTTCAGGCCTTAGAAACACAGTGGTGAACATACCCAGGCAAAAACCTCTGTCCTCTTAGTGCTTACGTTCTCATCTTGTATAAACAATAAATTAGGTAAGTAAATAAAATATAAAGCATATTAGTGATAAGAACTTAGAAGAAAAAATCGAGCAGGGAAGAAGCTCAGTGAAAGGGATTCGGGCAGGCTGCAGAAGCCAGGCCTGGCTTCACGGAGGAAGTTGGGGAAGAGCTGGACATGGCTGGTGGAGTGTGGCAAAGACTGAAGGAGAGGAGGGGACGAGAGGAGGGAAGAATATCAGGACACCTGAGGCTAGAAAGGAGGTAAGCGTTTGCAAGGGATGGAGAGGAGGTTAGCTGACATGGCTATGACACAGGTTCAAAGTCGTGGGAGGAATATAAATAGATCACACCACAGAGGATGGTGAAACTCTCTCCATCTCAATTAGTGAGATTCTAGCGCTGTTCTGGGCATTACAGGGATCCCGCTCTACGACGGCATATCCAGAAGGCTGTAGTACTAAAAAGCATCACATTTAGGGCTGTAATGTCCTCACTGGCAAACTGAGACCACAGAAAGTGACTGAATTTTCCAAGGTTAGACCATTAGTAAGGGACAGAGTCAACTGTAGAAATCAGATATTCTCCCTTCCATCCTCCCTTTCTCCCTTCCTCTCTCCTTCTCCTCCGTCCTTTCTTCCTCTGAGTTCTCCTGCCCTCCTGCCCTCCTGCCCTCCTGCCATCTGGCCTTCCTTTTGGTTCTCCTAATCACCAGAAATGCTCTCGTGAGGTGAAGATTCCTTGAGATTTAGTTGTAGTCTATTTCCCTTGGGAATTAAAGACACTAGGCAAGTCGGTCTTGGGTATTTTCTTCTCTGTGCTGACCAGCACTAACCTATTAAATAGGAGCACAGGACCAGGACAACAAACATCAAGGCACCGTAGCTGCTTCTCCTAAACTGTTTCTAGTGGCAGCTGCATCCCCTCTTTATGCTGTCACAAGGGCTCTACCCAAAGGACAGTAAGTCGTTCTGCTACCCCTCTTTGCGACTTCTTTATGACACAAGCTTAATTCAGTGATTTAATTCTCCAGAAGGGAACAGGCAGTGAACAAAGGGCCAGGTCCCAGGGTTAACAAGCAAAGTCTCATAATGTTAACTGCTGTCTCACCTGGGAGAAAAATATGTCTCCGACTGTGCCTAAAGCACAAGAATTCAGACCAGGCAACAGTAAATACGTATTGCTTTCTGGGATGTTTTGTCTGAGGCAAGCAGAGGCATCTAAAACAATTTTATTGCCCTAGGAAGGCATTTTATGTTCAGGATGTTCTTTTTAAAAATAGCTATTTTAGTGCCTAAATTGTTGCCTGCCTCACTAATGGTTTTGTTTTTAAGTGTTGGAAGAAGAGAAGCCTCTGGAAACTGACACTTTCTTCTTTATTTTCCTTTTATGTTCCCTTACTCCAACACTTAAAAGTGTCGCTCTGAAGATGAAGTCTTTTATGGCAGCTCGAGGGAGTGGAGGGACAAGACAGAGTCCTGGTCCCACTGCTGCTTACTCAGTGTGCAGCGGGGTGGGGGTGACGGGCAGAAAAGAGGCAGCAGGACAGAGCATGAGCAAGGAGCACACGTTATCCTTCACCTTTTAAAGCTCTGTCTGGACAATTGAATTATTCCTCCCCTCTTTGCACCTCTTTGAATATGTGCCTGGTATGTGCCTGGTATGTGCCTAGTACCATTATCATGTACCTTTTGGAAGAATACTGAGTGTTGTTTAAGTAGTTGTAAATGAAATGTAAACTATAGGATCAGCGGTTGCATTGTTGAAGTGAGGAATTAACTCCAAGTTATATAAAAACACAAGTTCACAAATCACAAAGGATCATAGGTGCTAACTGCTAATTGCTCACGGCAGTTACTCCTTATTTTTAGAATACCACAAGTTTTTTCCCTGAGAAATTCTATGTGGATCCCTAATGCGTAAAACAGGAAACAAAGCAAATCAAGACAAAAACCAAACAAACGAACCTAACATCACGTAACTGATGGGTCATCCTGATTGTGGGACCTCAGAAAGGCTGGATAACTGCTTGAGACCCTAAACCTTTGCATATTATCTTGTTGAGGATAAAATAAAGTAAATTTCATCAATTATGAAGACATTGTAGTCACAATGAAAGATTCTGGGAGAGAAAATCCTTGAGCATTAAAGAGAAATGTTTTCTAATATAACATTTCAGCGACCATGAGAAGTAGAGATTCTTTAAATCAGAACAGCTTGCTCAGTGCCCCTTAAAGCATGTTATATTTGAAGCTTTTGGACTTACTGATTACTGATTTTAAAGACTTTCCTTGGTATTTTGACTTTTCAGAGCATCCTTCCTTTGAGGGAGTAGCAGGGGGGCAGGTGGGAGATGGGCTGGGTGTCTCCTCCTTGCTCCAGAGTGGAAGGTCAAGCTCCTGTGTGCCAGGACAAGAATATTCTGTGGGGGTGGGGTGGGGGGTGCAGCCCTGAGCATGGTGGTTCTGAGCAGAAGATGAAGGAGACGCAATCATTTTGTTTCAACCCTCAGAACAGCATTACTCCAGGAGGCCCTGAAGTCTGAGCCAGGGCCATGGAGGGGTCTGTGCTCAGCCCCACATCCTGGGAGAAACGGCGGGCCTGGCTCCGTCAGAGCCGGAACTGGCAGACCCAGGTCCTGGAGGAGGAGGCTGCAGCCGCCTTGCAGGATGTCACCGATCCTGAGCCTTCCAGCTTGGATGATGTTTTCCAAGAAGGTAAGAGACCCTTAGGCATCAAATGGATGTCTGCATCATCTTGTGAGACAGTGGGACAGCAGGCACAGGTCTGCAGAGAGTGGACAGAGGGACCTTCGTTTAGGGCGGGCTCTCGGTGAGGCTAAAATGCATTTACTGGGAGACACGAAAGTAATGCAAGATATGAACTATGTGAGAAAGAGAAAGGCCTAGGATTAACACAAAGAAAGGGATGTGTTTTTGCACCATCCGGAGAAGCTTCTATGAGAACCTTAGGCTAGGGACTGACTCTCTTTGAATGCTTCAGGGCGTTTCTATTCTGTCTTATCAAAAGACCGTTCTCAAGCCTGATGCCTGGACTTTGGCCACAACGCTGTCACTTAAAAGCCACATGATCTTTGAGAAGTCACTTGCCTCTCCAAGATGCACTCGTGCAGTTGGAGGGGAGGAAACTTCCCTACACTCTCCTCAGAGCTTCTTTCAAGTTCAAATGAGACCTAGGACACAGGAGTAAAACAAAAATTCTAATAGAAATAAATCCATCCTTGCTTTTTCAGTAGGTATCAAAAAGCACAAACACAAGATTGTGCTTTTTTTTTTTTTTAAGGAGTATCTATCCCATCCTCAAAACTTAGAGAAGAGAGCAAGGGCCTGATACTTTCCAGGGTTCTGGGAGGAAGGGGGAGGGGAGGCAGAGAGAGAAGAAATAGCTACTCTTCTTATATGTGGTTATATTGCTCTTAAGGAAAAGCCTTATGAGGGAAGACAGGTGCATAGGGCACCTTATATAAACAACACCTCTGTTATAGGGAGGCAGTCTGGTTTCCTTCAGTTCTCATGGTGATCTGGTGTCTGACTTTTCTAGGGAATCCAATCAATAAGATTGAAGACTGGCTCCAGGACTGTGGGTAAGTGCAGGACAATGGGATTGGGTGTGGTTGATGGATACACTAACAGGCACAGATCCTGAGAATTCAGATTCAGAGATCCAGGGAACCAGGCTTGAATTGGGTCTAAAGATTAGAAATGAGTCCAGGCACAGTGGCTTACATCTATAATCCTAGCACTCTTGGAGACCAAGGCAGGGGGATCACTTGAGCTCAGGAGTTCAATACCAACCTAAGCAAGAGCAAGATCCTGGCTCTACTAAAAATAGAAAAATTAGCCAGGCATTGTGATGGGCACCTGCAGTGCCAGCTACTTGAGAGGCCAAGCCGGGAGGATCGCCAGAACCCAGGAGACTGAGGATGCTATGAGCTAAGCTGAAACCATGGCACTCTAACCTAGGCAAGACTGAAACTGTCTCAAAAAACAAAAACAAAAAACCTGATTAGAAGTCAGGTCGAGATGGTAGTTGGCAGGGGCATTGGAGGTGTCTGGGGTGGGCTGGTAATCAGAGTTGTGAATCAAGTGCAAGTTGGAGCTCAGGCTAAGTCAGACTGGAGGTCTGCAAATACAGGCACTATCTGGTCTGAATCTAAGGGGCGGAAATCCACATCTGTGGGAATGGCTGGGCTCAGTTCCAGATACCATCTATCTGCTGCTTTCTCCTCTGTACTAGAGTCTTTCTTATGTCCTGTACAAAAGAAGAGGAGTTCAAAACCTGACCACCCTAGAAGTGCATTAATGTACATAGTTACCGTTCAATAAAAAAAAAAAGAAAAAAAAAAAAACCTGACCATTCTTACTGAAGTGTGATTCATCACTGGGTTTGTTTCTACTAAGAACCCATGTGGGGCTCAGGGTTTATCAGTCATTCCAGGCAGTGGAGGACTGGAGCAGGTACTCCAAGGAACAGTGTTATCTCTCTCCTCAGAAACACTTTGCGCTATGAGACCCCACATCGCCAGCCTATGCCATTTTAGGCTCAGTCTTCCCAGACACAAAGGGAAGGTTTCTGTGGCCTAGTTAAGTCTAATTGTTTGTGTAATAATGAATTCTCAGAATGTATAGCTCCTGCCTGCTCCTTATTTTCCCTCCAGGAATGTCTCAAGCTTTATATAGTCTTTAATCTAAACTCATTTATTAACTGATGTAAATAAGCCCATCCTTGCTTATTTGGTGGGGGATAAATAGCACTGAATAATACAAGTTCATTTATTTCAACTCTGCCCAGGAAGGCAATGCCAGGAAGGATTGATTTTGTGTTTGTTCCCATTGTTTACAAAACATATTGTCCTAATTTTATTCACAATTCATTGACTTCAAAGTCAATAGAAGGTACTCAAAATACAGAAAGAAAAGGTTGGAGGTAACAGAAATATTTGCAGGTTTTGGTAAGAAACCTAATCTGAGAACCTTCCTAGAATTTAAAATGCTTCACCAGACATGAAAAGGAGAAAGATTGGCTCAGTTAATGTCTTTATCTCATTGATCACTCCAGAGTCTTACCAATTCACATCAACAATTACTAATTGTGCACTTGCTGTTTAGAAAGATGCCAAGTAGTTTAAAATATGCTTCTTGACTGCAAACATACAACATTCTAGTGGAAAAGAATAAATTCACAGATGAAATGTTTCAGCAGCAGCACCCAGAGACAAGACCAGAGCTAAGATATCAGGCCAGGTTTATTGAAAGGGACTGTGACCAGCCTGAACAGTGCTAAGAGGGCATCAGTGCCCAGAGGCAGTTAGAGATCCCTTTTATGTGGGGCTGGGGGGGGTGGGAGGACAACTTCCATAGCTTGTCCAGAGGGCATTGATGAGTTAGGGTCCTTTGGGATGAACTTTGGGGGGGTGGGGCTAATTAGATTCTTTGTGTCTTTTGTCTTTAGGAGGAGAGAGGGAGAAGAGAAGGTGGGGTTCATGTAGGGCTGTGTTAGACCCCTCAACATTCCCAACTTTCATTAAAAGGGGTGATGAGGACAACAGTCAGTCTTCTGAAACTCCTTCTAGCTGAACAGGGTCATAGTTGTCCTCAGGAGAATGAGTCAGGTGCTGGGAGAGCTGTGCAGGTTTGGAATACATAGGGGGAAGGTTTGGGAAGTACTAGAAATTGGGTGGCAACTTCAGCTGACATCCTTTTTAGCCCATCTTGAATAAATAAGGACAGGAACTGGGTGATACAAGGATGAGTGAACGTACCCAGAGATGAGCCTGAAGCCCTTATGTTCAGGCCAGATTTACTGAAAGGGGAGTGACCCGCCTGAGCAGCGCTAAGCTGGTGTCTGCCTCTGGGGATGACCCTTTTTATGTGGGGCCATAGAGGGTGGACAGATTTCACAGCTTGCCCAGAGGACCTTGATGAGTTAGGATCTTTGACATAAATGAGGGGTGGGGCTAACTAGGTCCTTTGTGTCTTTGTCTTAGGAGGAAAGGAGGAGGGGGAGGAGAAAGAGGAGGAGGAGAAAAGAGTTTGTGCGAGGCTGCAGTAGGCCCCCCAACAATAGAAATATAAGATTATAATCTCTAGAAATCACCTTTCCCTTCCATGCTCTGGATTGAAACTTATGCTGAAAAGTTGGTAGAGTGAGTGGAAAGATCCAAGATTTGAGCCTAACTACAAGCAAATAATTGAAATTCTTTCCATCATAGACTCCTGATCTATAAAGCAGAAGACTAGAATAATAAAGCTTCCAAATGTCTTGTGAAGTTGAAATGAGATGATATATGAGCACGTGCATGATGCTCTGTAACAATGTGTGCGTAGTAAGGTTTGTAAGGGAGTTTTATGCCTACTTACAATTATACAAAATAAGTCGACCTATCTACCTATCTACTTTATTTATCAGAAGAAAACGTAAGCCCAGAAATGATACACACCAGCTCTTGGATAGTGGTTACCTCTAGGGTTGAAAATGGTAGGAAAGAATGTTGTCAAAGCTCCAAGGGGGTTGGGGGGGGCCTCAGTCTCTGTCCAGTTGCTCATCCCATAAAGATTCAATTATTGAGAACAAAGATTGCCAAGGAAGAAAGGAATTTTTAATACAACAAATGTCTCATCTTTGGGAGAAAACAAGCCTGGCTGCCTCAAATAGAGTTGTATCTCTAAGTAAGGAAGATCAAGGCCTTTTAAAGGAGAGGTCATGTGCCTTGTGGTATAATTAACAAGGATTTATGTGCACTGGGGGCATGTTATAGGGAATGGTGAATCTAGATTGGTTTAAGAATTCTTCTTAGGGGAGTTCAGAATCTCATGTCCTTTATCTTGCAGAAAATCCACCATTTCTTAGAAACAACTCAAAAGTTCAAATAGATAAGAGAGAGTATTATAAGAAATATAGAGGGGTCTTTGAAACTTGTTCATGGGGCCATTTACAAGAATGTGAGTAAAATAAGACTTTAGTTTTATCTTTAATGTTTTATTTATTTATTATTTTATATTACCTATTCTTTAATACTTTATTTCTTTATGAAGAAAATATGGCAAAATGTTTACATATTAAAATAAAGTGATAGGTTCAAGGCATCTGCTATAACTTTACTCACCTGTGTCTTGAAAAAAGTTCCAAGTATTTAAACTTTTTAAAAGGTCATTAGAAACTTTATGAACATGCTTGCATTTGTCTTTGGAAAGGGAATTGTTAGATTAAGAAAATATTTCCTATTTTCTAATTCTCTCTAATAAATATCTAATACTTTTTGATGACATGGGGAAACCAGAAAAAAGTTAAAGGATAATGATGGTGATTGACAACAGAATACACTTGACTTTTGACAACAGATAATGAATAAGATAGAAGACGACAATGCATTCTAAGTATGACATGCTGAGTTATCCCAGTCCTTGATTCTTAGCCTATCAGGAGCACAGAGTAAAGAAAATGAATGAAGAATCCACACTTACTGGTTAGCAGTCCACTTGTTGCCAGGTGCCCCAAGAGGCACTTTTTAAATTTCATTTAAAGACTATACAGTTTTCATTTTCTTTATATCAAATACCTTCTAGCAGCAAGAAGGTTTTCTTTAAAAAGAAAAGAAGAAGAAGGCTGTTTTTTTCTGACAAGATCTCTGAGAAAGTCCCCTGACATCTGGGGCAATTCAATGTTAGTATCTCTCAGTGTCTATTCTGTGGGAGGCTTGATGATGTACGACTTTACAAACTGTGGCTGTCCTGTTTCCTTTCTCCTCTTACTCTCTCAGGGGATTTTCTGGGACATGAATACGTTGCTCCTAAGCCATCAAAGGTAATGACTTGGTAGCCCTAATGTCGTCTATGTGGACTTTACCGTAAACATCTACAGGCAGCCTTCAGTGGGAAACGCTAGAAGTACCTAAAAGTCGCCACACGCTGCTTCTCACAATCACCCCCCCACCCACACACACACACACACTATCTATAACTTGAGTATACAGGAGAAACAACACCTTAGCTCCTTTGTTTCAGATTCAAAATGATGCTTGGGGCCCTGTCAGTGTAAGAGTGGACAGAGGGAACACCCGATCTAGTTCCTAGTCATGGAGTTTGTGGCCGATGCAATAACCTGGGAAAGGCCTGGGACTTGGGTGACAATCGTGAGGTGTCAGATGTTCATGCCCAGTGAGAGGACATCAGCAGATGTGTCCGTCCTGCTGCAGTAGCTCCCGCATACCCATAGAAATACCTACCACCCCAAGGCTCATCCTGGACCAGTCTTCAAAAAAGAAAATAGAAGTACCTAGTAAGGCACAACCAGAGAAGAAAAATGTAGAAGGACCACCCAATAAAAATTTGTATCTAGTTAATTGCAATGAGTTTGTTTTACTTTGGACAAATCAGGAATTTTATCGGTGATGTTTTTAATGTAAATTTTATTTTAGTATAGCATACACATTGGCAGCATTTTCCCTTTCAAAATAAATTGTATTTAAGCATAAAATGCTTGCTGAAAAATAAATGAGTATTAAACACAAAGCTCAATAAATTTTCACAAAGGGTAAACCCATGAAACTGAAAGAGGTCATTACCAGTGCTCCAAACTCCGCCTCTCTGGGCCCATCCATTCACTACTCTGCTTCCCGGGGAAACCAAAACCTGACTCGTAGCATCATAGCTAAGTTTGGGAATTTTGAGGAGAGCTTTATAGACACAGACGCGTACATACAGAGTGTTTTACGTGTGTTTCTTTTGCTTAGTGTCATGTGTGTGATGATCGTCTGCATACTTGCATGTAGCAGGCCATTCTTTTTTATTGTCATATAGTATTAAATTGCATAATTACCATACCATTTTTCCATTTTACAGTACATAGAGATTTAGGGATGGTTTTCTATATCTGGGTTATCATAATCAGCATGTCTTCTAGGGATCATCTATTGGCATTGGGTACTACCTAGAAGTGGATTCGTGGTGTGTTTTAGCAGTATTTCTAGTCACAGCAGTCCTTACTAGTTCCTTTGCGGGGTAGCAGCACAAGCATTAAGTGCAATACTCAATCCCAAATTTCTAGTATTTGACTGTATTAGTTATAGTATTTGCATCAGCAATAATAAATATTAATTTATACTAATATTTTTATAATATATATAAACACATGATCCTAGTAGTATAACACATTTTAATATAATTATATATTATAACCGAGATATACATTTGTAGTTATAGTTGTATTATCAGAGTTACCTGTTCTCAATAAACCTTGATGTACCATCTTGGTTTTTTGGTTTTTGGTTTTTGTTTGTTTTTTTTTTTTTTTTTTTTGGTTTTTTGTTTTTAATAAGAGGAAAGGCTTTATTCACCAGCCAGGAGCTTATGGCGTAGAAGAAATCCAAATGGCCGCGCTCCCCAACTGGCTTGATCTTTCCCTTTTTATCGACAGTCAAAAAGTTCCACCCCAGAAGTGCCGTCTTGTTTTTATCAAGACATATCAAAATTTAAATTTTGGAAAACACGGTTGATTTTTTACACTATTGAAAGGAAGTTACCAGCAAAAGCTGTCTATACATGTAATCATTTATTTTGTTAAAATTTCAACACAACTTTATCTATAGATGTTCAATTAGTAAGCCCACTCCCGTTGCTAAACATTCCATGAAGTAACATTCTAGTAGCCTGAGAATTATCTGAATCTCGGAGACTGACAAAGGAGAAGGCTCCTGTGGGCGTAGCACCAAGAGATTCCTGCAGTTTCCTTGGGAACTCACTTTACCACCCTGTCTCCCCTCCAGCCTCTACGTGAGGTTGCATTTAAAGCATCATGTACAACTTCCACTTAAAAACTTTTAGTAAAGTAAACACTACAAAATTCACAGCATGCTCAAAGTGGACTCAGATAATGATAATATCTTGGGATCCAAATCTTTTTCCATAATACTTGAGAACTAAGAGTCACTGTTAGCCAGGACTGAAATGTAGATATCCCGGTCCCCATGGAAAGCTTTTTCACAGAATACTTGATGTACTTGTTTTGGACGCGAAACTTTATTCCTTTTTTAAAAACTGTGTTGTCTCTCACTACCATTTATGCTGATTTCCGTTTGTTCTGGTGGAGATGGTAAATGTTTGATAAGACCATATCTCAAAATGTAAGACTATCTCTAACAAGAATGCAATTTCTGCTGCTTCCTAAAAGACATGATATTAAGCAAGAATATGATTCGAGAAGAAAGGAGATGTGGGTAGATAAGGTGACCTCCTAAAAATTGTAAGAAAACTTAAATGTTTCAAAATGATGACACCCATATGCCTGTTTCTATAAATGTCTTTCCCCAGTTGTGCTTCTGTGTTCTTTCTTTTCAGCTTTGCATAAAGACTAAAGAATCATTGCTAAGCTGGCTTTAGAAGAAGTGTCCAGGATGGCAGCAGCACAATTTAAAATGTAGCACATTCCATTCCCAACTCCCCTGGTGATTTCTACCAATTTATCTGTGAAGTAACCACTCTCTTAGTTTTCTCCAGTATTAATGTGAGCAAATTAAATACTACTGACTTGCATTGGAAAATGATAAGAACATGTGGTAGATATCTGATGAAACCCCCCTTGGAAAATTTCATGATCTATAAAATAATCTATAAAATTGTCTTGGGGTTTTAGATATTCTGAAGAAGGACTCTCTGAGGAAGCAGGACGGTCAATCTATAATGGTGAGTAGAGGTTCTAGAACGATACAGCTGTGTGTGTGTAAGAGTTATGCACCTGCATGAGAATATGCATGCATCATATCATGCTTGAGTGCTTTGAAACTGTCTGCAAAACACACTTTAGTGGTCAAAGGCTGCCCAGAAAGTCCAGAAGGAAAGTGCTGGCTCAGAGCTCACAGGCTCACAAATACTCCAAAGGTTACCTTCCGCTAGGGGCTGCTCGGCTAACGGCCACTGCTATGAGAACAGAACATTTTCAAATGTTTGGTTTATGTGTGTGAGTACACCCCCCACCATGTGTTCACTATTTGGCAGGGATTTTATACATGACTGGGTGACATGGAGCATGGGGCAGGTTGGCTATTGGTGAGTGTGATATATGTGTGATTCTGAAAACATGAATGTGATTTCTGAGGCAGTGTCTAGTTGGGGGTAGTTTTGCAAACCTGGATATCTAGTATGATTATGTGGCTGTTCAAGGTCATGTGTAGATGTTCATGTTTGCAGGGGTGTGTATGTGTAGGTGTGTGTGTTCCACTCTGATTTTCTGTGATTTTCACCTGATTATTTGACAGACTGCTCCAGCCATGGGACCAGCTTTGACGATGACTTGACCCTCGGAGCAGAGGGTAAGCAGCACAGCTCTCTGAGGCTGGGTTGAGGGACGGGGCTGTGCATTTGATAAATTAAGATAGGATGAAAAAGGGAAACTTTAAAAAGAAACAGCCCAGCCCCGGGATCTTATCTACAGGGAAAGAGGAGTCTCATTACAATCTAATATAAAACACAGAAAGCATCACATGCCTAGAAACGTGTTCTCAACAACCTGCAGTGACCCATGATTCACCATTGGAATTTTCCTTAAGCCCCTGGGAAGATGGTAATGTATAAAATCACCGTAACATCTTCTGCCCAGACATCTTTGAGGCTGTTTTCTGTATAGAATGCCCAAAGAAGTCGGAGTACCGGGTGTAAGAGAGAAGGACCAAACAGCAGGTAGATAAGGGCTTCAATAAGGATAAAGGCCCAGTGACCCACCAGTGTCTCCTGGGGCTGTAAAGACCGTGGTATGACAGGAGCACAGCCTGAGGGGCGGAATGACTCTACCCTTTCAGGATGGAGGAGCTCTTACTGGGTCAAAAGTTCAGAGCTCAAGGCCAGTTGTTCTCTGTCATGTCTGTCCCTACTCCTGGGCTGTGCTTGCTAATCCTGAAACCCCAATTAAGAGCAGAATTCGTGGGGAGTTCAGATAGCCTATGGCAGTGGCAGAATAAATAAGAGTAGGCTGAGTTTTCAGTTCAGAGGAACAAGTCCGGTGATTTTCATTTCTCTTCTAACTTCGACTTTTTCTTTCTATTCCTCATCCAGCCACACTGCTGGCTACCAATGGCAAACTCTTCTCCAGGTAAGTGTTAGGTTCAGCCAGGCTGAATGATGTCTCCTTTCAGAGTGAAGTGGGGTAGTTTTCAGAGCTAAAGAGATGAAAAACAAAGAGCTAAAGACTCACAATAGTGAAATTTTCCAACCAGTAATGAGGGCATAGACCAACGGTTCTCAACCTGGGGGCTGTGACCCCTTTGTAACAACAAAAATATATTGTGGCATTAGGAAGGTTGAGAACCACTGGCATAGACTGTGTTTCCTCTGTAGGTGGTTCAAAGGTACCAGTAGAGGGTGAATAAGCCCAGCAGGGATTCCCTGAAGCGAGGGTGCAGACTGGGGAAAGATTTGTATGACACCTGCTTTGATCTCTACAGGAATTTCCTGGAGACAGCAAGGCCTTGTCAGCTACTTGATCTTGGCTGTAGTTTGGCTTCTAGCAGCATGACTGGGGGAACCAACAAGACTAGTTCAAGGTAGGTGCTGATTTTGGCTGTGTGGGAGGGTGAGGAAGGTGAGAAACAAAGGAAAGTGGAACTGTGAGCTGGTGATGTGTTCCTATAGTGTCCCTGCTACCTGGGAGGCTGAGGCAGGAGGACGTCCTTAGCCTAGGAGTTCAAGGCTATGGGGCACTATGATCATGCCTGTGAATAGCCAGTGAACTCAAGGCTGGACAACATATCTCTAAAAGAAGAAGAAGGAGGAAGAGTGGAGGACATAGACGAATTCTCTCTAAGCTGAATGCTATATGTAAAACATAAGTATCTCCTTCCACTGGACCTTGTACCCAAGAGGTGTGGTACTTGGTTCCATCACAGTTCTTGGGTTCACAGTATGTGCTCAACAAATAATGTGTTAATAAGTTGACTAATTTGTTGAATGAAGCAATAAAATATTAATTCATCAGACAATTTTATATTCCCTATGCAAGCCAGACAATGTCTCCATGGAATTTGAAAAGATGAAGCAGAAAAATAGGTTCCTCCCAGGAGCTCAAAAATTCAGTAGTGTGGACTACTGGCAATCAGCTGGCAAGTAGCAGTGCACCTGTCAGAAGTCATATTTCTTTGCATATGCAAATAACTTTAAAAGAAAATAAAAAGTGGTGAAAACTAATGTGGTATATCAAAAAGGATCTAAAATTTGGAGTCAAAATTTGAATTTGAGACCTGGTTCTGAAACTTAAATTTTGTCACATGACTATGTTTACTAACCTATCCTCACTGAGCCTCAACCCTAGCCACACCTCCAGCTCAATTAAACCAGAATGTCTGGAGATGAAATTCAGATATCTGCATTTTTAAAAGTCCCCCAAGTCCTATTCGGACATGCAACCATGGTTGAGAACCACTGAGCCAGTCTTATGCCCACAATTCACAGACGGGAAAACTCAGGACTGTGGAGATAAAATGGGCACCCAACTGGCAAACACAAGAAACAGATGTGTTTCTTGGCTGCCCAACCATTAATTAAACAAGATGGTTCCTGTTTCGAAGAAAAAGCCAGGCATTTTTTCTGAAAAGCATGATTATCCAACGTCTCAAATAATCCACAGTTTCCCTTAGCTCCTCTTTAAAATGAGATACTAAACTCTAGGGTCACCCAGCTTGGTGGTACTCAGATCCAGACATAGATACAGGTTGGTGCTATCCTGAGAGAGAGAAAGAGAGAAAACGCAACCTTCTGTGACACTGGACTTCTGTCCTGAAAATAACGCTATAAAGAGGTATACCTGTCAAAACCAGATTTTGAATGTACTTGTTGATTCATTTTTACCTTTAGGGAGAGAATAACAATTTTTATCTTCAGGGTTCTCTGTTCCTTACACAGTCACTGCCTCATTGACCTGCACAAGCACAAGTCAGCTGGCAAGTGGCAATACACCCGTCAGATGCCAGATACATCACAGCAAATGCATGTGGGCACCGAGTAGTTAATAATGCAATCACAAAATTTATTTGCATCTGTACTGCTTTTCATCTTTCAAAGCACTTTTATATTTACTTAAATTTTAATTCATTGGCAGTAAGTTATTCAAAGTACTTTGCTACAATTTTATTCAATTTTTATGACTCAGGCTGGATTGTAATTCCCATGTTTCAGAGAATTTAGGTTCAAAGAAGTGAAAGCTTTTCTCAAAAACTTCACAGTGGAAGGTAGAGAAATGGCCAGAAAGGAATTTCAAGGTCTCGATAGTCTGAGTAGATATTCTGTAATACCATATGTCTCAAAGTCACCTATCCATGGAAACTTCCTCTTTGCAGGATCTCGGGGATGACAGTCTGAGTAGATATTCTGTAATACCATATTTCTCAAAGTTGTCACCTATCCATGGAAACTCCCTCTTTTCAGCATCTCAGAGATTCTGGACAAGGTGCAAGAAGACGCAGAAGACGTCCTCTTCAGTCTGGGCTTTGGCCAAGAGGACCACAAAGACACTTCTCGGATCCCTGCCCGATTTTTCACCACCCCTTCTCAGGCCAAGGGCATAGATTTCCAGCTCTTCCTGAAGGCTCAGGTGCGGAGGATTGAGATGGAGGACCCCTGTCTCATGCTGGCCAGTGAGTGTTCCAACAGACATCCCCTCCCTTCTCCCACAGCTCTGGACTTTCACAATGGGGTTCAATGGCTGCCCATCCCACTTTCTCTCAGTAGCATCACTTCACCCATTGTCCCTTGTGTCTATTTCCTCCTACATTGTCTTCAATGAAGATAGAAAACTCTGGTGTCTGCTTATTTCTCTTGAAGAAACAGCCTTCAAGAAGCCTCAGACCTATTACTTTCTTTAGGCCTTCTCCCCTTTAGCTGAATCAAATCAGCACACTGTCTTTAAATCTTATCCCTGTTTTCTATTTCCAAGTTGGAATATCTACTCAGGATGGGGAGTGAAGAAGTCGAGAAAGTCAAGAGAGGGGTGCCTGGTGTCAGAAGTCTAAATGGGAGAAATACTAGTGGGGAAATGGGCCACTTTTCTCTGAATTTTTGAGCTTTGGGGAGACTTCTGAAGGGGGAAATCTAAAAGATAATTTTCTAATGAGCCCCAGACTCACCATCTTCAACCCTTGTACCCAGGCAGGTTTAAGCAGGTACAGACACTGGCTGTCACTGCCGATGCCTTCTTCTGTCTCTACTCCTATGTGTCAAAGACACCTGTCCAAAAGTTCACACCATCCCACATGTTCTGGAATTGCAACCCAACTGATGTGCCATCCATCAAGATTCTAGCCCCAGAGCCTGAACCTTTCTCACCCAGAGAGCGTCTCCGGAAAGCCATCTCTAAGATGTGCCTGTACACATGCCCCCGAGGTCAGTCATCACCACCCTCCAACACTCCCCAAAGGAACAGTTTGGACCAAGTGGTATGGGAAGTAATGGACCGAGTGAGAGGTGAGAAGCTGGGCCTCCAGCAAGACTCTGAGTTTGGGCAAAGCAAACAAGAAGACCCTGTGCCCCCTATTGGGGGAACAAGGCTGCCCACTTCTCCCTGTCCATGTGTCCTCTGCTCCAAAGAGGAAACACAGAAGGGGATGTCCACAGTGCTAACGTCAACACAAACCCTGGATTTTAACTCCAAGATACCCTGTTACATACATTCTCTGCCCAGAACAGATCCACAGTGGACCACAGACCCTGCGCAGGTGAGGAGAGAGCTGTGGACTCTACAGGACACCAATAAGGAAGCCCATTCAACCAAGGATGAGACTTTCTGGAAAAGAAAGAGCAAAGCAAGGAAGAGCCTGTTTCAAAAGAATCCCCTGGCCAGGAAAATTAAGTCATTGGACTTGCCCTTCACCTGGCAGGACTGGAAGCAGAGCATAGACAGACAGGAACTGCATCAGTCTTTAACCCAACAGCTGCAGGACACTTTTGACTTGGAGGAGGAGGTAAGTGGGTTGGAAGTGACAGAAAGACTAGCAGAAAAAAGCTGTAGATTCTCGCCCAGAGGATGAAGAGCTAGGACCACTGGGCAAAGAAATCTAGGTTCCTTGTCCTCACAAGATATGTCACTTTTTGAAATAAATTCAAAAAGTATTGGTAGTGGATTAATACAGAGGCAGAAAGAGATCTGAGCCTACTTTCTTGAAAGCAGCCAGGTTTTCAGAGCTGCTTTTGTAATTCTTATCTGATCTGTTCTCCATTGAGTGTTCTCATTAAGCACACCTGCCCTTACTATTTGCAGGAGTCCTCAAAAGAGTGCAAATGGAGGTCAGTTTTGCAGACGGCTAAAGGCTGTTAAATAAAATATTTTCTTTAACCTTGACAGAGACGTAATCTTAAAGACCTAGAAGTCCAGGTTCCATGTAGAATTCTCAGATGCTGAGGACTTCTGTGTTAAAACATGGCAGTGTGAGCAGAGCCACTCCCCAGTTTCTGGCCTGTCTTTTTCTGTTCCCACGCCCAGATCTGTCCTATGACATAAGGAAACTTACAACCCACATGTGGGTACCCCAGCCTATGTATCCAAATATCACAAGTTCCTACCCACACAAACAGCCATCCATCAGTCATCACTCAGGCCCATAGCCGTGTACACTAGTGCCTCCACTGGTCTCATCCCTCAAGAGAACATACATCAGACAAAAACAGTGCAAGTCCCTGCAACAGACTTGGAGGCCATTTGACCAGCAGATTTTTTTTTGATTCTGGGTGACAGAACATATCCCAGATGGGACAGTGCAGCATCTAATGGGGTACATCCTCTGAGTCCACCAGCTCTTTACTTTGTGGACCCTATAAAACTCAAAACTCCTCACGCCTGGGTGTATAAAAGGTAGTCTATTAAGTGTTAGTATCTCTTGAATAAGCTTTCAAATCCTTGCCACAGACCAGACGTGGTGGCTCCATCTCTACTAAAAATGGAAAAATTAGCCAGGCATTGTGGTGGGTGCCTGTAATCACAGCTACTCTGGAGGCTGAGGCAAGGAGATCACTTGAGCTCAGGAGTTTGAGGTTGCTGTAAACTAGGCTGATGCCATGGCCCTCTAGCCTAGGCATCAGAGTGAGACTCTGTCTCAAAAATAAAAAATCCTTACCACAAGGAGATGTGATTATTTGTAGTCAATTGCATGTGTGTCACTTGTCATTGAATATAGAGCTTCCTGTCTTTCTGCTGGGTCCCTAACACAATAGAAGAGGCCAAGTCCTCCAAGTGTCCCCCTTCCCCTACACCACGTGCCTTTCCTTGCCCCATTCCACACCAGTGCTGACTGTTCTGTGGGATCTTGTTACAGGTGCGAAGCAGCAGTGAAGAGGAGCAGAGCCTCTGGTCCAGCAGACCCAGACAGCCCTGCTGCTGCCAGACTCTTGCTAGTCAAGATTTATGAAGTAAGTGGGCCTGTCTCTCAGGCAGTTCTTCTCGAAACTGCACATTATAATTACCTGGGGAGAATTTTTTTAAATACCCATGATAAAGGGTACCACATCCTGTGATTCTGATTTATTTGGTATGGCTGAATTTTTTTAAGTTACCCCAGGTAATTCTATCAATATTGCAGCTGGGAAATACTTCTTCAGATGACTGGTGCTCAGGCATGCATCACAATCATGTGGAGGGCTTGTCAAAATACAAATGACTCTCAGAGTTTCTGATTGAGTAGGTCTGGATAAGGCCCAAGAATTTGCAGTTCTAACAAGTTTCCAGTTGATGCTGATGCTGCTGGTATGCTGATCACAGTCTGAGAACTGCTGGGATAAGAGAAATTTTACAAAACCTTGCTATTCAAAGTGTGCTGTAAACCAGTAGCATTAGCATTCCCTGAGACTGTGTTAGAAATGCAGAGTCTCAGAAGAGAGGGGAGGCAAGATGAGTGACTAGAGACTACTGGTCACCAGATCATCTCAGACAAAGAAGAAAAAGTTGTAGTTAAAAAAAAAGCATAGGTCAGGAAAAACTATGAAGGAAAAGTGCCAGAGATTACATAGGAAAAAGTTGCAAAGCAGAAAAGGAGGACGATTTTGCTAGAAATCAATGCCTGAGAGGCTTGGGGCCCAGTACAAAGGCTGCTAGGGCATCTCAGGTACTCCAGGCTGTGGGGCGGGCTCAGTGCCAAGTGACCCACCGTGGAGCCCAGCCCTGGGCCCAAGCCCCCAGCAAGCCCCCCTGCCGCTGTTTTGTGCCATTGGTCCCTGGACAAGCTGCTGCTGCAGGAAAGGAAGCCAGCGCCAAGCAAGTTGTGAATTCACGTCTCCTCCCAGGGAAAGCAGGAGTAGGTGCAGGTCCCCCTACTGCCACTGGAGGCATTTATCCTGACGCCACGATCAGAAGGAGACCTCAGGAAGAAACAACGTGGGAGAGCAGAAGCAGGACACAAACCTGTAGCTTTCAAAGAAAGAGGAGTAAACTGCAGACAAGTACCTACGTGCAGACAGCTTTTCTCAGAAGGAACATTGTAAAATCATGGAGAAGCAACATGCGACCCTCAGTAGTAAAAAAAAGTAAAGGTAATAGGGTGATATATTTGACAAATGGGGAAGAATAGTAAGGTAGAGCCCTGGTGTGCTACATTCAGCCCATAATCACCGTGGCCAAGTTATGAGAGGGCTCCCTCCACCACCACAGACCTCTACTCGGACAGTCTGGGGATCTGCCTGTTGTCTGTGAGGAGTCATTGCACCAGACAACAGGTGTGGTGGGAATCAGCCAGTAGCTAAAGACCTGGTGCACAGGGCCAGGTCAGCATGGGACTCCACTCTGCGTCAGCAGCCTTCACATTGCTCCCACTAGGCTGGAGAAGAAGCAGACTAATCAGAAGCTCCTCTAAACCATATCCAGTGACTAGAAGACACGCACCTCTCCCCTACAGTGCAACAGGATTTGAGCATCGGAATCAAGTGGGGCACTACAGGCCCCAACCTGAGAAGGTGACCACTTTGGTGAGTCCTGGGGTGGGGCAGAGAGAACTCCATGGTCCCTGGGCTACTGAAACTGACCTCCAACTACATGACTTGGCATCTGCACCCACCAACTGCACAGCCTTGGCTTGCTCTCTAGGTTCAAACTGCCTACCACCTGCTCTGCTTTAATCCCCCCATTCAGTCAGAGCAGCTCCACAAGCCCATACAGCCCTGCTTCTGGCTCCGAGGCTGCTCAGAGCCCTGTTTCTGGCTCTTCCACAGTCCTGTCTCTGAGGTTCTTGTGCTGGAGCCTGAGCTCCTGCCAAGCCCTGAACACTGTCCTAAGATTCCAGCACTTCCAGCACAGCACTTGGGCCCCAAGACTCCACCCTTGAGGCTCACCATTGCTATAGGGCTGGCAGACTTTCTCCAAAGTCCAACACCCCATCAGGGACCCCACAGCCTTGACCTGCCAGTACATTGGGACCTGGTTTATGTAAATGCCCATAGCCTGGGAACCCTGGAACACTGCTTAGATAGCCTCACCCAGATACCATCATCACCTCTGTGGGGAGATCCCAGGCAGAGAAATCTACAGAATACAAACCTCAGCTCGGCGCCTGTGGCTCAAGCGGCTAAGGCACCAGCCACATACACCTAAGGTGGCGGGTTCGAATCCCCAGCCCGGGCCCGCCAAACAACGATGGCTGCAACCAAAAAACGGCCAGGCGTTGTGGCGGGCACCTGTAGTCCCAGCTACTTGGGAGGCTGAGGCAGGAGACTCGCTTGAGCCCAGGAGTTGGAGGTTGCTGTGAGCGTGATGCCATGGCACTCTACCCAGGGGGACAGCTTGAGGCTCCATCTCAAAAAAAAAAAGAATACAAACCTCCAGTGAAGAGGATCTCAAACAACCTATGACTATCTGGTGAATAGCCCAACACTCAAAACAAACAGGCTTAAGCAGAGGTAATCCCAGGTGAACAGAACAAGTCAGAACAGCTGCATTACAGGCTTCTAGTGCACGTGCCCCTCTTCTGCCATGTCAGCATTCCAGAGTAGGGAGAAAAATACACATCTAGTGTTTCTCCCCTTCCTCTAATCAAGCAAGAGGGTTCCCAACAAGGAACAGATGCCCTGCAGACCTATTAGTCCTGAGTTGAGAAAAGAGATTTCAGATCACAGGGAAATCAACAAAAGAACCCTGGTGATATGGGTGGCACCTGTGGTTCATAGGAGTAGGGCACTGGCCCCATATGCCGGAGATGGAGAGTTCAAACCCAGCCCTGGCCAAAAACTGCAAAAAAAAAAGAACCCTGGTGACATGATAAAACAAAACAGTTCAATTCCACCAAAAATCACAATGGTGCAACAGTAGTGAACTCCAACTACAAGGAGATTGTTAAAATGACAGAAACAGAATTCAGAATACAAATGGCAACTAAGATGATTTGAAGTGAAGAGAAAGTTAAAAACCAACAAAAAAGAAGCCAAAAACAATATTTCAAAAAATTAATGAAAAAATCACTAAAAAGCTAGACAACATAAGAATATAATAAAACCTAAATGAATATAAGAGTCATTTAGGGAATTTCAAAACAGCAAAAATCTTCAGAAATAGACTAAATCAAGGATAAGAAAGAATCTCAGAGCTTTAAGGCAAGGCTTTCGAACTAACCTAGTCATTTAGACTAAGAGGCAGAGAAGAAAACCGAAATGATGGAGAAATCACTTACAGAGATATGGAACTATGCAAATTGAACTATAATAACATATGAATAATGGGATTTTCTGTGGGAAAAGAAAGAGCTAAAAGCATGGAGAAGATATTCCAGGAAATTATTGAGGAAAACTTTCCAAGTATCACCAGAAATCCACACATCCAGATACAAGATGGCCATCGAACCCCAGGAAGATACATAGTAAATAGGACATCTCCAAGGCACATAGTAATCAACCTGATCAAAGTCAAAATTAAAGAAAAAATTCTATAGGCAGGTAGACATAACTAACCACTGACATATAAGGAAAAATCAACTGCCAACTTCTCCATGGAGACTTTAAAAGCCAGAGGGGATCAGGACCCCATCTTTAGTCTTCTTCAACAGAAAACTTCCAACCTAGAATTTTGTATCCTGTAAAACTAAGCTTTGTACTTGTATATGAAGGAGAACTAAAGATTTTTCCAGACAAGCAAACACTGAGGAAATTTGTCAAGATCAGACATACCCTGCATGAAATACTCAAAACCATGTTATATGTGGATCAGCATGATAGACACGCATCAGAATAAAACTGCCCTAAAAGCTAAAATGAAACAATAAGTAAACAGAACAATGAGCTACTACCCACAGGATGAACACAACAACATCCCACATCTCAATTCCATCAGTCAATATGGACAGTTTGAATGCCGCATTCAGGAGATGCAGGCTGAGTCAATAGAAGAAAAAAATACAACCCAAATATCTGTTGTCTCCAGGAAATACATCTAACCCATAAGAACTCATCTAGACTCAAGGTGAAGGGATGTAAAATAATATACCACGCAAAGAGAAAGCAGAAGTAGCCAGTCTTAAATCAGATAAAATTGACTTTAAATTAACAATAGTAAAGAAAGAAAAAGATCATTATTGGTCATTATATAATAGTAAAGGGAGCAATTCAGCAAGAAGACATAATAATCCTAAATGTTATGTACCTGACACAAGAGTGCTCCAATTCATAAGCAAACCCTACTGTATCTAAGCAAAGAAATAAAGAGCAGCAGCATAATTTCTGGGGACTTCAACATTCCACTGATAGATCTGGGCAGATCACCCAAGCAGAAAATATGTAAAGAAACACTAGACTTAAACAGAACTCTAGAGTGAAAAAGACATAACAGAAAATTATAAAACATTTTACCTAAAAACTACTGAATAAATATTCAGCACATGTAGCAGTCTCCAAGATTGATGATATCTTAGGCCAAAAAACATGTCTCAACAAATTTCAAAAATAATGGAAATTATACCATGTATTTTCTCAGACCACAGTGAACAAAAACTATTAATAAAATGTCCATGCTACCAAAAATGACTTACGTGTTCAATGGAATCCCTATCAAAAAACCAATGTCATATCTCACAGATGTAGAAAAATTATTCTATGCTTCATTTGGAACCAGAAAAGAACCTGAATAACCAAAGCAATCCTAAAGAACCAAACGATGCAAAAAAAGCTGGTGACATCACATTACCAGACTTCATATTATACGATATAGCTATCATGACCAAGCAACATGATACTGGCATGAAAACAGAGACAGAGGAATAGAACAGAATAGAGAATCCAGACACAAAAACCGTCTACCTACAGCCAACTGACCTTTGGCAAAGCAGACAAGTAATGCACACTTGGAAAAGAAACGCTATTCAATAAATGGTGCTGGAAAAATTGGATAGCCACCTGCAGAAAAATGAAATAGAACCTCTCTCTCTCACCACTCACAAAAATTAACAAGATGGATTAAAGGCTTAAATGTAAGACATGAAACAATAAGAATGCTGGAAGAAAATGTAGGAAAAACTCTTTTAGACATTGGTGTAGATAAAGAATTATGACTAAGATCCCAATGGCAATTACAGCAGCAACAAAAATAAAAATAATGAGACTTGATTAAATTTAAAAGGTTCTGCAAAGCTAACGAAATAATTGACAGAGCAAATAGCCAATGGGAGAAAATATTCACAGACTATACATCCAATAAAGGACTAATAACCAGAATCTACAGAGAACTCAATCAAACCAGCAAGAAAAAAACAAATAATCCCATTTAAAAGTAGACAAAAGAACTGAATAAAAGTTTTTCAAAAGAAGATATACCAATGGACAACAAGTGTGAAAAAATGCTCAACATCACTAATCATCAGGGAAATGCAAATTAAAACCACAATGGGATATCGCCTTGCTTCTGTTAGAATGGCTTTTCTTAAAAAGTCAAAAAACAACAGATGTTAATAAACATGCAGCTAGAAAGGAACGCTTGTACACTGTGGGTAGGACTGAAAATTAATACAACCCCTCTGGAAAATACTATGGTGATTTCTCAAAGAACTAAAAGTAGACCTACCATTCAATCCAGCATTCCAGTACTGTGTATCTATCTAAAAAAAGAGGTTATTTTATGAAAAAGATACATACACTTGAAGAAACTGTTCTTAAAAAAAATACTCCAGGGCAGCGCCTGTGGCTCAAAGGAGCGCTGGCCCCATATGCCGGAGATGACGGGTTCAAACCCAGCCCCAGCCAAACACTGCAAAAAAAAAAAAAAAACTCCATTAAAATAAGTTTATGATGTAGGGCCTGTTCTATGTGATTTTAGAGAGGTTTCTGGTTTAGCATCAAGTAAAAAGTACAGAGATTTCCTATATGCACCCTACTCTGCATATGCACGGCATCCCTGTTATCGACATTCCCTACCAGAGTGATACAGTGGTAAGTGGCTTGATAGCTCATTCCTTTTTAACACTGAATACTATTCTGTTGCTTAGATTTACCACAGTTTCCCTATTCATTCATTTAATCAAGTTGTCTGTGTATTTTCTGGTATGTTTAAGAGTTATTTGTATATTTAGGATAGCGGTCCTTTATCTGAAATATCCTTGGCAAATATTTTCTGCAGTTTATAGAGAAACTCCTTTTCATTCTCTTGACTATAACAGAGAAGGAATTTTTAATTTTAATATTGAACTTATCAATTCTTTCTTTCGGGGATTGTTCCTTTGGTGTTATATCTAAAATGTGATCAACAAATCCAAAAATCATCTAGCTTTTCTCCTATGTTGTCTTCTAGAAGTTTTATAATTTTGCATTTTACGTTTAGGTCTGTGATCCATTTCAAGTTAATTTTTGTGAAGGGTCTATGTCTAGACTTTTTTGTTTGCATGTAAATTCCTTGTTGTTGCAGCATTAGTAGGAAAGACTATTCTCTACTGTATTTCCTTTGCTTCTTCATAAAGCTCAACTGACTACATTTATGTTGTCCACTTCTGGGCTGTCTCTTCTGTTCCATTGATCTTTTCACTTGTTCTTTTAGCAATATTACACTGTTTTGATTATGTAGCTTTCTAGCAAGTTTTGAAATTGAGAGTATCAGTCCTCTAACTTTGTCCTTTTCTTTCAAATTGTATTCGTTATTCTGGGGGATTTGCCTATCCAAACTTAGTATCAGTTTGTTGATATGTGCGGAATAATTTACTGGGGTTTTGATTTGTATTGCGTTGAATCTATAGTTGGAAAGAATTTCCTTCTTGAAAATATTGAGTCTTCTTATCCACAAATTATGAGTGAAATATCTCTTGATTTATTTACTTCTTTTTTTATTTCTTTCATCAGAATATTTCTTAAGAATAATATTTCTTTCATCAGAGTTTTATAGTTCCCTTCAAATAGATCTTGTACATATGTTGATAGATTTATACCTGAGTATTTCATTTTTAGGGGTATTGTGTTTTAAACGTCCAAGTCTGCCTATTTGTTCCTGGTATATAGGAAAGCAATTGATTTTTGTATATTAACTTTGTGTCTGGCAAACCTGTTATAATTGTCTGTTAGTTCCAAAGGTTTGGAAGTCAATTAAGTTTTCTTTCCTTTAAATTTTTTTCTTTTAAGTTTTCTACCTTGATGATTATGTCATCTGCAATCAAAGATAGTTGTAGTTCTGCCTTCCACACATATGTATGTATTATATATGTGTATATATATTATGTATGTGTGTATATATTGTGTATGTGTGTATGTAATACATATATCTTATGTTTTCTTTCTGTGTCTTATTGCATTAACTAGAACTTCCAATGTTGGAAAGCAGTGCTGAGAGAGGACATGGGAAAGTTTTGTATTTCTAACCATTAAGTATAACATGTTTTCACTGATATGCTTTATCAAATTGAAGAAGTTCCTTTCTACTTTTAGTTTATTGAGAGGTTTTATTATTAATGGCTACTGTATTTTGTAAAATGTTTTTTCCACCTCTATTGATATTATCATGTGATTTTTCTCCTTTAGCCTATTGATGTGATGGATTATATTCTTTTATTTCCAAATGTTGAACTGGCCTTGCATACCTGGGATAAATCCCATTTAATCATGGTGTATAATTCTTTTTTAAACTTCAACTTGTTAATATTGAGGATTTTTACATCTGTGTTCATGAGAGTTATTACTCTGTAGGTTTCTTTTTGGTAAAGCCTTTGTGTAATTTTGGTATTAGGTAATACTGACTTCACAGAATAAGCTAAGAAGTTTTCCCTGTGCTTTGATCTTCTGAAAGGTATAGTAGAGAATTGTAAAATTTCCTTCTTAAATGTTTAGTAGAATACACCAGTGAAGGTATCCGGGCCTGGTGCTTTTTGTTTTAGAAGGTTATTTATTATACTAATTTCATACTAACTCAACGATCTTATAGAAATCAATTAAATTTAGTTTTCTCCTATGTAATATAATAATAATCATCATTTTATATATTTACATGTATATGGACCATACATTTACTTGAAGTTTAACACCTTACAGGGGAGTATGTGAAGGTAATGCAGTATACAATAATAATAATGATGATGTTACTGGTGCTACTGAATTTTACTAAAGGTAATCGTGGGCATAAAGTATTAGGTCAGTAAAAGAAGGCAATTCTGCAAGCCTTTTAAAAATAACTATTTCCTGGGTTAAGTACATAAATTCAAGTCTGTTAGGTTGAGGTTTGGAATTGATATTTGTCCTTCTTTTAAAGCTTTCCTAATGTATTACTACCTTTTGCCACATAACAACCACCAAAATATAGTAGCTTAACAGAATTATTCATTGTTTCTCAGAGTTCTCTGGGTTGACTGGAAAGATCTTTTGCTTGACTTACCTGCTGCTGCATTTGGCTGGTGGCTGGTTTGGAAGATGAAAAGTAGACTCACCCCATGTGTCTGAGATCTTAGGGCTAAGAGTTAGAGGGATGGGATATGCCATTCTTTCATAGGCCATGTCTTTCTTACATGGAAATCCAGCAAAAAACAAAACTTTAATGCTTCTTTTTAAAGATATATTAGAAATTGCACAATTTTCCCTTTGCTACATAGTGTTGACCTAAATTGAAAGGGAATGAAAACTGACTCTTCTTTTTAATGATGTGGCAAAGTTACATTGTAAAAAGTCATGCAGGGGCGGTCCTTGTGGCTCAAAGGAGTAGGGCACCGGCCCCATATGCTGGAGTGACGGGTTCAAACCCAGCTCCAGCCAAAAACTGCAAAAAAAAAAAAAAATCATATGAGATGGAAGGATTACTATGGCCATCAATATAGTCTCTCACAGACAATGACTCTTCCACCGTGAGAATTAAGAACAGTTTGATCAAAGGGCTTTTTTTTTTTTGATACAGAGTCTCATTTTGTCACCCAGGCTAGAGTGCCATGGCCTCAGCCTAGCTCACAGCAATCTTAAACTCCTGAACTCAAGCAAACCTCCTGCCTCGGTCTCTCAAGTAGCTGGGACTACAAGTGCCCACCACGACACCTAGCTACTAGCTACTCTCTCTCTCTTCTCTTCTATTCTCTTCTGTTTTTTGTTTTTTTCTTCTGGAGCGATGGGTCTCACACTCCTGACCTCAAGCAATCCACTTGCCTCAGGTTTCCAGAGTGCTAGGATTACAGATGTGAGCCATCCCACATTTATTCTTCACATTTTAAATAGTACATAAGGGCACATAAGGTCTCATTCTAAAGGTCATTTAAACTCAGCCTTGGAAATCAAAATTTGAAAAGGAAATTCACTGCTAGACTCATCAAATTCAAACAGAAAATGTGAGTTATGAACTTCACAGCTACATTTCTTTGCCAAGAATTGAATTTACTCTACAATACAAACTTTACTTAAGTGTATTTTTCCAGCAGATGTCAGCCTTGCACAAGAAAATGCCAAGATGCCCAGCAAAGCAGACTATGAGCCCGATCTGCATGATCACACTTTTCTGGGCAATCTATGCAATGCCCAGAATACTGGTTTTTCTCACAAACCTATCCCAACTTTTACTAAAAATTAGTATTTTAAAATACTAGAATTGAATTGCTTGGGGAAAAATATCGTTAGGAGTTACACATTTTGGGTATGCAAGTAGATCCCAGTTTCCACCAGAGCGATGTCATTGCAGCAGGAGACATTGTGGTCAGAAATGCTGAATTTTATTGAAACTAAGGCACATGTTTTGCCATATTGCAACATGTCTTAAAATCCATAGTGTCAACAGTTTAGGTGGCTGTTTTTTGCCTCCTTCAGTGAAATATAAAATTATTAAAGATAATTCTGAGCTTTACCTAAGATGGTTTACCAAATTCAATAAAATACCATAAATCCAGATATTAAATACATACGGTCTTTCAGATAAATGACGGGGAAAAAATTTAGATTTTCCTTGTATGATTACCCTGAAGAATAGGAGAACTTCTCTTCATTGACAGTGAAGGCAAGGGGTCACAGTGATTAAATCTTCCCAAAATGCCATTTTTGCATTTGTTTAATCATCTTTTCACAAAGCTATGAACCCACTCCTCTGTCAATCCACTCATCTCAACTCACTCCTCTAGGATCCTCCAGGGGATCACAGGAAGAGGGGTAGCTATGAAAGTAGCTCAGAGTTGCCAATATTAAAGTCTGTGTGATGGGAGAAACTCACTCACCACAACCAAAGGCAGAGCAGGTTGGGACAATTTTTCAGTTCTACTGAGAACCAGTCCCACTCCTGCCTTTTCCAGAGTCTGTAATTATTTCCTAGAGATAAATCATTTCCCAGCATTGTGCTGTATCAAGCCCCAGGTGTTAATCTGCTACTTGTTAACAGGTGTAGAGGACTGTGCATGGGTAGGAAGTGGTAGCAGCACTCAGCCAGCCATGGTGCATAGTTGCATAGTCCAAGTTCATTGCCCAACAACACCCAGCTGAGTAGGTGAATAGGGATTAGAATACAGCCCTACTGAGCTTGCAATGCAGAAACTCAAGGGGCTTTATCTTCTAAGAGGGAGTTTCTTTTTTTCACAAGGTGACTGACTTTCTGTGATTAGCACAAGACCAATACTGTGGTCTGGAACGTGTTACCCAAACTTCAGACTTAATTCTCAATGCAATGTACTGAGGGGTTGGTCCTTTAAAAGTGATTGGGTCATGAGGGTTCTCTGTCACAAATGGATTGATGTTACTTGAGGAGTAGGTTAGTTATCTCAGATGGACTTGTTATAAAAGCAAGTTGGCCTTGTCTTGCTCTCTTGCTCCCTCACACTCTCTTGCCCCTCCACCTTGCACCATGGCATAACTCAGCAACAAGGGCCCTCACCAGATGCCACCCTTGGACCTTAGACTTCCCAACCTCCAGAATTGCTAAAAGTAAATTTCTTTTCTTCATAAATTATCTAGTCTGTGATATTATACTACAGGAACATAAAACAGACTAAAACAGGCACCCTTTCTGTTAAAAGAAGTGCTGGCCCCAAGCCACCATCTCATTTAGCCTCTACCAAGTTCATGGGAAGGGGTAACCCTCATCATTCTTCATAATTTCCACCATTCTTGCAAGTCTCAAATTGACACCCCTCTTGGTACTCTTGCTGAGACTGAAACCCTTTGACCTTCACCAAATTTGTAAGAGGCAGGGTAAAAGAGAAAGTTTTTTTTTTGTTGTTGTTATGCTTGTTATTTTTACCAGATCTGAAGTAGCACAGGCCAATATATATTCTGTTTTCAAAGTGGCCACAGCTAGAGATGGGAAGTTTCATTCTAATGGGCAGTTCTGCTGGTGGCAGTGGACAGGAGGGATGGGGTGGGAATGCTGGTGCAGCACACAGGACAAAGAAGAAAGCTAGTCAGAGATATCTCTAATGGCCAGCAACTCAAAGCACCATCTGTTTTGAGCTTGGTGGAACCTATGTGACCTAGGTAGCTACATTCTTGCCCTTTAATACAAGGTTTTCCTATATCAACAGTAATAACAGGCAGCTCCTGTGGCTCAAAGGAGAAGAGCATTGACCCCATATGCCGGAGGTGGCAGGTTCAAACCCAGCCCTGGCCAAAAACTGCAAAAATAAATTTAAAAAAAAAACCAAAACAATAATAACACACACATAGTGATGACTACATCTCAGACACCATGCTCAGCACTTATGTGTATTAAATCATTTAATCCTATGATATGTTCTTTTATTTTTTCTCTGTCTTATAGATGATAATACTGGACACAGTTTCTTTTATACCAAAATAAATTCTGAAGAGGGGCAATCAGATTGGATGTGTAGGGAGAGTTTAGAAAATAGGGAGGCATAGGGAGAGGACATCACGAGAAGGCAATGATTGTTTTTCCGCTTCATTTACAATTCTTACCAAGGTTGTTTTGCTTCTGTTAGAAAAATATAATTAAAACAAAATCTCTTACCACACACAGAAGAGCCTATCCACAAAGGTTTAAGGGGGGAAAGATGGTTTTATTTTTGAATAAGCATTAGGCTAGACTATGAGGCACATCACAGAAAAATTACTAAAGAAATTAATTTCAAAGAAAGAAATTTCACACTTTTATATGCCCAGGCAGATAGGACCCATTACATAGATGTTGTTAAAGTAAATAATATTTTGTCCTCAGTGAGAAGACTCAACAAAACTATTTGTCACTCACACTTCACCCTAAATTGACTTGGTACTTGGGGTATCCATTTGTATTAGCTCATTGAGTTTATACAAAGGGGGGAAGAAAACTTCCCACATCATTAAGCAAGGGACCTAAGTTAGACTCCCCCTCTTCTGGTGGAGACTGGGAGATAGAGGCACTGTCTTGCTTGATAATAACATTTCAGAGGAATGGGTCTCCAGACTTTTGCCCATTTTTAGGATGATTTGTTTGCTTTGTTATTTAGTTGAAAGATTTCCTTACATGCTTGGGTATAATCATTTCTCTAAAGAAGACATACAAATGACCAACAGGTGTGTCAAAAGATGTTCAACATCACTAATTCTCAGGGAAATGCAAATCAAAATCATAATGAGATATCACCTCACACCTGTTTGGATGGCTTTTTTTTTTTAATGTTAAGTATTGGCAAGGATGGAGGGTAATTGGAAGTCTTGTGTACATTGTTGGTGGGATTATAAAATGGAACAGCTGCTATAGAAGAAAGTATGATGTTGCCTCAAAAAAATAAAATTAGAACTACTATATTATCCAGCAATCCCACTTCTGGGTATTTATCCAAAAGAACTGAAATCAAGATCTTGAAGAGACATTTGCACTGCCATGTTCATTATAGCACTTGGCTATTGTGCAGCCATTCACAACAGCTAAGAGGTACAAACAGCCTAATTGTTCCTCAGTGACTGAAGAGGTAAAGAAAATGTGACATATATGTCTACAATGAAATATTGCTTAGGCTTAAAAAGGAAAGAAATCCTGCAAGATGCAATGATACGGATGAAGTTTGTGGACATAAAGCTAAGTGAAATAAGCCAGTCACATACAGACAAACGCTGCTTGATACCACTTCTATGAAACAAATGAAATAGTAAAACACCTAGAGGCACGAGTAAGAATGTGCTTGCCAGAGGAGAGGGGGTGGGCAAGGGGAAATGAGGAATTGCTATTCAGTGGATATAAAATTTTGTCTATGCAAGATGATTAAAGTCTGGAGATCTGCTGTGCAACATTGTGTCCATAATTAACAATAACAAATTATGTACTTAAAATTTGTTAAGAAGGACGACCTCATGTTGACTGTTTTTACCACCGTAAAAAATAGAGTGATGGCTTCTGGCTCCTTGAGAAAGATCTGAGATATAAAGGGAGCAGGAGGCTATTTAGCCTTAAAAAATATTTACATGCATTTCAAACACAAAGAACTTATAAAGTGTTCTAAAAAAGTATTCTAAAGGAGAAGGATGAGGGAGGTCCCTCAAGGAAAATTAAGCTTCTTATTTGTAATGTTTGTTTGCCCTCACATGTCTACATGTAGTAGTCCCATGTGTGTAGTGATGAACCCAACTGCTCCGGTTGCTGTCAGTCAGAACACACTCTGGTCATGTCTTCCACCCACAAATTTGATGCCTTTTCCATCTTAGCTAACCACTTGTCACACATTAAGACCATAACTTTGGCAGTTTGAGGTGTGACAACAAAACTTAGGTGAATTTCTTCTTCCCTCCTCAGGGCATGGGGTTACTAGAGAACGAGGATGAGTTGGTATCCAAAGCACTTTCCGAGGGTGCAGTCACAAAGTGGTGTCACAGATCTTTCTCTGAGATCAGAAGGAAAAAAAAATGATAGTTGTGAATGTGGCTATATTGGTTATCTGGAGAAGTCAAGGAAATTTCTTCCATTGAGTTCTCTCTTTTTCTTGTGGAAATCATCATTAAAAAGTATGAGGCAGGGAAGAATAGTAAAGATCTGAGAATCCCATCTGGGGAGAGGACAAGAAAAACATTAAATTCATTGAAACACGTACTGATACCTGAATATGTGAATAACAATAGGCTCATGTCAAGGTGCAAAACATGCATGGGTGGTGGTTTGGTGATACTCTCCAGCAGCACTCAGCAATTCATGCAAAAGAATATGTCATTTACTTTTACAAATGTAAAGACTATCCCTTTAAGTATAAAAGTATACTTTTATAGGTATTAAAGAATAAGAGATGAAGTCTTCCAGGAATCTCAACTCATGATGCAAAGAGCAGAAACCTGAAGTCACATGGCTCTTTGCTGCTACTGCTAATAACTTTAAATATGTGTAGCAGTGAGAAGCAAGTCCACAGGTGGAATATGTAAGTTCCTACCAACCTCAGTGCCCAAAGATGTTTGAAAAGCTCATGGTGTGTTTCTTTTCCCTTTGCATGCTCAGCCAGAAGCAGCTTCAGGGAGCAACCTACTTCCCACCTCTTCTTGCAGAAAGTTGAACTGGCCTCAGCATCCAGGCCTTGCTCCTTGGTCCTCCAAACTCCTGAATTCAGTAGGGGAAAGGCAGCATGGCGTGTGGGAAAGAAGACCAACCAGATCAGACTTGGAACCCACATCCTGAAGCTGTCAGAAGCTGCATGTGTGCAGAAAGGCCTCAGGCACATCACTCATGTCTCTGTGCTGTCTTTTCTCTACTATGTGGGTATTAGAATATATGAAATGGACAGTAGTAAATGGAACAAAGACATAATTTTCTCCCAACCTTTAACATTGCTGAGAGGAGGATTTAAGGCTGATCAAGTTCAGAGAACAAGGTTACCACTGAAATGCTCTCAAAGGGCACAAACTAAGAGAGGAAGGAGACATCTCACCTCTTGTCTCTAAAACTATGATGTGACCTGCTGCAGGATTCCCTCTAAAACTCTCTTTATTATGTGTTCCTAATTAAATTCAGAAAATCATCCACAAAACCATAGTCCTCATTTTCTTCCTGAGGCTTCATCTGAGATCTATTGGGAGCCCTTAAATCCCCTTCTCTTTCAACCCCAAATTTTATACTCCATAGGAAAAGAGAAAAGAAAGGAAAAGAGTGTGATTCTGGGTCACTCCTTTTGGTCATTGCAAAAATATATATATATATCATTTCTGCTGGCAGAAAACAATACAAATAAAAATATTTTTTAAAATTGTGTCATGTTTTGGAAGGTATCAATAATTATTAACAACAATGGTAGTTTGCTTTGGATGGAAAATGTTTTGTTAGCAAGCAGAGGTTCAGCCATACAGTGGTCTGCCAGATAGTGTGTGGGTTCAGAGCATTTTGGACACATCCTTCCTCTGAAAAATATTAATAGAACAGGAGGGGTAAGCGATACATTTCCAGAACTGTATTACTTCATTGTCTAAAAACTATAATATAGCAAAGACCAAAAGATACAGCTTTTATAGAATTTAAGGAGAATAATAACCAAGCATGTTAAGGAAAAAAATTATACTAGACATGATGAGCAGATAGAAGTGGATTTTATTCTGATACTCTTATTGCCAGCATGAATCTCAAGAAACAAAGAACTTAGAATAAATTTTAAGGGAGGCCAAGGGTTGGTTTGGTCAAGCTGAGGGGAACTTTAAAGCTGTCTTGGTGACAAGAGAAAATGGGAGGCTATGAGATTATTTCATCTAACGAGCCTATGAGAAAGAAAATAAGCAGTAGCTGTGCAGGGAGGCCCTCTCCACATCCGGCTTCACCAGAAACAATTTCTAAATAGAGGAATAGATAACTGGAAGGTATCTGGTTAGGGTGACCAGATTTTAACATTTGTAAAGCGGGACAACATGGCCCAGGGGCAGGGCAGGGGCAGGCAGGGGACAGGGCAGGGCAGGGCACGGCCTGACAACAATGCAAACTTTGATAAGCAGTTCTCGATAATCACTTCTCAACAATTATTTGTTATTATTACAGTTTAACATTATAAAATTAACAAAAATAATATAAAACTCATATTCTGGCAAAATAGCCACACAGCAGCCCAAAACCGTATATTCCCTTCCTGTTCTCCGGCCTGTTCATGCGGGACTTTTTTAAAACGCCGAGAGACGCAGGACAAATTGTTAAAAAGCGAGATGTCTGGTCACCCTATATCTGGGGAGTGTGTCCCTCTGGAGATAGGGATCTCATTCTGGAGGCAGAGTATGGATAAGGTGACTGAAAACTCAGCACTTATCCCCAAGGCTACATCAAAAACAGGAACAAGTGGTTAAGAAGAAGAAAAAAATTATTACTCTGCTGGCAAAGGAGGAAAAATGGCAAATTATTGATCTCAAAATACTAAATTTCCTGAACACAAGCAGAAACACAGAGCTTCTAAAAATGAGGGCCAATTGTCATTCAACTACAGTTAATGATTCTCATCATCCCATCTCTGCTGAAGACAAAGGCATTTCCTCCACTCACAGGGGAGGCCCACAGGCCTGTGCCAGCAGGGCTCCCATCTCCATCTCCACAGTTCAGCTGAGCTATTTTCTATAGCTCAAAAAACAAAAGACATTTCCCTGTCCCTCCGGACCACAAGTTTCAGTTTCCAAATTGAGTGCGGGTAGTTTTAAAGCAACAAAACATTTGTGCAGTTTTTTCTGACATTCCCCCTGTTACAGCTTCCTCAGTCTCCAGGCTCTCAGGCTGCACATTCCCTTAGGAGTGACTGATGGTCCCTGGCAACACCAAGGAGGGAGAGAAACAGTGCACTCTGCCTCCCTCTCCCCCTGCCACCACACCCTCCACCAGGCAGATTCTAAAGAACTGAGATATGAGTCAGACTCTTTCACAGAAGTTTCTATTGTTAGCCCGGAGAACAAAAGCTTCCCTGCTCCTGTTACCTATCCTCTCTCCGGGATCTGCCTGAGCTCTACCTTCTCTTTCCCTGGACTACCAAGGAGGACCAGACTCCTAGGACAGCCTTCTCAGCTACAAACTGTCCCCAAGTTGCAATGGGAATGTCAGAGCCACAAGGGAACCTATTGGTCACAGCAGGACAACTAATTGTTCCCAGGCTTATCTGCAGTTCCCTCCTCTCTCAGATGTGTGAGAGAGGCGCTGGTGGGTGGCAGAGTTGCTGCACTGTTTTGGAAAATGGATTAGATGCTTGAGAATCCAGCAGCTGCACCAGTGGAGTGCCGCACTGCCGTCTCACCAATGCCCTGGGATGTGAGCTTATTTGCAAAGCAGTAAACCAAGGTTGTAAATTGACTCACTACACTACTGTGAGGTTAGTGAAATAGGGGATAATATTTCCAAGCCCGACAGGAAAACTAAGGCTGGGAAATGTTACCAGACAAAGGGTCTGGCCACTTGTCACTGTCAGCCAATATGCAGAGACAGGGATAGGTCTACCAAACTGTCTCAGAGGCCAGGATTCTAGAGAACAGTGAGAGTAGCCTCTCTAAAACTATTCCATCCTTCCATTTCCAAAATTACAGTTGTATACATGAACGTTCAAAGTAAAAACCATGTTAACTCTCATCTTAAGCAATAATCTGCATCACCCATGACCCCAAACAGCATTCTAATTCAAAAGTTAATCTCCTAAATCAATTGCCCTAAACTACTCAAGATATTTACTAACACTTTGAGGTTAAAGCTGAAGTTGCAAAACAGCAAAAATAGGAGACATGAGATAAGGTCATATAGGACCTAAACCAACCAGACTAGCTGTGTCACCTCAGCCCTAGCCTAAAGGACTCTTTTAATCTCATGTGCTGGGCAGCATCTGTGGCTCAAAAGGGTAGGGCGCTGGCCCCATACACCGGAGGTGGCAGGTTCAAACCTAGCCCTGGCCAAAAAAAAATTACTCTCATGTGCTTTCAAAATCATAGAATATCACAGCTCAAAAGGATAAGCCTGGTTATCTGATTGTAATGAATAAAAGAGACCAGAGAGATGAAATGAAGATGACCAAGACCACAGGCCAGCAGCCAGGGCTAGATCTCAGGTCCTTGATCATGAGCTGGGTCCTGTTTTCTATTACATTCATTTTATGTTTTGCCCAAGCTTTCCCCAGTTCTCCATTGTCCCCTTGTAGTACAGATTTATCTCTGCCATATAGAGAGGATACCCAAAAACGGTAAGGTCTAAGAGAACAGAGGTCTTCTCAAGGAGACTCCAAGGATACCCCTGTGAGGTCCTCCCAGCAGTGACTCCACTCTTAGGAATTTATAAAAACTTAACTTCCTGGGACCTGAAAATCAACATTTGCTTCCAGTTCTGTAAAAGCCCATGGTTCTGTGAAAGCCAGAACTCACTTCTTCAGCCTGATTCAAACTGACCAAAGAGAAAGATACCCAAGGACTGGAACTATTTGACGGGATAAGAAGGAGAAGACTGAGTCAGTGGGGGAGTATGGCCATTTTCAATTCGTTTGTGCTGTCCCTCCACCACCTGAAATAAAGCCCTTCTGCTTTTAAACACAGTGATTGGGTGTTTGTTCTCCCCACTGGGCCTCATCTTCCTGCAACCCATGACTTCTCCCAGCCATAATTGCTAACCTGCCTAACCTGGGAACTCTGCGTAAAGAAGAGAAATCATCTGAAAGATAAGATGCCCAATGGAAACAGAGCTCATATGTGCTTCCCAGAAAGCAAAGTGACCAGTATACATTTACAAATCAAAGTTCCTAAGTGAATTGTGAGGAAGGCCAGGGAAAGCCAGGGTCAGCACAGGGAGCTAGTTCAAGGAAAGTAGCATAGGTGGAGAAAGCTTTAGTAGATGGCTTTCCTCAACTGCAGAAAAGCCTTTGGAGGCTACTGGGGACCAGAACCCTCTTCCACCCAGTAGTGGGAAGGGTGAGGGGGAGTGCTGAAGTTGGGAGCAGGGATCAGAGACACTAAACTGGCTTAGACAGAATATGAGCCATTAAATTAAATAAGCAGGAGGCCATAGCCTGTGGTTATCTCTGTACATTGACTTCCTTCCTACCAACCTGCAACCTACTTTAGGAAGACAGACATACTTTAGAGATACTGCAGGTCTGGTTCCAGACTATTGCACCAAAGCAGGTATCTCAATAAATCAAGTCAAAAAATTTTTTTGTTTCCCAGGACATATTGTAGAGGCCAAGGGAAAACTTTCTTTTGCCCGCTGTAGGTTTGTTGAAAAATTAACTGACAAAGGGCAGATTAATCAGAGAAAAGGTATATAAGTTTATTAATGTGACCCAAAAATCATGCCCCTCAGACGGTTGTGTAGGGATGAGGGGAAACTTGCCCTTCCTCCAGAAAGTTCACTGAAAGACCAAGTTGAGAGTGGATACCTAAGAAGGGTGAGATCTAGGAGCACAGGTCTTCTCAAGGAGACCACAAAGATACACCTGCAGGGTCCTCTCCAGGGTGACTCAGCTCTTGAGAATTTGTAAGCTTAACTTCTGGGAACTTGACAATTTCCACTTCTGTGAAATTCTGTAATTCTGTGAGGGCTGGAATAGCATCTCCTGCTTGATTCAAACTGGCCAATGAGAAGAGTACCTATGGGATGGAACTTTTTGATTGTTGATAAAAAGGGAAAAACCAAGCCAGTCAGTGAGCATGGGCATTTGGAATTCTTCTATGCTGTAAACTCCTAGCCAGTGAATAAGGCTCTTCCTCTTATAAACATGGTGTTTTGGTGCTCTTTATCACTGTTGGGCCTTGTCTTGCTGCAACAAAGTCAGAATGAAGACCAATTAATAAGAGAACGGATTTACTTACCATGTACATAGGGAAAAAATCACAGAATGACAACCCCATTTCCCCATGGAGTTCAGATATTTTTATATTTGCCTTTTAGAGAGGAGGGAAATTGGGGAGTACAGGGCAAGAAATGCTTGCTAGGAAGATTGCTAGCAAGGACAAATGGATAGGAGAGGAATAATTGACTTGTAAATTAACCTGGAAGACAGGTATTTATGACATAAATGATTTGGGCCAGGTTTGCTTACATTCTTGACCTTCATTCCTGAAATATATTGAGACAACAGGAAGGGGGATTGTCCCCTTTGATCTTCCCATCAGTTTATGCAGAGAGACAAAGCCTCTTCCAGTGTTTCTTGACCTTGAATGGCCTTCAATTCAAAGTATTCTTTTTACCAAGGAGTCATGTTTTGGGGCAAAGTTATCTGAGTTCCTTCAGTGGAGATCAAAGGCAAGTGCTTTCACTTGGTCACAAATCAAGATCTTAAGGACATAAAATAAAACAGGAAGGTATTATTAAACCAAACTGGGGGTCTGCTCACCTGGTGCAGCCAAGCCAGACACTGGAGCTGAGAGGTGCAGTGTAGCCAGAATTTCTCTGCAGGTCCTTGATCACATGGTTGGAAGAAAAAAACCACAAACCACTTCAGTAAGCAAAAACAACAGTTTATTGAAAGATAAAAGAGATAGATAAACAAGAAAAGAGGGAACAGAAGCTCTGGCAACAGAGGGGTGCCCAAGTGGGCAGCCTGTTTGGGTCTTCTGTCCACAGGCTTATATACAGCTTTTCCTATCCTGTGAGCAGTGGTTTGGGGGAGAAGTATGTCTGGAACATGTCACAGTTTTCCAGGGCTCTGAAGGCAGAAAATAATCCTAAAATTAGCAAAAGAATACAGTCCTTCCAGTCCTTGCCCCATGCAAGGCATTAGGAGGTATGCTCCCTATGAACTGCCCAGATGGGATACAGATCAGGCTACTTTTCTTCATGACCTTGCTTCGGTGTGGCCTGGAAAGGGCCTGTTTGTGCCTAGAGATAGAGGTCTGTAATGACACTGATTTCTGAGCTCTCCCAGACCTAGAGAATGGGGGAATCCCTGTCTAGCCCTGAATGAGGGAACCTCTATCAGCAGCACTCTATTTCTATTTCCACCAAGTCTGTAGTTACTTCCTCCACTGAAGTCCTGAATCCCTCAAAGTCATCCATGAAGGTTGGAATTAGCTTCTTCTGAAGTCCTGTTAATGTTGATATTTTGACTGCCTCCCATGAATCATTAATGTTCTTAATGGTTTCTAGAATTATAAAGTCTTTCCAGAAAGTTTTCCATTTATGCTGTCTAAATCCACCCAAGGAATCACTATTTATGTCAGTTATAGCATTATAAAATGCATTTTTTAGATAATAAGACTTAAAAGTGAAAGGGCCAGACCAACGCCATTTTGTTATTTACTGCATACCTTGCACATACTGTTTACTGCATAAGTTCTGTTCCTAACTCCTAGCCCTCAGGGCCACTCCCTGCTGCCTCCCCCACACCTGCTTTCACAGCCACTGAGCCGTTAATTGAGTCACCTTAGGCAAACAGCTGCCGTAATAAACAATAAGTTTCTATTTCCTTCAAATACAGGTATTTCCCTCAGCTAGCCCCCAGTTAAGAGACCCCCCACCCCTCACCTGTACCAATCCAAATTCTCCTTTACTAGTGAAATCATCAACCACCAATGCAAATCCTCCTTTACTAATGAAATCACGAACCACCAATCAAGAGTGTACTCGTAACGGACCCTACCCTTCTTGCTTTCTGTACCCCATAAAAACTTGCTCTACCCCGAGTTCGGGGCTCTTCCTCAGCTTGCATGCCAGGAAAGACCAGACCCGGGTCTGAATAAATCTCACTTCTTGCCTTTTACATCAGAGTGTGTCTCGGATTTGTCTGCTGAGGCCTTTTGGGAGAATTTCAGGCATAACAAAAGTCCAAATTACTCTTTGGACTCATGGGCTACAGAATGGATTCATGATAGCAAGCATAAAAACAACATTCTCTGCCTTGTATATCTCCATCGCAGGTACTGTGTGACCCAGTGTATTATCAACAAGCAGTAATATTTTGAAAGGAAACTTTTGTCTGAACAGCAGGTCTCAACTGTGAGCTTAAAATATTTAGTAAATTAACCCTCTAGGCTTTGTTGTTCCACGTATACAGCACAAGGAGAGTAATTTCAGCATAATTAGTAAGGGCCCTAGGACTTCAAAATGATGAAAGAGAATTGCCTTGAACTTAAAGTCACCAGCTGTTACCAGATGAAGAGGGTCTGGCCGCCTGGCACTGTCAGCCTATATGCAGAGACAGAGATAGGACCACCAATCTTTATTATCAGAAGGCCAGTGATTCTGGAGAACAGTGAGAGTAGCCTCTCCAAGACTTTTCTGATTTTCCATTTCCAAAACCACAGGTTTATACATAAAAGTTCAGAACAATAACCATGTTAACCCTTTTCTTTAACAACATTAACCCTTATTTTAAACAACAATAATTGGCATAACCCAAGACCCATAATAAAAAACAACTGACATAATCCATGACCCAAAACAACATTTCTAGTTCACAAGATAATCTCCTAAATCAATCACCCTATAGCTTTCAGGTTAAAACAATTTACAAAACAACAAGGATGGAAGACCTGAGGTAAAGGTCATGTAGGACCTAAGCCAGCCAGACTACCTGTGTCATCTTGGCCCAGCATGACCAACTCCATCGTATTCTTAGTACAGCCTCTCAAAACTGCATTAGCCCCTCACAAAAGAGTCAGCCTGTCCTTTGAAGCTTGAAGTTGGTATTGACTTCTCCTCTCTAGCTATGAAAGTTCTACATGGCATCTTCTTCCATAAAAGACTGTTTCATCTACATTAAATCTGTTGTTTAGTACAGTCACCTTCACCAATTAGCTTAGCTGGATAATTTGCTGAAGCTTCATCACCACTTGCTATTCCACCTTGTACTTTTATTCATTGGCAATAACTTATTTCTTTAAACCTCATAAACCAATCTCTGCTAGGGTCAAACATTCCTTCACAGTTTGATTACCTCTCTCAGTCTTCACAGAATTGAATTAGACTTGGGTTTACAGGGATGTTGTGGCTGGTTTTATCTTCAATCCGGACCACTCAGAGTTTCTCCTTACCAATAATAAGGCTGTTTCTCTTTATTATCATTTGTGTGTTCAGTAGAGTAGCACTTTTAATTTTCTTCAGGAATGTTTTCTTTGCAATGACAATTTGGCTAGCTGTTTGGCATGAGGGCCTACCTTTAGGCCTATTTTGGTATTTGACATGTCTTCCTCACTGAGTCCGATCATTTTTAGCTTTTGATTTAGAGTAAGGCACAACTCTTCTTTTTGCTTAAACATGCAGAGCCCATTGTAGAAGTATTACTTGGCCTAATTTCAATATTTTTGGGTCTCCAGGAATAGGAAGGTCCAGGGAAAAGGACAGAGACTGAAAGGGAGAAGGGAATAGCCAATCGGTGGAACAGTCAGAACATACATATACACACGCACACACACACATACACACACATTAATTGATTAAAGTTGCTGACTTCTGTGGGCACTGGTTATGGTGCTCCTAAACAATTATAATAGTGACATCAAAGATCACTGGCCAAAATTCACCTTCACAGGTATGACAACACTGGAAAAGTTTTCAAAATTATAAGAGTATCCAAAATGTGACAGAGATAATAAGTGAGTGCATGTTGTGATAAAATGGCACTCAGAGAGTCACTCAATGTGATTTGTAAAAAATGCAGTATCTATGAGGTGCAAGAGAGGAAAGCAGAATGAAGCAGTTTTCAATGACATCTCAGATGACTTCCATTTCTTTTTCTTTCCTCCTTGGTGCTGCTCTGCAGGCTCCCTCCCCCACCAATAAAGACCTTTTGTACAAGCCTTAGTGGTCTGTGAGATCTCTGCTGATCCAGTGCCACCCTTTCAATCACTCTCCCCCAAAAGAATTGTAATAAATACTTCCACCACCCATGAGTTTAACAATAGCAAGAATTTTGTTAGCGCATACAGGTGAAATAACTCTCAATTTATTCTCTCTGTTTTGGAAAAACCTATCCAATGTATATTAAAACTATTAGAAGGCAGATGCTGGAGCCTTCTATTTATCATCTGTATTCCAAAAAGAAGAAGGTAAGGAATTTGAAAGTAGAGCCTTAGTAGCTACCTAAAGAAGAGTTTGAGGGAAGCCTGAGATTCATTCCCTCTCCCTGAGGATTCTAGTGCTACAAGAGTAAGACATTCTGCCCAGAAACAAAAGAGACAGGTGAAATAACATTTTTTCTAATTTTTCTGTTGCTAACATTGCCTTAAAAGTATATTGGATTGTGCTATGATTTGACTTTGTGCACTCTGAAACTCACATGGAAATTTAATCCCCAGTATGGTGGTGTTTAATCCCCAGTAAGGGGGGGGCTTAGTGCAAAGTGTTTGGGTCATGGGAGCAGATCCCTCATGAATACATTAATGACCAACCTCCTGCAGAGGTGAGTTCCTGCTCTCACAGGGATTCATCAGTTCCCTAGAGAGGGAGTTGTTAAAGGGGCTCAGGCTTTCTAGGTTTCTCTCCCTTGCTTTATTTCTCCCCATTGACCTCTTTGCAGCACCTGCCTGCCTTCCTGCTTTCTGCCATGAGTGGAAGCAGCAGGAGACTCTCACAAGATGCAGCTGCCCATCTCAAACCTTTTAGCCATCAGAATGAGGTAAGTAAACTCTTTTCTTTAGAAATTATTCAATTATGGGGAGGGGGGAGGGAGAAGGGAAGGAATGGGTGGAGGGAGGGGGTTTGGAGGGATCACTTCTGAGGTTTATCTTATAGGGGTACAGGTGAATCTTTCTAAGAGTAGAATGTGAACGTTTTAAAGCAATAACTGAGAAAATGACATGAAGGCTGTGTTGAGCAGTTTGATGGAAGTATTTCAGATTGCATGTGAAAACCTTACACTGTACCCCAGAAGTGCATTAATGTACATAGTTACCATTCAATAACAAAAATAAAAAATAAAAAAATAAATAATAAATTCACCCCCCCACAAAAAAAAAAAGAAATTATTCAATTTCAGGTATGTCAACACAAAACAAACATAGACTGATTTGGTCTGTCCAGTGGCTGTCAGGATATGTTAACTGAAGAAAATAGCAAAGTGAGTAGAAATTGAGTGATTGCTAGACACTGTCTGAGCCACTTTGTTACCTGCAGAGAATAGGAACACTTGTTCTTCCCCGTCAAAGAACAGGAAGAGAGAAAGAGCTCAGATTTCAGCAAGGTCAAGTTAAGACTAGACCCAAGGGGGAATTAACTGTCAGTAATAATCATAAAGCAACATGACAGTGATTTCTGAGCAAGATGCTAAAAATTTATGCTTTGAAAATCCTTGCAAACGAAAACAAACAAAAATTCTCCATGGACCCCAAGGAGCTGTGAGCTCAGGAAAACTTTTAGAATTCATGGCATTCAAAAAATGTAATTAAAGGCCAGGCATGGTGGCTCATGCTTGTATTCCTAGGAATTAATGCTGGTATCAGGAAGCTCTGCTACTTCTAAGAGGTGCCTCAAAGATATAACTGTGTTTTGGGTGAACATTAGGGAAGTTAGGTTTATGGAAATAGAGTTAGATTGATATAATAATGAAATGATTATATGAGAAGTTTTGTGATCAGTGTCAGGTATGCAGGATAATGGGAGAGGACATGAGCCATCACAAAGAACACACTATACTGGGGGCTTGAGGAGACAGCTTGGCACAAACATTAAAGGACTTCAGGAAAAAAAGGTCTGCAAGGGCCTGGTTAGAGCCAGAGAGGACCCCAGAATAAAAGTCTGTAAAAGCCTGGCTGGGCCTGAAAGGGCTTGGGGAGCCAATTTAGGACAGCACATATAGCTGATTCATTGAGCAAGAAACACTAGTTCTTATGGATGTGAGATAAGAGGACTCATCTTTTTTCCTGCTGGCTCCTGAGATGAGTAGGGCATCAACTAATCTGCCCCACAGGAATACAGAAGATTAACTGGGTGGCATCTAGCTCCAAAGTCCATGTTCCCTTTTCTTTTGTTTTCGACAATCCTGTTAGCAATAAGTATCTTAAGAAGTAAAAATAATAAAATTAGCTAAGGGGCAATCTGGTGAGTACTGGAGAATTAGGACATGAGAAACTGCAAGAATGTCATCTGTTGTCATTGCAAACACCCATTGGCTGATCAAGAGAAAATAACAAAAATGGAGTGCATCTGGAGGTCGGTGTCATCACTGTCTCTCACACAAAGGGTGTTGGCACCCACTATAAATTCTATCAATTAAGCTCTATTTCTATGTCTTTATTTTCCGCATTCCAGAGCATTGGGACACTCACGGGTTGTGTCTGGCACCTTATGCTGTGCTATAGAAATATTGGGTTGGTAAGGGAGGCAATGATGTGCTAGGCATCCCAAGATGCCGTCCAGGTGCTCTGTCTCCATGATGCTCACAGCACAGCCAGCAACATGAGTAAAGAGAATTCCTACTCTGTCAGTTTATCAGTGTGAATCATGACATTGGTGGTATAAAACAAAAGGACACTGTCACCATCAAACAAGGGAAGAGGCACCATAATACCTACACTAAAGGGGAAACTGAAACACTTTTTCTGAGTTTATATGGTGATAGTCCACAAAAGATGCAGTCTACTCTGAAGAAATTTTTTTAAGTCTACAGGTGCTTGGATTAATTTATTTAGTCTTGTATTAATCAAATATCTTTCATTTGTCAATTTACTACATGTTAGGGAAAGACAAACAAAGATATTTATTTGATGAATGCAACAAACTTACATTAAAGCAAACTACTGAAATGTAATGATGAAAATGCTTAATGAATGTTTCAGAGCATAGGGGTTAAGGAATAGAAGCCACACCAGTTTGAAGTAGGCAGGAAATTCTTACCAAAGACTGTAACATGGGTGACAGTGTGTAGTTAGCTTTAAGATTTCTGGAAAAATTCCTGGGGCCACTTAAATCTGTTTAGAATTCATCAGAATATTTGATACTTGCATTAATAGAAACATTTTCAGTCTGGGTAGAGGCTTATCCTACCTAAATGGAGAGAATGTCTGAGGTTACCAGAATCCCTCAGATGGGATTCTCATTCCAAGATGGGCTCCCACTGTCCCAGACAGGGCCTTTGCTGAGTTCCTGCACACATACACCAGCACAGTGCAGGACAGCCTTGGAGGACAATGGGATGATGAGCATCAGCTGCCCAGAGGAGGCCAAGCAGATGGAGAATGGCATGCTGGTGTTGGACACCACGGGCAGAAAGCTGCTGAGACAGCTCAACAGCTTCTTCCCTTCTTCCAGCAAAGCTGTCCAGAAGAAGAGCCCAGAAGAGACCTGTATACCTTCCTCTTCTTTTGTAACCATATTGCCTCCAGCAAAGCTGTCCAGAAGGAGCCCAGGAGAAGAGACTTGCATACCTTCCTCTTCTTGTGTAACAATATTGCTGCTCTGGCTTCTAACTATTGGCTCCACCTTTGGACCAATGAACCCTATGTCAATAGGACCCAGGAGCACACTAAAATTCACCTAGGCGTGTACAGTGCCCTGGGCATTTTACAAGGTATCACCATGTTTAGACACTCCATAGTGGTGTTCATCAGGAGCAGGCCAGTCTTTGTTTCCCACCTTTTTCCCCTAGATATGCTGTACAATGTCTTGTGGTCACACATGAGCATCTTCAATTGGATCCTACCCCCAAATGGGAACCTGGTGAACTGTTTCCCCAAGGAGCTGGACATGGTGGATTCAATGATCCCACAGGTCATCAGGATGTTCATGGGCTCCTTTTCTCCATCCAGAATGATAAGAGACCCTTTTTTGTATTGGAGATAACCCAGCAAGCAAGCAAAGCCCTACACCTAGAATGGAAATTGCATGTGTTCTGAAACTGATACAGGAAACCCATCTGATGTTGATGCTTTCCTTACTCCAGATGAGGGTGACACCTAGAAGCAGGATTAAGTTATGACCCTATGAAATTATTTATAAGAAACACTTCCTAGCACTACAAGGTAAGAATGGTAATATAACCATGAGTAAAGGATGCAGACTAAAGCAATATGTCAAACGAGTGGGTCAGATGCTAACCCACTTCTTTTTCAAGTCACAGCCTTAGCTAAAAGCAAAGAAGTGGAAGAGACCTTATGAAATGCCTCTAACAACTCACACCTCATTGAAATTGTCAGGAATAAAATCTTGGCCCTATAAAACCAGAAGAAGACACAAGCCTCCCAAAGATGGGCCAGACTTTTGGCAATCTAAATTATCTGGTTAAGAAGGAAAAATAACAATGTTTACATTTTTGCTGACCTTTCTTTGGTTATTTGTTCTATCTGTAGGATGGAGAGACAACTCCTTAGTGAGTATTTCCTGGGCTATTGCTTCTTCTGCTGATTGGTCTCATTGCTGAGTTTGCCATCCTAGACCTCATTCAGTATAAGTATTCCTATATATGATTTCCTGTATTTACGGAAGCCAGTCTCTTGGATCACTAACAGGGGCCATCTAATAGCTCTGTGCTCAAAGGTCCCATGTTTCTTTCTTGCCCAGCCCTGTATCAGACATTATGTATGAGGCAAGAGCAAGGACCCACAATCCTACTGGTGTCTTAGATACCAGTGCAGGTAAACTCTCTCTGATCCTTCATTTTGCCTTGTCATTCATCACTGTTGTGATTTTTGCGTAAAAAAAAGTTCCCCATATTCTTGGGCTATCATTGGGTTATAGTTTTCATATGAAAGGTATAAATTGGTTCCATAGTAGGTCTGAGTCCATTGGATACTTTTTCTTCCATTCTTGAGATACTTTGCTAAGAAGAGTATGTTCCAGCTCTATCCATGTAACATGAAAAAGGTAAAGTCTCCATTTTTCATTCTTGTTCTTCTGAGGCAGTCTCATAACAAGCAGCAAACTTTCAGAACAGCTTGGTACCTGCTGGTTTGCACACTGTTTTTTCCTGTTCTGAAACAATATTTTGACTTGTTATTGTTGTTGTTGTTGTTGTTTTTCTCTCACTTCATCACACTCACTGTATGACCTTGTCTAATGCTGGTACTTTGTGAGGTTGTCTGTCTCCAACAGAAAAACACCACTGCCTGGTAGTGAGCACCAGAGGTCACCTTCTAACAACTCTGAGGCCTGGAACTGTCAAGGCAGTACCCAGATGTCATTACAGATAATTAAAAAAATTCTATGTCACTGGATAGAAGATTTGGGTGGAGTCAAACCGAATATCTGTACCTAGTCAGTGTTGGTTAGTATATTCACATTAAAGAAATCTCTATCTTCTAGTACTATGCCCAAGACCAGTGTCTGATTTTTTAAAATTGGATAAGTACATGGGAAGTCCAGTTATTAATAGGAACACAAAAAAGTACTAGGTAAAATTTGAAGAGTCTGTCACCCAGATTGTCTAAACATTGGACAGCTACCACACTACACATGAAAAAAAAAATCACTGTTATGCTACTCATTATTATTATTTATTTGGAAGACAATAAACTGGTTAGAGATAGGACTATATAGAAGTAGGGTAAGTAGGTGAATGTAATCAGATGAAAGTATGTTATGGTCCAGAAGACACAAGCTGATTCCATCTCATTAATGTTTGAAGTTTCCAATGATTCTTTCTAACAAGTGGAAGATTACTGTAAGAAGAAAAATGTGTTTTTAAGAGCTTCCCATAAGAAATACAGAATTTGCCTTTATTCTTTAGATTCTGAATGGGAAATAAATGTCAAATGTTACTGAATTCAGTGGATTCAAAAGGACCATGATACTTTAATAATTGCAAAAGAAACAACCAGTTCCTTTCTCTAGAATTTAGATATGTAGCCTTAGATAAAAGTCCAAGTAAGTTGGACAATTAAAGAGAACCAGAAGTAAGCTAATAAACACGAGTTTTGCCTATAATATGGCACAAAGCAAACCTCTTATTTCGGAGAACTAACCATTTACTCACCTATACTGCAGATCACTGAGCAAAGTGCTAAACATTGGCCCAGAAATGAAAAAACATAAAGCAATATTTGAAGATTCCTCAGGACTTCAATTATTTAAGCATCCTCACAATTCCTTTTCTAACTACTCATGTGCTGAAGGGAAAGTATCCCATTGTAACTTTTCCATTACCTTATCTTAAACATCTTTCCTTCATATAGTGACTGTGAAATTTAAATTACAATATATACATGAATTTTACAGCATAGTGCCTGGCATATATTGAGATCAACACATTTTGTAATCAATGCTACATGAAAATGGAACCATGTGGGGAAATGAACTCAAAATACAAAACCTATACCTTGATCATTAATGAATTTCCAAATTCCCAGAAATATCTGAAGTAATATTCAAAACAATCTCCCTTGAGGAAAATCATAAAGCTCACTCATTGTTAAGATATTTTCTACTTTCAAGAAATTCCATGGCGAACACAGAGAACTCCCTGATTTAAAAACTAACCAAAAAACATAATCAATTACCTAACCACACAAAGGCAAATAATTTGCTCTTTCCAACAATGTTTCCTCTAAAGCAAAATTGTCCTTAATAAATGCTAATATTTCAATATCCTCCTTGGTAATATGGTAACCCAGAAGTAATAACCTTTGGGCTCCTGTCATATTTATCTCTTGACTTGACATAGAAAACCACAAGGAATTAGAGAATCAAGTAAAGAAAACAGGGCTTTTCTCACATTTTCTCCCTCCTAGACTCTAAAAACATAGTCCCTTCCGGAGTAGAAACCCCAGGAAACAAAGGACCACATAAAGGAAGAATTTGGCTGGAATGGTCTTACATTCTGTGACACTCTCAGAGTAGGCTCGATGATCTGTGGGCTTTGTGGTGTGAGCAGCACTGGTCTCAGCTGTTTCAGCAACAGTGGTGGTTTCTCTAGGGACATCTGAAATTAAGAAGAAAAGTTCTAGGCCAGACTTTGGTTCTTGCTCAGTGAACAAAAATTGTGCCAGCAAGGAATGGACATAAATTTCTCATCTCAATTCATCTTTGTCTCCATCATCAATTCTGTCACATCCATACCCCACCTACCCATGTGCCTGTTGTCTCATCTTCTCTGCCTTGTGCTTGCTAGGACACAAGAATTTGGAATTCCCGTCCAAGGGCCACAGCACTGACTAAAGATGTAGGCAAGTACTTTCTTTATCTCAGGCATGAGTATAAAAGATCAAGTCCACATATGGTCCTGACCACAGGAATACTCCACACAAAAATAAAAGACATCCATGGGCCTCACATTCTAATGCCTTCCCACACAACCATGTTGCAATGCATAAGTTCCACTGCAGCATGAATGAGGAGCAGCAGAGAGATAAATTCCAGAGAAGAGGAGGACCATTAAGAAGACATACCCTGTCTTACCATCCTATTTCCTAACTTAGCTGTAACATGGCATCTGTCTGATTCTAGCCTGAAGTGGAGCCATCTTTGGACAACTGTTGGACAACTCACAATCCGTATACTGGAGGAGTAATTGTAAGACCGACATTAGATGTAATGGGAAAGTTGGTACAATCTGGCAATAAAAATAATGAAATACCCCATCAATTACTCCAGGATCATGTGATTTACCTGTTTATAAATTTACACCAGCGCTACTGACAAAGAAATACACTCAGACTCCACATTTGTAAGTTACACCTCTCTCAACAACTGGATAGTTCTATCTCCAAACCTACCCTCCAGCAAGGATAGAAAAAAACCTTGTTAAAACTAGACCACATGTAGGCAACCTCATTCTCCTCTAGAATTTATCACTCTATTCAGATCACAATGGAACTTATGCAGTCCCAGGTGACTCTGCAGGAAGGCATCAGAATGTCAGCCTACTACAAATTCACCTATTGCTTCTGGGCTGTAGTCCTGTGAATAGGACCACATGTGGACTTGGTCTTCCATACCCATTCCTAGGATGAAGTACTTGCCTACATCTGTAGTCAATAAAATTGCCCTTGGAGAGAAATCCCAAATTCACTCTTTCTCATCAAGGATAGAAAGGAAAGGATAATGACATGGTGCCTGTTCCACTGAAAGCAATGCCCTTATGACCAAAGCACTCAGATCTCCAAGTTCTGAAGTATCAATACAGAGCTCCTTATAACTCCTTGATGAACACAACACACACATAACATAAAGTGTCCACACAGGACACTTTGGGAGAAACCCAAGAATGCCTATGGGCTTTAAATGACAATTTTGGTTTTCAGGTCAGAGAAGGAAAACAAACATCAGCCTCGGAATGCAACATATATACCATTACAAAGCACACACTCAGAATCCCTCTCCTGCCTCACTCCTGTATTCCACATCCCACACACCACCTTCATTTGCAGTCCAGATCCCCTCATTTTTATATCACTTTCAAAATTACCCTCTCTTACTTCTATGTGCCACTGGTCTCTTGTTTACATGGGCCATATATTCAGTCCTTTGCTTTCTTATAGACTTTTCAGCAGCTACCAAAAATTCTCAGGCCTCCACATCACACCCCATGCACCTGTGTCACCCTCTGAGGAACACTGAACAAGTCCACAATGTCTACAGCTCTCTGTCACTGATTTCATGTTCTCTCACAAGGTATAAGGGATGAACAGACTGACCACGCTCACAATGCACTCAATGACCATGCTAGCAATGTCTCAGCTGTTTCAGGAACGGTGGTGATTTCTGTAAGGACATCTGAAATTGAGGTCTCTCACAGGTATAAGGGATGAACAGACTGACCATGCTCACAATGCACATCAAAATCACGAATATGGCTTTCTCAGGCTTCTGCTTAGGGTCCCTTACAACTAAGAATATCCACATTGTGGGGGTAGGCGCCCATAGCTTAATAGGTAGGGTGCCAGCCATATGCTCCAGGGCAGGTGTGTTGGAATCTGGCCCAGGCCTGCTAAACAACAACAAAAAGAAAATTATAGCTGGGCACTTTGGCAGGTGTCTGTAGTCCCAGCTACTTAGGAGGCTTAGGCAAGAGAATTGCTTAAGCCCAAGAATTTGAGGTTGCTGCAAGCTGTGACGCCACAGCACTCTACCAACCATGACAGAAAAAGAAAAAAGAATATCCACATGGAAACCATTCCCATGAGGTGGAAATGGAAAACAGCCACTGCAGGAAAGAGATGAAGTACAGGTGAAGACTCACCAGTAGGAGCGTCAGATGGAGCAATTGTTGTCGGATCATCTGAAAGAGAAGAGAAAAAATAGGATGGAAGATGGATACCAGTTGTGCAGTGGAGGGAAGAGAGAATGTGAACAATATTTCAGCTCTCACAGTGGAAGGACCTTGGCCAGCCGTTGGTGTACAGATAGAGGTGGAACACATGCACAGGTCACATAAAACACATCAAAACATCAAAAAACTCAGTGTGTGATCATGTTTCTTCCCTGAAATAAATATATCTGATTGCCTCCTTAAACATATAACAGTGACAATAACAGTGAAATTGAGTTCTGAGGTTATTACAGAGTTAAGATGTAACTAAATTAGAAAATTTCTTAGGGAAGAATCAATTCTACCTTGAATGAACAGTGAAAATGGAGCAAGTTATCAGAGTAGAAGTCAGGAGGTGCTGGCATTCTCAGCACCTGCAAGCATATATCCACACAGAAAGGTTACTTGTGTGCTATTCCTTCAAAACTCATGTCCACCTCATCATCTTTACTTACCACCAGAGACCAAGAACACAGAAACTCCCAGCAGTACCAGGACCAGTAAGAACTTCATAGTGATGAATCAAGGGCCCAGGAGCACAAACAAGAAGGTTTGAGAGCCCAAGAGAAGGCAAAACACTGCCTCCAGGATTCTACATCCTGTGAATATATAGGCAGAGATCACCAATGAGGAGCTGCCAGCCCAGATCCGGGTCGGTGAAGGCCAGAAACATTTGGCACACAGAGAAACCATGGGAAAATCAGCATAGTTAGCGGCCTCTTGGAAAACTTGTGAGTTCAGATCCTTGATTCTGAGGACACAGATTTCTACTCAAGACATGCACATATGAAACATTTTCCAGGAAAAAACTTCTCTTACAGGCTTCCTTTTACTTGTGGGGTACAGTGCTTCCCTGAATACAAGCTCTTCTGTCAAGTTAGAGATGCCCCATCAGCAGTTTTCCTGGTGTCTAGAGTATTCCCTTACAGACATTAGGAGGGGTAAGCTCACAGAGTGCTTAACTTTCTCTCTCCTCAAAAGCTAATAATCAGGGTAGAGCAGCCTAATCCACAGACTATCCTGTGTTCATAGGCTGTGTATTGTTCAAGCTTGGGTTTCCTCCTATACTTCTTGTTAGGGTCATCTGACCATGGACCAGAGTAAGTCCAAAACTGATATGAAGAACCAAACTTGAGCTCCCTAAATTAATGCAACTTTTGTGTAAAAATTTAAAATCTAAGACTCAAAAGATAGAAAACTAAACTAACATTTGTAAATTATTACATCTAATGGATCAATTCATTCAGTCAAGAAATACTCACTAAGCATTATTATGTGGCAGGCACAAGGCTGGACATTCAAGAAATAGCGGTAAGCAAAGCACACAAAAAAAGCTCATGCCATACACATGTAAAAAGACAATACATTATACATGAGGTGATACGATCTGATAACATGAAAGAAAGAAAAAAGGAGAACAAGTTTGATGATGGAAAGCAAGATGTCATTTGAGATAAGATGACCTAAGAAGGCATTACTGAAAATGAGGGTGTTTGTACAGAGACTTAAGGAGCTGAGAAATCAACCATGTAGTATGTTTAGACAGTTCCCTGGAAGTAAAGACAATGGTGATCACACATGCATTGTGGTCTCTCTACTCTTGTTGAGTAGGGCCCTGCACTACACCAGGTCACGCCACACTATTTGTCCTTTATTGTAATGGACCCAAGGTGCTAAGTAAACCAAGAGGGGAGGGGAAAATCCATATTTATCACTCAACCAACTTCTCTATCAACCAAAGCTCCCAAAAGGGGTGCTAAACATCTGGAATACCCAGAACAGTGGGGAATTCACTACATATTAAAGACTTCCCTTCAAGTAACTGTTTCTAATTGCTTAAAATTTCTTCCTGTTCATATATAGTGTATCTTCTTATATGGATCTCTGTAATCTAGGATAGCACTGAACAGCTACTTATCAATTTATTGGAGAGTCTACCTGGCAATCGCAGGAATCTACTTGCCAAGACATGGGTCTTCATCATCTCCATTCTCTTTGAATGGAAAAAGGGAAATGAGAGAGTGATCTTGAACCTCTGCAAGGCAAGTAGGTGTCCTTGGCACAGGCAACCTCACATCTGCCGTGAGGCACAGAGTTGTCATAACATGATGAGAAGTTAGCATAAAACAATGCTAAAAAATAAAAATAAAAGCATGCTCTGAAGGGAATGAGAAGAGGAGAAATACTAAAAGGATATAAAGAAGAGGATGAAAAGCTTCAATGACAGATACTATCTGATTATGCCCAGTGTGAAATAAATCCTACAGTTAGCCACACAAAGCCTCCAAAAAGAAAAATTTAATACAAATTGAAGAGTCTTCTAGGAGATGCTCAATTGTGAGCTCGCTGTGTGCCCTCCATGGAGGCAGACAGCCACCACACAGACTTAAGGCAATAACTGGCTTGTTGAAGAAAGAAGATTAAACATGTATTTGTTAGGGTCCACTTAGGAGGCAGAAACCCCACTGCGACTTCAACAGGAGAAGCTTGATATAAAGAAATAAAGTCTACTAAGTGAGTAATTATGAAGAAAGTATTTGAAAGGAAGACTATTCTAAGGAAGACCAGCCAAGGAGGGATAACCATGGATGTGGACTTCCTCCCTAAAGCAGGTGTTCAGAACTCATTGGAGAAACAGTCTTCTGAATAGCAAAGAAGTTTGCTGGTTTGCCCAGGCTGAAGTTGGTCTGCAGTTGCCAGACAAGCAGAGAGCCATCACCCAGAGTCTGGATGGAAGGGACGGAGTAGACATCAGAAGTTAGAGGCCTGTGGGGTGTGGGCTTAGAGTGTGGCTGAGTCACATGGGACCTGCAACAATTTTGAGGTTTTATTTAGCCAGTGTTACTAGAGGTAACACTGATTACCTAGATCTGGATAATATCATAACACTTAAATTGTATGTTTTTAATATTATCGTTTTCAGTGGAATCAATAATTTAACTATAATGTATCACATGAATATATAAAATATACTCAGAGATAATATTTTTCACTAAACAAACAGCATTATTTATATAAGGAATATTGTATGAAAATTAGACTGAGATCTTCCCAACATCAATAAGTTACTCCAGTTTGTGACATCAGTCAAACATTACATAATATATTTTATGTGAAACCATACATTTCAGGTATAATCAAATGTTATCTCTATCTCTCTTTCTATGTATATATGTATACACTACATACTAGTATATATTTAATTAAGAAGTCAAATTAAATATATAACACATCTCCAAAACTTTTTACTACTGCTCTTTCCCATCACTAGATTACTTTTGCATTTTATTTATAAAAATCAAAGTACAAGTAGAAGTTTTAAAAGAAAGGAAGTCTCTAGACCTACCAAAACAATGAGATAACTGCCATTATTACTTGTAAGTATATAGTCCTACAAAATAGTATGTATATATGAAGACACATACAGTTATTTATCCATACTCCCCCATGTCTAATATTCCATACTATCACTGTAGCCACTACCAAAATGAAAATATTGAGTAAATTTCTCCATGTTTCTACTATCATAGGCAAATATGTATATACAGAAATGACTATATATTTGTGTTTCTGTCTTTAAGAATGTTGTGCATTATATTGTGAACCATTTTTTCTTGTTTGTACACTTAGCACCACTTCTTAAAATTCTAAGTCAGCCCTTACATATCTGTATCATTCTTCTCTATGGCATTCATAATTTATTCTAGAATTACCTGTTTATAAGAATTCAGATCATTTCAATTCTTTTGCCTTTATCAAATCATCACACCATCAGTATGCTCTTTAATGTACCCTTATATACAAAGGTTCTGTATATGACAACTCTCCAGAGATTTTTGAGTTATCTCATGTGTAGATATTTAACTTGATAGATGTTATCAAACTGCTTTCCCAAAGGATTTTAAAAGTTAAAATTATCAGAGCATATTTTTATGGCCATGTCTTCTAGCAGTAAATGTCATCTCAGTTTAAGTATGCTAATCTGATAGGTTAGAAGCAATATTTGTTATGTGACTTGCATCTACCTAATTACAATAAGTTTGACTGTACTGCAAATATATTTATTGACAACTTGAATTTCCTTTTCCATGGTTTGCATATCTGATCTTTTCATCTTTGTGTTTCCTGCTTTTATCCTCTGGACATAAAAGAAATATTAACATATTATCTTACATTAAAAACCACAGGTTCAAGTCTAACATATTTGTTTTAATTTGCTTATAATCTGTTATTAAACATTTTAAATTAAAATAGAGCTACCACCTCATTATAATTTCTATATTAAAGAATATATTAGACAAGAAACTAGGTCATTTTATACCTGTGATGACATTCCATGCAATGATCATATCTACTGTTAATCTCAGATTTACCCAATGGTTACAAATCTGTCTCTATTCATCACTGAGCATGGCAATTGGGAGCATATTAAAAAGGAATGTAGGAAACAAGCCCCACCCTGAAGAGAGGTCTTAGAGAGTATCAGACCCAATCCAAAGCAGATCCCTTGCTCATCAGCACACAGCACAAAAAAGTTGGAAGAGCCTGCAGCAGTCCTCGGCTGGGGTGGACAAGGACACTTGAGTTGACACAGAGCAAGAGTTAGATGGACACAAACCAACAATGGGTTTGGATACGGAGTTTAGGAAAAAATAAAAAGAACTGAGGTGAAGGAAAGTCCTAGGAAAATGAAGGCAAAATAGGATTTTGTGTAAGGACCAAAGGTGACATCTCTCCCTGCTCTCATGCATGCACATTGAGAGAGCTGAGGAATACGCAGGGCTGTGGAGTGACTGTCTGCCACCGAAAATATGAATTTGTGCACAAAGCACAATATATAGACATAGTGTGTTACTACTATTTATCAATACATGCGACTTCTGTCACGTATTATTGCCATTTAATCTAAACTTAATTATTCTGTCTTCAAGGATGCCGTCAATGACTCTCAAACTTATATACAAAGGTTATATAAGTTCACCCCCCAAGTTACCAGCCCACAGCTTGATTCTATTTTCCTTGATATATTTATCATTACCTGATATTTGTCTCTTTCTTTCTTTGCTCGTTGTTTGTTGGTTTCCCACCTCCCCTCTCAGTAAAGCAGTTCTATGAGTTAAAAAAAAAAAAAAGTTGCTTTGTTCTACATTATATCACAAGACCTAGTAAACTGCCAAGGACTTAGTTCTTTATACAAGAGAAGAATCGGCAATGAATGAATGCAATACAAACTCAGATAATAAGCATAAGACAGAGGGGAGACTTTTCTTAAAATATTGGGGAGAGAGGATAGGCCTCTGAAATGTAAGAACTGAGCACAAGGGGGGTGGAGCCAAGATGGCAGACTGCAGCCAGCTTTTTACAGAAGCTCCCATCCAGAAGGAGGCTTTAAGGACAGAAGTTTAGCAAGTTAGCTGATGGTTTGGAGCAGAGCCAAGAGAGAAGATTGAAGAGCGCACTTCAACCTTCCTAAGGCAAGCTGTGACCCCCAAAATACAACCAAAATGTATAAAATCCACCACCAAGTGGACGGGAGTCCCCTCGCCCACAACAAGGGCTCGCAGTTTACTCCATGCAAACAAGCAAGCAGAGTTCAAACTTCCTCCCACTCTATTCCACGGGAGAAACCCCCTAAAAACTGGACCTCCTACCCCTGCTGGCATGCCACGACACCCTCCGGCCAGGCATAAATCTGTAAACCTGTATAAAACTGTATATATTCCCCACCTGCAACATAGAACTCCAAGGAGTCCCCACCCACCCACTCTGAGGTCTGGAGGTTTGTTACTTATGGAATCCAGATTCTTAGGCATCTCCTTGAGAGGAGTGGAGGGGGAAAGGGCTGGTACTGTTCTGTGCTGACTGTGGTGCAGGCGTGAGGAGAGGAGAGTCAGCTCGGGGGTGCCAGTGCAGCAATGGTGGCATCCTGAGCTGCAGGCTGACGCCATTCCAGCCCCATCTCTCTGGGCAAGCAGAGGTTCTGGACAGCAGCCACAGACAGGGCGCAGATACCTGAGTGTAAACTGCTATCTGTCTGCTGCCCAGAGCTGAATGCAACCTCTGATTTACAGAGAAATCTAGCTGGACAGAAGCCTAATTTAAACACGCAAGGCCCCCCTGCCGAACTCAGATTTCTGGCTGATTTTGCCAGTCATAAACCCC